>NC_141672.1:135849884-136484050 GCF_028749965.1 Puma concolor
CATGATTAACTTTCCTGATTTCTTTCAAAACCGTTATTAACACAGTGTAGCGTTTCACTCAACATGTCACGAAGTTTCTCTGCCTCGCACTGGAGTTGGGGTGATTACCAAAGCCCTCAGCTTTTGCAAGTAAAAAGGTACGTACAGAATTAAAGGTACCTGACAAGAGGCTCCTTTTTTTACGTGCACGTACGACTGGAAGCTGGTAAGAGCTTAAAGGCTAAGCTCCTTAGGTGGCAAGCAAACCGACAAGTTCTCTCCAAGTTCACGGAACAGGAGAATTCTATCCTGAGAATTTCACTAAAATTTTTTGGAGAAATAGGGAAGTTGCATGGTGTGGACAGACTCAGGAAATGAGCCACATGAGACAGTCCTCTGTTTTTGAAGGATGTTAGAAGAATTACAGAATTTGGCATGAATATACTTTAAACGTTCCACTACATAGTTGATGGTGAATGAATAAGTCTCAAAATTTTTCATACTTCACCCTTGTTACTGTAGAGTTTAGAACAAATGAAGAAGGGCTTCCAAGTTATCACAAAGATCCTAGGGGAAAAATAATCCTTGTAGTGTATATCAAGACATATCTCGAATGCGTTCTCTTCATTCAGCAAGCTTATGGAATCTTCTTGGAGAGAACTTGAAAACCCTGAAATGGTCAACATTGAGGCCCATTATATACAAGGCACTGTAATCAGTCAGGAACTAGGAATTTTAGAGACACAAGCATAGTAGGAATTTGCCACACATCAAACAACCCTGTGCGTTGTGATTTCAGTTTAACGTACTTTGTGTTGTATGCGAACTTTGTGCATAGCAATGAACAAACTTTGGGCTGACATAATGGTGTCATACTTCTATGAATGATGACAGAACAAATATTACTTTTTTTTCAAAGTTGTACATGTGTGCACATACTGTCAGTACTAAAAAGGGTACAGATCTATTTAAAAAAAAAAAGTTAACATGGGGGCCTGGCTGGCTCAGTTGGTAGAGCACGTGACTCTTGATCTTGGGGTCTTGAGTTGGAGCCCCACAGTGGGGGTAGACATTAATTCATAAAAATTAAAGTGGGGCGCATGGGTGGCTCAGTCAGTTAAGCGTCTGACTTCAGCTCAGGTCATGATCTCATGGGTCGTGGGTTAGAGCCCCGTGTCGGGCTCTGTGCGGACAGCTCAGAGCCTGGAACCTGCTTTGGATTCTGTGTCTCCTCCCTCTCTGCCCCTCCCCCACTCACGCTCTGTCTCTCAAAAATAAATAAACATGAAAAAAATGTTTTTAAATAAAAAATAAAAACTTAAAGTAAGAAAATAATAAAAACTTAACAAATAACTTGTGTTTTTGCCCTTCATGCACTCATATGCACATATTAGATAACATCCAAATACTGCCCTGATGATAAATTTAATAAAATGTTAAAATTGAGCAGTAGGTCGCCATATACAAGTCTCTCTCTGATACCTCGTTCAACCACTTCTATGTGTATGTAGACAACAGCACAATCGTTAATGTTCATTTATTTTTGAGAGAGAGACAGAGACAGAGAGTGAGCGGGGGAGGGTCAAGGAGAGGGAGGGAGACGTGGAATCGGAAGCAGGCTCCAGGCTCTGACCTGTCCGCACAGAGCCCGACGCGGGACTTGAACCTGCAAACTGCGAGATCATGGCTCGAGCTGAAGTCGGAGGCTCAACTGACTGAGCCACCCAGGCACCCCGAAAGACCAATCATTAAAAACCACACCCTAGGAATAAAACATGAAAGACAGCCAGTAAGTGAACAGATGGATCTGGATGTAAGTCAACCTCAACCTCTTGCTAGCCTGTTGACCTTGGACAAGTCACTTAACACGTCGTAACATCATCTTCCTCATTTACGAAACGGGAATATCAATTCTCTTCATCTTGAATGCAAAATATCCCCACAATATTGGAAGCATAGTATTTTCCCAAGAAGCAGGAGAGCCGCAGAAGCTTCTGTCTCCTAGAGAACCCAGCTCCAAGCACTAAGAAACTCCGGTCTGAGTGGGGAGCACACACCAGCTGTTTCTGGGCTCCATTCTTGTGCTTTCGTTCCCTCTGGCCCTACTTTTCTTTAAAGAGGTTCAGCCTCTTTCCACACACTCCTACAACATACCACCCTGGAAAGTCTCTCAAGTATAACATGCTTTACTGAAGGTCTAGAAATGACGGAGGAATATTGTGGCAGAATCTCGACTGAGAAGCAACCTTGGTTTGCGTATTGGATCTCTCCAAGTTTTCCAAGGCATTTGCTGCTCAGGAAGTGTATGGGTTGGGTTATGTCCCCCTGGGATTTGGCCTACCACCTCGGAGCCCTTGACCCTATAGAAACACTTCTTGTTGTACCTTAAGTCGCTGCTATCCCATTCCACATTTCTCTAACCTTAACCCAAGAGCAATTTTAACTCTTTTTAAATTTTTTTTTAACGTTTATTTATTTTTGAGACAGAGAGAGACAGAGCATGAATGGGGGGAGGGTCAGAGAGAGAGGGAGACACAGAATCGGAAGCAGGCTCCAGGCTCTGAGCTGTCAGCACAGGGCCCGACGTGGGGCTCGAACTCGTGAACCATGAGATCATGACCTGAGGCGAAGTCGGACACTTAACCGACTGAGCCACCCAGGCACCCCCAAACTCTTAATCTTTAAACCAGGCTAGGCATATTCCAAAAGGCCAAGTTGAGTAATTGGTTTTTCTCATATTATATTTTTTACTTCCCATTAGATGAGCTGGTATTAATGGCAGTTCTCAGATGGGTACAGGCAGCCACGTTAAGGGACAAATCAGACATCTATCCTTATTATAAGAATATAGCTTATCATCCATATTCAACTGCCCAAAACCACAAATTGTACTGGTTGCGTAAATACCCATGCAACGCTCATTTTAATGTGTTTTTGCAGTTGTGTGTGTGTGTGTGTGTGTGTGTGTGTTTTCTTTCTCAAGTGCAACTGGGTGAACTTAGTTCAGGAATTGTAAACACACATGTTTATAAGAGTGGGGCAGGTAGCAGATCTGAATGCGGTGAAGTGAGCAGGCATGTCTTTTCAGATGGACTTGCTTCTCTGTAGGCCCGCTATGTGTTAGTCTTCATGCAAATTGATGTCACGTGTACTGAATCCTTCAAGAAAAATCTGAAATCATTTTTTATGTGAAATATTCTGTTTTTTTAAAATTATATTATGCATCCAAAGACAAAATAAATCAGTTTGGAGACTGGCTTCAGCCAACGGCTGCCTCTTTGCAAGCCTTGGGTCAGCACCGCCCCCCCCCCCCCAAGTACCACTGTTTAATGAAATCCCAAGATCTTTATTGGGCGCCATTTGCAGAAGACCTCATAGGTCTGTCTTGTCTGCAATAGACTTAATTTGAGGTTAAATCCTACGGCAAGCTAGAGTTTGAAGATAAAGGAGATCTAATCTTTGAGCTTCTTCAAATATTTGGGGGGGCTGTATGAGCTGCTGAAGGTCCCAGAGAGCCTCCGTTACCCTGAGGACCATTGATGAACTTTCACATTTTGTCTATTATGAGAAACACACCTTGTCCACCCTTTCTCCATATGATGCTTTGCTTATCAGTATATTAAAACTTCTATCTCATGTTGTTTTACACGAAGAAATGTTCTGCACTGTGGGCTTTTGTTCTTGTTGATCATATGTATATCTATAACTCTGAAATTGCTGAATATCGGAACTTATCTATTGATCAAGCATACCATTCCACCTTTTATGAGATGACACTGGCCCAATCTACTTTCCAGAATAAAAGTGTGAAGGTTTGAAAATTCTATGCATCTTTAAAAAAAAAAAAAAGATATTTATGCACTTGGCACTTGACTTCATTGGTACCACTTATGGAACAGAATACACATAAGACAGAGCTCAAAATGTATTTCCTACTAAATATACCATAATAGACTTCTTATGTGTTTAAAACATAATCATCTAATGCACAATGTTAAACATGCCTGGTTGGATAATATTTATTTTGTTACGCACTGATATTTACGTCAAAAGCATATGTAACACATATGCTAAATAAATAAGAGAAAACATGTTTTCTGTCAGATCAAAACTATCCCTGGTAATGAAACATGCTTTCATTTTAATAAAGATGTTTTATTAGGTTTCAGAACTGAATAAATGATTCATAATCCTTGAACCCTGAGACATTTCCCTGGGAACACGTGGCTTCATTTCATTTCTCCTTTTGTCTCTGCAAATTCCATGTGCGCGCTGCCTGATTTTATGTGAGACAAAATGCTTGGGAGAGTCTTTTCACACCACGTTGCATTAATGAGACCATAAGATTTTTTTTTTTTTTTAAACCAAGTTTTCAAATGACTGCTTGCTAATTTCACATTGCCTTTCACATTGGCCGTTTTTCTCATTTGGGGCTCTGCTGCAGATTTCACAGGATAAGAAGACTGGTGAGAACTACAATAAGAAGAATTTTAATGGCCCAGTAGTAGCTTCTGCCAATTCTAACAGGTATTTGGGCAATTTTAAATATAATCAGCAAGTGAAAAAGGGAGAGATCATTTTTTCAGAAACTAGATTACTTTTATTCATTATTCAATCAACATGCATTCCCGATTTTTCTAGGACGTTTTGCTACATTTTCAACAGTTAAGTACCGTTTATGGGTTAATAGCAGTTATTTCGATAAATATATGGACCCTAATATCCATTTTCATGACATAGGTGATAAAGGGTAAGATGTTACGTTGATTTTGTTTGTGAAACGCTTTATAAAGATGAAGATTTGTGAAATCTTTGAAAGCAAGTTACCGGTTAAAACATGGTCGAGACACCAGATCCTAATAAAAGATGAGCGCAATTCTTTGCAACAAATGCTTGACTATAGATTCTTTATTAATAACTCATGTGTTTTTCTATCTGCCCTTTTTTTTTTTAATTTTTTTTAACGTTTTATTTATT
The DNA here is from genome assembly GCF_028749965.1 of Puma concolor. Lineage (NCBI taxonomy): Eukaryota > Metazoa > Chordata > Mammalia > Carnivora > Felidae > Puma > Puma concolor. The sequence continues at coordinate 135,854,841 of NC_141672.1, forward strand.
TATTTTTGAGATACAGAGAGACAAAGCATGAACGGGGGAGGGTCAGAGAGAGGGAGACAAAGAATCCGAAATAGGCTCCAGGCTCTGAGCTTGTCAGCACAGAGCCCGACGCGGGGCTCGAACTCACGGACCGCGAGATCATGACCTGAGCCGAAGTTGGCCACCCAACCGACTGAGCCACCCTGGCGCCCCTCTATCTGCCCTTTTAACTAACATTTTCTTTGATTGGACAGCGACACTTTGCTCAAGTGTAAAGTCATTTAGAATGACATTTCCTAAAATAAGTTCTCTTAGGAAGGGAAAGATTTTGAAACCCATTACGTGATGGTAAATACATGCACACACACCCTTAGAGCTGCAATGACTATTAGCATGTTAAGAGCAGTGGAGAAAGCTGTTCAATATCTTGTAACTCAGGGTATCCCAAATATTTGGTCAAGAAAATCTAATTTTAAGTAACACATATTGGGCAGGAAAAGGTGAATTCAACAGGCTTGGATTACTCAAATTCTGAATATTCCTGAGAAAGACCTTTCTTCAGGACTGGCCCTTGGTTGGCTCATAGGAGACAAGCTAGAGCCCTTGGAATATTCTACATGGTAAAAGTGTATACCTTAGGCCTCAGACCATACCTTACCAGTTTGATCACATACATTTCTCCTAACAATGTGATTTATGATGAAGGCCCATTTTGCCCTGGTGGGGCTGTAAATTGAGTATCAAGGGCATGCAATGCCCACGTGACTGGATCCCAATAAAAACTCTAAATACCCTGGTTGGCAAAACATCACATGTGTTTTCCCACATCCTTGCTGGAAGAATTAAGCATACCTTTGGCTCTACTGGGAGATAGCGCCTGGAACCTTGCATTTGGTTTCTCCTGGACTCTGTCCTACGTACCAGCTGTAGGCTGAATCTTTGTATTCCTCCCAGATTGATATGTTGGAATCCTAACGCCCAATCTGATGGGGGAAGTGTTCAAATCATGAGGGAAGAGCCCTTATGAAAGGGTTCCTAAAGAGATTCCCTACCCTATCTTCCACATGAAGATATAGCAAAAACTTTGTGTCTGGAAGAGGGCTCTTATCCAATCATGCTGGCGTCCTGATCTGGACAACCAGTCTCCACAACCATGAGCAATACATTTCTGTGGTTTATAAAGTACCTAGTCTGTGGTATTTTGTTATAGCAACCCAAGTAGACTAAGACAGTATCTTTTCTCTTTTCCCTTTGCTGATTTTAATCTATATCCTTTTGCTGCAGTAGATTACAACCATAGGTATAAAAACTTTTCTTAGTCCTCTGAATTCTTCCAGAAATTTGTCAAGTCTGAGGTGTCTTCAGGACCTCTGACATACCCACCTATTAATATTGAACTGAAAAGAATTTGGGGGGAAAATCCTTGGAGCCATTTGCAACCAACTGAATTGACCAAAACAATTTTTTTAAAGACTAATGATACCCGTAATATTGAGTTCCCTCTGATGCATTTAGGAGAAGAAACAAAACAAAAAAAACCTATCAGACGGTATTGATGAGCAAGCCATCTTTGGTAACTTTGATGTTGGTCTGTGAATATTTTATTCATCAAATTAAAAGATAAAGATATTTGACTTTGAATGGGCATGCGTGTCACTGTAACATAGATATACACTTACAGGCAAATATTCTTTTCAAGACATGTTTTTCACCAATTGGTGAAACACATATACCCAAATGAAGCCTTTAATGATTGATATCTGAATCACTACTTCTTACTTGGATTTGCCCTGACTGGTATGATGGCAGATAATTCCTCTCATTTAGAATCTGACCTGAAGACAAAGCGGGTAAAAAACACAATGCCAAGAGTATGTCCCCTATGCTCGATAGATACCAGTAAAACCGTAACTCAGGTATGTCAGATTTGTTACAAACCAAAAGGTAAGTCAATTTTTTTTCTTTTTACTGCTCATACAGTGGTTGAACAATCAGGAAAAATGTATATCACTCAAATGTGGAACAGGCAGGCACCTCAATTGGATTAACTCTCTTATTGACCATTCTCCGGGATAAAAAGAACAAGGGTGATGAAACCAGATAAGAACTAAGAGAGTTAACGACAGTGGAATGTTAGCCCATTATGGGGATTGAGTGAATTGCATAGAAGAATAAAAAATGGAAAAGGAAATTAGACTTTTCACTAGTGGAAAAAAATGACTAAGCAACTCTGGGATATGTTACAACAAGCTCCTGAATAAAATAAATAGGAAGTATTTTTCAGGCTGTGGGGGATTGAATGAAAGCAATCAATCTTCCTTGTGTGGGAACTGCATCAGTCCTACCCATAAGCTCCCTCTAGTGAATTAAAATCTCACGGCAACTCAACCGATAAACAGTAGGCTTGAGCAATGGCCACTTACCTAGGACAATCTCCTGGGCATAACCCGTCAGACCCATGGTAACACTGCATTTTGTTGTGAGCTTCTCCTGCAGGAAACGGTTTTATACTCACATTTTCTCCCTTTCTTATGCTAAGTACATGAGACCTATCTATTCATAATCACCCTGACTTTGACAATGAGATAATCGCATTGTTTTCCCTGTAAAAAAGCTGACCTCCTTTTTGTTTTGTTCTGTATAGTATAATTACCTGTGTCTTTAGGAGACGGCTCTTAGTTAAAGATGGTATAGATATCATTAAATTTATTTAATAGACCAAACACGGGTGGCTGGCTTTGGGGATACCTCTGATCCCTTCCACTTAACAAACATATATCAAGCATACCATATGTAAACGGTCATCCACTAGGCCAGGAAGATGAGAGATCAGTTGCTCCTGGTAAATTAGTAATCCCATCACAAATGAGTTAACACATATTATTAGAATAAAAGGCAAAATGTGTAAGGAAATCACAGACCAAAAAAAATGGTGTTTCTGGAAACAAAATCATGAGCGTTTACAATAACCTGTATTCCTGCTCCTGAAAAGAAAGTCTGTTATATCTGAGTTGGTGGGCTACGTGCTTTGAGCTAAGCAGCACAATGGACACATTTGCTCAACTGGAGAAACCCAGAGAGGTCAAGTTGCTTAATGAGGACGCATGAAGCAGAGAAGAAGACAACTGCATGGAGAAGTAGAGGACCAAAGGGAAGAAAGGGGCAATTAATTGAGAGAGGCAGGGAGTAAGAAGGCACGCAAAAAGATGGAGAAAGAAAAAAAAAAGAGGAAGTGAGAATAAACTGAGTATGTGGCCTCGAGTAAGGAATTAAAAATATATGTTAAAAGTAGTTTACTGTGAGATTATTATCTGAACTCGATCCATATCCCTAATCGATATTCATCAAACATCTCTATTCGTCTTCAGTATTGTTTCTGGGCACTTAGACATTATTTTTTATGTATTTACTATGCCATAACTAATAGGTACGCAGCTCTTTGCTGAATTGAATCTTCTTGGCATCCAATTCAGTGGAGAATAGGTCCACTTTAAGCCTGTTGTGTTTAGCCTAAACACAAGGCTAGGAAAATGTAATTGGGTGATGTCCTTTTCTCAACGGAGGCTCTTAGAGACTTTCCCGTCTTGATTAGGGGAGTCGTTAACCCGGTAGGCGGGAAAACTTGTGGGATGTTGTCAGAGAGCAACCAGCTGGGAACTGCATTCAGGATCATGTGGGCTACTCACAACATACCGTAGCTGGATGCCAACCGGGGACCGGCCATTTGACCAAAGACCTCGAAAGCTTAAGCAGAGCACAGCATTGGGAAGAATTTCTAGGACGTTTGCTGTATCAGAGATAGACAACTACTTTCTCATTCAATCTCAGGTGTCGTCTGATCCAACAGTCCCAGGAGTGTCTTTGTAGCCTTGTCCCAAGTATGGTACGCTCTAAGCGTGGGATATGTGCCAGTGATAAATATCCTGATTTGTAGTGATGTAAATTTCTGAGTTGTAAATATTTACATCCTACCATCGATTCAACAACCTGGGGTAAGACTAGGATTCCTCATCACTCTGGTCATCTTCTGTGATCTGGCTCCCTTCCAGAACCGGGGATACACTACAGTGGGCAAATAGGTCTTGCATTGACCAAAGCAGAAATTTAGACAAAGCAGTAAGCAGAAGGGAAATGTCTACGGTGTGTTTACCCTTGTTTTTAGATCCTTGACAAATTTCTTAACTTTTCCAGAGATAATGTCACCATCTACATGGAACTATGAGGGTAGCACATTAAGCTAGACTTTTTAAAATAGCCTCTCAAATGACAAGATACGTTACGGTATGGAGTCTGTGAAACCAGACTGAATTAGCTGGGATGCCTCAAACAGGAGAACAGACTAGACATTTGCACCGTCTTCTCAGAGACCATGAAACCAGATGACGGAAAGAACGGAGAAGTTATCGAGGCAGCAGAGGGGAGAACTGGACCTGGAAGAAGGGCCCCAGAGAGTTCCGGAGCAGACTGTCCCGCTCAAGTGCAGGACGTGATTGGGGGCCTCGATGGCTGGGATCAGATGTTCCTGGGGAAGGATGCCCTGACATGCCCCTTCCCTTCTCTGCTCACCTTCTTCCCCTTTCAGCTGTGAATGGGGAGAAAATGGCTGAAGACAAAGTGCTAGTTTATGGCATTTTACACTGAGGCTCTTTCTTCTTTGCCTTTGGCTTGTGAATGACTGAGAATTGTCTTATTGTAAAAAGTGGCTCAGAGAACAGGACTTCTGTTTTACCTAATAATGCCGGAATGGGCAGCAGGCAAACAGTCAGCGCCTTGTTTCCAGCTGCCATTCAGATGCTAGAATTGTTAATGGGGTCCCCAGGCTGGGCTGGCTCTGCCTCTCTGGCTTTTCGGTCACTGGCTCCACAGACAGGAGGTAGAAACATTCGCAGATAAGCCACTTTCTTCTCTTTCATTCCACCTTGCATTTGTCAGGTGGAAATATCAGGGGCTTTCAGCATCAAAATGAGACCCTCTCCCCAAAAGCCCAGTTCTCAGAGCAGCTGGCACCGAGGGGACAGGAGAAAGAACTGCAATTTGTCCCCTTTACACAATAAAGGGCTGAGATCAAAGAAGGGGAGGAATGGAGAGTCACCAGGCGCACCCCACATTTAAAAAGCAGACACTGAGACTCATTTGTGCCAATGTGTTAACTGCGGGTTCATACTCGATCCCTGAATGTCAGCCATTTACAGCTTAGTCAGAGTTTTTTAATCCTTTCCTATGGAAAGGGGCATCATGGGGCGCCTGGGTGGTGCAGTCGGTTAAGCGTCCGACTTCAGCCAGGTCACGATCTCGCGGTCCGTGAGTTCGAGCCCCGCGTCAGGCTCTGGGCTGATGGCTCGGAGCCTGGAGCCTGTTTCCGATTCTGTGTCTCCCTCTCTCTCTGCACCTCCCTCGTTCATGCTCTGTCTCTCTCTGTCCCAAAAATAAATAAAAACGTGGAAAGGGGCATCAGGATGGGACATAGCGGCACAGAAGGGAACTTCGAATGCGTGCTAGTGTGAATCCTGGATGAAAATGTCAATTAGGATCCTTACAAGAAGAAAATGTAAAATAATAATGCCAAATGCTACAGTAACATTTGATATCTTCAGCAACCAAGGATAAAGATTTTCCCCAGAGTTAGCTTAGATCACTAGAAACAGCAAGTCCCGTTTAGTTCCTCTTAATGGAATTCATTTGTTTTGAATAGGACACGACGTTTTGGGTCTCTTTGCGTATTTTAAGTCTCTAATATTGCTTACTGTATGGAACACTAAAAAGAAAAGATCTCTAGAATTCCATTTAACACCCTAAAATGACTGGCAAAATTTTATAAAATATATTTAAAAAATAAGAAAAAAAATAAAGTATATAGCTGTAGACATAAAAATATAAGATGACAGTGATTTAATTTAATTAAAAAGTTGAATTTAGATCAATTCTAATATTTACAGTTTGAATATTTTTGTTATTCATTGTGCATGCATGTGTGCATGTGTTTAATTTACAACCAAGATCCTTAATTCAATTCCAGAAGAAACAATATGTGTGTGTGCTTATATATATATATATGTATATAATATATACAAATATATAACAATACATATAATATCTATGTATAATACATACAAATATATAATTATATATAATATAATATCTACTATTAATAATGTATATTAATAATATTATATATATATAAAATATTGGAGGAAGGAAACAAATATTACCTGTTTAGAATAGCATCCTAAATTTAAGACAGAATTCCGTTTTACATATTAAGTTTCATCTTCTATATGGGAAAATACATTCATGAAAGCAAATATAATCATGCCTCTTTTTTTCTCATGCACAGAAGACACTTATTTTCCAAAATCAGAAAAATATATATGTGCAGGGAACACGCCCATAGATCTAAGCCCTTCAATGGTATTTATACTAGATTACATGTTGACTTCTGAGAGTTCACATCTTTTCCACAATACGCCAGCCCCCAATGCAACAGACAGAGGCAAGACAAGAGGGGTGGGGTTAGAGTTGGGGACAGCAAAGCAAAGGGGTACCCCAGTGAAATGGCAACAATGTCACAATTTTACCTAGCGGAAGTACTGGTAAATATTCAACCAGCTGTTTTATATCGTTTTTATTTTTCACTGTCTTTTTGGCAGAAGCAGAAATGTTATCGCTATGCCTGTTGTATAAAGCATATATCCAATGTACATAAATTTAAGAAAACCTGGAAATGAATACTCCTAAACTGGTCACATTAATATACATACATGAAGTATGGGGATTCATTTGTCTTTAATTCAAAAAACATTTATCAGACAAGTGTTTCATGCTTTCAGAGTACATTTTTAACCAAACTAGATTTATACTAGAATAATAATAAGCAAGAAACATACAACATGTATAATAATTAAAGAATATAGTTCCAATAATGTATGAATCAAAAAGCTGCATAATTATCTATAACCAAAGAGTAAATTACAAAAGAAGCTAGAAAATATTTTGAATGAGTGTATCAAAATTTATAGGGCTTCATGATGCATAGGGGCACTTGTACCCCAATGTTTATAGCAGCACTCTCAACAATAGCCAAATTATAGAAAGAGCCTAAATGTCCATCAACTGATGAATGGATAAAGAAACTGTGGTTTATATACACAATGGAGTACTATGTGGCAATGAGAAAGAATGAAATATGGCCCTTTGTAGCAACGTGGATGGAACTGGAGAGTGTTATGCTAAGTGAAATAAGCCATACAGAGAAAGACAGATATCATGTTTTCACTCTTATGTGGATCCTGAGAAACTTAACAGAAACCCATGGGGGAGGGGAAGGAAAAAAAAAGGAGGTTAGAGTAGGAGAGAGCCAAAGCATAAGAGACTCTTAAAAACTGAGAACAAATTGAGGGTTGATGGGGGGGGGGGAGGAAGGGGAGGGTGGGTGATGGGTATTGAGGAGGGCACCTTTTGGGATGAGCATTGGGTGTTATATGGAAGCCAATTTGACAATAAATTTCATATACTGAAAAAAAAAAGAAGAAAACAATAAAAAAGACTATAATTTAAAAAAAAATTATAGGGTTTCAGTTAACATAGCACTTAAGGAAATTTTGTAGCTTTAAATGTTTGTGTTAGTAAGAAAGAAAATTCTAAATTATTTTTAATCTTTTTTTGAGAGAGAGAGAGAGACAGAGTGAGAACAGGGGAGGAACAGAGAGAGAGGGAGACACAGAATCTGAAGCAGGCTCCAGGCTTTGAGCTGTCAGCACAGAGCCTGACCCAGGGCTCAAACTCATGGACGGCGAGATCATGACCTGAGCTGAAGTTGGACGCCTAACTGACTGAGCCAGCCCGACTCCCCAATAAGAAAGAAAATTCTAAGTCCAATCATCTGAGTTTTCATCTTAAGAAATTAGTAAAGGAAGAACAAATTAAACCCAAAGAAATGTAAAAAAATTGTAAAAGCAGTAATCAATGAAACAGAAAATGAGAAAATAATAAGTAAGTTATAAAACCAAAAGTTGGTTCTTTGAAAAGATTTTTAGAATATATTTCAAAAAACTGATCAAAGGGGGAAATAGAAATAGCATTATCAAAATTAGAAATAAAGTAAGGGACATAAGAAATACCATGAAAGAAATATCATGAAAAACTTTATGCCAATAAATGTGACAATCTATATGAAATGGACAAATGTCTTTAAAAACAAAAACTATCAACTGGGCCAGGAAGATATAAAACTTAAATAGCTCTAATCATTAAAAAAAAAAAAAAAAAAAGAATTCTAAATGGAGAACTTTTCTCACTGCAGAGTTTAGAGCGGGAGGGTCCCAAGACAATCCTGACTCTGAAACCGATTGCAAATGTGGGGGTCTCTAATCCTACTCTCAAATTTGATCATTTTCTATAAAGACTCACAGAACTCACTGAAGCTATTATATTTAAAGGTATGGCTTATAGCAATAAAAGGATACAGATTAAAAATCAGCCAAGGGGAGAGGCCTCTTGTACCTGGTAGAGGAAATTTCCCAAAACAAAGCTTCAAACTGTCCTCTCTCAGTAGAGTCATAAGCAATGTTAATTCCTCCCAGCGACAATGTGTATTGATATGTGTGGAGCTCTGCCAACCAGGAAGGCTCACCTTGAGCCTGGTTAAACCAGTTTTATTGAACTCAGTCTCTCCTGTAGATATGATTGACCACAGAAGTGGCCATGTGGCTGACCTTTCGTCTCTAACACTTAAGGAGGTGGAACTGTTGCAATGTGACCCAAAGCCCCACCATAAATTACATTGTTAGACTATCTGGTGTGGCCCAAGGCTTACCAGGTAAACAAGGTCACTCTTATCAGGCAGGACATTCCAAGGTTTAGAAATCACTTCCCAGGAGCTAAGATCAAAGTCCAGACCTTTGGATAGGCAAATTTTTTACAACCCGCCCTTGAGGAAAATGCCAGATCCTGCTTTCTTCCCTAAAAAAATTCTATCAAACACTTAAGAAATAATATCAAGGCTACAAAACAAAAACAAAAACAAAACAAAACAAAAAACAAAAAGCCACACACACACACACACACACACACACACACACAAAACAAAAAAACAAAAACAAAAAATAGAGGAGAAGGAAATATTTACTCTGTCATCTTATGGGGGCAGAAGACCTGTGATATAAAATGAGCTAAAAGCATCAGTTTTGAATGTAGACACAAAAGTACTTACCGAAGGATTAGCAAGTGAAATCTACCAAGACTTAAAAAGGATAGACATCTCCACCAGGCAGAATTCGTCGCAGGATTTCAATGTGGTTTCCATGCTTGGGAAACCAATCAGTGTAACTACCCAGATGTACAGAATAAAGGAGAAAGCCATATGATCATTGAAGTAGATGAAGAAAAAAAAAATCATTTCACATAATTTGACACCCATTCATGAAGGCAAAAAAAAAAAAAAAGAAACAAACTAAAAATAAAAGGGAAGTTTTCAGTTTTTCGCAAACGAAACATAGAAAGAAATTTCTTCAATCCGGGTAAAAAGATGTGGGAGAGAGGTCAATGCTTGCTACCTAGCACCGAGAACGGACAAGGATGTGTATTTTACCACTTATTTGCAACATTATCCTACATCCTTAGCCAAAGCACCAAGGTAAGGAAAAGAAAAAGGCATACAGTTTGGGGAAAAAAAAAAGAAATAATTAGTGTCTTAATTTGCAGACAACATAATAACTTCCAGGGAAAATCCTAAGTAATGAAGAAAAAAACCTTCTAGGAATAAAAGTAAACTTAGCTTGAAGGATACAAGGTCTATGTAAAAACTATATATAACATAAATTGTAAGCCTGATGCTAATGGAAAATTAGGAAGTGAAATTTTCTCCACTTACAATAGCATTGAAAAAGTACTTGGATATAACAAAAGATATGCAAGACTTGTACACTGAAAGCTGCACAGCATTGGAAAAGGACATTTAAAAAGACGTAAAATAATGGAGCCTGGATGGCTCAGTTGGTTGAGCATCTGACTTGATTTTGGCTGAGGTCATGATCTCACTGTTCATAATATCGAGTCCTGTGTTGGGCTCTGTGCTAACAGTACGGAACCTGCTTGGGATTCTCTTTCTCCCTCTCTCTCCCTGCCCCTTCTTTGCTCATGTTCTCTCTTTCTCTGTCTCTCTCTCTCTTAAAATAAGTAAATAAACTTTAAAAAGTTTGAAAAATATGGGGCGCCTGGGTGGCACAGTCGGTTAAGCGTCCGACTTCAGCCAGGTCACGATCTCGCGGTCCGTGAGTTCGAGCCCCGCATCAGGCTCTGGGCTGATGGCTCAGAGCCTGGAGCCTGTTTCCGATTCTGTGTCTCCCTCTCTCTCTGCTCCTCCCCCGTTCATGCTCTGTCTCTCTCTGTCCCAAAAATAAATAAACGTTGAAAAAAAAAAAAATTAAAAGTTTGAAAAATGTATTTAAGAAACAAAAGGAAAACCGCAAATATGGTGAAAATGTTGGCAAAGCATCTATCTGTCAAAAGGCTTATGAAATCAAGAATTTATTAAGATCCCTTAGAACCAAGCAATAAAGCAAGCAGCTCACTTAATAAGTGAGTAAATAGTTGTTTCAAACAGTTCAAAACGGAAGATACATGAATGGTAATAAACATGGTAATAACCAATGGTAATAAACAATAATACACTCAACATCACTAGTCATCAGGGAGATCCAGTTAAATTGTGTGTGTGTGTGTGTGTGTGTGTGTGTGTACGTGTATACGATGGCATATTATTCAGCCATGAAAAATGAGTAAGTCCTGTCATTTACAAAACAAGGCATCATGCTAAGTGAAATAGACCTCACAGAGGAAGACAAATACTACATGGTCTCACTTGATCTCACTTACACATGAAAAAAAAAAAAAGCCAGATTACTGGTTCATAGAAGTGAGGTGTAGGGGAGACAGAACTGGAGAAAGGTGGTCAAAAGTACAAATTTCCAGGGTGCCTGGAAGGCCCAGTCGGTTAAGTGTCTGACTCTTGGTTTTGGCTCAGGTCATGGTCTCATGGTTTATGGGATCAAGCCCCACATCGGGCTCTATGCTGGCAGCATGGAGCCTGCTTGGGATCCTCTCTCTCCCCCCGTCTCTCCTCCTTTCCCTGCTCATACTCTCTCTCTCTCTCTCTCTCTCTCTCCCTCAAAAATAAATTAAAAAAAAAAAAAAACTTAAAAAAAAAACCATACAACCATCCTGTTATAAGAGAAATAAATACCGAGGATGTAAAGTATAAGAGACTATAGTCAACACTGCTATAGGATATACAGGGAAGTTTTTAAGAGGGGAATCCTAACAGTTCTCATCAGAAGGGGGACAAATTTTCTTTGTTGTTTGCGTTTCCTTCTTGTTGTGCCTTTGTGAGATAATAATGCTAGATAAATTATGGTGGTCATCACTTCGCAATATATGCAAGTCAAACCACAGACATCATAGACAGTCATGCATATCAATGATATCTCAGTAAACTAAAAAAACCTACAACCATGATGAAATACAGTTGTACATCCACACGAATGCCTAAATTCAGAAGACTGTCAATATAAAAAAATGAGACCCCTCGCATGTCGTCAGTGGGATGGCCAAATGGAACAGCCAGTTTGGAAAACAATATTGAAGTCTCTTATAAAGGGAAACTTACACTTTTCATATGACCCAGCAGTCTGACTCCTAAGCTTTACCCAAAGGAAGCGATAGCATAATTTCACAGAACGACTTTCATGTGTACGTTCAGAGCAGCATTGTGCATGGAGGAATCTCAAAAATATTACACGAAGTCAAAGAAATCAAACGAAAATGACAAAATATTGCAGGATTCTATCAGATGAAATTGTAGGAAAGGCAGAACTATAATGACAGAAAGGAGACCAATGGTGGCTCACACCTGCAGGGTAGGGGAGGCGGTCAGCCGCAGAAGTGATGAGGAAACTCCAGGGCCATGGAAATGTTCTGTCTTTTGATCGTGGTGGTGGTCACATGATAGTATACAATTATCAAGATTCATCAAATGTATCCTTAAAAACTGCATGCTTTGGGGGCTCCTGGGTGGCTCAGTTGGTTAAGCGTCCGACTTTGGCTCAGGTCATTATCTCGCGTTTTGTTGGTTCAAGTCCCTCATCCGGCTCTCTGCTGTCAGTGTGGACCCCGCTTTGGATCCTCTGTCCCTCTTTCTCTCTTCTCCAGCCTCCACTCTGGCTCGCTTGCCCCCTCTCCCTCTCTCTCTCAAAACTAAACATTAAAAAATATTATTTTTAAAATGCATGTTTTATTGTATGCACATTGTATGTTAATAATGATAAAAAAATAATAAATTCTGGCAACTATTTGAAAGATTATTAAAGTGCTTAGTGTCTGTCAGGGTATATCTGCTGTCCTTTACTTGGTGTGGAATGTCGTCTGAGTTGAGTCCCTGGCCCAAAACAAGAACCAGGCTGAAAGAGTAAACAATAACAAACCAAATACTGCTGATGAATTTGACCATTTCTTTCAGGTAAATATAATTCACCCAATGCAGTGATTACTCCATGCATTTTTATGTGTGGATTCCCCTTCTATCCTTTCCACAGAGAGCTCTTAGTTAACTATTGCTGAAATTGGAATCTCAAAAGCAATTCGGACTGAAAGAGCGACATTTCAATTAAACGAATAATCAAATTCAAAATGTTATTTGAATAATTTGAGTTCTTAAATTAAGCACGCTGATTTTTTTTCTTTTTTTGCAGTAGGCTATAAATTACATTTTCCGCTACATTGACAGTAAACGGGTAATTAATATCTCAACTTTTCTTTCTCAATGTTGATTTAAAAAATAAAATTAAATAAGCACAGAACATAAATCAGCATAGCTATCCCAGATTAGATGTGATTGCCCATCCCCTGTTTATCCTACTTTCTCTGGAGTGTGTTCTTCCTTTTTGGAGAGCTGCCTGGACCTAAGACAGATTGGTACACACCAGACAAAAGTTGACGCGTTGTAGAGGTGGTCACTGAAACTTTAGTAACATAATAAAACCTTTCAACCATTTATTAGATTTTTTCTGCTCCAAATATATAAATAATAGTCATATAAATACGGCACCTGCTATTTCATATACTGTTTCTGGCGTGACTGTCTTAATCATTGGAAAAAGATAATTGAGTAAGAAACTAAATAGGTTACTCTTTAGGCTGTACTTTCTAAATGTTCTATTATTTTGGTGAGAACAATGAAATGTTATCTTAAAATATCATAAGGGGATTTTGTATATGCCAGGGAGCGCTTTAAATGCTTTAGACATAATTGATTTGGTTTTCACTATAACCTTTGAAGGATGTTACATTTACTGTTTCCATTTAATGGATGCTCAAACTATTAAGAGAAGGGCAGCTATTGTTCAAGCTATTGTTCAAGATGGAACATGGCGGTGTTTCGCCAGAGCCTCAGATCTTAAATCCCGTCCATCTCCCCACCCCACCCCGACAATGTGGACTCACTCCTGCAATTATACATCAGAGCAGGTATTTCACTTCTTGGGGCAATATAATTCTGACACTAACTACCCAGAGTTCGGCTGAATTTCGCAGGTTCACTTCTGACACCAGCTACAAAATGAGGGCTTCTCAGGTGACCAACTGGTTAAGAATTTGGGGGTCCCTCCTATCTCCTCAGGTTTGATAATTTCCTGGGATATTTGCAGAGGTCAGAAAAGCACTACACTAAGATTGCACTTTTCTTATAGTGGATCCAAATCAGGACCAGCCAATGAAAAGATGCATAGTGTGAGGTCTGAAAGGGTCCCAAATGTTAAGTTTCCATGTCCTCAGGACATGTCACTTTCCCAACATATTGAGATATAATTACCAACCAGGGAAGTACATCTGAACTTTGGTGTCCAGAATCTACTGAGATTTTGTTACAGAGACATAACTAACTGAATCACTGGCTATATCATTGAACTCAATCTCCAGAGACTCTCTTCTCTGGATTTTGGGACGCCCGGCCAGCATCACATGGCTCAAAGTCAACACTCTTGTATCATGGTTAGTCTTTCTGGCATTGCTACCCCCATCCTGAAATATCTTGCCAACTTATTAGCAAAACTCACTAATGGTCTAAAAGGCCCAGAATAAATAACAAAGACACTCCTATCACTTGGGGAATTTCAAGGGCTTAGAGTCCTCTTCCCAGGAACTAAGAACAAAGACCGTGCCTTATTATACAATAGACCAATCCATGACCAGTGGTCTCCTCTTGCAGCACTGTCTCTCTCCAGCTTTTTGAAAAGCTGCACCAAAAAACTCTACCAGTACCTCTTACTTGCCATGAGACAAACAACAGTTGTGAAACCCAAGAGATGATGTTCAAACAGGCGTAGGGAAAATCTGCCACATGTCGTGTGACCCAAATCAAGAGGCAAGAATAAAAATTCGCCACTTCTCCGTTTCTTTCACTCGCTTTCTCTCCATCTTTGGATCATCCTCTCAAATCTTCTAACCCATCTCTGCCCCTCGCTACCAGCCTGCTAGCACAATTGTTCTTTTTCACAGGTGCCCAGCACCATCCCTATCCTCATACACCCAATCTCGATTTCTTCCTAACCATGTCTTTGAGAGCTTATCCATTTCCTCCAGTCAGTTTTTGACTCCATGTGCCTTTGAGTTCCTTTCAGCATTCACAGTTCTTTCAAAATTAAGATGTGATGTTGAATTTAAAGAAATATGGCATGGTCTCTGGCATATCTTCTAACTTGATTATCTCAGTGAGTCTGTGGTCCCCACTCTGCTCTCTCATAACCACATAGCACAACACTGATTCTCTCATAGGGGGAAAAACCCAACAGCTTATGTTCCTTCTAAAATCTCTCTTCATATACTCAAAGACATCATGTCACAATCAGACTCGCAAGTTATATTGATGTGTCAAAATATCACTAAAATGTAAAAAAAAAATAAAGATAATCAACACTTTATAAACATAACTTGTTCCATTTCACTGTCTTCATGGGCTTGGTTGTAAAGACGTTTTAACACCCTTTTTTAAACTCAGAGGTAATTTCATCTTGGATTTTTCTGCCATTCACCTGCTGGTTAGATTAATGTGCATCCATTAACTTTAAAGCACGTAGAGATAGGGAGGCAAGAAACAAGCGTCACGAAACATGGTCCTTCTCTTTGAGCCCTTGTGTCTGACACACCTGTGGTACAAAGGGGCAGTTGTGAATTGTAAGTATTATGCTTAAGGTAGAAATAGAGTCCAAAACATCCATTCGTCCAGCTGCATTTTGAGCACTTCCACTCACTTTTAATCCTCTCTAATGCTTAAACATTGTTTTGAAAATGTTTCCCTCTTTTCTATCTCACCCCCATTCTCCAAAAAACAAAGGAGCATTCTTCGTTCTATGAAGTCAGTCTTCCCTCTGGCTCCTGGTGAGTGATCCAGTAGCCATGCTCATCTACTACACAAGAAATATAAACTCTTCTCACATGACAACGTGCTCGCTAGAGTTTTGCGCTCACAGTTAATGCT
The DNA here is from genome assembly GCF_028749965.1 of Puma concolor. Lineage (NCBI taxonomy): Eukaryota > Metazoa > Chordata > Mammalia > Carnivora > Felidae > Puma > Puma concolor. Next base: position 135,870,346 of record NC_141672.1, read on the forward strand.
ACTATTCACCTGGAAAAACTTGCTCATTGCTTCAACTGTTCCTCCTGAGACATGGTTTCTTGATGCTTTCTCATGCTGGAACCCTTCCTCCAAACCTACTTTAGACTCCCTTATGCTCTCTCTGAGGCTCAGCACACACAGTCCAACCCAGAGAGGCACAATGAAATGGATATCAGTTTGGAGGCCAGACAGACCTGGGAACAAATGTCAACTTGGCCACTAAAATGAGCTGAGTGGCCTTGTGTTAAATGCTCACTTGTTCTCATCTGTAGGTGAGGATGATTGTCTTTCAGGGTAGGGATTTAAAACAGCATATGGTAAATGACCAGTTTAATGCAATGCATGCCTAGACAAATATTTGGGATGTTGACTTTAGGTGTCACTTATTCAATGAGAGTACCATTTAGATCCCTTTATCTTTCTGATGACTACACTGTATTGTTTTCCGCTATATTTGTTTCCATTCATTCACTAAAGCCATAAGCCTTTTGCTTGTTTGCATTCTTGTTCTACATTTTCTTACACAAACAGGAGATTTTTGCCATGTTGTTAATTTATTGAATTTCAGAAGAGGACTTAGTGTTTTCCTAAACAAATTTTAAGACGTGAAATAATAATTAACATACCCCTGTTTCTACCCCCTCAGTGCCCACATAAAATCTATACATATTTATTGGTTTTATTCTGGTCACCCTTTGCCACTAATATTCTCCACTATAGTAAGGAAATCTAATAAAATCACAAGTGAATGCCATCATTCATAACTTAAGAATGACTACCAGCTAGCTAATAATTAGGATTCTGCTGTTGGAGAGAGTTAGTTGACTACTGAATGGAGATACAGGAAATGTGCCCCCACTTGCAACTTTGCTATTTATATGACCTTGAAAAAGTTACAAATCAATCTATAAAATGAGAGTTAATGATTTCGGAGGTTCCTTCCAGGGAAGACCACGATTAACTTACTTACTGATTCGCAGGTTCACATTGCTAGCATCTTTGTTCAGAAGAAAATAAAATTCCTAATTTCATATTCTGATCTATCACGTTATCATAATTAGCTTTCTGTTCCATGCATACTGTTCTAATCATTGAAGAAATGGCCAAAAAAAGAGAGAGAGAGAGAGCAAGAGAAAAAAAGAAGTAAATAAAAAAAGAAAGAAAGAAAGAAAGAGAAAAAAGAAAGAGAAAGGAAGAGAAAGAAAGAAAAGGAGAAAGGAAGAAAGGAAGAAAGAAAGAAAGAAGAAAGAAAGAAAGAAAGAAAGAAAGAAAGAAAGAAAGAAGAGGTACCTGGGTAGCTCAGTTGGTTAAGCAGCCAACCATTGATCTCAGCTCAGGTCATGATCCAATGGTTCATGGGATTGAGCTCCATGTCAAGCTCTGCATTGACAGTGGGGAGTCTGCTTGGGATTCTCTCTCTCCCTCTCTCTCTTCCCCTCCCCTGCTTGCCCTCTGTCTCTCTAAAAATAAATAAATATTTTACAGAAAGAAAGAAAGAAAGAAAGAAAGAAAGAAAGAAAGGGAGAGAGAAAGAAAGAAAGAGAATGAAAGAAAGAAAAAGAAAATGAACATATCCATGTGCTTTTGAGTTTAATATTCAAGCTGCTGCTTATAATTAACTTGAGGCTGATTCATTTTCCACCTCAAAAATCTTGAATTTGCTATTTTGGCCCTTAAATGAACAACATCATTACTCTTGAGAAATCAATTTATTTGCAAGTATCTCTTATTCTCAATGAGCCAAAAGGTATAAGGATGCTCGCTGCAAAAATAAAAGAAGGAGAATAAGAGGTAAATGGAAACTCCTGCATTACCTCATAATTTTTCAAATGGTCTTTCTGGAGTATGTAGGTGGAGATACTTATAACCATCTTCACGAAAGGAAATTTGTCAAGACAGTAAGGTAGGTTCGGAAGATGGCATCACAGGTCGTTCCTAAGTTCACTGCCCTCACAAAAACAACTAACAATTATTCAAGAACAAGATACTCCTGAGAGAATCTTAGAATGCAGGGTTGAGGCTGAAGACCTTGCAGGAACCACAGAAACCAAAACAGGCTACATTAGAAGGGTAAGAGGGTGAGGGCAGCTACATGTTGACCACTTTTGTCCTTCCCCCAGGCTAGTAATGCACCACATGGAGAGGTCTCCCCTGAGCCTTCAGTTCTTCCAGTGGGAAAAGAAATCCCAGGGGAGGGGACAAAAGGGAAAAGCCAGCCACTCCCAACATTTGTGGGAACGCCTGCTCTGAATCTGCACCACAGCGAGTGCAGGAGAATCTGCAAGAGAATCTGTGGGGCTCAACTTTTATGGATCTGCCTGTGACCAGGAAGAGGGGCAGGGCTTGCAACAGCCAACACCCAGATCTTGGCACCGACCTCATATCTGCAGTGCCCAAGTAGTAATCCCAGCTGGCAACTTTGCTCATTGACAGCAACAAGTTGGGGGTGCACTCTGACCAGGGAATTTGAATGGGTGCAGATCTGCCTAATTCAGAGCCTCAGACGAAGTTTGCTGGTCCTCGAGCCTGGTTTGCCCACAAGGCAAGGACCTGACTTAACAGCTCCACCCATGGTGGAATATGTCTCCAGCTCCATTGGACCAGAAGGGCTCGTGAAAACTCCTGGAAGCTGTTCTGGACCAGTGGTGCTCTAGCAGAGAGGTGGTGAGGCACAGCTGATTGCCCCCAGGACAAAGTTAATACCAGGAGATTATGGGTTGGAAGAACTGATATTGTTGAAATGTCAATACTACCAAAAGTCATCGATAAATTTAATGCAACCCTACCAAGATTCGCATGACATTCTTTACAGAAGTAGAAAAAAACAATGCTAAAATTTATATGGAACCCAACAAACCCTGAATAGTGAATGAAACCCTAAGAAAGAAGAACTAAGCAGGAGATATTACACTTCCTAATTTCAAGCTATACTATTAAGCTGTAGTCATCAAAACAGTTTAGGACTGTTAGAAAAACAGACAAAAGACCAATGGAACAGAACCAAGAACCCATATATAAACTGAATATTTGACAAGGGTATCAAGAATACTCAATGGAAGGACAGTCTTTTTAGTAAATGCGCTGAGATCATTGGATATTCACATGTAAAAGAATGAAGTAGGACTCATGTCTTTCCTGTCTCATAAACATTAACTCAAAATGGATTAAAGACTTACATCCAAGACCTGAAGTCACAAAACTCTTAGACGTTAACATGGGAATAAAGCAATTGGGCATGGGTCTTGGTAATACCTTTTTGGATATGACACTTAAAGCACAAACAGCAAAATAAAATAAAATAAAATAAATAAGCAAGTCAGACTACATTAAACTAAAAAAAACTTCTGCACAACAAAAGAAAACTAGCAGCAAAAGAAAACACAACCTATGGAATGGGAAAAAAAAATTTGTAAACCGTATGTCTGATAAAGTTTCAAAATATATAAAGTCTACACCTCAACAGTAAACAATCAAGCAACCTAATCAGAAAATGAGCAACGCCCTAAAGAGACATTTCTCTAAAGAAATATATTGAAGACCCACAGATACATGAAAAGATGCTCATCATCATGAGCCGTTAGGGAAATGCAAATTAAAACCACAGTAAGATAACACTTCATGCCTGTTAGGATGGTCATCATCAAAATTACAAGAAGTAGCAAATTCTGGTGTGGATGTGGAGAAAAGGGAACATTTGTGCACCGTTAGAGAGATCGTGAATTGGTGTAGCCACTATGGAAAACAGTGTGGAGGATGCACAAAAAAATAAAATTAAAATAGAACTACCATATGAACCACTTCTGGGAATACCCCCGAAGAAAACAAAAACACTAGCTCGGAAAAATATCTGTAGCCCTACATTCACAACAGCATCATTTACAATAATGAAGACATGGAAACAACCTAAGTGTCCATCGTTGGATAAGTGGATAAAGAAGTTTTGGCAGTAAAATGAAAATGAGAAAATCTTACCATTTGTAACAACATGGATGGACCTTGAGGGCATTATGCTAAGTGAAAGAAGTCAGACAAAGAAAGACAAATACTGCACGATCTCATTTACCTTTACATTTAAAACAGGGGCGCTTGGGTGGCTCAGTTCCTTGGGTGTCCGACCTCAGCTCATCTCACAGCTCGAGAGTTCGAGCCCCGCGTCGGGCTCTGTGCTGACAGCTCAGAGCCTGGAGCCTGCTTCGGATTCTGTGTCTCCCTCCCTCTCTCTCTCCTCTCCTTAGCTCATGCTCTGTCTCAAAAACAAATAAATCTTAAAAAAATTAAATTTAAAACAAACAAACAAACAAACATTATAGAAGAAACTAGACTTGTTACTCGAGGTGGAAGGGGGGGGAGGAGGGAAGTGTACGAAGGGAGTCAAAAGTTACAAACTTCCAGTTGTAATGTAAGTAAGTACTAAGGCTATAATGCACATGATGACTATGGTTAACACTGCTGTATGATAGGTAGTGAAGTTGTTACTCTCCAGTAAATCCTAAGAGTTCTTATCACAGGAGAATTTTTTTCCTTTTTTTTCTTTCTTTTTGTTTTATTGTATCCATATGAGAAGATGGATATTAGCTGTATGTATTTTTTTAAGTTTATTTATTTATTTTGAAAGAGAAAGAGCATGGATACGAGTAAAAGAGAGGTAGAGAAAGAGAGAGAGAGAGAGAGAGAGAGAATCCAAAGCAGGTTCCACACTGTCGGCACAGAGCCGTATGCGGGGCTCGAACCTGTGAATCGTTAGGTCATGACCTGGACTGAAACCAATAGTCAGATGCTCCTCCGACTGAGCCACCCAGGCACCTCAATCATCTGCATGTCTTAAACTTACACATGATGTATGTCAATTATAACTCAATGAAACTGAAAAAAAAAAAAAAGTAAGTTACTTCCTTAATGTAAGCTCAGGAAGTTCTCAGGCCTTTTACAAAACACGATGATACTTATTTTCCATGTGAAACAATGTGAATTGCATTCTGTTGTGTACTGGAAATTTTAGATCGTGTGGTTTGCCAGTTCAAGAAATCCAGGACAAAAATTCCCAACACTGATTCTCAGTGTCTGAGAATATTCCTGGCTCTGTGTCATCTCTTCCCAATGGTTCTATTCCCCGAATTACAGTTAGTTAGAATGATCTGTGTATTAAGCTCATTAACCTACTTACAGGGAAGAATTTGTTAATGAAAGAACAAAAGAGAAAAGTCAGTATCTCATAACCCATGAGTAGTAAATCTTGGTATTGATGTTGATTCCACAAAAGGAAAACTGATCTTCTTTGACACATAACTGTATTTGAATGAATAAGTATCAAACCTTTGCATCCACTGAGTGTTAAGTAAATTTAGGGGGGGGGAATCCATAATTCAAAGGCCCCTGAGTCACCATAGTAAAGTCATATTAGTTAACTGGACACCACACGAAGGCATGTCATATCCTGTTTTCAAGTAAAGGTGTGCATCTTCAAAGTGAAAAAAACTGGGCTTTGGTCTATATACTAGAACATGAAATAAGGAGTAGGCGTTACCTATGTACTCTGGTGCATCCGTGATGAGGATGATGAGTATTATTATTATTGGAGGAAATGATAGAACAGACACCATGTCACCCAAAAGAGATACGAGTTTATAAAAATCGCCCATCCCGTGTCAAAAGGTTTTGATGTTACCAGCCCTCGCCGGGACTGATATATCTTCTAGAAACACTTGCAATACTTCAGTGAGCTACTATGGCCAAGGGAAATGTATTGTCCCCTTAGGGAAAGGAAAATTAATAAAATAGAAACAGACAGAAGACCATTAGGTATAGAATTCAGGAGTGCAAACTCCCATTTCTACAATGGTTAGATGGGTAATATCCAGGGAGAGGGGTAAAATAATGGGCGGCAGGCAGAGACTGGAAATCTACAGAGTGCACATCCTACTTAAGAGCATGCGACTGTTTTGTTGTTGTTGCTATTTGAAAATATGGAGCTAGCCAAATAAGGCACATGTGAACGCTGCTGGGTTTTGGTCTATAACAAATAATCAAAGAGGGAAAAGTGACAGGGAGTCCATGTTATTTAGAATGGCTTGTAATATTGATCAAAATAACTGAATGTATCTCAGAGGTCTGTAGGAGGGTTTCTCAAACTCAGCACAATTGACATGTTTGGGCTGGCTAATTCTTTGTGGTCGGGAACATCTGTGGGCATTGCAGCCCGTTTACCAACATCTCTGGTCTCTACCAACGAGACGCCAAAAGTATCTTCTCCCCCTCTGGTGCAAGTTGCAACATTCCAAAGTATCTTTAGACATGGCCAAATGTCCCTCGGGGAGGTGGAGGGTGAAATTGCTCCCAGTTGAGAACTACTGGTATCAGATACGATGCAAAGTTTATAAATGCTTATGAAGATATTTTCATTAGTAACGAAAGGAGAAGGAAGATAAAACATTTGCATTGAAGTAAATGTATAATAAAGACCCAAACAAGCCGCAGATGAAAAGAAAAAAGAGAAGAATAAAGCAAAACAGATAAAAATAGTGATTGTCAAAGTAGAGTAAATTTGATTCCCCCAAGAAAATCTGCAGTTGATTTTTTGTGGGGGCAAAAAAAGTTGCTGACAAATATAACTTCAAAAATAGGACAAAGATGCCCAACAAATACATGAAGAACATGAAAGATATAACAAAGACGTTAAGAGAAAACATGTCTAAACTTATGTCAAAATACTTAAAATTATCAGTGAAATAAGATTACTGAAGAATTTAAAATGCACTAAAAGAAAGCTAAACATTTACGATTTTAAAATTACTAAAAATAACTTCATAAAAATATGCTGGGCTTACAGAATATTCTGAGTCATTTCTTCAACTTGAAAAAAGCTAACTCATACTCTGCACAAACTCTTGAGAGCAGAAGACAAGATGAAATATCAATTTATTTTTCAGAGTTCTTAACTGTTTACATATTAAGAAAGCATCCCCTTCAAAAAAGAGGAAGAAATTTTATCTCTATCCCAACCAACGTTGGGATTAAATTGTTAACTTAAATGTTAGAGGAATTAAATGAAATTAAACTATTAGAGGAATTCCCAGGGTCACCACTATTAATAATTAATATTTTACTAGGTAGACATAAACAATATAAAGCAGGTAAAACCACTGGAAAAGATGAGGATTTGTACATGTAATTTTCTGAATAGAACAGGAGAGTACTTCCTTGACCTGAAAAGTGAGAAACATCTAACAGAGGAATATTGAGGAGGGCATCTAAAATAGGAAAAAGAAAATAATGGTCAATATCACCACAATATCATCACAACATTGTCTTGAGATATAGCCAGCACAATAAGAAAAGAAAAAAAAAAAAAGGAATTAAGATTGGAAAGGAAAAAATAAATCTGACCATTTTGTAGGTGATATGGCCTAGGTAGAATCCTAAATTATCCACAAATTATTATAAATAATGTGAGGGGTGCCTGGGTGGCTGAGCTGGATAAGCATCCGACTTCAGCTCAGGTTATGCTCTCATAGCTCGTGAGTTCGAGCTCTGCATGAGCCTCCCTGCTGTCAGCACAAAGCCTACTTCAGATCCCCCGTCCCCCACCCCTCTCTCTGGCCCTCCTCACCCTCAAAAAAGTAAACATAAAAAAATTAGAAATTACATGAGCTTAGCAAAATGGCTGGATATCCAAAGCCAGTCTCATTTCTGTACACTAACAAGTAACTAGAAAAAATATTTTAAACATACACCATTTGCTATAGAAACCAAGATGATAAAATATCAAGTCATAAATCTAACAAAAATGGGAAAGACGTCTGCACAGAACATTTTAAAACTTTAGTGTATTTCATCAAATATGTAAAGAAGTTGCACATATTCATGAAAAGAAATAAATATCCTTAAGAGATCAAATCTCTTCAAACTGACCTGTGTTTTTAATGTAGTTCCAATCAAATTTCCAACAGTCTCCTTCAAGAAATTTGAGAAGTTTCTTTAAAAGTTTATATAAGAAACAAAGGATTGTCTACCACAAATATTTTCTGAGGAAAAAGAAAAGGTAGAGGGTGTTTTCCCTATCAGATAGGAAAACATAGAATAAAAACATATTCTAAAGGTATGCTATAGCTATAAAACATATTGTAGAGCTATAGCAATCAAAAGAAATTTACCAGCGAAATAAATATGAAACCAGAAAATCCATGCATATATGGAAGTTTGATATGTGACAGAAATGTATGTCAGATCATCGAGATTAGAAGCTGTTGGTCAAGAAAAGGGAAAAAAAATACGTACTGGAAGATGTTTGGAATGCATCTATTTGAAGAGGTTAAAATTCTTACAAATCATAAAAGGGACGCTTAGTAGAAAAATAGGCAAAAGATGATAAAACTCTCAACATCACAACATCAATATCACTAATTGGGGGAGGTGTAAACCAACACCAGTTAAGATAATTGTTGACAATTAATCATATTCTAAAAATTACGAATTCTTGATAATACCAAGAGTTGGAGAGGATGTGACTCAACATAATCTCATACTTTGCCTGTGGTAGTATAAACCACTACAACACATTTGGGAAATCATTTGGTCTTATCTTACAACATTGAATCCTTGTGCAACCAGAATTTCCACACTTAGGTACACACACAACAGAAATTTCTGCACATACGTACAAGAATGCTTACTGAGTCACTTTAGTCATCCAGAAACAACGCAAAGGTCCATCAACAAACAAATGGACAAAAACGCTGAGGTAGAGCTACGCCAAGGAATTGCAGCGAGGATACATGACGCAAAATCGAATGCAATGGAACACGGCCACACTCAACATGATCAATGACTCTTGGTATCAGTTTGAGGGAAAATACCGGAAGACTACCTAGAGAATGATGTATTCCTTTTATAAAGTTCAAAGCAAGCCAACTCCCGCGATACGTTATTCATTGAGACATACGCGTGTCTGTGGGTGGAGGGTGCCTCGCTCTCTGGGAAGGGCCATGTGTCCTGAGTACTGTCTCTCATTTCTTCTGATCAGCAGAGATCACTCTCAGCTCCCTTTAGACGTCACCAGCTTTCATCGAAGCATCTGTAAGTAGTGGGTAAAGATACAGGAACAATCGGAGGATAGGGACAGACCTGCTATGAGGCTCGGGCACTGCGGAATTCTGATCTGTCCTGCCAGTCCGCATAGAGCCATTAAAAGACCATTAAGAGTTAGGCTGGTTTCTCCTCACTCTTATCTGCGGCCTGCCCCCTTCCTCCTGAGCTCCGTCAGGGATGACAGCAGCTGTGGCTCTATTGTAATCTATCAAGGGATCTTGGCTTTCTAGAATTAATTTAACTTTCTTTGTGTTCTTATCCCTCTGATGTTTTTAAAATAAACTAGGATCCTATAGCCTATCCAGTTTATTTTGCTTGTTGTGGCGAGGGCAATAATCTCTTTCAACTTTCTACATCCTGAGCCTAGACGGTACAACATTTTAAAGCTACAAATCATTGAAAACAGCCGACTTTTGTCAAATGTGTTATTGTCGTCCCCTTGAATGTGTCACTCCTCTTTTGTTTTCAATATATAGACTTATCAATGTGTACATCTTTGGAATCATCCCTTGAGGTTTTTTATTATGCTTAGAAAGACCTTCCTTAGTTTGGGATTACTTACAAAAAAACATCTCCTGCTTTCTAATAGTACTTTAATGCGTTTATTTTTAGCGTAAAATCTTTGGTCCATCTGGAGTTTATTTTGGTGTTGGAAATAAAGTAGGAATACAATTTTATTTTTTTTCCAGATGGCTACTAAGTTGTCCTAACTCCATTTATGGACAAAGAATATGAACAGAGTTTTACATACAAGTAATTTTTAAACATATGAAAAGATGTTCAACTACAGTCCTATTTTAAAAACCTGAAAATAATAACTGTACTTAAATATTAATTGGCCTTCTACATCTAAATTAAGTGTGCACATATTCTTTGGTCCAACAATATTATTTCCAGGAGGTTCGCCTTTAGATGTTATCACATATATTTATAAATACCCACCTATATGAATGTTCATTGCTACTTTATAAGTATACAGGAAAAAAAAGTACAACCACATAAATGCCCTTTAAGATGAATTGGTATGAAAAGTTCTGTGCGTCCACTATAAAGGACTGTGCAACATTTACAAAGAAAGATGTAGATTGCACATTAATGTTCAAGCATGATATTTAAATTTTTTTTTTTTTTTTTTAATGTTTTATTTATTTTTGAGACAGAGAGAGACAGAGCATGAATGGTGGAGGGTCAGAGAGAGAGGGAGACACAGAATCTGAAACAGGCTCCAGGCTCGGAGCTGTCAGCCCAGAGCCCGACGCGGGGCTCGAACTCACGGACCGTGAGATCGTGACCTGGCTGAAGTCGGACGCTTAACCGACTGCGCCACCCAGGCGCCCCCAAGCATGATATTTAAGACAATATTAAATTTAAAAAGCCAAGTGCTTTTATGGATGTTTCAAACACTCCCACTTCCCCAAAAAGGAACACACACACACACGTACGTACACAAACACGTTACACACACATGCAAATTTATATGCATAGACTGCTCGGAAAAGCTACCCGAGCGTCTTATAACAGTGTTAGGTGAGGGGCATGATGAGTCTGGAGACAGAAAGAAATCGCCTCTAAGTTATTTGACAGCAAGAGTATTTTTCGGAGTGTGATTTCAAGAATATTGTTGTGGCCCTACCAAAGCAAGAAAAGAGACGAGTCAGCTTTGGGAATAAAATGGCCCATCTCTAAATTCTTGCAATACTCACAAGTTCTCCAGGTGATGTTTTAGACAAAAGCCAAACCGGGAGCAGAACATCAGGCTTAAAGTTTAACCTGCAACTGAAAGGCATTGTTTGCTTAGCACAAGTTTGCTAGATGCAAGAAGAGAAAAATTCGGTTTCCAACACTTTCTCTCCTCCATCACCACCACTACGAACAAAATACCCCCACACACTCGTTTTCTCAGCCACTGGTCTTCACACACTGAGTTTGGTAGAGAGCCAGGCTTCCCCTATACAGGCTTCAGATGCCGCCCTGAGAAGTGGGGGGCCAGAGCAGACCAAGGGAGCCTCCCTTCCTCCCTCCCCTGCTTAACCAGAACCGTTTCACTGTTGTCTTCTTTTATCGATAGGGAGGAGGGAGGATTCTAAATAATTTGTCTTTTTAAGAAACAGATCTTCAGTCAACTAAAGAAAGTCATCAAAGCCTATTCTCTGTCACTGCTATTTCAATCAACATGATGCGTTTAACAACAAAACAGCTTTATAAACTTTATGAACTTACAAACCTAGAAGTTTAGGGTGAGGAGAGACCATACGGGTTATGCGGTCCTGTCCTGTCATTTCACAAAATAGAAGGACGGTGAGGTCACAGAGATGAAAGGACCTGTCCAAGGTCAAGTTTGAATGATTGGTGGCAGATTTGGGATTAAGGTGGCAGCCTCCAATTTCCTTGGGCTTTTCTCTGTGTTCCTCATTGGTAAACGATTAACCAGCCTCTCAATATTGACATTTGACAAGGGATTTGGATCAACATTTTGCTGCTGTGGCTATAAGTTACTCATGTGACCAAATTCCCCGATTCCTCTCTTTGGCAAATATTTGCTTTTCAGTTCAATTTTTTGAAGGTCTCCACCAAGCAAATTCTGCCCAAGAAAGACAACTGCTCCCACTGGTTGTCACCTTTGACAGTTATGTCTAAACCCAAACCCGGTCAAAGACAAAGCCACTCATCCAAAAGGGAACAATTCGTCTTTAGAATAGGTCTGAAGAAGGTAAAAGCCTTGTGATCATTGTATCTATCTATGCACTTGTATTATCATTTCATAAGGCAAAACAGAAGGTGGCAAAAGCCTACTGCCATCCCCTAGCTTTTGATGGAACATATTCATCAAAAAAGCATCCAGTCCCCTGAGCTTGCAACCATATGCTACAGGAAAATGTCACCAGTTAAAGATGTATTCATTTGCTGTTTTGAAAACTCTGTTTGATATTCATGCATTCCAAGTGTTTTGACCTAGATTTCTGTAGAGGTATTAGATCCAGTCTTGTGCAGGCAGCTAACCAGCTGTTGCTTATGTAGTCAAAGGAAGAATCTAAAGTTAAAAAAAGAGAGAGAATGAAAAAATGAAAACATTTATTAATGGGTGCCAACATTTGCACAGCCAATATGTTTAATACTAGATGAACTAATATAAGCATATGGGGATGCATTTGTTGCAAAGCTTTAAAGAAAAGAACAAAGAAAAAAGTTGGAAGTAGCTAAAGTTCAAGGGGAATGGAATTTGCACTTTCTTCTGTAAATGAAAGCTTGGTGAAATGGCAACATACTTTAATTATAAGCAAGTGGCTAATGTCATAGCATTTAAGATATTTTCAGAGGAAATATATGATGTTCCATGCTCTGAGCACATCTTAGATAAACCTCAAGTCTACGCAGCCCAGCACATCCTTGAAATCTCTTTGGAGATCGATCTTGTTCTCAGCCAGAGTTGTCTATTTTTGATGTTTATAAGGTCCAGTTAGTTCAGTTATGAATTCATATTGAATAATGTAATAATAATGACCGTAATAAATGTGAACACTAATTCCTCCTCGGCTCTATGTCCTTCCAGCAAGGAGAACAAAAAGGCTATGTTACTATGTTACTATGTTACTCATCTCATGATCTCTGTGTCACATGTCTACGAATTCTACCAACTATTCATCAAACTATTCACCAACACCTCCACCCCCCCTCTAGTAGTAGTAGTAAGTTGAGTTATAATGCAGAATCATTTAAGTAAACACTCCCAGACTCTCTTCCTCTGCCCTTGAGGCCACACTGTTGTCCAATGCGTATTTCTATAGCAGCTAGGAGGGTGAATCCATTCATCTGCCCAGCCACAAATGGTGACTCAGCCCCCTGTAAGAGCAGACACTGCATTTGCTTCCAGGGCTATAGAGATGAAAGGCAAAGTCCTTGTCTTCTAGCAAGCTAGAGAATGATAGGTAATTACTCATCAGGTCACTGGAAAAGTTTCATTCAGCCAGAGTGTGGATTTGTGAGAAGCACAGTGGCAGATCATGGAGAGTTGGGCCATGCGGAGCCACTCCGTCCAAGCGCCTGGGATCTGACAGAAGACTGCAGCATTGGGACTGACCACACGTATTTCCCATTATGTTTATTGCTGGTCCTTCCAATTCCCAGGAGGAGAAATTGACTGAAATTCTCTTTCGCCCACATATACTCATTCTGCCAGTAAACACTTATACATTGCAGTCGATGTCCTAAAACTAAGATGGACGCCGGAAGTCCTTGCCATGAAGATGCTTGGAGTTCAAAAGGAAAGATAAGCACACGCACACCTGATCATGAATACAAAGCAACAAATACTGCTCGAGATTTATACAATGCCCCTGGGCTGCAGCGTTGAGAATGATTTATGACCGGGAGGTAATACATGAAATGGGTCGTAAAGGATTTGGGTAACTTGGCCATTTGGAAAGTTGGGAAGTGGCACTTTAGGTGGGAATAATGGAATGTGTGTGGAGAGAAAGGCCAGGATATGTAAGGGGGTGTGTTCAGGGAAGAGACTGAGAACATAGTGTGAAAGGAAGGGCAAATATTATAGTTACCTGATAACAATTTAGAAGAAGGAGAAGAAAAAGGGGGGGGGGGGCGGAACCACAGGAAGGAGAAAAAGAAACTGATTGGCTATTATATGCTGGGATTGAGAAACCCCCAAACAATATGACCATGTCCTTGCAGCTCTGTAGGTATACAAGCTTCCTTACTCCTTCATAGGGGCAATCTTACTTTCCAGAATAGTTTTCAGAGTTATTTGAATAAATACTTTTGTGAATTTCTTGGGTAGCTGGACACGCTTACTCAAGAAAAAAATCTTGTGTGGGGCACCCGGATGGCTCAGTCAGTTAGCATCCAACTCCTGATCTGGGCTCAAGCAATGATCTCCCAGTTCATGAGTTTGAGCCCCACGCTTAGGATTCCCTCTCCTCTCTCTGCCCCTCCCCTGCCTGCTTGTACTTCTCTCCCTCTCTCAAAAATAAATAACGAAGCATTAAAAAATGAAAAAAAAAAGAGAAAACTGTGCAAACTGGAATCATAAAACAGAGAAAAAAATATGCCTGATTGTGGAGGACGATGGGACAAAATAATGGAAGTAAGGGAAAGAGAACCATGAGCTAATCAAAAGTGACTCACACCAAAGACTTACTTTGGACCGGGGATGTTCCATATGCCTCATATGGAACAATTAATTCATTTTTCACAACAACCCTAGGCAATGGAAATTATTTGTGTTCCCACTTCAAAGGAGACAACTGAGGCACAGAGAGATAAGGAGTAGCAGGTGCACGAATTCTGGTTTCAGAGTCAGCACTTTTGACTTTTCTGCTCCACTGCCTGAGAAAGCTATGAGGTGCATGATGGACCACTGCCCACGTCAAAACTTAAGTAAATCTTGGGGCGCCTGGGTGGCGCAGTCGGTTAAGCGTCCGACTTCAACCAGGTCACGATCTCACGGTCCGTGAGTTCGAGCCCCGCGTCAGGCTCTGGGCTGATGGCTCAGAGCCTGGAGCCTGTTTCCGATTCTGTGTCTCCCTCTCTCTCTGCCCCTAGCCCGTTCATGCTCTGTCTCTCTCTGTCCCAAAAATAAATAAACGTTGAAAAAAAAAAAATTTAAAAAAAAAAAAAAAACTTAAGTAAATCTTGGTGAAGGTGGGTTTCCAGTGGACCAACCTAGGAGCTAAGGTTAGCAGCCGGATTGGATGTGAGGCAAATGAGTGCAAGCAAATGAACAAACATAGCACATGTCTAGGATGGTCTTCCTTTGGGATAACCTGTACCCACGGGACCGAGAGAAAGACGATTTGGACTTTACATTCTAAACAACTCAATCCCCGCTTTGCAAAAATATATGCCGTCAAGCACAGATAAAAGAGAGCTTCTTCAAAAGCGGGTCCTCCAGATTTTTGAATAAATGGAAAACCACATAAATCCCGCTGTGAAACAGCCAGTGCTATTTATTAAATGCGAACTAATAAGGGAATGCAATTCAATTCAACAAGCTGATTTGTATATTTGAAATGCGCCAAATCACGGCTACAAGAACTCATTCTTCATTAGTCAGCCCTACTGTTTCCTGGCTCAGGCTGCGTGCACTGCCTCTGACAAGACCAGAAAGGGCTCCGGCTACACCAGGTCCCGTGGGGATCCATAGAGGGCGTTTTCATCAAATGGAGACAAAACTGTCAAGTGGGCTCTTGCCTGACATAAGGGATAGGACCATTAGGTGCTGACCCACAGAGAGAGCATGCCGAATGGGTATAACTTCCTTTGAATCTGAATAAGAGATCAGGGAATCTACTGTTTCTTTGTCATAACGTGGGGTCCAGCAGGAACACAAAATAGAAACTGAGCCCCAGATTGGGTTGGTTAGCAAAAGACATTTGGAGATGCTCTCCTAGACCAGTGATTATCATAAGGTTGATTTGTGGTGAGCCCCTAGCTGAGGAGAAGCTAGAAAGAAGCCAAGGTGAAGGCTTTACAATTGGCATATGTTGATTCCTCTGCTGAAGTGTGTTAAAAGCCACCAAATAATCATGGCAAGCAATCAACTTCCTTCAGCTGGAAGGAGGGGGCTCATAGAAAAGTATACACATACTTAATAAAGTTGAATGTGAAAAGTACCCAAATTGCATAGCTAAAATCATACCTAAGACTTGAGATAAATTTTGTTTTTATAGGCTGCAAGCAGGACATGCTCAAGCCCTCCCGGGCTCCCTGCCTCCTAGAGAACGAGGTCAGTTTCCTCTACTATTGGAAGAGTTTTGTTGTAGAAACTACTGAGATGGTCCTGTGAAGAACATTCCCTTTCTGCAAGGACTGAGTGCCAATACTGAGAGACAATCTGGGGAAGAATATGACAGAAACGATGAGGTAGGAGCTGGCCTCCCCATCTGACTTTAAATATGTCCAGACTGGCGGCTTTATTGGTCCTTCACCCTGTTATGAAGGAAACCCGCTAACTTTATCATTACCAATAAAGCGTCAGCTTTTGATTAGAATATGAAAGGTCCCTGTCCTTCAAATCACAACGTTTTAAGGAGGTAATTAACACAAAGTCCAAATCCTTCTGCAGTAAACGTTAAATTCCTTTCTCTATTACCAATACTCTCGATCAGGAAGGTGCTCTTCCCCAGTATAAGTGACTGTGTCAATCTTATTAAAATCCCTCCACCGATTATAATTAGAGTATAATGAGAAAATATTTGTTTTAGCAAGTCAATTATATGTGGTATTATTTTCAGTTCAGCAAGCATCGACTGACGAGTTGCCATCTGCCCACATTGATTTAGTAACAGTACCTGTGGCACGTGTATATGTGTGTGCACATGTGTCTGTATGTGTATATATCTATACAACACCATATGAATTCTTCAAGGTAAGAATAAAAAAAAACATACTTGGTTATCTTTGGAGCAATTGTTAATAAGAACATCCCCTTTTTTTCTTTCTTAAAAAGTCAATAGAGTTTTGTGCTGCAACATATATAGTGGGGTCCCTCGCTTTGGGTTTTCCCAGTCTCAGTGAATGTGGCCTTGAAGAAGCGATGTTCAACCAGAGTCATGGCACCCCATGTTTCACAAAATATTTTACTGCCATAGATTCATATTTGTCTCAACACCTATGAGGGACATTCTCAGAAGAGACGTATTTCTGCTCTACTTGGGTAGCCATATGTAGCCCACCAGAGAGTCACAGAGATAAAACCCCATACGCAGCAAGGATGTTGAGGATCATGGGACAGAGAGGATGAGTTGTCGATGTACATTCAGTCTTCGCGGTTACATGTATACACACGGGAGGCAACTTTGCGTAATTAGGATTGCAGATCCGACAGTTTCCCTATGAGCTGCCACATTAGGTTAAGAACTGAGGATTACAGAAGACCAAATGTTTCTGTTTCAGCTCCAGAGGATTAATTTATTTTTTCCTCCTTTTTAAACTTGGCAGGGGAAGGCATCTAGATGTGAAAACAGAGAGTAACTCAAGAATTGTAACCAGTGCATCTTGGTTAGTCACCACAAAGGTAGCAGCCGATATATACCCGGTTTGAGACGTTTGAGAGATGGAAGGAGTTAGGTGTTGTTCCATTCCTAACCGGAAGTGATTTCCCAAGGATCTTTTAGGCTGGGACTTTCCCACCCCCAGGAGCCCAGATTACTGTATCAAAGGGGTTATGGGAAACTGATTTTTTTTTCATGAGTATCATCCTTATCTCTAGCCGTAAAACTGCATTTTTTAATGTGCACCAATTTAAAACCACATGCAGCGAGCTGTATTACAGCCAGTTTGAACAGATGGATTTAAGAGAATCAGAGTCAAATATATTTCTTTTTGGAATTTGGCTGCTTAAGTCACTCATGTTACTGTTACAGAGAGAGCTGAATTACTGAAGCTGTCAGATGTTTACTCTTTTGCAGAGCTCTGTAGTAGGGTTCCCTTACTCCACTTGTAAGTAGAATTACTGAAAAGATGAACCGACCAGAAAATGCAAACATTCTCTAGGATCTGTCCTTTTTGCTCGAGTGTCTGGTGTAGAGGTTAGCGTGTGTGTGTGTGTGTGTGTGTGTGTAGACCACGCGGGAGGTTGGCATAATCCTAGAGACATTCCAGCAGAGCTAATGAGATCAATAGGGAATCCAGAAACGGGCATATGCAGAGTGACAAAGAGCCTGACCATGGGGATGGAGGCAAGTCCCGCTGGGCAAGAGCAGGGCTGCAGGGACAGTAAGTAGAGGACACAGTCCTTGGACCAGTGAGTGGCTACTAAATCAAGACAAGTCTCCAGGAAACTGGGGAGGGTATAAAGATGAGGAATTAAACACAAAGGGAAAAGAAGAGGAAGCCTTTACTAGAGCTGAGAAGAAAGGGTAAGTAAACAAGATTGAGGAATGAGCTAAGACCAAAAAGAGTCAAGTTGGGCAAATGGAAAAGGTCAAAGGGACTTAACCTCAAAAAGGTCTGATGCTAACTGAAGCCTGTGCCATGATACCGTTTAACAAACGCTCAATACTTATTCACATGGCATTAAAGCTAATTGACTTGGAATTATTTGCCATAATTATTTGGATCAGATGTTATATCTTACAAGAGCATTAAACTCAGAAATCTGCATAAAGGATGAAAACCATCTATTAAACAAAACACAGTTGAGAGTCTCACAAATCTCCCATATACAATCTACAGAGCAATTCCTATGCACATTAAGCTGGCGGATACTGTTTAGACTGTAGAAAGGAATACAAGGAAAGTCTATATGCAATATTAGGATGTTCAAAGCATCCCCCTTTATAGTAGCAAATCTCTCTTGGTAATTAGGTGATACAGGAAAAGTTCCAGTGTGATGTCTGGCCTGACGGCAAGATGATGTTATTCGTGTTTTACTGTCAAGTTTCTATGACTTGAACACGTGTAAATAGATTTGCATTTTGTCGTAAATGTTGAATAAGGTAATAAAATTGTGTCTTATAAGGAATCAAGAGCCAAAAGTCTACAGGAAACCAAAGCACTAGATCATAGCTCCAATACAATGTAGTATATAGTTATGGCCGTTACTTTCTTTGAAGAAAGAAAAACGTAGAAATAGGCTCAGAATCTTGGACTAAACACATTGTGTACATTAGCTAACTTAATCTTATGGGTCACTTTGAAAGGAGACATTTCTTATGCCTACTTTACAGATAGGAAAAGCAAAACTCGGAACTATTAAGTGACTCTCAAGTCCATACAAATGATACGTGATAAACCCATGATCTTTATCTATCTACAGATCTCTTCTCTACATTTTCTAGCTACATTTTCACTTCACTTGCAGATGTAATTCCATGTTAATAAGTTACATTTTTTAGAAGATCTGCCATAATGACCTCAGAAAACATCCCCCAAACTCATCTATCCCATTGACACAGGACAGGTCAAGCTGGCTGGGAAATAACAATGTCTCTTTTGAATTTTTTTTTTTCCACCTTGAGAGGCCCAAATCAACGGAGAAGTCAAGAATTGCTGGGGAACTAAGACATGCAACAATCTAAACGTTTATCTTCCTCTTGCAAGTCATAATAATGATTAAAAATTAAATGAAGCGAGGGTACTTTTCAAAGACGTGACTTACAAACACTCTAAATGTCATTCCGCTAACTGATGCAAGAAGGAACTAAACTCATTTTAGCTGCTAACCGCTGCTGCCACACTGCTTCTAGACAAAATCCATATGAACACCAAATTCACCGACCCCCCCCCCAAAAATCAACAATGTGGTAAGTGACATTCTTTCCTTCCTTGCAAAAATAAATCGGAAATCAGGAAACATTTAGCAATTTCATGTGAATATTGGAGGATAAGGTTCAACTTTCTGACTTCTGCTGCATTTGCTTTTTTTTTTTTTTTAATTGCTCACTTGCTTGCTTGTTACTTGCTTTCGGGTTTCCTTTTCTCCTCAGCCTTGTGCAAATGGAGAACCCTATCTTATTTTCAAAAATACGGATGTCTATCTTGAACGCACTGTCCTCCGAATTCATTCATCTAGCAAAACACATGACTAACCCATTGGGCTCCTGGGTCCAAGCACACACTTTTGTGAGCTTTTCAAGGCAAAGGTGGATTTACGGACTCAGCCTCCATTGGACTGGGGCAGGGGTGTGCTTTTGCACCGGGTTGTTAGGGAAGGTGTCTCCGACCTGTGATCCGAAGGAAATGTTTCGCAGCAACTATGCACTGCATTTTCTCACATTTGATAGACGAGCAAGCCGAGGTCCAGAGAGATCAAGCAATTTGCCCAAGGTCTCAAGAGTATGGAGTGGAAAAGGTGACATTTACATCCCAGTCCATCTGACTTCAAAGCCAATAACCTTGTCACCACATGAAAAAGGTGAGCACGAAGTGATTCTCAGAGAAACAGACATGTGGAGAAGACACTCACACATACACCCAACTTGAGACCCTTAGGAAGAAAATAGGTTATCTGTTTATTTTATTTTTAATGTGTGGAGCCTACTTTGAGCTCAGAGAAATTCGGCTCCTATCAGCCAAGTACAAGAGGGACTGTTCAGAGAGACCTAAGTCATCAACAGCCAAAGAAAACTGGAGAAGTTGTTCTTCCCTAGAAACTTGGCTCTGGCTCTTCTAATATACACAAAAACAGAATGATAAAAAATGAAGAATTTAGACAAATATTTATACATATGGTGGGTGAGGACACCTGGCAGAACAGGTGAATCAGCTACAGAACGATATGCTGCCTGCAGATTC
Source organism: Puma concolor (assembly GCF_028749965.1). Taxonomy (NCBI): domain Eukaryota; kingdom Metazoa; phylum Chordata; class Mammalia; order Carnivora; family Felidae; genus Puma; species Puma concolor. Next base: position 135,890,680 of record NC_141672.1, read on the forward strand.
AACTATGAGGAGAAGTGACACATTTTACAGTTGAATTTCATGCAGACCAGATCTCCAAACTACCTCCCCCCTCCCACAAACGCGATAGAAACGAAAGATTCCTTTGTTTTCTTTGACACGCACAAGGAGATTTCAAAAGTAGGTGTTCACGGGGCGCCTGGGTGGCTCAGCTGGTTAAGTGCCCAACTGCAGCTCAGGTCATGATCTTACGTTTCATGGGTTCGAGCCCCGTATCAGGCTCTGTGCTGACAGCTCGGAGCCTGGAGCCTGCTTCAGATTCTGTGTCTCCCTCTCTCTCTACCCCCTCCCCATTCCCACTCTGTCTCTCTCGAGCTCTCTCAAAAACAAATAAACGTTAAAAAAAAAACCCAAAAACCAAAGTAGGTGCCCATGTGAGTTGACACTCTCCTCTTGCATCACCCAATCGATGAGGACAGAACTGAACATTTCTGCATCCTACCAAACTTGGGATGGCACCTATATCATCCCAGAATATAATCCAGCCTTGGTGAGTGTAATTCTTACCACTAGTGTAATGCACAAACACAGGCGACTGTAGTGATTATTTAATTGACTATAGATGTTGGCTGAATACAGTGCAAAACACCATGCCTTGTAAATCAATCATGATCTGTATTAATTCAGCACTCATAATAGGCTATTTCCTATAACAGATGTAAAAGGACAGACTCTCAGCCTTGTGGGAGTTTATAACCTATATAAACACATATTCTACATTTATAACTTTCATATTTCATTGGAAGATAAGGGGGGGGATTTCAACCAAAGTTTTAATTTGGCATCAATGAGCAATTTATTTTTGCATAATGAGAGTGATGTTTCTCAGAAAGCAGTTCAAGGATCTGCAGTATTAGTAACTATATAAATGGTCATTTTGCACAAATATTCATGGAGACATCTACTATGTACCAGCGCTTATGTTAGATGCTGAGTGAAGGGCAGTGAACAACAACCAGAACAAAAGGCCGAGGGTGTCCTCATGCAATTTACGAAGGTAAAGATACACAGTAAAATAAATAAATAAGTGAACATATAAAGCTGCAGATGATCACCACTGTACTAGGACAAAGACAAAACATAAATTCAAGAAAATAGAAAGTAGCATTAGGGTAGGGAAATAGTTTTATGTAAGATGTCCAGAGAAAACTCTTTTAAGGTGCTAATTGGCCACTGATTTGAAGGAACTCTGGAAGTAGTTATGTTGATGTCTACCGATGGAATATTCCAGAAAGAAGAAACGCAAAGTCTGTATGGGCAAGTACATGACTGTAGAGTAAGAAAGGCAGTGTCATCAAAGCAGAATGACCTTGGGTGGGGCGTGGTTGAAGTTGAGAAAAGAGAGAGGGCATCAACCAAATCATGGAATCTTCTGAGGCCATTGTTATGAACCTATCTTCCGCGCAGTGAAATGGGGTACCCTTTGAGGGCTGTGAGCAGAGAGAGCGTGATGATGGTTTTAGATGAATACAGAATGGAATCCCTAGGAAGCGAATGGTCATCATTCAGAACTTGCATAATCTCCCCCTGGGCTTCCTCTCCTAACAGACTGTTGGTTTAGTTCTTAGAAGCAACAGAGGTGAACAAAGCATAACTATCGAACTGATGCAATCATTCTTCTGGAGTGGAGAATGCTCTCCTGCACCTTCTAGAATACATTCTACTCATATTTCAGTAATCATCGAATGCCTAAGTGCCCAAGAACTTTATTTACATTATAACGTTTCTTCGTAACAACCAGCGAAGTAACCATTATCCTACATTTACAGCGTGTCCACATTATACAGTGAGGGAACTGAGCTTTAAAAGCTATGTGACTTGCCCACGTTCAAAATTAGTAAAAGGCAGTCCTGATGCAGGAATCCGGTCCTCTCTCTACAGCTGACTCCCTTAGCAAGAGAGGGATTACTCAGGTGAGGAGAAGAGAAGAAAAGTGGAGAGGAAAAAATGAAGGGTTAAAAATGACTAACATGCTGTGGCAAAGAGCTTGGTGGTTCCTCAGAAGGTAAACATACAATTGCTATATGATCCCACAATTCCGCTACTCAGCGTGTACCCAACAGAACTGAAAACAGGTATTCAAACAAATTAAGTACATTAATTTTTTTTATACTGCGCTATTCACCATAGCCAAGAGGGAGACTTGATGACACAAGTTGTGGTATATCCATACAATGAAATATCTCTCAACCATATGAGGAATGACATACTGATGGATACATGTTACAACATGCATGAACCTTGGGAACATTATGTTAAGGGAAAGAGGCCAGACGCAAAGGGTCACATATCGTGCCATTTTGTTTGTAGAAAACATCTTCGATAGGGAAACCCATAGAGACAGGAAGCAGATTGAGGGTATCCAAGGGCTGAGGAGGACGAATGGGGAGTAACCATTCATCTGATACGGGGTGTTCTTTCAAGGTGATCGATGTGTGGTTGCACAACATTGTGAATGTACTAAATGGCACTGAACTGTTCATTTTACAATGATTAATTCCTTTTGTTATTTTTATTTTAGAGAGAGAAAGAGAGCATGAGTGGGGGGAAGAGAGGCGGACAGAGAGAGAGAGAGAGAGAGAGAGAATCTTAGGCAGGTTCCACACTCACTGCGGAGCCCTACGCAAGGCTCCATCCCAGGACCCAGGGATTCGGACCTGAGCCGAAATCAAGAGTCGAATGCTCAATGACTGAGCCACCCAGGCACCCCTAAGATGATTAATTCTATGTTACGTGGATCTTCCTTAGTAAATAAAAGGAGTAACAAAGGAAAGAAAAGCAAATAAGTAAAAGGCAGGAAATGAATGGTTCAGGGTTGCTCACAATTGTTCCAAAATGGTGGAACATGATTGAAGCTGTCTGTACATCGTCCCCTTCAGTTCTGCTGTCACATACACTGGCTCAATGTTCATTACACAGAATCATCGAAAACCACATCTATCCTGAACTACCTTTTGTTTTATTTATGTCACATGTAATAATTCTCATTGTTTAAAAATTCAAACAATATAGTAGGGCATGAAATAGTCAAAGAGAGTATTCCCCCATTTCCACCCCTCAGTACTAACTGCCGTTAACAACTAGCCTTTTTTTTTTTTTTTTTTTTTTTTTTTTAATTTCGTTTAGTGAAAGGTGATTGCCTGGAGATCTAAGGTCTTAAGAAAATGTCAGCATAGTTTAAGACTGATGACTCTCCCCCCCAAAAAACTTACTAAATCATCTGAATCATACTAAGAATTTATAAAGAACATTTTTTTCAGGATGCCTGAGGTTGGCTCAGTCGGTTAGGTGTCCGAATTTAGCTCAGGTCATGATCTTAAGGTTGGTGAGTTTGAGCCCCGCATCAGGCTCTGGGCTGACATCTCAGACCTTGGAGCCTGCTTTAGATTCTGTGTCTCCCTCTCTCTCTGCCCTCCCCCACTCACGCTCTGCTTCTCTATCAAAAATAAATAAAAATTGAAAAAATTTTAAATAATAAAAAAGAATATTTTTTTAAAAAGAACACTTTTTTTCTATGAGGCATAGTTCCTTCTTCCTAGTTGACCCGTCGTTTCTCAGTGAACATTAAAAAAAAAAGACCGCCCCCCCCAAAAAAAAAACAAAAACAAAAGAAATAGAACTCTGCCATAACCAGCCATTGACCTGGTTGAATGAAGTGAGGGCTGCAGGTTAAATTAGATAGACTGCCTTTCCATCGCACAAAAGATGACAAACCAACTGAAACAGATAGAGAGGCAATGAAAGTAAATGAGCCCAAAGAGCTTGCAAATAAACCCTGCTTCACCTCATCAGAAAATACATGAACTTCCAATATATTGTCGCCTTATTGTGTATGGCTAGTTTTGACCTGCTGTGTCACAAATAAGGGCTTATCATCTGAACGACTACTGCTTTTTTTTATGATCTTAAACATAGAAGCCTTTCCTTCCAAGAAGAAATAGCACATAAGCTGTCATAAAGCCAAATAAAATATTTCCCATTACTATTACTATTAGCTAAATAAAACCACGCGAGGAATCTGGGGCTCAATATCAACAAATATTCACATATTACTTTTAGTGTTAAATTGAAGATTTTACAAGCTGTTTGTTGTAATGCGAATAGTATTCTTTGCTAGATGAGCTCTTGTAATTGTCTAGTTCGAAATCTACCAAGATGAAACATTGGTAGGTCTCTCCCCACAGAAACAAATATCATGAGATACACATTTGAAAACAATATTCTCGAACCTAGCTATCACAACAATGGCTGTATTGGCACAATACAGATAATCGTATTATTATTATTACTCTTTAAATCTTGTTTAATTATTTTTCAGTACATACGTGCTCAACAAGATTTTTCTAGCAATGGTTTGCATAATCGGCCTGCACTCATTCTGAAATGCAGCTGCAATTATGTTAACACAGGTAAGAGTATCATATGGACACTTTTATTTTCTTCCTGGAATGAGGTCACTGATGGCTATTTTATGCCATTAGTCCAATGGCACAAATGCATAAAATTTGTCATTATTGTAAAATTTATCCTTGGCTATACTGAACAATTTGGTCAGTGTCTAAGTCCGTATCTCTCCTGGTGGTCCATGATGTACTATCTGTGAAGAGAACTCTGTGACCTTTGTTTCCTAAGAATCCCAAAAAACTAAATGCTTATTGTCACTCATATCATACCGTCAGTGTGAGATTCTTGTGTATGTTACAGAATTTAAGAGGTCAGCTGGGTTCCCATAGAATGTACGAAAAAGATGAACTAAAACACTCTCTTGATGACATAAGTCTGATATTGTTAAATGCTTCAGAAAGTTCTGTCCTGAAATACGGTTGGTTTATTAAAAGGTAGTTTTCTGCACCCTTGGATACTACCTCCTAACAGAGAAATAAATATAGCATATCTAGAAAAACCAGCAAGAATGACAATGTTTGGCAGTTAATTTGCTAACTTGGACAAGAATGCTCTAAACTGAAATTTGAGGAAGAGAATGCCACTATACTAAAATAGAAGAATTTAATATTAGCAAAGATAACAGGTGACGTATGAAAAGAACTGTAACCATAGTTCTCAACAGGTCAGAAATTTACCTGGAGAGCTTTTAAGAACCTGAATTATCTAGGCAGAATATTCGAGGGTGGGGCTCTGAAAGTATTTTGTTGTTGTTGTTGTTGTTTATTGTTTTTCTTTTTTCTTTTAAAGCTCTCCTAGTGATTATAATGTGAAGCCAAAGCTGAGGAACTTCTGAATTACAGTTATGGATGAGAACAACCTCAGATTTGATGTACTGATAATTAGAATATAAGTAATAACTGGGGCACCTGGGTGGCTGGGTCCGTTAAGTGGCTTTTTTTAAAAATTACTATTAATAATTTATTTATTTTTTAATTTACATCCAAGTTAGTTAGCGTATGTTGTAACAATGATTTCAGGAGTAGATTCCTTAATGCCCCTTACCCATTTAGCCCATCCTCCCTCCCACAACCACTCTAGCAACTCTCTGTTTGTTTTCTGTATTTAAGAGTCTCTATTTAAGAGTCTCTTTTTCCCCCTCCCTGTTTTTATATTATTTTTGTTTCCCTTTCCTTATGTTCATCGGTTTTGTATCTCAAATTCTACGTATGAGCGGTCATATATTTGTCTTTCTCTGACTGACTAATTTCACTTAACATAATACCCTCCAGTTCCATCCACGTAGTTGCAAATGGCAAGATTCCATTCTTTTTGAGTGCCGAGTAATACTCCATTGTATATATATACCACATCTTCTTTATCCATTCATCGTGGGCATTTGGCTATTTCCATACTTTGGCTATTGTCAATAGCACTGCTATAAACAGTGGGGTGCATGTGCCCCTTTGAAAGAGCACACCTGCATCCTTTGGATAAATACCTAGTAGTGCAATTGCTGGGTCATAAGTTACTTCTATTTTTAGTTTTTTGAGGAATCTCCATACTGTTTTCCGGAGTGGCTGCACCAGATTGCATTCCCACCAGCAGTGCAAAAGGGGTCCTCTTTCTCTGTATTCTCACCAACATCTGTCAATGCCTGAATTAATAATTTTAGCCATTCTGACAGGTGTGAGGTGGTATCTCATTGTGGTTTTGATTTGTATTTCCCTGATGATGAGTGATGTCGAGCATTTTTCCATGTTTCTGAGAGATATTTGGATGTCTTCTTTGGAAAAGTGTCTATTCATGTCTTTTGCCCATTTCTTCACTGGATTATTTGTTTTTTGGGTGTTGAGTTTGATAAGTTCTTTATAGATTTTGGATACTAACCCTTTATCTGATGTGTCATTTGCAAATATCTTCTCCCATTCTGCCGTTGCCCTTTAGTTTTGCTAATTGTTTCCTTTACCACGTAGAAGTTTTTACCTTGATGAGGTCCCAGTGGCTCGTTTTTGCTTTTGTTTACCTTGCTTCTGGAGACATGTAGATAGGAAGTTGCTGTGGCTGAGGTCAAAGAGGCTTTTGCCTGCTTTCTTCTCTAGGATTTTGATGGCTTCCTGTCTTATGTTTAGATCTTTCATCCATTGTGAGTTTATTTTTGTATATGTTGTAAGAAAGTGGTTCTGGTGAAGGTGTCTTTACAAGTAAAATCTGGCAGCTCAGAAACTTGTTTAGGAGAGAAACAAAGTAAAAATTTTCTGGGTTAAATGGTCTTGGAAAGTCTCTCCTTCCCTCCCCTACTCCTTCAAATCCATGGAAGAGAGGTTGACTACAATATAGGTGGTTTCTACTATTGAGAAGGGACAGAGAGTAAGACTTCATTTGAGTTGTTCAGTGGGATGAGGAGGGATTAGCTATAGTTTTCTGTGCATAGAGTTTTCCAGACTAGGGTTTATCTGTTCCAGCCCCTCTGTTCTTGAACTCAGTAGAACTGACGGTCATTAATATCTCAAGGGTGTTTGAGTGGACTGGATAAAATAAGGAGGTTGAGTTCAGACAGATGTGAAAGAGAGAAGCTCCTGGGGGCCACAGTCATAAGTGGGATCTCAAACTTTCTTGACTATCTTTTCAGGGACACCACCACATTTTCATGGTAAATACAGGTAACGTTCTCCAAGCTGCCCTCTCTAGGAAGAGGAAGAGAAGCCAAAATGAAACCCTTCTAGATTATTCTACCTAAAATGCCTGGTATCCATGGGGTAGGACTTTTCCAAAGGGCACTTCTGAAACTTTATCCCAGCTGAGGGAAGAAAGCTCTGTCCCACACTGGTCTGTACCACCTTTCCTGCCACACCTAAGGAATGATAAATAATCAACAACCATAGTTAACAGAGGAGAAGTCTTCAGGAAATAGACTGGGATTGGGGTAGCTAGGTAATGGACAATGGGAAAAAGGTGGAGAAAAATCTTTACTCCTGGAGGAGGGACAAAATACCTCTGAAGTCTGTACTTCTAAGAAATGGCCCACTACAAGACTGAGACTTGATAAAAATGTTAGTTCCCTCCCCTACACTCTACCACCACATTAGCAAACCTCCAGTAATAATAATAGTAGGTTATGACAGAAAGTGCTTCAAGACATAGACTTTTTCTGAGAAACAGTATAAAAGGAAGCTACAAAGCAGGAGCAAATAAAAACAAGGACATTAAAGGAGTGGAAACCTCTGGTGCCTGTAACTACAACCATTACATATGATCTAATTTTAGAGCGCCTGGGTGACTCAGTTGGTTAAGCGTCCAACTCTTGGTTTCAGCTCAGGTCATGATGAGTGTGAATTTGTGAGATCAAGACCCACATTGGACTCTGCACTGGCAGCATGGAGCCTGCTTGGGATTGTCTGTCTCCCTCTTTCTCTGCGCCTCTTCCACTTGGCACTGTCTCTCTCAAAATAAATGAATAAACTTAAAAAATGTTTTTATTTATTTTTTATCTTTGTTTAAAAATTTCAAGTGTTTGTTTTTGAAAGAGAGAGAGACAGAGCGTGAGCAGAGGGGCAGAGAGAGACAGGGAGACACAGAATCTGAAGCAGGCTCCAGGCTCTGAGCTGTCATCACAGAGCCCGATGTGGGGCTCGAACTCACAGACCGTGAGATCATGACCTGAGCCGAAGTCAGACACTTAACCGACCGAGTCACCCAGGCACCCCTAAAAAATGTTTTTAAACACAATATACTTCTTAGCTAGATTAATATAAATCCTCACTCTAGAGACTCGGAGTTCCTGTTACCCCCAAATTTCAAGATCAACAGCAAAAAAAAAAATCACAAAAAGAAAAAAAAAAAACATATTCTAAAGAGGCAAAGCAAGCATCAGACCAAGGCTCAGGTATAACACAGATACTGGCATTGTCTGATAAGGAGTTTAAAGTAAACATGATTGATGTGTTAAAAAAGCTGATGTGAATAATTAGGCAAAAATGTAAGGCTAGAAGGGTAATGCAAGTAGTGAGATGACAACTCTAAGGGAGAATCAAAGGAAAAGCTACAAATTAAAAAAACACAACATAACAGAGTAACAGGAATAAAGATGCCATCAAGAGGCTCATCAATAAAATCCAGAGCCACAGAGATAATCAGCTAACTTGCAAACAGATCCAAAGTAACTTCCCAAACTGAAACACAAATAGAAAATTAAAGAATGAGACAAACTTTAGAGAATATCTGAGAACCAGGGAATAGTATTAAGAGGTGTCACATATATATAACTGGAATATCAGAAAGAAATGAGATGATAGATTAGAAAAAAATACTTAAGGAAATAATAGCCAAGAACTTTAAAAGATTAATAATACCAAACCACAGTTGTAAGATTCTCAGAGAATGCCAAGAAGGATAACAAAAAATTCCCACCTAGGCATATGATATTAAACTCAGGAAACCAAAGAGAAAGTGAAAATCTTCAAGAAGCCAGAGTAGGGGGAAAAAATCTTACCTTCAGAGGAATAAGAATATGATTTAGAGCCATTTCTCATCAGAAACCACATAAACAGCAAGAAATTTCTGTAAAACCTAGCAAATGTTAAAAGGGGGAAAAAGAAAAAGAAAAAGAAAACCATACCAACCTAGAATTCTATACCCAACAAAATTATCCTTCTAAAATGAAAGATAATTAAAGACTTTCTTAGGTAACATGAAACTGAGAGAATGCCTATCAGTAGAACTGCCCCATAAGAAATGTAAAAAAAAAATACTTTTTCAGGCAGAAAATGGCATTATTCCTTTGTTTCTTTGTCTTAATTGATCTAAAAGGTAACTGCTGTTTAAGACAATACTGGTAACAATGTATTTGGGTATTTATATCATATGGAAAAGTAAAATAAATAACAGCAGTGTCATAAGGAACAGGAGAGAGGAATTTGGAAGAGTCCTTTATAAGTTACCTGTACTATCTGTGAAGTGATATAGTGTTATTTGAAAGTAGACTTAGGTTACTTAAAAATATATCTTACAACTAGAGGATAATTACTTAAAAAAAAATTAAACACAAATGATGTATTGAGAGAAAAGATAAATTGGAATCATATAAGTTGCTTAAATAAAACCAAAGGATGGAGAAAAAGACATAGGTTTAGGAGAGAGGAAGAAATAGATTATGAAGGAAACAGATAGAAAACAGTTAATTAAAAAGACAATAAGTTTTAATCTAACTATATCAACAAACACTTTACATTTACACACCAATTAAAAGAAAAAGATTGGTCAATTGGATGAAAACAAGAAGACCCAGATATACGCTATTCATAAGAAATCAACTTTACATATAAGGACTCAAATAAGTTAAAAGTAAAGGGACAGAAAGACAAATGTCTTGCTAACACTAATCAGGGGCGCCTGGGTGGCGCAGTCGGTTAAGCGTCCGACTTCAGCCAGGTCACGATCTCGCGCTCCGTGAGTTCGAGCCCCGCGTCGGGCTCTGGGCTGATGGCTCGGAGCCTGGAGCCTGTTTCCGATTCTGTGTCTCCCTCTCTCTCTGCCCCTCCCCCGTTCATGCTCTGTCTCTCTCTGTCCCAAAAATAAATAAAAAAACGTTGAAAAAAAAAAAAAAGATTCTCTCTCTCTGTTTCTGCCCCTCTCCCCCACTCATGTGCTCTCTCTCTAAGAAACAAAACAAACAAACAACCCCCAGAAATTAGAAAAAGAAGAGCAAACCAAATCTAAAGCAAGCAGAAAGGAAATACCCATTTGGAAAGAAATCAAAGAAATTGAAAACAAGGAAACGAAAAAGAAAAAGAAAATCAACAAAATTGAAAGCTATTCCTCAGAAAACAATAGCAAATGTATCACTCTGGTTAGCCGAGCTAACCAAACAAAAAGAGAGAAGACAAGACATAAATTACCAGTATCAGAATAAAGAGGGTTGTAACTATTGATCCCACAGACATTGAAAACACAATAAAGAATACATGCGCTATCTTTCCATATGTTGCTGGTCGGGATGAAAAATGATACTGTCACTTTGGAAAATGGTTTGGCAGTTTCTTACTCGGTTGTGCATCTACTTACCATATGATCCATCAACCCCTCACTGCGCTATGGTATTTACCAGAGAGACATGTGAACTTATGCCCACACAAACTCTGTGCATGATATTTATAGCAGTTTTATCCAGAATTGCTACAACAGGAACATGACTCTATTCATATAACGTTCTGGCAAAGAACAGTGTTAGGAAAAAATGATACACCAGCAGTGGCCAGGAGCGGTGGCGGTGAGGGGTTGGGTGTTCACTACCAAGTGGTGCAGAGAAATGTTTCTGGTGACAGGCTGTTTTGTACCTTCATTGTGTGGGAGGTTACTTGGCTGTGCACATTTGTGGAAACTCATGAAGTGCGCATTGTAGAGCGAATTTTTCTGTAATTAATTTTTTAAAGTAAATTTAAAAAAATCCAAGGTTCATCCATGTTGTTGCCAAAGGCAAGATTTCATGCTTTTTTTTCCCACATAAACTTTAGTTAAAACACAAGTAGACAATGAGTGGTAACGCAAGAAATACTCTAAATTGCCAGCATAGTATTTATATCTTATATCTTATACCTATGTCTGTATCTCCACACACTCGTAGAGAGAGAGAGAGAGACAGAGAGAATATATGTAGCTGTTTAAATCGTTTGGGAGAGGGGCGCCTGGGTGACTCAGTCTAAGCATCTGACCCTTGATTTCGGCTCAGGTCTTGATCTCAAGGTTCCTGAGATGGAACCCTGTGTCAAAGCAGAGCTTGCTTGGGATTCTCTCTCACCCTCTCTCTCTGTCCCTCCCTGGTTCATTTCTCTCTCTTTCAAAATAAATAAACTGTAAAAAATTTTAAAAAATCATTTGGGGGACTCTTTGCTGAATAAAGTTCTCAAGAAACCACAGCAAAAAAAAATACAAAAAACAAAAGCAAAAAAAAAATATAAAAAAACAACACCAAAAGAAGCAAATATTGAGGGCACTATGCTAGGGGAAATAAGTCAATGAGAAAAAGATAAGTACTGTATAATTTCTTGTATATGTGGAATCTAAAACCAACCAACCAGCCACCAATCAAAATAAAAAATTCCGAGCTCATACAAGGTCATAGATACAGAGAACAGATTGGCGATTACCATGGGCTGGGGTCAGAGTGGATGAAATGGGTGAAGGGGGTCAAAAAGCACAAACTCCTAGTTACAAAATAAAGAACTCATGGGGATGGAATGTACAGCATGGCAATTACAGTTAAAAATAATGTATGGCTTGTATAAAAGTTGCTAGGAGAGTAGATCTTAAAAGTTTTCATTCACGAGAAAAAATTCCGTGACCATGTATGGTTATAGTTGTTAGCTAGAACTATTGTAGTAATCGTCTCTCAATGTATACAATGCACACGTCACATACATTATGTCATAGACTTGAAACTGTAATATAACACTGTACGTCAATTATGCCTCAATAAAAAAAAAAAAAATCCAAGACTTTTAGTTAACCAGACATATGTATGTCTGCAGCGTCAATGGATATAAAATGAAAACAAGCACGTAACGTATCAACAGCCAAACAAATTAACCATGCACATTTTGGCCGTGTTTTAAAAGCCTGAGTATCCAGATTAACAAATTTAGTAGTGAGATTCAAGAACTTTTTTTTTTTTTAGCTTAATTGAGCCCCAGAAGATATTTCATCGAACTCCAAAGGTATGATCTGCCCTGGAGGGTGGCTAAGGAATGGTTTTGAACTATGAACACATCCAGTCAAGATGACCCCTGACTCTCTGAGCCCTTAGTTGGTATTTGTGAACAACACTTGAAGTGTTGTGTCTTTTTTGTTTCCGTACCTTTTGTGAATCATCCAGAGGGCAGCAATTTAGATAGTGAGCGATCTCACAATCTTATCACAAGAGATGGTGGATGAAATTGGTGATGCATGATCTACAGAAAAGTGTTTTTTAGGTATGGGAGGAGATCCAAAGAACAATTTTAAGTGATTTGAGAGACTCATAAACAAAACAAAAGGAAACAAAGACCAAAAAACAAACAAACAGAAAATTGGGCTTGTCTCACACAATGGTGAGGGTCCTGTTATGGAAGTTCACGCAGCATACATGATAAGTCTCAGCGGCCTTATGGAAAGGACAGGTAATACTTGATAGCTATTGAAATTCCTTCAAATTCCTCACATTCTTGGATTTGAATTGGAGTTCTGTTGATGAGAGGGATGTCCTGAAAAATAGTAAACTCTTCTTCACACGCATTTCCAAGAAGAGACTCAGGAATCTAACCTCAGTTGGAAGGTTAGCCCAGATGACTTTCAGGTTTCCTATCAACCCAGAGCTTTATGAAGACATATCTGCAACGTTATAGAAAGAAAAGTCTTCACTGGGTGATAAGTTAATGTCAGTGGCCATGTTTGAACTCAAATACACTGCAGGTCTTAAGAAATAATAGGAAATTGAGTCCTTTAAAACTAGTGAGTTCGCATTTGGGTTTTGAACAGAAAACTATGAACTCTGATTTTCTCCTCTTTACCTTCTTATTGGTATACTCAGAAAGCATAAAGGGAGATGCACAGTTCAAAGAATATTGGCTGATAACACGTCCACCCCAATGTGAGTTCTACCGTTGAGACGGAACAGCACTGACACACGGTAATAAAGAGGGGGGACTAGTTCTATCCACACATCATATCCTTACTGGAGAGAGGAAATTACCTAACCAGATGTATGGTCTCCAACCCCACATCAACACACACACACACACACACACACACACACACACCCTGCACAGAAGCAATTTAAGGTGAATAGACTTTCACTCCTGCAATTTCACTTCTGGGTCTATATTTCTTGGAGCTACAACATAGTGAGAAATGTGCTTAGTTCAGCAAGAATAATCCACCTAACTGGATAATTCAGAAAAAGGAAGGAAGGAAGGAAGGATGGAAGGAAGGAAGGAAGGAAGGAAGGAAGGAAGGAAGGAAGGAAGGAAGGAAGGAACTAGAAGCCAATGAAATACTCTCCTACCGTATGCCAAGCACGGGGTGTTAGTTCCTTCAGCTAGGTCGTTTAACTCTCATGTCAATCAGGTCCCCCCACGTGAATATATGAGTTATCTACCCCATTCAACTACTAGGTTCCAGGTTTCTATAACCTTTTCTGCCTTTCTTGCCCTATTTTTCTGTCTGTGATTCTCTTCACTGTACTTTCTATGGGCAATTCCTCGATTTCTCTGTTCCTCTTCTGCCCCCCCTACCTAACTGGGCAGCAGGATGGCAGGCATCTAGAGTCAGAATTCGTGAATTCACGTTTTGTTTCTGCCACTTCATACCTGTGTGGTCTAAGCAACTTAACCTAACCTCTCTGGGCCTCATTTTCTCGTCTGAATGGAGCCAAAATCATTCTGATTTCAAAGGGCTCTTGCGAATATGGGGATGGCTTAGGAAAATGGCTGTCCGGTGGCAAACTCAGTAAGTGACAGTTATAATTATCAGCAGTCCTCCTCCGTCTGTGTTCCTCTCTTTCCCTCCCTCTTAATTCTTGCCCTTTTCTTTATTTTCAAATACATTTTTACTCTATTATTCAGATATCAAGGACCCAAAATATCCACCAGGAATATGAAACATGTTCCATGAAAAGCAACATTTGGCATAAGGACTGGGTTCTTTATTTCCGAGAGTGGATTTACCTTCGGAATCTTCTGGAACAAATAAGAAACAACAAGAAAAGACACGGAACAAATAAGAAACAACAAGAAAAGACACGTAGCCGTGGTGGGTAGGGAGAGACCCACATGTATTCAGAGAATGGCAAGATCCTTGAGGGTCAGACAAGCTGTCAGGTGGAGTATTAATGGAGATTTAATAGGTTCCTTTAAAGAAGTCACATTCTGAGCAAAAAGAGCGCTGCCATATCTACTTGATGACATCTTGATGACTCACTCCAAGACACCTGAAATTCAACATACCGAACACTGAACTCAGCACTATGCCCTGCTCTGCAATCCGACTTTTCCTTATAGTCCCTCCACTCAAGAATGGCTCCACTCTCCATCTAGTGTCATAGGCCGGACATTTGATGTCCTCTTTGTCATATCTATTTCCCTTCCATCACAACTTCCTAAATACCCATCACCCCAACTGGCTTTTTCTTTCCATCGCCACCTTCTGGGCTCTCATTGAATCCAACATCCTTCCTCTCAGAGCTAAACTAAACCAATAGCTTTCTAACAATAGAGCATTTCTCAAATCTGTTGTCCATATAGCAAAGCCACTTAATGGGGGGAGGGAGATGTATCTATACATCTATCTATCTCTATCTCTATAGATATCTATATCTATATCTATTAACTCATTTCTCTCTTCCTCCAACATTCTGTTAGTGTTGTTTTCTTTTAATGTTTGTTTGTATTTATTTATTTATTTATTTATTTATTTATTTATTTATTTTAATGTTTATTTATTTTTGAGACAGAGCATGAACGGGAGAGGGTCACAGAGCGAGGGCCCAACGCAGGACTCGAACTCACAGACCGTGAGCTCATGACCTGAGCGGAAGTTGGAAGCTCAACTGACTGAGCCACGCAGGCGCCCCAATGTTTACTTATTTTTGAAACAGAGAGAGACAGAGCATGAGCAGGGGAGGGGCAGAGAGAGAGGGAGACACAGAATCCGGGCTCCAGGCTCGGAGCTGTGGGCACAGCGCCCGATGCGGGGCTCGAACCCACGAAACATGAGATCACGACCCGAGCCAAAGTCAGACGCTTACCCGGCTGAGCCACCCAGGCACCCCTGTTTTGTGTCACTGTAACCGCGTCTGCCACAATGAGATTCAATAAATATTTGTTGAATGAATGATTTTTTAGACCGTTTATAGAAGATAAGAGTGTTTTGAAACATTTGAACTTTCTGTAGCATTCTGACCCCAAGGTGAAAGTATTGATCTCTCATCCGTGTTCTTCTTTCATATTATATAGCACTTACCACATCAGTTTTTAGTTATTGGTTATTATCTTTCCTGGCAAGCCAGTGACTTATTGCTTTGGGTATAAGGAATGTCTTATTCATCTGTGCCTCCTCTGTCCCCAAAGAGCAGTCATTGGACCTTAGTGAGAAGTCAGCACAAGGTAATTGGGGTGACCTCCACAGCTACCAGAGGCCGGCTGGAACAACACAGGAGACTGAGTTGTCATTTCTCTGTCCCAACACGCAGAGTCCAGATTTATACAAGACAGACTCACTAAACTGCGATTTAGATCACCTTTGCCCAAGTTGGATTAATCAGAAAATCGAAACTCCAGCCTCATTATCCCCGTTGATTAATTAATTGGTTTCAAATACTTTGGTGCTTTTTTGCTTTGATTTCCATTTGAACACTTACCATAGAAATGATATACTTTCACAGAAAGGACAAATTGCATTTCAATTCCACAGCCCTTCATTGAAACTCTAGAGAGAGCCTAAGTCCTAAAAAGTGTAAGAAATCATTAATAAGTAAAAAACATATACTGGGGCACCTGGGTGGCTCAGTACGTTTTAAGCCTCCAACTCTTGGTTTCGGCTCAGGTCATGATCTCACAGTTTGTGAGTTCGAGCCCCACAATGGGCTCTGGGCTGACGCTGACAGCACGGAGCGTGCTTAGAATTCTGTCTCTCTTTGCCCCACCTCAAAAATAAATGAATTAAATGGAAAACAAAAAACAAAAAGATGAAACATATAATTAATTAAGTTCCTTGCTCCTCTGATCTGTGGATTTTTGCTTTGTTAGGAGATTCCCTAGATAACCAGCTCCTGACTGGGCAAGGGCATGGCCTTGAGAAATGTCCTTTATTTCAGGGCTGAAAACAAAATTACAATCAAAACCAAGGCAACGCAGAGGTGAAAAACTAAGGTGCAAGACATCATTTCAGAAGTTAAGAGGGTGGATTCTAGAACTATCAGCCTAGGTTGCCATCCACACCACGGGGGCTGCTTTCCTCTGTGTCTTCCTCTCCTCGTCAACTCACAGGGTTGTAATGGAGAGTGAAGAATTAATGCGTATAAAGTGCTCAGAGTAGTGCCTACACATTTTAAAACCAAAGAATGTTAGTATAGGCACCCGAATCACCATCGCCATCATCACCGTCATCATGAAATTACCGGGAGCATAATCAGAACCTTGTCCCTTACGAAATTTAAAGGCTACCCCTGCCAACAATAATAACACATTTTTTTTTTAAAAAAAAAAGCTCAATAATAGCGTGAGAATCATAAATGATATCAAAGGCAGCGTTGAAACAAAGGGGGGATACTTCTAGGATGGGCTGGGGATAGAATTCCTGGGCCTGGCGGTCACATTAGACTCCCTCCCCGCGCAAGAGCCCGGCGCTGTTTGTTTGGCTGTGGATGGGTTGATAAGCGGCGGCAGGATGTGTTAATTTCTTGTTAAGCGCGTGTGGATGTGCGCTCGGCAAACAATAGGCTCCGGGCGGGAGACCAGCGCCCGGCCCGCGGCCCCCCCGCCCCCCACCGGCGCCCCGTTTCCGGACTTTCGGCCGCACACATCCCCCCTTTGTTTTCCCGGGCCCCGCCGCGCGTGTCGCTGCCGCGGCCACCCCACCAAGCTTTTCCGCCGGCCGCGCCTCGCCCGGGGGCCGCGGGGTCGCGGGGAGGAAGCGCGGGAGGAAGCGGAGGGCGGCGGGCGACGGCGGCGGGGGGCGGCGGGCGGCCGGGTGTGGGGAGGGGGGGGCGGCCCGGGGCCCGCGGAAGTGCCGCCGCCGCCCGCCGCGCTCGGGGAAGGCCTGCGCGCCGCGATAAGGCCCTTCCCCGGCCCATTGTCTGCGCGCCCAGTGAAAGTTCCCCGCGCCCGGCGGGATGCGCAGCGCCGCCGGCACCTGCGCGCCGCGCCCTGCGGAGGGACGCTGCCCCAAGCCTCCCCGAACGCCGGGGTGCGGGGGCCGCGCCCCGGGGTGTCCCCGGCCAGTGCACTCCAGAGGACCCCCAGCCTGACCCCGTGTGCCGCGATTTGCCAGGGAAAATGGCCCTTGGCCTGGGGCCAGGGTACGACCTAGCCATTCTCAATTCTGGGAGAGCCGAGGCCAGGTGCACCGATCGGCCTCCTGGTCAATTAAAAAAAAAAAAAAATCCAGTGCCGAAAGAAAAATGTTAATTTCTACGAATTAACGTGTTTAATACACACACACACACACACAAGGGGGCACACATCAATAGAAGGTTGCTGTTTACAAGATAATTACAGGATTTCAAAAAACACCATTTTTTTTTAACCTCCAAGCGATTGTAGTTGGGAATTAGAGTGCACACTGAACGTTGTATGATTTTTTTTTTTTCTTTCCTCGGCCCATTTGGCGTATAGTTGGGGCTGTTCAATCTCCTTTGGATACCACTGAGATAACAAAAAAGTCATTGTGAGAAGGCAGGCCAGAGCCCTGCTACCTCCCGTCTCTCTCCCAGGCCAAGGGCAAGGCAGCTTGACTCTAGAAGGATCCAGAAGCCATGATGGTCTGACACCCTTGCCCTCTCCAGGATGGAAGCGTTTCAGACCCATTTTCTGTGCCTGGGTGAGCTTCTCTGTGATGGTCTTCCGCCTGACCCACAGCGATGTTAATTACAGAGACCACCTCGCAGAATCGGGGCCTACGGTAGAAAAGAACATTCCATTCATTTATAAATCTGTTATAGATGGGACTATCGCGCTGTGTGCATTTCAAACGGGTTGTCTTTGAGTGCGTATGATGCTCTAAATGAGCTACTCGCTACTGCACCAAGGGCCTGTTGGAAAATAAAATGTATCTCAATAAAGAAAAAATATGCAGCATGTATAGCCTAGCCTTCCTGACTGCCCCATTCCAGCCCTCTTCGTTGTCTTGGAGCTATTTGACAACTCTATGCCTTGTAGGTTACTGATACTAATGCAAATTCTCTCCTAGCCAGTAAAAATTTCATTTAGCGTTACCATCACCTTTGTGGAAAAACGTTTTTGTTTCCGTTTGCAGTCGATCTCAACAGCCTCTTACATATCTGTGCATACGGTGTATATGCCATATACATTTGTGGTCTTCTGACTTTGTGAACTGGGACGCTCTCTGCCTGCCTCCTTCGTTTCATAGGAGAAAAATAAGTTCTGTCGTGTGTTTTCACATTGGTAGCTAGCTGCGTGAGAATCGTGGTGTTATTTTTTTCTGAAAACTACCTGTAATCAAGCCTCCTGATTAAGAGTCACACAAGTCAAAAGGGAAGCATGAGGGGAAAACGGCCAAAATCAAACAAACAAACAAAACACATTGCTGACACCTTTAGTTCACCATTAGATGCAGAAGCAAAACTCATTAATTTGTTCACTATATAAATGGAGCACAACCCGAGAACTTAGTATAGTGGGAGGCAAATGTGAAGCAATTGTCTCTGATTTTTTTTTTTTAATGTTTATTTATGTATTTCAAGAGAGAAAGAGAGAGAGTGCAAGCTGGGGAGGAGCAGAGACAGAGAGAGGGCTTCAGAGAATCCCAAGCAGGCTCTGTGCTGTCAGCCCAGAGCCCCACGCAGGGCTTGATCTCACAACCATGAGATCATGACCCCAACCGAAATCGAGAGTCAGACGCTTAACCCACCGAGCCCCCCAGGAGCCCCTCTCTGAACTGTTGTTATTAATCAGGGAAGAAGTTGGGGACGTGTCAGAAAGAGTCCCAAAATTGGGGCCCAGACATCTGCATTCAAATCCTGGATGCTGCCACGTAAAGCTTGTAGCCCCAGCGAGTTACTCAACGCTCTGAATCTCAGTTTTCCTTTCCATAAAATGGGTTGAATAGTGTTTACCTCCCAGGGTTGTGGCAGAAATAAATGAGGTAGTCTTTGCCACAGCGCTGCTACTGTATCTGATGTTCCCAAAATGTTGATTGGGTCCATACTCTGTTGCGTTCTGTCAGTTGTTTTGGGCAAGGGGACAGGAAATAGGAACAGAATACAAGATACTCATTGAGGAGCTAGGGTGGGGATAGGATTTAGAGGCAGAACTAAATTTAACGTTCAGGTCCTGTGTTTAGCAGTGGCCCTTCAACGAGAAAAATAATCCTTCTGAACTCCCACTTCCTCATCTGAACGGAGATTAAAATGTCTACCTGGGAAAGTTCTGGAAAGCGGGGAAAAAAAAGGAAGCCCAAAATTCGGCTCCGAACGGCGCCCAGCAGAAAGCACACTCAGGAAAAGATCCCTATCAATAAGGGGTATCAAAATAGTTGAACTCAATGTCTCTCTAATTATGACCATCATTCCTGATTTGCAGCAACGTATTCCAAGGACAAGCCAAACGCAGCGATTCCTTCTTTTCAAAGACACCAACCACCGTGAATCAAAAATGCTTCCTACTAACTCGGACATAACTCGATTCCCTGAAGCGGCTACAGACTGAAGAAGGAAACTACACTTTGAAATGCATAACAGCAAATCTGGGTCTACATGGAGAAAGGGATGTTTTTCTGCGACCAGGACCGCCCCTGGGGTGCAAGGAGGCAGGAGGTTCAGGAACCAAATAGAGATACTCGTGGGTTTTACTGGTTTCCTTAAGGTGACACGGAACGTGGGATGTTTTCAGTCTGTCGCGAGCATAAAGTCTTGCATTACACTGTGTCTGATATTTGAAAAGCGGGGGTGGGGGGGGAGGCGAGCAAACGACAATACGATGTATAGTAGATAAGGAACCTCAAGGGTGGCCAGACAGATTTCTACGGAAAACCTCAGCAAGGGTAGCAAGTTCATGCTCAGTCAACCTCCACACCCCCACCCCACACGATCAAATAAAGACATAACCCGTCAGGCTAGGGGTGTAGTAAACCAGACAGAGGGACACCAACTGACGGACAGCGGAAGCAGCCGGTCATGGGTGACATCAGCAAGATTCTCTCTCTGCAAGTCGCGTCGGAGAACGGAAGGGACCAGCAGTTGAGAGTAAACGCTGGAGTTCGGCCAAGATGGAGGGTGGTACCAGGAGGGAATCCGGAACCTAACATGTCAGGCCAAACCCAAATTATGAGTTAGCATGAGCAGTGAGTAAGTGGATGGATCAGTGGAGAGCAGAGCCGGGCAAACAAATAAGCCAGAGGGTTAGGTGGTAGAAGTTACTTTCTGGGTACCTTCTTTTCCCTAATGGGTCGTTGTCCCTGGAAGGCAGCTGGCCAGCCAGGGATCTTTCCTGTCCTCTGTGTACCCGCAGCAATTATGTATGTTAGCCCCAGGCCACAATCTGTAGGACAAAAGAGGGACTCTTCTCTTTCTTCTTTTACACGGGCTAGATGCAGAAGACGCGAAAGCCCTAACGGATCCAAGACAGCTTGGATCCTTAAATCTTGAGAGGAGGACAGCTGCTCCCTGAATTCATGCATGGGACCGTTTCTTGTGTGAACAGCACACCTGTAATGCATTAAGTCACCAGAGCTTATATGCCCCCCCCCACTGCCACAAGTTCAAGGCCACGTGTATCCCTAAAACACATCTCCGCTTATTTCAGGTGACTGGAGACAATCATCTGTGACCCTTATACGCGTGGATAAATACACAGACAGAAAGACAGACAGACCTACCCCCCCCCCCCACACACACACATACATACACACGTATATACTTACACACTGAGAAGAGACTTATAATTTTTATTTTTTACATAGATTTCAAATTTTCTAACATGAACATATGTTTTCTGTAAAACCAATATGTGCGTGCACCCATACAGACAAATATAAACAATCACTATATATCTGGCGTAGCAAGTATTTTCCTGTTCATTGGGGCCCTCAAATTCCTGATCAGTAACATGTAATAACTTGATCTTCCTTGATAAAAAATTTACTAATGAAAAGCGGAGCAAATAAGCATTAAAAAAGTGGGCTGAACTTTGTGAAACAAAATATTTTCCTATGGAGTGAATCTCGAAGATTAGGTCTCTCATTGTCCTTGGATGCAGCCATGTCAGTGATATGCTGAGGCTACGTATTGTTACTTATTATTGAAACATGACTGGAAAGGAGGCTTTTGTTGAGCTAGTGTCATTCCTTAATGATTCGAACAGGTCATTTTTATACACTCATGTTTCTAGAATAAACCTGGGATTAAAAAAAGGGTGGGAGGTGGGTGGGTGGCTGCATTTACCAATTGAAACTTCCAACCCAGAAAAGAGAAAATATTCTTCCCAAGTTAGGGGTTTCCAGGAACTACACTTGTATCAGGAGGCGTTGGGATTTCTCCTGTGGCTCAAAAATATGTCTAGAACCTTAACAGAAGAGAGAGAGAGGAAAAAAAAATAACAAAAGAAGGAAAAGAAAGGAGGGTAGCGGGAAAGAGAGAGGGAAAGAAAAGCAAAATCAAAGGAACAAAAATGCAGAGCCGTGTTTTCCCTGGACACCCAAAGCCACGGTCATACAGAAACAGGGGACAAGTGAGTGTCAATTTCTGTTGTGGGTACAAGATACAATAGCAGTGTGACAATCCTAATGCAAATAAATGAACATCACGGCCAACTCTGAGTGTCCTTTGGAAGTTAGTGGAAAAATGTGGCATCATATATTTTTGCGTGTGGAAAGCAATAGGCGACATATATTTCAATAAACATATTTGTTGTAGCCAATATTCATTGGCTCTCTATTCTAGATATTCACTCAAACTTCTGGCACAAAAGCACGAAACATATGAATTATAGGATCCGAACTGATTATTCTATCTTTCTGTTTTGCCTTTGAAATGTGAATTCCTGCCTACCAGAATTAACAAACTCAATCCTAATCACGTGCCCCTTAGGGAAACCCTGCACCCGTGATCTTTTCTGAGGCATCAGAATCGTCTCTTTTGTAGCACGATGCTCCTGGAACTTTCGGAGACTTCCCAAATACAGCCTTGCCAAATACAAGGGGTATCTCTGTGCCGCGTGGAAACCATAAGGTGCTTGATTTTAATGGAAAACGCTTTTTTTCTTTCTTTTCTTTTTTGACAGAGGCAGATCCTGCGGTGTTTGACAAATACGTTGTAGAAGGAAGCTCAATCTAGATGTTGTGTGTAACTTTATCTTATTCCCCTTTGAGCAGTACCGTCCTTACAGAATGATCTCTCCACTGCCCAAACTCATTACCTTCTTTCCCTTTCACATTGTCCCTCTGTAAATGTCAGGCATAACTACATTTTTATTTGCAGAGATACCACGGCTATGAATGAGTAAAAATTTTCTGCTCCCCCGCCTCTCTCTCTTTACCCTCTGTGCATTCTACTAATATGATTTGTTGAACAAATTGTTCCATTAATCTGGGGCTGTTTGACAGAGTGAAAAAATAAGTGCCAAAGTGAGAAGATTCACAAGAATCGGAAATCTCAGGGCCTCTTTCTCAAGGTAAATAGTTATTATATCAGGGTGTCAGACTGGTGAAATGGATGTGCTTTCATTCTCAGTTTGTAAATGTCACTTTTCCTCAGCCCATCAGGGTGACAAATGAGGTGTGGGTTACAGTAAGAGTTCATTCTTTGACAAAGTTCTTAACAGTCTATTTCAACAGAAAGCATCCAGCCTTCCTCACTTTTATGATCTAGACCCTGCCTCGCTGCCAGAAAGTTCCCGAGGCTTGTCTTTCTGCTTCATCACCGTCCTCAAAGAGAAACATGCCTACAGCACAATTGGAAGTCTCAAATGAAAGTGAAAGGAAACAGATTAGAAGCTAGTTTATAGGCCATAACCCTGATTTCCCAGGGAAATGCCATTGACGGGATCTCAAGATTTTATGATCCCAGGGAAATTTCTTATATTTTGGCTGTTGTTGAAGGTTCCGTTCATTTAAAAAAAAAAAAAAAAAAAAAAAAATATATATATATATATATATATATATACGTTTAACCTTGAAAGAGATTTTTACGCCTTTTTAAAATTATGGGTTAATTGGTGGGTATGTCACACGCAAAGAATGCAGGTGAACAAGTTGCTGTGACAGCAAATGAATGAGTGGCTGGATGAAAGATAACACTGCATCTGACTCAAATCCTTCTCCACAAAGGATGCTTTGATTAACGTAAGAATATCTGCTTCTTTGATTAATGTAAGAATATAGCATTGGATCAGGATTGAGATAGGCCGGGTTTATAAGTAAAGGAGTTTAAGATAATAGGTGCAAATATACAGAGATCAGCATCTTTAATGGCCATACCTGATATGGGAAGACCGATGCTAAAAAAAAGGTGTATAAGTTGGTGCAATTGTTCCAGGAATTGCACCCATTTTTTTTTCCTTGGGTGCAATTAAACATAGTTTGTTGATGGGGTTCATCATCACTGCAATCTTTCATCAGCCAGTTTGCCACGTCAGCATTTCTGTGGTTAGCGACAGAACCACAAGATTCGATTATTGATTCATCATGGGCTACCTCACACCATACCATTTTCCAACTCAGTTTTTGTCTTTGAGTCATTTAAAGTCCCTAAGCCTTGGGGCGCCTGGGTGGTGCAGTCGGTTAAGCGTCGGACTTCAGCCAGGTCACGATCTCGCGGTCCGTGAGTTCGAGCCCCCGCGTCAGGCTCTGGGCTGATGGCTCAGAGCCTGGAGCCTATTTCCGATTCTGTGTCTCCCTCTCTCTCTGCCCCTCCCCCGTTCATGCTCTGTCTCTCTCTGTCCCAAAAATAAATAAATGTTGAAAAAAAAAATTAAAAAAAAAAAGTCCCTAAGCCTTGGTCCCATCTATAAAATAAATATGGCAATGTTTAACAACACAGTTGTGAGGACCATGTGAAATAATGGAAGCCTACCCTATCTAAAGCGTATTTATTTGCATATATATATATTTTTTTTCAGGGACAAGAATCAGTAGATTTCAAAAGGGCAAAGTATCCCAAAGGGCAAAGTACCACTGATATTAAAATTGGTAGATGTAGAGAAAAAGAAAAAAACAAAACCTACAGGAAGAGTGAAAAATTGGGCACCCTAGAAGCCAAGAGAGAAGAAAGATGGATTTTTGATCGACAATGCCAACCTCAAAGAGAGAGGCAAGTCCTTGCGGTTGAGGAACTAGGATGTAAAAAAGGAAGGAGAAGATGAAAACTATCTGCCAGTCCAGAGGCTACAAGTGAAGATCTTTAAGGTACGACGTGGTGACTAGCAGACCACTGTGAGCAAACTTTCTTTTTCTTCTTTTTTCTTTTTTCTTTTCTTTTGTTTTCTTTTCTTTTCTTTATGAAATTCATTGTCAAATTGGTTTCTGTACAACAGCCAGGAGCAAACTTTCTTTAAGATGGAAGGAAAAACACAGAGGGACAAAGTACCTAGAGAGGCACTAGCTGAGGACAGTGCAATGACTCTGCCATGGAGATTCAGGCCTTGGACTTCATGAATCGTACTATGGTGAGCAAGAGGCAAGTCCATGGCTACAAAGACACAAGGGATGAAAACAGAGAAGGCAGTTTTCCTGCTTCTTTTACATGGGTCATGTAACAAAGCTCTTTGGCTCTCCATACTTTCAAAACTCATTTGCCCCCGACAGTTAAAAAAAAAAAATAGAGAAAGCAGTGATCATAAAGGGAATCAACCAAATTATAATGGAAAACTTTGTCTATCGAAAGATACCATAGACAGGGAACAAACAGGCCTCAAGCAGGCAGAAAGTGTTGTTGATGCATAAAACCAAAGAGTCTATTATGTCGAATATATATATTTTAAAACTCTACAAGTCCATATGAAAATGGCCGTCTACCCAAGAAAAAGACCTGACTAGGCGTCTATTATGTCGAATATGTATATTTTAAAACTCTACAAGTCCATATGAAAATGGCCGTCTACCCAAGAAAAAGACCTCACTAGGCGTCTATTATGTCGAATATGTATATTTTAAAACTTTACAAGTCCATACGAAAATGGCCGTCTACCCAAGAAAAAGACCTCACTAGGCGTCTATTATGTCGAATAAGTATATTTTAAAACTTTACAAGTCCATACGAAAATGGCCGTCTACCCAAGAAAAAGACCTCACTAGGCGTCTATTATGTCGAATATGTATATTTTAGAACTTTACAAGTCCATACGAAAATGGCCATCTACCCAAGAAAAAGACCTCACTAGGCGCATTCCAAAATAGAAAATCCAAATGACCAACAGACAGAAGAAAAATGTGTTCAACGGCATTAGCACTCAAGGAAGTTAAAAGAAAACCACAATCGGCAATTTGGGAAATACAAATTGGACACAGATTGACAAAAATTAAAAAAGTTTGTTGATACCAAGTCAGGGATGTGGATCAATGGGAACTCCAATACACTGTTTGTGAGAGTGAAAAATATTTACTACCCTGCTGGAAAACAGGCTTTAGTGAGGTGGACAGTAAACTCAGAAATTCCACAGCATATGCTCCAGATGAATTAGCACATGTACCCCAGGGGGCATCTGAAAATATTTATAGTCACTTTATTTTATAAACGCGAAAATGTTGAAACAGTTGAAACATACATGGTAGAATGGATTTTTAAAAATGGGTAAATTCTGACAATGGAATGCTATAAAGCAATGAAAACGAAGGAAGAACATCTCTATAGGAAAACAGAGATAAGCCTTACAAGTATAATGTTGAAGATTCTCTAATTATTCCACTTATATGCAATAAAAAATAAACAGTCAAAAAAGAAACAATATGGTTTCAGGATCTAAACCAGAGAACGGCAAACTATAGCCCACGGGCCATGCCTGGCTTCTGTCCCGAGCTAAGAATGGTTTTTACATTTTAAAAGGGTGGTGTAGGGGCGCCTGGTGTCTCCATGGGTTAAGTGTCCGACTGTGTCTCAGGTCGTGATCTCGCAGTCCGTGAATTCGAGCCCCGCTTCGGGCTCTGTGCTGACAGCTCGGAGCCCGGAGCCTGCTTTGGATTCTGTGTCTCCCTCTCTCTCTGACCCTCCCCCGTTCATGCTCTGTCTCTCTCTGTCTCAAAAATAAATAAACGCTAAAAAAAAATTTTTTTTTTGAAGGGTGGTGTAAAACAAATGAAGAAAAGAAGAACAAAGGGAAAAAATAAAAAACACGAGAGAATATGAGACAGACACCATACGTTGTCCTCCAAGACTAAAATATATACCATCTGGTCCTTTTCAGGAAATGTTTCCTGACCACCTGATCTAAACTCTAAGGATACGCAAGGAAAGGATTCCGACAGTGAGGATAGTGCTTGTGTCTTGGAGAACAACAAGACACTAGGAAGGGAGGGTCACACAGGAAGGTGTCTGGGATGTTAGCAATGCTTTATTTCTTCAACCAGGTCATTGTTACTTGGGTGTTTTGTAAATAATGATTTTTAATGTGCACATTTCCACCTGTATATTTAACCCATCTATTTAGTGATTTTTCTATGTGTGCGAGATTTCTCACAATTCAAGTAGGAAATGTGCTCTCCTCTGCAGATGGGATTATAGCCAGGTGTCTATCACAAGGCTGGCGTGGACCCACTGTGAGTGGTGACCACCGGGATTTACATCAAAGGAAGTTGGATTGGGGCCAAAGACAGTAGGGATAGGTATTTACTCGGGACTGCCTGAGATAATGTACCCAAGAAGACTTCCATAGATACATTCCAAGGTAGAAAATCCAAATGACCAATGAGCATAGGAGAAACATGCTCAAGGTCATTGGCAGTCAGGAAAATCAAGAGAAAACCACAATTGGTCATTTTTGAAAACTGACTGAGGCTGTTTGAGACAGTGTGGCCAGGGGTGGGAAGAGAGCAAAAGAAAAGTACTTCTTCATGCTTCATCATGGATGAAAGTTGAGCTGAGACCATCGATGAGGTGATAAATAGTGATGTCCAGAGCACTTTATTATTTATTTATTTGTGTGTTTGTTTGCTTATTTATTTACTTATTTATTTATTTAAGTAAGCTCTACACCCAACATGGGGTTTGAACTCACGACCCCACGATCAAGAGTTGCATGCTTTACTGGCTGAGCTGCCAGGCGTCCTGAGGAGCGCTTTAGAATGTAGCTCCCCAAATGGTTTGGGTCCAGCAGTTCAGGACTAACCCCTGAATGGTGAAAGTATTTTAGAAACCGGTTATTGTGTTGCTCCAGCACTAAGAGTGAGTCAATGAGGCAAGACGGGCAAGCAACAGATTTCAAATATCAGCAACATAAGTGACACGTAAAGACTTGAGTTCTGCTTATAGACCAAAGACTTTCTTTAGATTACCAGTGAGCGACCTCTAGCCAACCAACCCACGCGGTTCTTTGTACCTAGCTACTTCCAAGTAGTTACAGTACTCTCAAATTCCATGAATGAGGTTTCCCCTCTTGCCCTGTGCTCGTAAGTATTGTCTGAGAAAGGAAAAGAAGTCTAACAAGATGGCGTCCCACTTCACTGAAGACCTGGTCTGGGTAAGAGACTCCCACCTAAATGCACAGGTAGAAGTTGTGCATACGGACTCAGTCATCAAGAAGTCAGAATTGGCTGTGGTGAAATAATAACCCTCAGAGAGTTAGTAATAACTGACTTATTCAAGCCACATTTCTTTAAGCCTATCAAAAATTACCGTACACCTGAGCGACTCTAAATCCTTTCGCCTGGTTTTGGCCTTGTGTCTATTTTCCAATTCTTAGAGTGTTAAATGGGTATGTTGATGGGTTGAGAGAATCAAGGTGGTTACAGTCCCATTGCAATTTGTTTGATGAACTGTATTCATATCCTATTATGTTCCCCCAAAGCAGAGAGAGTGGATAAGACAGGTATTATGTTCCTCACTTTACAAATGAAGATGCAGAGACTCAGAGAGTCTAAATTATTTATTTAAGGTCTCAGGAGTAAGTTGGGAGTCAAGATATTGAAACCCAGACTTTCTGGTACTAAGTGCAGCTCTCTTTCAGTGATCCCATACTGGGCCATACGGGACAGAGCACGAATGAGGTGTGGAGGGGTCATGGCTGGGGTGGGTGGTGATACTGACATAAGTGATTGGTAAAAAGGCACTGGAAAGAGTCAGGGTGGGCTCGGGGGGGGTGGTCAAAGATAAACCTTCTCTCCTTAGATTATCTGAGGCCAAGTCCTATTGGGGGACTTTATATCTGTCCTCAAGACACATACTCATTACTTTTGTTTTCACAAGGGAAAATTAACCTGTGAATCCAGGGATGCAGCTGTTGAAGTTAAGATTCGGTCCCTGTATGTAGGGAGCATGTATTGTCATTTTCGATGTTTTTAGATTAGTTCCATCTGTGTCCTTAGGGGTTTCAGTTGAGAAAATAACAAGCTGGGAAAATATTTGCTACATATTCTTAACATGCTTAATCTATAAAGAGCCCTTTTAAATCAGAAAGAAAAGGAGGAATACCCACGATAAAAAGTATAAAGAATGTGGGTACCCAATTCTCAAAAGAATGCAAATGATAACAATAAAGATATGAAATAATATTCTCCTTCACTAGTGATCAAAGAAATTCAAATTAATGTGAGATTATTTTCATCTTTCACTTAAAAAAATTAATGATATTTCCTAGTGTTATGGAAGATATAGGAAGAGCTGTTATATATTGCTGTGAGAAGGTAATTGGTATGTTTTCCTGGAGGGCAATTTGGTGATGTATATCAAAAGCCTTAAAAATGCTCACACTTTTGATTCTTTAATTTCCACTTCGAAGAGGAAAAAGTCAAATCAAAGTGATTAACTCCTTGTAAGAAGCCAGAACTATCCTGATTTTTCATCAAGACAATGACACTCTCAGACAGAACAATTAGAGATCAATAACCCTTATCAAAATACCTTTAAAATCCTTAACAAACTATTTGCAAATCCAATCCAGCAATGTATAAAAATTACCATGAGTCTCAATTACAGTTTGTTCCAGGGCCACAAGGTTGGTTTAACTTTTGGAATCCATCAATGTAATTCTTTATTTTGATGGAATAAATAAGAATATATATTATTTCAACAGGTGTAGAAAAGAACTCCTGACAAAATCCAATGCTCATTCATGATAAAGAGCCTCTACATACCAGGAATAGTAAGAAACTCCTGCAACCAGATAAAGGACATATATAATAAATCTATAGCTGTCACCATAACTTATGCTAAAATAAAGTACATTTCCCTTTAAATTGAGAACAAAGTAAGGACGTCTGTCTATACCTTTTATGATCAGAATTTTACTGGAGGTCCTAACCAGTGCAATAAGGTAATAAAAGGAAATAAAATACATATATATCAGAATCAAACTATCTTTATTTTTCGATGATGACATTATTCTACACTTTTTAATTCTAAGTAATTAAGAAGAATGGAATAAAGGGAAAAAGAAAGAGACAAAGAGGGAAGAAAGAAAACTTCTGTTTTTCAAAGGATACCATTGAGAAAATGTAAAGTCAAGGCATACGCTGAGAGAAAATATTTGCATTCTGTATCCAGAATGGTTAAGTTACTCTTGAAACTCTATTATGAGACAAACAACCCAATAAAATGTGGCGCATACATTTGCACTGCCATCAGAAAAAAAAAAAAAAAAAAGGAATGGTCAATAAGAAAAAGAAAAATGCTCAACATCATTAGTCACAAATAAATTGAAATTGGAAATCATGGTGAGGTACCGTTATTCATATACTAGACTGGCTAAAATTAAAAAGTCTGAGAGTAACAAGTATTGAAGATGTGGAACAATTGAATGTCTCATTTGCTGGCGGGAGCTGTAAATGGTACATCTATTCTGGAACACATTTTGATAATTTCTTACAAAGGTAAAGGAATACTTCACAGAGGACACAGAAATTTCATTTCTAGATATTTCCCCCCAAAAGAAAATATAGGCCTACCAAAAATCTGGATGCAAATTTTATAAGCTTTATTTATATTATCCATACTAGAAACAATCTAATTGTCCATCGGCCAAGAAATGTATTAATAGTGGTTATATAATTATACAATGGAATACCACCCAACATCTGAAAGAAATGAACTACTAATGTATACAACATGGAAAAACCTCAACAACATTCTTCTGAGCAAAAGGAGGTACATACACATAAATGATTATATACCGTATGATTATCTGTTTTATGGGAATTATATATATATATATATATATATATATATATATATACTTATGCTAAAATAAAGTACATTTCCCTTTAAATTGAGAACAAAACAAGGACATCTGTCTATACCTTTTATGATCAGAATTTTACTGGAGGTCCTAACCAGTGCAATAAGGTAATAAAAGGAAATAAAATACATATATATCAGAATATATATATATATATATATATATATATATATATATATATATATAATGGGAAAAACTAATCAATAGTGACAGAAAGGAGAACTGTGATTGCCTGATACTGTGGAGGTATCCGGGATAGATTGACTACAGTAGGCTAAAGGCGAACTTTTTGAAATGATGGAAATGCTTTATTATCTTTTTTTTTTTAATGTTTTATTTATTTTTGAGACAGAGAGAGGCAGAGTGTGAGCTGCAGAGGGACAGAAAGGGAGACACAGGGTCCAAAGCAGGTTCCAGACTCTGAGCTATCAGCACAGAACCCGATGCAGGGCGTGAACCCACAAACTGTGACTGTGAGATGATGACCCGAGCCAAAGTCAGACACTTACCTGACTGTGCCACCCAGACACGCTTATTATCTTTTTTTTTTAATGTTTATTTTTGAGAGAAACAGAGAGAATGTGCATGCCTGCCTGCGTGCGCACACAAGTGGGGGAGGGGGCAGAGAGAGAGGGGGACAGAGAATCTGAAGCAGGCTGCAGGCTCTGAGCTGTTAGCACAGAGCCAGATGTGGGGTTCAAACTCACCAACCATGAGATCATGATCTGAGCTGAATTCAGACACTTAACCGACTGAGCCGCCCAGGCGCCCTGATGTTTTGATGTTTTATTATCTTAATTAGGGGCATAATTACCTGGGTGCACATGTTCATCAAAACTAATTAAACCATACATTTAAAATGGGTGTGTATTGTTGTATATAAAGTGCATTTCAAAAGAAAACCTGATTTCAAAAATGCGATTTAGTCAGGGGCACCTGGGTGGCTCAGTTGATAAAACTTCCAGTTCTAGATTTTGACTCAGGTCATGATCTTGCAGTTCGGGAGTTTGAGGCCCACATCAGGCTCCATGGTGGCCGCGTGGAGCCTGCTTGGGATTCTCTCCTTCTCTCTGCCCCTCCTCTCTCTCTCTCTCAAAGTAAATAAATAAACATAAAAAAAAAAAAAAAAAGCTTTCATGAGTGATTGGATGTGGAAGGTGAAGGAGAAGAGTTTCTCATGTTGGCAACTGACGTTATCATCTCCTGGAACAGGAATCCAGAGGAGGCAAACTGGAGAATAAGGGCAAGCAGATGAGTATAGTTTGGGAACTGGGGAGCCCAAAGAGCCAGGGTACCCAAATAGAGATGTCAAGGACGCAGGTGACTCTATCTGTCTGCTCTTGAAAATGTGAGAAAGATAGATCGATGTCGAAATCGCGTGCATAGCACTGATATGGGAACCTGCCATAAAAGGCGTGTAGAACACCAAGAGAGTGTTGAGAAGTTTCAAACCTGAAGGGGAATCAGCAAAAGAGAAGTGACACATGAGTGGAATGTCACTTTCGATTTCAGCATCTCCAGTTTCTTGGAGATTGCGTGCTTGGCGATAAGTAAACAACGGACGGATGGAGTCTGGCCCTATCCCATTTTACAGGAGGACAATCAGTTATTCTGGGGAAAAAAAGGGCAGTTAAAGTTGACCCATCTAGCACATTTTCTTTTTGAGAATCCTTACAATCATTCTCACAGCGATGCATTCATTCAGCAAGCAAGCAACGGAGCTTATTCAAGGGTCCAGTCATCGGAGATAGAAAAGACATAAGGCATAGATCTTATCCTCAGGGGGCTTGCATTTTAATTGAGAAGACGGATACATAGACACGCAGACCTAAGTAAACGTTTCAGGCATGGAACACATATGTCAGGTCATGTGGAGAGCACATAAAAGGGGGTAGTGATCTCTTGATGGAGATCCAGATACAGCCTCTGGGAAAAAAGCATAGACGGAAGGTAAGCAAGTCTTTTGCAGAAGCAGAGGGGAACGGTGAGGGCATTCTAGACAGCAGGGACGGCCTGAGCAAAGCCATGAGGCCTGGCATGTGAAGGTCCATTCAGGGAGATGCAGGTGGGTCTGGGGGGCCTCCTGAGTAGAGCTGAGAGATCTAGGATTGGGTGGGGTAGAGATGAAAGGCAGGAACATGGCAGATGTCAGCGTATATTTAATTCCTTGGGAAGCATGCCACACTCAGATTGTAAGATGTATTTATTCCTTCTCATTGTTAGCATCTCCTTCCAAGGGGCTCCCAGCTGTTAGGGAAAGGGCTAAGGTAATAAATACAACAACGGTATTTGGAAACATGTTAAATTTCAAACCTCTGAGCCTTCTGGTCATTTACACAGTCTTGACTGATCCTTATCATGCATGCCGTTTCGAGTGACCGACAGGGAATAAAGGCGAGGGAAGCAGCTATTCCTTTATACGTGCTTGGATTGTTGAGACGTTTAAAAAGGTTTAGATGAAGTAGAAACTTTAATGATTAAGAAGGAAAACTCAAACAGTCTGATCAAAAGAATTCAGCAAGCAAACAAATGGAGCCCTTCGCTGAGAACGCCTGTGATGTTTTACCCCACTCAGTGGCAACATGTTATGATTTTATGAATGGCCCATGGTTAACTGGTTTGCAGTGATTATTCCTGCTTGTGTGAAAAATAATCAAAGATGCCTGTTTATATTTTAAGATTAAAATGTGGTTTCTAAAGGTCACTTGCACAAAGTACTTTATTTTTTTTTTTTATGCAAGGGAAATAAGGTAGGTATTTTCATGCCCATTTCAAAGATTAAAAATATCAACGTTAACACAGTTGGAATAAATTGCCAGCAGTCACAAGGTTACCAAAGCTACAAAGTAGGTCTCCTGGCACAGTCTCTCCCGGGCTCTGGAGTATGCTGGCTTTTCATCCTAAGCAAGTAAACACGCAAAGAGCCGTGTCCAAAACAGGGCATTACCCTCGGCACACAGGATTTTGATTGGATACACCTTCAGGGATCCTGAAGACAGAGAATGACAAACATCATCTTTCAAAAAGTCAAGGTCTTTTTGTAAAAAAATATTCTGGAATGAGGGTTCAGGAAGACAAAAGGGCGGCCGGCTGGATCCCCAAGGGTAGTTTGTGTTCTGTGACGCAGGGATTGGAGAGAGAAAGAGAGCAAAGGGAGAGTGTCCTCAGAGGTCAATGTCTGTAGCTGAGAAATATGTGAGGAGAGGTGGAGAAGTGAGAGTTCCTCATGGAACTCAGTAGCGCTGACTATCATGGCGGAATTAAAGCTGAATGCTGGACCCTTTGCATTTCGCACCCCAGACCCCCCCTTCCATATTTGTAAATGTTTGGGGATTGAGGCTCTGAGTCCTGCGCAATAAACCAGGGAGGCTCCCTGGCTTTCTGGAGTCCAGCTGGGTTCGGACCACGAGGCACTGCTGAGAAATTGGAGGAAGAAGCATAAGCAATTAGAGCATTTATGTCCCTGTCCCCAAGTGCTTCCTAAACAAAAAGCCCTCTCCATACCCTTACCTTGTCTTTACTCAAGTAACTGTTTCCTCCTCCTGTCCTTCAGATCACGGATGGCAACGGCTACCTGTTACTAGTTCTAGAACAATATATTATCCCTTGTGGGCTCCTTAAATCCTCCTATACCTGAGTAAATAACACCTGTATTGAACTCTCCACAGGTCGTCCTCTCCGAGACGGTGATCTGTCTCTCACTGTAATAGTGGTTCCCTCTAAACGGGAGATTTGAGTTAAATGGCTTATGCAAATGACAATCCCACCGTATTTCTTTCTCGTTTAATTTCACGTAGCACTTTCATTCATATCAGTTCTTGTTTTTAACATGTGCACCTAGAATGTCTTGTCGGAGACAACCTTGCATTTTGTCATCCAGCCTCAGCGCTACTCAGCTTCCTTTCACTCTGGTTAAGAAAAGACATCTTACTTTCATGCTGTACCCGCGATTGAAGATCAGCTTGCACCTCTCCTGCTTCCATTCACTTGGGCCAAATGTTGAAATGAAAATGCTGAAAATGACTTTCCCCCACCCCATTAAAACGTCCAACGCCTCCTGGCTGACCAAATAACAAAAGGTTGTTCCCCCAAAGGAGAAATATTAATCCCGTTAGCTGTTACATTCTTAGAGTCCAATAGTACCTGTCTTATTATAAGGATGTTGTTTAATCTACTCTCCTCATGTGTATCTTTGAAAACACTAATTACTTAGGAGTGACGGAGTTTGTCAGAAGATGTATTATTCATGGAAGCTATTCAAGATTCCTTCCCATCTTTTCCGGTGCCAGTGATTAGTTCAGGACGCCTGTATGTCCTTTCTCTGTCTGATCATCAATATGGATCAGATAAAAAGGGACTCACACCCACCAATGAATGAGTCACGATCTTCAAGTATGTGTGTTTGGGGAGGAACAGAGGACCTCTTAAAAGCCCCACGTTGTAGAATAAATGCATTTTTGATTTTAAGAATTCAGCGCCCATTTTAGATCACTGGGTATCTTCTTTTTTTTTTTTTTTTTTTTCTTAATGTATGATCATGTGTTAATTTGTTATCTATCCTTTTCACTGAGGTAATTGAGAAGACAGGCTTTTTTCAGTTTTGCTAAAATGATAATCGTAAACAATAAGTTCTCTGGCGTCAGGTGAAAATGTCACGACACCTTACAGCAGGTTGAATAAGCACATGGAAAGGCTCCGATAAGTATTTTCTGTCAAGTCAATAATGTAAAAAAGGATTTCAGAATGGTAGTATAGAAGACGGAGATGTGCTAAATACCTGCCCCATAAGGTTGACAGGAGGCCCATTCTTGTGACAATATTTAGACTTTGAAGTCATGCTCTGTGTCGACACACATTGCTTCTTCCTATCTGTGATATATGTTTGCATGTGATACTCTGCATTTTTTTCTTCTCCCTGCTCAAAACCTGTGGTCCAAAAAGGATGGCCAAGTCAGCGAACAAAAGAAGGATATTAAGAGCAAAATCTGTCATGCAACAACACCCTTTTATTTGTAAACATCATGCTTTACACATCATTATCGGCGATTTATGTGCTCACCAAGCATATAGTTTTATTACTATAATGCGAACAAATTGCCTGTAATTCATGGGCCTGGGAACACATATCTATAATTTGGGTCAAAATATGTCTGCTCACTCCAATTTACAATAAACCCTTAATGTAGTTCCATTCAGAGTTGGAATTTCTGAGTTTTCATCTTCATCGCGTCCTCCTACAACTATAGAGAGGAAAATAACCAGAGGGTAATTCCCAGCTTTGGGTGAGAGGAATACAGCTAGGGTTGGGATCCTTTGAGACATATTTAAAAATATACATATTGGGGCGCCTGGGTGGCTCAGTTGTTTAAGCGCCCGACTTCGGCTCAGGTCACCATCTTGCAGGTGGTGAGTTGGAGCCTTGTGTCAGGCTCTGTGCTGATGACTCAGAGCCTGGAGCCTGCTTTGGATTCTGTATTTCCCTCTCTCTCTCTGTCCCTCCCCTGCTCATGCTCTCTCTCTCTCTCTCTTTCTTTTTCTCAAAAATAAACATTAAAAAAAATCTTCGCCTTTACCTAATATTAGGAGAATATTGTATTCATTGTAGGAAAAGCCTGGAATTAGAAGCCAAGAAGACCTATGTGTAAATCTTGGCTTAGTTTAGTATTTCTTGAAGGACTACATTAGGGCTAGTTTTGGTCTTCTCATCATGGCGTTAACAGTGTCAGCTTCATGAGCATCACTTGAATACGTGTAATTTAGTGCCCAGAAAAGTATCATATTGTGTTTCTAAATGGTGAACTTTCCTCCTTTCTTGTGTACAGACTCTCTCCTTAGGGAAAAAAAAAAATCAATCGCTAATTGTAGATTATAAAAATGACTCTGAATGCTTGCCCTCTTATGATCCATACCATCGAGATGGGATGCTGTGAATGCTCTCATCAAGAGGGGGAATCTGTTTTCTTTCTCCATGATTCTGTGCTGGCCATGTGCCTTTCTTTGGTCAGTGGGTATTAGAAAACATGATGCAGGATTAAAAATCACTTGCACTTCAGGACTTGTGCTCTCACACTTAGAACCCTAAGACCGCTGAGTGAATGAGTCCAAGCTAACCAGTTGGAGGACAGGAGGCCATGGGGTAGAGAACTGAGGCACCGCATCCTCCAGCCAATTCAACAATGGATAACCGCTCATCTGCAAGAACACTACAGCCCTGGTCCAGACTAGAACCATCCAACTGACCCACAAAATTATGAGCTAAAGAAAATGATTGTCATTTTAGTTACAAAGGTTTGTGGTACATGGCAAAATCTTACTGATATACAAATGAAGTTTCTTACATTTGGAGCTCTGATATGGCAAAAGTGACTTTTCAACAAATGTGTGCACATGTGTATGTGCGCATGCCATAAATTTGGGAGAATTGGAATTATGGTGGTCCTTTTAGGTCTGGCTAGTAAAGGTATGGACAGGGTGTATCCTCAGTATTTTAAGGCCAAAGGGAAGGAAATCCTTGTTGGTGCTATGAAAAGAAACAGTCACTGAAGTGAAGAGGGACATGTAAAGAAAGAGAGAGAGAAGAGAAGAGAACAGAGAAGTGATGTCTAAAGATTCTAATTTACAGGAGGAACCAAGTGAAACATCCATGATGCGCGAAGAGTATGTGATGCCACCAACAACGGGCTATACAATCAGAACAATGGACAAGTGCTACCAACGTAATAGTATGGTAACTGATTAGCACAAAGACAGGAGAACATCCCAATAGAAATGTTATAGAAATATTCCTATAAACATAGCACCTGTGGAAGGGAAGAGATAAAAGAGTACTGTGGGGAATATGAGGGGAATATGAGGTTTTCAGTTACCTGTGCCTAAGGACCTCACTCACCATGAATCAAACCTTGAACCTGGCACTAATGACGGAAGTGTTGAGAAATATGAGTGAGACTATGACTTTAAAAATCTAGTCAGGGGGCGCCTGGGTGGCGCAGTCGGTTAAGCGTCCGACTTCAGCCAGGTCACGATCTCGCGGTCCGTGAGTTCGAGCCCCGCGTCGGGCTCTGGGCTGATGGCTCAGAGCCTGGAGCCTGTTTCCGATTCTGTGTCTCCCTCTCTCTCTGCCCCTCGCCCGTTCATGCTCTGTCTCTCTCTGTCCCAAAAATAAATAAACGTTGAAAAAAAAATTAAAAAAAAAAATCTAGTCAGTGTTGGCTGTAATACTTTCTACACATTTCCCGCTTGTAGAATGATGGACATAGGACTGATGGGGATTGGGAAGATTGTAGATTATACAATCTTCTGTTTGCTGTTGGAAGACATTAGTGGGTTCAACTCTGAGAAGGTGGCGTGGAATTAGGCTGCAGGAACAAGGAGGAAGGCTATTAGTGAGGATTTTGTAATAGAAAAATTAATATAAAAGGGACTTAAAAGTATTTGGGTTAGTAGATTATCACTCAAGGACACAAGGAACTAGGCTGATTTATTAACAGCCATTTCACCTCCAGCTCGTACAATCTTCAGACTTTGGGAGAAAATATCCCGATCATTTTCATTTCTTCTTTAAACTTTGGACTCTTAACCCTCAATACTTTCAGTCTCGGTGCAAGGAAGGAGCCCCTGCTCAAACAGTGTGTAACGCCACCTGAATGCATCCATTTGTATGCATTAGTCCAGCACTCATTAATCTCATTAAAATACAGAATATTTTTGTTATAATGCAGTGGTGAAGCACCATACATATTTATGAGATTTAATGTTGGGGTTTTTTCACTTACGGCTCCTTATAGTTCCATTCAACATTATTTTGAAGTTTTTGAACATTGCAGTAAGAAAAAAAAGATGAGGCATATATTGGACAGGAAACAATAAAGTGATCAGAAATTAATGAGACTATATTCACACACCTAAAATTTCCAGGAGGATTAATTGAAAAATTATGAAACTATTAGTACGAAAAGAGTATTGTAGGTAGCCAGATAGAATACAAGTGAGCTTTCCCTTTTTTACAATAAGCAACCCGTTATGTCATTTTAAAAGAATATTTAGAAGAACAACCAAAGTTACGAAATATCTAGAAATAACTAAATGCGGAGTATGTAAGGCTCATAAAACATAAAATTTTCCTGAAGGATATAAAATAGGACCTGAATTGTTGACAAGATATTGTCTTCCTGGATGGGTAACTAAAAATTGTAAAGATGTCAATTTCCCCCAAATCATCTTATAAACATGGTGCCACTCACATAAAAATCCTAATGTATTTTTTTAAAAACCTTGACAACTTGATAATAACTTTTAACTGCAAGAATAAATACATGAAGGTAGGCAAGGAAATTGTGAATAAGAATAATGAGAGAGGACTTGCTCTGCCAGGTGTCAAAATTTACTGCAAAGCTACAGTAATTAAAGTAGCATGTTGCAGATAGAGAATCAGCAGATAGGGCATTAGAAAATACAGAAATTCCCAAGATCCATCCATGTTTGTGTGGATTGTGTATTTCCTAAAGGTGAAATTTCCATCCCAAGAGGGAAAGGCGGATTATTCAACAACCGGATTGGCATTTGGAAATAGAATTAGGAATAACCCACAACCCCTTATGTAACATCAACCACAAAAATATACCTAGTAGATTAGTTGTGTAAACTGGGGGGAGAAAAGCAGTAACAAAGGCCCTTGGGGGATCACTTTTATAATTTAGCTACAGAAAAGACTTGTGAAAGCCTGATAGGAAGATAGGAAACAACGACAGTAAAACGCGGTCGACTTGGACAAATAAAAACGTTTAACTTCTGTGTTAAGACAAGGGATATGGGGCGCCTGGGTGGCGCAGTCGGTTAACCGTCCAACTTCAGCCAGGTCACGATCTCGCGGTCCGTGAGTTCGAGCCCCGCGTCGGGCTCTGGGCTGATGGCTCAGAGCCTGGAGCCTGTTTCCGATTCTGTGTCTCCCTCTCTCTCTGCCCCTCACCCGTTCATGCTCTGTCTCTCTCTGTCCCAAAAATAAATAAATGTTGAAAAAAAAAAATTAAAAAAAAAAAAAAAGACAAGGGATAAACTAGGAAAACATTTCTAAAGAAAATTGCAGGCAAAAAGTTGATGCATGATATAGAAAGAATCCCTGCCAATCAACTTTGAAAGATTTATTCTTTAAAAAAAACAACTGGCAAAGAGCATGAACCAGCACTCCACATGGAAAGTAATGTCAAGTAAATTACAAATATAAAATGTCCTCAAAAACTCATATAAGATTTCCCATCACATTAGGAAGTAACTTTCAAAGCATGACTTTCTACGTAGGTAAAAAAATAACATAATCAGGTACATTACTTGATCTGTATCCCTAACATTGTGTGATTTTCCTCTGCTATAATTACTCAATAGCTGCTTGCTTTTGAGTAACTCATGCACCCACTCAAAAAATGAATTAGTTTTTAAAAAATGAATTAATTTAATGTACTTGAATAAAGTAATGTAACCATGATAGAAGCTTAATTTGGACTCAGAAATATACAAATTATTTTCAAGTTTATAACTTTCAGGGAGCTAGTCCCTAAACTGTTTGCAATGAGATAAATATTGAAATTGAGAGAAAGAATTTAGAGGTATTTATAGCAATTTGGCAGAGTAATTTTATGTCTATTGAACCTAGTAATCAAAAATTACAGATTGTGGTTTTTATTTCATGTTTTAGTAATACATTTCTATATATTTTACAAAAGCATTAGTCCCCTTTCTTTCCATTTTCTCTTTCTTTTTTCTTTGCCTTACACCTTCTCTTTCCTGAACTTCCAATTTCTCCATCACTCCCTGTCTTCCCTGAATGCAGGAAGCAGCATGGTGGATGAATGCAAGGAAACTTGAGGAGAAAGACAGCTATCAGGGACAAGAAAGAAGGTGGGCCGGGGAGGGATGCTGGTAGTGAGTGGGGAAAATGGTCAGAACAGTTGAGAGACCAGTTCCATTAAATAAGTAAGCACAACGATTAAGTAAAGCAGCAAATATATCAAAGACAATGTACATAAGTTTCTAATTGACAGAGACGATATTTACAACCATGGAAAAGGGGGATAGAAAAAGAAAATAGTGACACGTACATAGAGAGATCATTGTGTGTTTGTGTGTGTGTGTGTACATCTATAAGCATATGTTTACATATATGTGTGGGGATATATATATATATATATATATATATATATATATAATATTTCTTGGGGCGCCTGGGTGGCGCAGTCGGTTAAGCGTCCGACTTCAGCCAGGTCACGATCTCGCGGTCCGTGAGTTCGAGCCCCGCGTCAGGCTCTGGGCTGATGGCTCAGAGCCTGGAGCCTGTTTCCGATTCTGTGTCTTCCTCTTTCTCTGCCCCTCCCCCGTTCATGCTCTGTCTCTCTCTGTCCCAAAAATAAATAAACGTTGAAAAAAAAAATTTAAAAAAAAAAAATAAAATATTTCTTAATACTGTGCACTGTACTGATAACAGTGAGCTGACCAGCTCAATATTTTCAGTATGGAAAGTAATGCTAGCAATTCTTATCAAAATAATACCAGCATTCTTCACAGAGCTAGAACAATCCCCAAATATGCATGGAACCACAAAAGGCCCCAAATAGCCAAAGCAATCCTGAAAAAGAAAACCAAAGCTGGAGGCATCCCAATTCCGGACTTCAAGCTATATTACAAAGCTGTAATCACCGAGACAGTATGGTATTATGACAAGAACAGACACATAGATCAATGCAACAAAATAGAGAACCCAAAAATGGACCCACAAATGTATGGCCAAATAATCTGTGACAAAGCAGGAAAGAATATCCAATGGAAAAAAAAGGCAGTCTCTTCAGTAAATGGTGTTGGGAAAACTGGACAGAGACATGAAGACTGACACTGGACCCCTTTCTTATACTGTATACAAAACTAAACTCAAAATGGATGAAAGGCCTACACGTAAGACAGGAAGCTATCAGAATCCTAGAGGATAAAAGAGGCAACAACCTCTTTGACCTCAGCCACAGCAAATTCTTATTTGACATGTCTCCAGAGGCAAGGGAAACAAAGCAAAAGTGAATTATTGGGACCTCATCAAGATAAAAAGTCTCTGCACAGCAAAGAAAATGATCAGGAAAACTAAAAGGCAATCAATGGAATGGGAGAAGATATTGGCAAATAACATATTAGATAAAGGGTTAATATCTAAAATCTATAAAGAACTCATCAAACTCAACACCCAAAAAACAAATAACCCAGTGAAGAAATGGGCAAAAGACCTGAGTATACTACTTTTCCAAAGAAGACATCCAGATGGCTCACAGACACATAAGAAAAATGCTCAACATCACTCAAGGAAATACAAATCAAAACCACAATGAGATACCACCTCACACCTGTCAGAATGGCTAAAACTAACAATTCAGGCAGCAACAGATGTAGGCAAGGATATGGAGAAAGAGGAACCCTTTTGCACTGCTGGTGGGAATGCAAACTGGTGCAGCTACTCTGGAAAGCAGTATGCAGGTTCCTCAAAAATTAAAAATAAAACTACCTTTGACCCAGCAATTGCACTAGTAGGTATTTATCTAAAGGGTACAGGAGTGCTGATTTGAAAGGGCACATGCACCCCAATGTTTATAGCAGCACTATTGGCAATAGCCAAAGTATGGAAAAAGCCAAATGTCCACGATGAATGGATAAAGAAGATGTGTTATATATATACATATACATATATATATATATATATATATATATATATATATATATACCACACACACACACACACACACACACACACACACACAATGGAGTATCACTCGGCGATCAAAGAGAATGAAATCTTGCCATTTGCAACAAAGTGGATGGAACTAGAGTGTATTATGCTAAGTGAAATAAGTCACTCAGAGAAAGACAAATAATCATATGATTTCACTCATATGTGGAATTTAAGATACAAAACAAGTGAGCGTAAGGGAAGGGAAGCAAAAATAAAATAAAAACAAGAGGGAGACAAACCTTAAGAGATTCTTAAGTACAGAGAACAAACTGAGGGTTGCTGGTGGGTGTTGAGTGGGGGGAAGGGCTAAAGGAGTGAAGAACATTAAGGAGGACACCTGTTGGGGTGGGCACTGGGTGTTATATGTAAGTGATGAATCACTAAATTCTATTCTTGAAATTATTTTTACACTATATGTTAACTAACTTAGATTTAAGTTCAAAAAATTATAAATAAATAAATGCAAACAACCCTCCCCCCCAAAAAGAGGAAAGTGATGCTCAAAGCTCTCCTTAACTGAAGGAGATTCTCACACTGATTGGCTGAGAAGAAGATACCACCGTAGGGTCTCTGTAGCCCTAACTGATACTCATTCACTTTTTGCTTGGAAGCCCCATCTGATTAAGAAATTTGAGGAAGTTAAGGTTAGGGATGTTTACCAAGAAGGATCTTTGGAAAGACTCTGTACTAGAGAACCAGAATCCACAGGCAGAAGCATGAAAAGCAGGACACAATGACGACACTCAGCAGGCCAAACCTCGTCATGTGGGAATTAATTAAAACAAAGACACTCCCAGTAGGAAGGCTGAGGCTCTGGGCGACGGACCTATTCTTCACTCATCAGGACCCTGCAATTACGTGAGGTTGGGGCTATAGAGAACCCCTGCAATTGGAGATTCAAATTTTTGGTTTTAAACTTTTGCTGTGCCTCCAACATTCCTCATTTAATGTCTATCTAATCCTTCTAAATTCTCTTGCTGGCTGCCGGTGCTGTATGTGTGCTCTGTACTAAATGGGGCAGCCTGGAATCAACATGGTGTCAGAAGAGGAACAAGATAATGTGTCAGATAGACTCAAGGAAGCAATTTCACAGCAGAAGAAAATCATCAGATAGCATTAGTTTAGGACACTTCAAAGAAGATGAGACAAATGAACCGTGGCAGAGAGGAAAGAGGAGCTTCAGAAAGGTTGATTCAATGAGAGGAATTGAAAATATTTGAAGATATTTATCCCTCTTACTCAGAGTTTGCTGTTAGGTTCTGTTCCTGGGAAAGGTCTTCTGAAAGTATTCAAGAGTTTTATTTTTCCAGACCTTGCTCACCACCAAAGATTAGAGATCTCTGATATATCAAAGAGCTTCTCCTCCGAACATGTTCTTACTTCACCTGTGAGCTCCACCCAGGTGAGATCTCTAGATGAGAGATACAACATTCCACCTCCTGAAAAACTCTCCTCTATGGGCCTCTAAGCTCTAGAGAAAGAGCAACAGCCCTAATCAGAACATAGGACGGCATTTGACAATTAATTAATTTAAAAAGGCTTATTCTAATGAGGAGTAGCAGAATATGCCACCCCAAAATATGCCACTTTGGCATAAGGATTATTTTGAGCTGAAGGCAATCTAGAAGAAGCAGATACAAGAAAACACTTCTGGTCTTTTCCTTCTTTGCTCAAAAGGAGGACAGAAATTTACAAAAGTGTCCCTTCTCTTCTCCGCTAGGAAGGACAAAGGTTAATTCCTGGAGACAACGTTAGGTTCTTATCAGTGGATAACATGCCCACTTACATATGCATAAAATACTCTTGTTTACCTTGCTTTTCCAGGTAACCCCCTTATTACTGGCCTCCCTTTACCTTTTTCTTTTGTCTTTAGTTAGATATTTAAGCTGGAGTTCTCAGCTACCTCTGAGAGTTACTCATTTTTCCCTGGTTATGTCTTTTGTATACACAAGGTATACATATTAATAAACTTTTATTTGATTTTATTTTGTTATTCTTTGTTTTATTACAGGGGTCTCAGTAAAGAACTCAGAAGAGTAGAGGGAAAATTATTTTTCCTCGTCTATACTAATGAACTCTTGTGTGTGTGTGTGTGTGTGTGTGTGTGTAAGTTGGATTTTAAGAAGTGTATTATATTAGGAGAATGTATTCGCAAATTTTATGTTCACAGAATATTTTAGAAGTTAACTTTCTGCGGAAAGGAAGTACCCACATTCTCTAAAATTTGCCAAATTTTTAGATGAGGTCTCAAGTCACAATGGCATATAGTATCTTCATGACATAGATATGTCTGATACATTTGTTGATTTGGTCTGATAATGATGGATACCTTCTATTTGTTTGTATAGCTTATTTTTCTTGACTAGAACTTCAACCAACAAAAGTTGATTATAATTTGCATAGTTAATTACCAGTGTAAAATATAACATTTGAATGATCTAGTCTACACATGAAAACTAGTTTACAAGTTCAGCATATAGGTTCAAGGTGCAAATAAAAAAGAGGTCTGCAGGAATCCTTGACTTTTATCTAACACATACATATATCATGGTTGCTAATGCCAATGCTTTTCTAAGCACTTTAGAAATGCTTCTCTGAAGATACA
The DNA here is from genome assembly GCF_028749965.1 of Puma concolor. Classification (NCBI taxonomy): domain Eukaryota; kingdom Metazoa; phylum Chordata; class Mammalia; order Carnivora; family Felidae; genus Puma; species Puma concolor. Next base: position 135,935,534 of record NC_141672.1, read on the forward strand.
CAATGTTCCACCCAATATAATTTTCTTTTTTTTTTCTTGAAAACTTATTTAATGTTTAATAGGCAATGGATTGAGAAGAGGGTCACAGGTGGGGAAACATGATCCTTATTAATAAGGCTGTTTTTTGAACTCTGGATAGAAAGACTGATAAATTAGCTGCTTCATAGTTTTTAACCACTAAATAGTACTGCAATTTCATTGCATCATATTATTTTTGTGTTTTTAGACCCGCAGCAGATTTGCCTATATTTTGAATTCAGGCATTTGACTACTGTCTTCTGAATAAATTATCCATTTAAACCAAAAAAACCCCCAAAAAAACAAAACAAAAAACAAGACAAAAAAAAGGAACAAATGTCCATTTTGAATCATTGCAGAACAATTAGTTCTTCCATAAGATAAGGGAATTTGAAACATGTTGATGTAAACTGTAAACAATGTCACCCTCGCCCATAATCATTTCACAACAGCCTGAGAGGAAGAGAATACAGCGTGAAATATCTATGCTCAACAGCTTGGTAGCTAATTTCATTATTTTTTGTGAAAAGAGAGTGGAAGGAAACAGAAGCATTCAGTCATGTCGAATAGCCGTAGAAATCTTGACAGGTGGTTGAAGAAGAAAATTCCCTTCTTTATAATTAACCAGAAATCAGAGATTATGGAAAGATTTATAAAACAGCATATGAAAAACAAGCCCTTGAAAATAAGCATAACCAATAAATGGCATTTAAAAATATCCCTGGGACACCTGGGTGGCTCAGTCAGTTGAGCATCTGACTTCAGCTCAGGTCATGATCTCGCGGTTTGTGAGTTGAAGCCCTGCATTGGGCTCTGTGCTGACAACTTGGAGCCTGAAGCCTGCTTTGGATTCTGTCTCCCTCTCTTTCTGCCCCTTCCCCGCTTGTGTGCTCTCTCTCTCTCTCTCTCTCTCTCAAAAATAAATAAACATTAACAAAAAAGTATAAGAATATCTCTACAGTGTTTCTGAATAATCTGAAACTGAAGGGTGGGTGAAGGGTGTCATAGGAGAACTTCCTTGTTTGACATAGGAGAGATCACTGTATTGTGTTATTGAATCACACAGGACAGATTCATGGATTCATACATACCATTGCACCCAATGAAGTTTGTAATAAAATTGGTAAACTCGAAGCTACCAAATTAGCTACCAATATTTTCTACTGTATGTAACTTAGAAAAAGCTGGAAATAAGAGATAAGAGAAGATAGAATACCAAGCTCACCTACCTTCACCAAACCGTCATATTTATTTTTTTTTTTAATTTTTTTCAACGTTTATTTATTTTTGGGACAGAGAGAGACAGAACATGAACGGGGGAGGGGCAGAGAGAGAGGGAGACACAGAATCGGAAACAGGGTCCAGGCTCCGAGCCATCAGCCCAGAGCCTGACGCGGGGCTCGAACTCACGGACCGCGAGATCGTGACCTGGCTGAAGTCGGACGCTTAACCGACTGTGCCACCCAGGCGCCCCCAAACCATCATATTTAATGGCTTCATTTATTCAATTCATTCACTTGTTTACTCAGTATGTGCTGATGAAGGGTCTACTATGTGCAGGTCCTGGTTTTTTTAGTAGATGTGATATTTGGAAAAATAGGACATAGGATAAAAAAGATTAAATAGGTCATCACACAATTTCTTAATTACATGTTGGGCCTCCCTAAAGGAAAGAAAACATGTTAGATTTGATTATTTTCAGTAACATCACATAATGAGAGTAAATGTTCTATTATTTAGTCTCTCAGGGAAAAAATAAAACATCCTTCTTACTGATCAAATCATCCAGTTCATAGAGATATTTCTTCTAAAGAAAACAGTACTTTATTTGGACAATATTTTTATTCCAAAATAGTTCTCATTCAACACTTCTATCTTAATGAATACTACAAGTCATTATCTATTTTGTAAACAAAAATTTAATAAATCGGCCATGGAATCAAAAGCAGTCTGCTGTAAATCTGGCTTTGCTTAACTTGCTCAACGAACATGACCTTCCATAAAATATATAATTTCTCCTGGGCTTGTTTTCTTTTTTTTTTTCTAAAATAACCTCAAAAACTAAAATATCTGTATTTACAGAATCCTCCTTTAAAAATGGAAACAGGAGCAATACTCTTAGATTATTTAAAACCCTATGTCTTTACCTGAACCACCCACAGAATATAACTCTTGCCTTATGTGATGGACTGAATATTTGTGTCCCCTGAAAATCCATATGTTGAAACCCTAACACCCAATGTGATGGTATTCGGTCGTGGGGCCTTTGAGAGTTAATTAGGTCATGAGGGTGGAGACTTCCAGAATGAAATTAGTGCCCTTATAAAAGAGATTGCATGGAACTCTCTCTCCACAGCAAGAGGTTGGGTCTATGAACCAGGAAGTGGTTCTCAGTAAACACTGAATCTTCCAGAGCCTTAATCTTGGGCTTTCCAGCCCCCAGAGTTATTGGTTATTTAAGCCACCCAGTCTTTGATAATTTGTCCCAGCAGCCAAACGAACTAAGACAGCTTCTAAATTCACTCATGGATTTGAGTTTCCTCTTTACAGACTTACTTCACAGTGGCAGGCCTTTATCACTTTTTGGCTTGCTCATCTTTGAATTTATTTTTTGAGATCTGGAGACCTTCCACATAGACTCCAGCAACAACACCAATTTGCAAAAACAAAACAAAACACACACACACACACACACACACACACACACACACACACACACACACACACTAATTTGGAAGTAAACCAAGAAGAATCTCATTCCTTTCTATTCTAGATAGAAAAAGAATCTGCTCTGAGTGTGCCTGTCCTTTTAGGTGTTCTCTGACGGAAAAATAAAAGAGAGAGACGAAAACAGAAAACAAAACCCCACAGATCACTGGGGTCATGTTAGACAAACCCTACACAAAATGCCACTTGCTATCAATGATCTGGAGATGTTTTGCGCCTCGTGAAGGAGAGAGGAAAGCTGCCCTAGATGGGGGCTCTTACCGTCAGCATCTTGAAACTCTTTACCCTTTTATGTATTAAAATATTTAATCAAAATCAAATGCTGCTGCCCCTATTTATACACGTGCTTTATTATCCTGTACATTATACCACAACCTGTCTGGTTCTTAATGTGACCTAAAGAGCTAGTCGGCATTTATTACAAATGCGAGGCAGTAAGCTTCTGGCTGAGCAATTAATCACTGACACCAAGAAATTTCTTCTCTTCAGGTGGGGAACCCATCCAAAAACTAAGAAAAATAATCGGGCTAATTAATTCTTATCTGCAAAGAGCAATTAGATAAATGACCTCAAAAAAAGACTTGTCACCCCTAGTGAGACACTCACTTTCTAAATAGAATGTGTCTGTGCCTCTTTTCACTGGGCAAGTGATACTGTGAAATGGAAATGACAGAAATGAAAAGGAGGGAAATGATAGGGGAGCAGGTTAATTACAATGAAGGTCAGTGAGAGAGACAGAGACAGAGACGGAGAGATGTTGAGAGATTTGGCGTGATTTCATCACCCCACTCTCCTTTCTCTGTACACAGGTAGGCAACACAAGCGGAAATTTTTGTATTCCCAAATATGGTGAAATTCGCAAAGACAAACTGCAATCTGCTTTATTCTCTACAACCCTTCGCTTTCTCCTAGTGACCTGCATTTCCTCTGTCTGGCTCTCCATGGCACATTACTGCTCGTGGGAGGTACAAAATACCGTTCATAACCGACAACCTTGGCTTCTGTTCCTCCCTTTCTAAGCTCCTCTTTGATTATGGCTCTCTGGTCATATCTGCACCTGACAACTGAACCAGATCATGGAATAGTTCAGCCTTAAAAGCTGGCCACCACAGTTAACGTTTTTTAATGTCCAAAATGCAAATTTCATGGTTTTTTTCATAAATACAGATTTGGCCCTTCCTTTCCCCCTTCCTCCTTTTCTTTCTCCCTTCCTTCCTTCCTTCCTTCCTTCCTTCCTTCCTTCCTTCCCTCCTTCTTTCGTTCCTTCCTCCCTTCCTTCTTTTCTTTTTTCCTTCAAGCAAATGAGAAAACATACCTCTCAATGGTAAGTTCATTTATTCCCTTTCTTTCTCTTCCTCCCCTTCTTCCTCCCCTTTGTCTTCTTTTTCTCTTCTTCTCCCATCTTTTCCTTTAAGCCAACTAAAGTAAACCACAAACAACTTTTAGTGGGCATCGTTCTACAATCATCATCTGCTGCCAGTTATCTTAGGATGTAAGCCCACTAAGGTTTTCAAGCGTTGTGAGGTCTAGCCAATCTGAAGAGGCTAGCTAGAGACGTTAGCTCTGAGGGAAACAAGAACACCATAAATACATCCCAAATGATTACCTCATCTGTATCTTGGTTGTATTGTTCTCTTTGAGGAAATCTGTCCTTGGTCTTTGAGGAAATCTGTCAAACACTTTTCTAGTTTCCCTGCTTGTAAAGTCATCGAAGTCTTCTGTCGCGGAAATAAAATAGATGTAAAATCCAGGCTAATCTGAGGCTGGCTAGGGCACAATTGAGATTATGGGAAATAATACCACTATATACTATTAATGCATTCTCTGTCTCCAAAAACTCCTTCCAAAATACCTCCACCACTGGCTCTGGCAAGTGCCCTAAGTGAATCCTTTACCCAAGGACAACTTTTTTGTCTTCATTATCTCTTCCGTTTTTATATGTAATAAACTTTATTTTATTGTATTTTTATATTTACAGGGAAAAATTACAAAGATAGTATGTAGAGCTCCCATACATTTTGCAGTTAGTTTTCCCAATTATTAGCATTTTGATAATATTATGGTACATGTTATAATTAATGATCCAATAGTGGCAAATTATTATTATTAATTAAAGTCCATATTTATTCAGATTTTCTTCGTTTTTTACCTAATGTCCTTTTTCTGTCACAGGATGCCACTTAGGATGCTATATTATGTATGGTTATCATGTATCCTTAGGCTCCTCTTAGTTATGACAGTTTCTCAGACTTTCCTTGTTTTTGATGACCTAGATAATTAGAAGACTACTATGTGCAACCGCATCCCAGCAGACTCTGAACCCAAGGTGGTGATGGCCCGGTGAGGCCAAAGAAAAGGCCGGGGACAGTGATTGAGATATAGGTTCACTGGGGGGACTTGCACACAGGGAGTCCAGGAGCAAACTGGACAAAACATCTGCTGCTGGGATCTACGTGCAGCAAGTTTCTATACGATAGCAACTTATCCTAGCAACTATCAGTGACAACTTCCGCTCCTTGCACAGCCAGTGTTTCCAAGGAGATAAAAATCTGTCCACTTGGACACTTCATTACAAAACAGACATTGGTATTTGGCCATCCATAGAGTCCCTGACTTTGAACGCTGGACAACACATTCTTCTGCACATTGTCTCATGGGAAGATAGAAGGAAGACAGGACCTCTAAATTTGAGAGAGTGATAAACAGGGATATTCGTTATCTGCTTGCACAAACTAGCTATCCAACGTGTACCAAATAACAGGTCGCTATTTTGTAAAGATGCCCCTCAACTGGGATTTGTCTGATTTTTCTTTCATGATTAGAAGGGGGTTATGGATTTGGGGGAGGAAGACCAGAGGTAAAGTAGACTTCTCATAATATAACAACAAGGCACATACTATCCACATGATTCATCATGGTTGACGTTGACCTTGATCACTGAGCTAAAGTAGTGCTGGTCAGGTTTCCCCACTGTAAAGTTATTTCCTCCTAGTTCCCACATTTCTGTACCATACTCTTTGGAAGGAAGGCACTATGTGGAAACCCATACACATCTTTCTTGAAGATAGAGCATCTACATAAATTATTCAGAATTCTTCTGCATGGGAGAGCTGTCTGTTTGCTCCCATTTATTTAATCAATTGTTTACTTATATCCATATGGACTTATGGATATTCATTTTATTCTTTGGTCTATAATCCCGCACTGTTTTATTTTGTCATTCAAACTGTTCCAGCTTTGGTCACTGGGAACTCTTTCAGTTGGCATCCATGTCTCTTGGACATATCTTTATCATTGAAATTTTTTTTTTTTTTTGGATAACTTCCTTACTTTTGGCATGAAAAGTTGCTCCAGTCCCCAAGAACAATTTTTTAGTCCAAAATCAAAGCTAAATTTTAAATTGACATAGAGGTAACACAAATACTGGATTAAATTCATACTAAAGAGAGTGTGCATGTGTGTGCGCATGTGCTTGTGCGCGCGCGTGTGTGTGTGTGTGTGTGTGCTTAAGGCTATGCAGGGCTGTTCCACACAAACACTCAGAAAAGCAGAAAGCAGAAAAATGTTCCCCCAATGATTAATGATATAAATAGAAAAAAAGAGTGATCAGAGACAAGGAAAGAGAGAGAAGGAACAGTGAAGATCAGAAGATGATGTAGAATAAGAGCCTAAGGAAAGATAGAAAGCACAGGAGGTAGGCTTGGTCTAAATTTCAGGTTTACTCAAGGCTATTCCCAAGTACTGCTCTAAATTAGACTTTCCTATGCAATTCACAGATGATTTTATTTTCCATTTTTGTTCTTAAAACAATTTCATGTCCTGGGAAAAATATTATAGCACAATTGTGAGGGAGTGACTATATGCTGAAGGTAGAACAGTATTATGGTTAGAATATGAAAAATAAAAGTTTAAATTTCTGGTTCTTCCACTCCCTGGCTTTGTGATCTATGGTAAGGCTCAACCTCTATGAGGTTCACCTGACTCAAAATGGATATAAATTCAGATGTATAGATGATAAGTAGGCAGGTAGGTAGATAGATAGATGATAGATAGACAGATGAAGAAATAAAAAGTGGGATTCTTGTGACCACCTAATAAGTTGCCATATTAAGAGCTGGACATAAGTACAAGCACTTAGACTGTAGGTAATCAGTCAATGTCAGCTCTTTCCTGCCAATCTAGTTGTCTGGTGTACTGACCTGTCCGTACAACTATCTGCTTCACTGATTTTGGAAAACGCAGAACTCAAAGTTTATGTGTGCATGTAAATCATGCTGAAATCAGATGAGGTCGTTAGGGGCACATGGGTGGCTCAGTTAAGCAGCTGACTCTTGGTTCCCACTCATGATCTCCCAGTATGTGGGTTTGAGCCCCGCGTTGGGCTCCACACTAACAGTGCAGAACACGCTTGGGATTCTCTCTCTCTTCCCCTCTCTTTGTCTCCCTCCCCTGTTCATGCTCTCTCTCAAAAATAAATAAACAAATGTAAAAAAAAAAATTCGTTGTTTGAGAGCAGGTGAGGTCTTTGAAATACTAGGCTATGTCCAAAGCTCTTGAGGTTTCACATAACTCTTTGAGTATTTTTGTTCCCATAAAGATTACAAGGGAGAAGAGGTGCATATTCACAAAAGTGAATGACACTTAAAAACCTCTAAAATTCACTATTTTCAAAGACAACTCCTCTAGCAACAATTCTAATACTGAAGATTGATATTTACCACTTCTATAAAATAGATACATTTTTGTGCTCCGGCCCACCAATTGGCCATGACATTTTGACTCTAGAAATAAATAATAAATAATTTGAAATAAGTGATAAGATGAGAACATTGTTACAAAAACCTGAGTGTAATTTTAAGGATCAGATAGTCTTTCTAAATATTCTAAAGGATCCAGATATTCTAAAGAGGGGACACTTGACTTTGTTATATTGGGTGTCAGAGACAATAAGGAAAAATGGAAAATTCCTCCACTTACGTAGCCAATCATGTGTGTATTGGTTAATTTTAAGCAATTAACAAAAGTTTAGATGACCATACATTGACCATTAATATCAACAGTTTAATAATTAATATAATTTCAAATGCTGAGATGCTGCTTAACAATTTTAAATCCTTTAAAATCTGCTAGATGAGCCCTCAAAGACCCATGGTTGGCCTTTTATTTTTCAAGGCAACTTTGATTCCAGCCAAGTTAAATATTCAGTGGAGTGTTTAAATATCCCAGCCTTTACAATCCTTGTGAGACGAGGCTGAGGGGAAAAAATGAAAAGGAATGATATGTGCTTCAATTTTCTTTCAGGTTTATTTCAGGCCAAAGACAAAATAAAAGGCTAACTTAGAGGTTACTTCCAGCACTATATATATATATATATATATATATATATATATATATATATTCCATCCAATATGTATATGTTAGAAAAATAAGTAAAGCCCCCCAAATGATGCAATTTATACATTAGCTCAAAGAACTAAACAAGCTTCTGCAAGAGGTATAAGTCTCTTATCTGGCTTACACGAACATGGTCATGTGTCATAGGAGGGCTGCGATGGACGCGATTCATTTCCATTAAGATAAGTCGCTAACAGAGGACTGCACCTCCCCAGGACTCCTGTCAGACTATTGCAAAATGAAGGCTGCTATTCAGTGGGTGGGAAGTGTACCTGCAAATGAGCTTCTTATTAAACTGCAATTCTACTCCATAAAACTCCAATGGAGAAGAGTGTATGCGGACAGAAAAGCACCGGACATAGTGCTAACCCAAGGTCCCTCGGTTCCGTTAGAGACATTCTTCCTCCCAGTAGATGTAATGCCAGTGTATGAGGTGCGTTCTCCTGTTTAGCAAAAAAATAAAAATAAAATGTCTCTTTGAATGCCTCTTAGGCACACATTGGACATTGAAAGTTTCACATTCAGAAAATTTCTTTCTGGAACTCATAAAATAAGCTGGGACATCGGGAGAGAAGGCAGTGAAATGTAGATGACAATGATGATGATGTTGATGACAAAAGGCATCATTTCCTGATTTTTCAGGTTATGATTCGTAGTAGGCCATTATAAATATTAGCTTATTTATGTATTCTAGTTTTATTTTATTTAACCATTATTAGAATTACCTCACTTTTATAAGAGCTACGTGGCATAGTTTTTCAGACATTTCTTCCTTTTCACTTCTAGAAACCAGAAATTTATGCAAGAATGAAATCAAACCAATAAAATTTCATTGCGATAGATTTTTGGGAATATTACAGAAAACTGAAATTATTTGATTTTAAAATTATTATATGTGATATTTGAATGTTGCATTGGATTATGGGTAAACATACAATGTTGTTATCCTGCCATATACAATGTGTGAAATGTACATGAGATATTACACAGAAATTCATAAATTCATATTCATTTAATCCTTTTAATTGATTTTGAACTGAAAATAAAATGAAGATTGTTCAGAAGATACGATCTAACTGAGGTCCAAAGATGTAACATTTTGTCCTCGCCAAGTATGCGCAAAACCAAGTACATTTGAATTATAGACTATAGGGATTTATTGGGAAACAAAAGACAAATCGTGAAGTCCAACCAAGGAGGAGCATCCAATAGAACACCACTATTTAAAGCTGGCACCCAGTGTCCTATATTTCAGTACCATGGTAAGTAAGAAATAAAATTGCACATAAAGATGCCTCACTCTATAGTTAGCATGGAAGCTTGCTTGTCAAATCTTAGCACTGAAGGAGTAAAAGAATCCCACCATTGATTTGTCCCTGTAAATCAGCTTTCCTATGGATTTGAAGCCTGAATTCATGATACCCAAATGATCTGAAAAATCTCAAGCTGAGAATTCATTTTAAGGTGTTTCTGATTGTGTGATGGCTTTAAACAACTTCCGGAAACAAAGCCAAACTGAATCAAACCAAACTAAAACAAGACAATAAAATCTCTTTATAGAAGACCTGACAGTCAAAGCAGGACTCAAAGAATTTATGCTATAAAGTTTCAAAAAAATGAGATGACAGTCTCGGGCTCCTGGGTGGCTCAGTCAGTTAAGTGTCTGACTTCAACTCAGGTCATGATCTCACAGCTTGTGAGTTCAAGCCCTGTATTGGACTCTGAGTTGACAGTTTGTGGCCTGGAGCCTGCTTCTGATTCTCTTTCTTCCTCTTTCTCTCTGCTCCTCCCCCACCTGTGTGCTGTCTCTCTCTCTCTCTCTCTCTCTCTCTCTCTGTTTCTCTCTCTATCAAAAATAAATAAATAAGCATTAAAAAATTTCAGATGACAGTCAAAAACCACAAAGAACACAGAGACAAAAAGGCTCCATGAGCTAAAGAGTAGAGCTGAACTGCAAAAATCCTCTGATTTTGGGATTATCAGTCACAAATGATAAAATAAATTTGTATAAGATGTTTGAAGAAATAAAATATTTAAAATTCAGAAAAGAGGGAAAGATAACAAACCATGTATATTTTTAAAAAATACCCAATACTACGTGTAGAAATAAAAATAGAATAAATTAAAATTCAATGGACCAGTTTAATATTAGTTAAAACACAGTTAAAATGATAATTCCTGAAAACTGGACAGTAACATGCAAAAAAATGAACATGGACCACTTTCTTATACCATACACAAAAATAAGCCGAAAGTGGTTAAAAGGCCTACATGTAAGACAGGAAGCCATCAAAGTCCTCGAGGAGAAAGCAGGCAAAAACCTCTTTGAGCTTGGCTGCATCAACTTCTTACTCAACATGTCTCCAGAAGCAAGAGAAACAAAAGCAAAAGTGAACTATTCAGACCTCATCAAAATAAAATGCTTCTGCACAGTGAAGGAAACAATCAGCAAAACTAAAAGGCAACCGATGGAATGGGAGAAGATATTTGCAAATGACATATCAGATAAAGGGTTAATATCCAAAGTCTATAAAGAACTTATCAGACTCAACACCCAAAAATCAAATAATCCAATGAATAAATGGGCAAAAGACATGAATAGACACTTCTCCAAAGAAGACATCCAGATGGCCAACTGACACATGAAAAAAATGCTCAACATCACTCACCATCAGGGAAATACAAATCAAAACCACAATGAGATACCACCTGACACCTGTCAGAATGGCTAACATTAATAACTCAGGCAACAACAGATGTTGGCGAGGATGCAGAGAAAAGATCTCTTTTGCACTGCTGGTGGGAATGCAAACTGGTACAGCCACTCTGGAGAACAGTATGGAGGTTCCTCAAAAAATTAAAAATAGAACTACCCTATGACCCAGCAATTCCACTACTAGGTATTTATCCAAGGGATACAGGCATACTGTTTCAAAGAGGCATGTGCAACCCAATGTTTAGAGCAGCACTATCAACAATAGCCAAAATATGGAAAGAACCAAAATGTCTATTGATGGATGAATGGATAAAGAAGATATGGTATATATATATACAATGGAGTATTACTTGGCAATCAAAAAGAATGAAATCTTGCCATTTGCAACTACGTGGATGGAACTAGAGGGTATTATGCTAAGTGAAATTAGTCAGTCAGAGAGAGACAAATATCATATGACTTCATTTATATGAGGACTTTAAGATACAAAACAGATGAACATAAGGGAAGAAAAGCAAAAATAATATAAAACCAGGGAGGGGGACAAAACATAAGAGACTCTTAAATATGGAGAACAAACAGAGGTTTACTGGAGGGGTTGTGGGAGGGGGGATGGACTAAATGGGTAAGGAGCATTAAGAAATATATCCCTGAAATCATTGTTGCACTATATGCTAGCTAAATTCAAAGTAATTTAAAAAAATAAAGAAAATGGTAAAGAAAAAAAAATAATTACTGAAAATAAGACAAAGCAAAAGAAAGCATCCAGAAAGTAGCATGGAAAAAGAAGGATGGAGATGCATGAAAAAGGGATTTAAAAATATGGAGGAAAGAGTAAGTTCTAGCAAACATATAATTTGATAAATGAGGGAAGAGAAGGAGAGAAGAGAAACAATACAGGAGAGGTAATGTCTGAAGAAACAAGTCTGATCATTTTTTTTGAACTGGTGAAAGATCTATTCAGATTCAGAAAGCCCAAGGTAAGACAAACAAAAAATGAAATCCAAGTTTACATACACTGTAGGGAAACTGCAGAACATCAAAGACAAAGTCAAAATTGTAAATGAATCCATAAAGAAAAAAAAAAAAAAGTAATTACTTTCATGAGAGGAACAATACAGCTGGCAACGAACTTCTGCACAAAAAAATGTATTAAGGAAACTTAACCCAAACCTGACTCAGAAAGCCATGAAGGGATGGCTGTCATGCAAACACCACTCATCACAGCTTGCAGGAAGAAGGAAGATTTCCTCTGGCCAGGCAACAGCAAGCTGCCCTCACCTGCAGCCAATCAGAAGCCACCAATACTCCAAATTCTCATTTTGCTCTAATGAACTTTTGTCCAAAGCAACCCCCCTCAACCTCCTCCTTTCGTCTATAAAAGGGTGCTCCCCGCCTTTGTTCTCTAGACTTTCCTATTGTAATTTCTCTGCTATTGCGGAATAAATTTGATTTTACTGGCAGAATTGCTTGCCTCTTTCTTTTAAAAATCTGACATTTCATGGTGTCAGAAGTGGGATCTGAAAAGGTTAACCCTGACCCCCCCACCCAGGAGCTAACAACTCCAGGACCATTTATGGTATCCACCGAGCTTCTCGTGCTCTCCATTTCTGTGAATCTTCTTCTTTTAGATTCAGTGAGTCCCCTCTCAGCTTTGAGCTCCCTCCTTTGGGTTTAGCTCTCTGATTTTATCCAGGATTTGTTTTCTTGAAGGCATCATCTTTTAAGTGAATTCTCCTTTGTTTTCTGACTCTGATTTTGAGGAATGGAATGCTGATCCTCTAAATTCTCTCAGGGGTTCTCCCTCTGAGATCCCAGTCGACTTTATGTTCAAAAACTATTGCCTCTTCATGCAAATTCTTAACTAAATGGACAAATTTCACCAAAGATAATTTATAACTCTCATGGTAATTATGAGGAACTTTCAACCTCCCTAAAGTTCCTTTTTTTCCAGAACAAAAGTAGAAGACCACGGTTCTAAAATTAAATAAACTGAATGAGATGGCTATTTTAATTGGAACTGGGAGGCTTTCAAATGTATCCAGGATTCTTGGGGCACCTGGGTAGCTCAGTCATTTAAGCATCCAACTTCGGCTCAGGTCATGATCTCATTGTGAGTTTGAGCCCCGCATCAGGTTCTGTGCTGACAGCTCAGACCCTGGAGCCTGCTTGGGATTCTGTGTCTCCCTCTCTCTCTACCCCTCCCCTGCTCGCATGTGATTTCTCTCAGAAATAAATAAACATTAAAAAAATTTTTTTTATGTATCCAGGATTCTAAAATCACCTTTTACAAAATTCCAATTCTAGGGGCACGTGGGTGACTCTGTGGGTTGAGCGTCACATTCTATTTCAGCTCAGGTCATGATCCCAGGGTCATGAGAGCAACCCCATGCCAGGCTCTGCACTGACCATGGAGCCTGCTTAAGATTCTTTCTCTCTCCCTCTGCCCCCTCCCCCATGTTCTCTCTGTCTCAAAAAAAAAAATAGTTTCAAAATACCAATTCTAAATTAACTAAAGCAAAACAAAATTAAAATAACAATTTAAAAATACTTCTGAGGGCACGTGGACAGGTCAGTCAGTTAAGCATCCAACTTCAGTTCAGGCCATGATCTCATGGCTCATGAGTTCAAGCCCCCCCATCACTCTCTGTGCTGACAGCTCAGAGCCTAGAGCCTGCTTTGGATTCTGTGTCTCTGTCTCTCTCTGCCCCTTCCCCACTTGTTCTCTCTCTCTCTCTCTCTCAAAAAATAAACCTCAATTTTTTTTTTAAAGCTTGTGAGGTCTCTTTTTTCCTTCCCCTGTCCTTTTTGACTCTGGCATAGATTTCTTTTTTCCTCTGCACCATCCCACCTCTTTCATACTCTCCACTTCTTCATTCTAATATCCTTACCACACTTCCCTTTTTCTTTGAACCTCTCCTTGCTTCCTCCTTCCCTAAACCTATTACAACCTGCCCCTTTAAATCCAGACCCTCTGAGGAGACAAATACTAAACTCCTAATTTCTTATGTTCCTTGGACTAAAGCTGAACTACAAACCACAGTAAAAGATTTCCCCAAAGTACCTAAGGAGATTTTCTCAAAGTAAGCACAGATTTGTTGAAGAATTTCATATAGTTTATTCAAACTTATCAACATGGCTTCTCTGAATTATATCCGGTAGTCCGGATATAGTTTTTTTGATGAAGACCAGGCATGACACTGGACGAAAACTGCCAATGGGAATGACCCAGAGAAGTCTCTAGAATTACAACTTGGGGACAAAGAAACTCTTGTGTCTTATTATTTGATCAGGCTCAGGGAATTGCCAACTGGAGTCGCTTGGCAATTCTTAGGGCTTTTCCAAAACCAGTCAATTGAACCAAGATTCAGGCGTGTACCAAAAAGCACAAAAAGCCTGTGCCTAATTACTATAGCTGGCTCCTAATTGTCTTTAAAGAAAATTCTGGTCTTCAGAATTTCCTGAATTCATGCAGTTAATCTTTATCTCTATGTTTATTAATCAGCTGAACTGGGATCATTCTTTTCTAGTCATAAGGACCAGGAGGAAATAAGAAAATATGTCCATTCCAGACTTGGTTAATTTAGCAAACCAGATCACCTGTACCCTAGCTAACTCTAATAAAAGGAAGACTTCTAAAATCTTTAATTTTCAACTCCAACAAGTGGAGGCCCCTAAACAAAAGTTAACCCCTCCTGGTCACTGACTGCAATTATTGCAGAGAGGCCCAGACATTGGGACAGAAACTATTTACGATCTGGAGCACCCCAAGTTACCCTCGAACCAGCCTTCCCAGTGTACTCCCAATCACTAATGCCAGGACTCCAAGGAATCACAGGGGATTTTCCTAAACCTCCCCCTTAATTGACTTGGAGAAACCATTATCCAGATTGAGAATGAATCTCTCTTTGTCTTTATCTACGCCAGAGCTACACTCTTGGTTCTCAAACTCACTACTATTAAACAGCCCCTGCCTCATAGTAACTATGAGCCTATCCTCTTTTGCTTATACTTTCTAAGAGATACTCACCCTTTTTTCCTTAGTTTTTCTGTCCCTGTTCATTTCTTAGGCAGAGATTTCTTGCCAAAAAAAAAAAAAAAAATGCTGGAATTTCTTTCTTCTGAAAGCAGGGAAATTATTCTAGAATTTGACAGCAGCAACCAAAATAACAAACTAGATGGATTAAGTGACCCTTCAATATCTTTTATTTGTTCTTTCTCTGAATATAGTAAAGGTAATTCCAAAAGCACTACTCATTTGTCCCTATTGAATCAACTACCATTTTTCTTATGGACAAAATCTTCAAATGATATTGGCAGAACCAACGGTGAACCTCCAATTAGGACTTAAATAGATCCCTCAAAACCTCTCAGAATTAATCAACACCTTATAAATAAAAAGGCACTTCAAGGAATTAAGCTAATAATAGACTATAACACCCAGGGCCTTACTCTACTCTGTACCAATCCTGCAACATTCCTATTTACCTGTGAAGGAATCAAATGCGTGTGGATGGAGGCTTGTCAGGACCCCTGAGCCATAAATAACATTGTCATCCCTTGTCCCTGTTGTCCTCAGCCCCCACATTTTATTAGCCTCCATCCCTACTGAGAGCATTTTTTTCTATGATTGATTTATGTGGTGGTTTCTTTAATATGCCAGTATATAAGGCTAGTCAATATATTTTTGCCCTTACTGGGGAAAGATAACAATATATCTGGAATTAACACTCTGGAGTTTCACTGAAACCCCTTTTTATCTCTCACAAACTTGAAAGGCCAACCTAACTGGTACCAAGTTCCTATAGGCTCCACTTTACAAAATATATGGATGACTTATTTCTTCGCTACCCTTCCCAAGCCTCCTCCCAAGAAAATAACATAAACTTGCCACAACTCCTAGCCAAAAAAGGGACATAAAGTCTCTAAAGAAAAATTCCAATTTGTTTAAACTCAAGTTCAACATTTAGGACATCCAATCTCAGAACAAGGACTGTATCTAGATCTAGACAGGCTTCATGGCATCCTGAACTTCCCAAAGTCCAAAACCAAATGTCCATTGTGAGGTTTTCCAGATGGGCAGACCATTGTCACAACTAGATTCCAAGCTTTTTCTTATGGCCCAATTTTTATATGCCTTGTTAAAAACTACTAAACAGGGGCGCCTGGGTGGCGCAGTCGGTTAAGCGTCCGACTTCAGCCAGGTCACGATCTCGCGGTCCGTGAGTTCGAGCCCCGCGTCGGGCTCTGGGCTGATGGCTCGGAGCCTGGAGCCTGTTTCTGATTCTGTGTCTCCCTCTCTCTCTGCCCCTCGCCCGTTCATGCTCTGTCTCTCTCTATCCCAAAAATAAATAAAAAAAAAAAAAAAAAAAAAAAAAGCTACTAAACATGACCCTATCATCTGGAAAGATTTAGATGATGTCACTTTTCAAATATCAAAGGAAAGCTTAGACCCCCCACTTGGGCACCCCAATTATCAACTCTCTGTCTACTTTTTAAACATTAAAAAGGGGGGAATGCCCTTGGGATACTAACCTGAAAGCATGAAGATCACTGATCCGTAAGATATTACAGCCAACAACTAGACTCTGTACTCCAGGGATACCTGCCATGCTTCAGAGCAGCATCCCTGCTGCTTTCTTTCTTGTAAAAACCACTGAAGAAATAGTCATGGGATCCTCTTTGACCACGTGCTATCAAAGCGCTTCTTAACTCTCATGATACTCAATATCTTTCAGTACACTGCCTCACTTCCTATGAAAATGTCCTGTTAACTGCCCCTTATATCACTCTTGCTTACTGTAATAACCTTAACTCTGTTACTCGTCCCCACTCTTGTACCTCCAACACCCTCCACAACTATTTAATACTGACAGATCACCTTCTGACCTTCTATGATAACTTACAGAAAACTCCTTTGGATAATGCTGACTCTTCATGGTTCACTGATGGTTCTCATTTGAAAGACGAAATGGTAAATATTGCCTGGATATGCAATATCAACTTCTTTTGAAGTAATTGAAGTGGCACCTTTGCCTTTGGCGACCTCAGCCCAACAAGCTAAACTATTTGCACTCACATGGGACTGTATCCTAGCCAAGGGCAAAATGGCCGACATTTACACTGACAGCATATATGTCTTTGGAGTGGCTCATGATTTTGGAACGTTGTGGAAACAAGATGGTTTCCTTACTTCCAGCAGAGATAAAATTAAAAATGGCCCTGACATTCAAGAATTATTGGATGCTATACCCTTACCTGCTGCTTTGGTTATTATTAAAGGCCTAGGGCATTCTAAGCTTGACTCTCTAGAAGCTAAAGGAAATTACCTCACTGACATTTCTGAAAAAAGAAAGAAAGAAAAAAAGAAAGAAATACTGCCCTCAAAGGGTCCAAAAGTCAAACCTCTGTCATTGTCCAAAGGAACTCACCTCCAGATGATAATTCAGAGAAATTGACAAAGGCCCCCAATATTCAGCAACAGAAAAGGAAATACAATGTCAACAATTAAAGGGTTGTTGGTAAGATAAGAAGAGACGCCTCTGATTTGGACCAAGTAAAAAGCCAACTCTACCAGAAATTCTAATATTCCCACTATGACCACTGTCCGTGCTGGAAACTATTGGTCCATGGATAAAATGATAACATTTATAAATCAGTATTGGTGAGGAAATGCTAACAAGACCATAAAAAGTGCCTCCTTTGCCTGTCCCACCTGCCCCAAATCCAATTCAGAGAAACCTGTCTGCATTGCTCCTGGGCAATTTAAACTGCCTAATGGATCATTTGAGGTTTGGCAAACAGACTTTACTCAGTTACCCTCATCTCATGGCTACAAATTTGTCCTAGTAATGACTTTGTAAGTTTTGTATGTTTTCCCATTGGGTAAGACTTCCCAGGTAGACAAGCTACTCCCTCTTCAGTAGCTAAAATCCTATCTAAAAAAAAATCATCTTACCTAGTGAACCCTTCTAGAGCTCCATAGCACCCAGGGAACCCATTTTACCGGTCAAATATTATGGCAAGTCTGTGCTCTTTGGGAATATACAACATTTATAATGTGCTTACCACTCTCGGTGTTCAGGACTAAGTAACAAACTAATGGCATAAAATTTCAGTTGGCAAAATTTGTGGAAACAAATAGTTTGGCACAAAGTATTGCCATTGGTTCTTCTACATCTCAGATTCACTAGCTTTGGAACTCACAAACTCTCACATTTTGAGTGTTACTAGGCACCTCATGCATTTAGCATCTATCTCTTTTTGGTCTCATATCTAATAAAAGGAGATATGCTTAAGTATTGTGAGAGTCTAATTCTATCCCTTGAAAATAATCATGCTCTGATAGAGCAATCTTTTCACAGCATGCTCCCAGGAGACAAAGACCTCAAACACCACAGCTTGTAATCTAGGGGTTACATATAATGGAAAAGGCATCTCCAAAAAGACTCTCTTCCACCATGTTGGAAAAGCCCTTGTCAAGTGTTACTGACCAATACTTGTGACACCAAACTCCAAGGCATTGACTTCTGGATCCATATTTCTTACTTAAAGAAAGTCCTTGGCTGGACCTGAACACCACTGGTGATCTCAAATTAAGTTCTTCCAAGGAATTGATGTAGATGACAACTGAAGCAGACAGCTTTCACTGCAACTAATCATACCTATTCCACCTATACGGTTCTCTATTATCACTACTACCTTAGGTCTATATGTTGTAGCAAAATACTTTTCCTCTGTACTTCCCTCGAGAGTGAAGTCCACACAACAAGATGGCTTCTCCCTAATTGTTCCCCAAACACCACTGACCCTTCGCTTGAAAGGGCTAATCAAATAATCTCAATTAATGGCACTATTAATAACCAAACTCTAATGAGAGTCTTATGGTTTTATTTTTGTGGCGAATGGGCCTCTTGGTAAGCCTATACATGTTTTGACAGCTGGCAGTGGATTGGAGGCCAACGCTCACTAGGATTTTTAACTGTCCCTGTGCACATCCACAATAAATCTGAAGCCTTCCATCGGTCCTGAACTCCCAGGAGGTATACATGACTCTAGATTTACCTACATCAGAAGGGCACTTATCCCTTTTGTGGGAATTCATGCCCATGAAGAAATTATTAGAAATCTCTCTCTGGCAAGGAGAAAACTTGTTGATTCCACCACTGAGGGAATAGAAGCCCAACACCAGTCATGGGGCTTGTTGGCTGAAGTAGCTTTGGGCAATCACATGGCCGTCTATTACCTACCTGCTGAACAAGGAGGTATTTGTATGGTAGCAAATGCCATCTGCCGCACATAGATAAATTCCTCCAGAGAAATAGAAACATAATTATATAATATTAGAGAATAAGCACATTGGCCATAAATCCCACCTGATGATCGTGGTCATTTGATCTCTTTAGCTGGTTAGTTACCTTCAGGTTTGGGCTCCTGGTTTAGAACTGTTTACAAACTGAGGTCATTCACCTACTCCTTATCTTATTTTGTGTGCCCATTTTTAAGCTTTGTACCTATTGCTTGTCAAACCTTTGTAAAAAGCACATGCCCGATAGGGTAATGCTGGCTCAACATTTTAAGATGATCTCCAGTGCTTACAACCTTGATAAGACATAGAGATAGATGGGAAACGCCTGAGATTCCCCCCTCGACCTTTTCTTCCTACTCAAATGTGGCCGTGACAGTTTCCAATCTGTGCACTTCCCTCTGAAGTGGGACACGACACCCAGAAAAGGTCCTTCTTGGCACCAAGGACAAAAATGACCCTGATAAGGAATAGATGAGCCACGTCCTGATCTGCAATGCTTTCAAAGTAAGATCTTGGTCAGAAGGGGGGGATATGTGAAAATGAGTTAAGGAAAGCTTATTGACTGGGGAAATGATAAAGGAGGGATCTCATGCATATGTCACTTGTTATAGCTTGCATAGTCCAGCAGGAAGAAGAAAGGTTTCCTCTTAGCTCAGTTAAAATAACCTGTGGGCACATGGCAACAGCAAGCTCCCCTCACCTGCAGCCAGTGAGAAGTTGCCCCCCCACCCTTGAAACTCTCACTGTCTTCCAATGAACATTTGTTCAGAATAGTCCCTTCCAATCTCCTTCTTTCCTCTTGTAGAGGATGCTCTTCTCCTTTGTCCTCCAGACTTTCCTATGATTCACCATAGTTTGCTTGTCCGAGATTACAATTTCTCTGTTATTCCCAAATAAACTAAATTTATTTATTTTTTTATTGTTAATATTTTTTTCGAGAGAGAGAATGTTAAGTAGGCTTCATGCCCAGTGTGGAACCTGATGTGGGGCTTGATCCCACAACCTTAGGTTCATGACCTGAACTGAAATCAAGAGTCAGAAGCTCAACCGACTGAGCCATCAAGGTGCCCCACAAATCAACTAAATTTTGCAGGCTAAATTGCTTACCTGTCTTTTAAAAGGCTGGCATTTAAAAAAGTGTGTATTTACTTTGAGAGAGACAGAGAGCACTGAGTGGGGAAGGGGCAGTGAGAGAGAGTAAGAGAGAATCCCAAGAGGGCTCCACGTTGTCAGTGCAGAGCACAATTTGGGGCTCAAACTCACAAACTGTGAGATAAGGACCTGAGCTAAAACCAAGAGCTAGATGCTTAACCAACTGAACCACCCAGGTGCCCCAAGGCTGACATTTCTTAAGAGTCAGATTGGAAGCCAGAAATCCGATAGAATATGCTAAAGGATAAATTTCTCCAGGAAAAAGAAGGAAGAAAGAAAGAACGAACAAAAGAATGAAAGGATGGAAGGAAGGAAGGAAGAAAGGAAGGAAGCAAGGAAGGAAGGAAGGAAAGAAGGAAAGAAGGAAGGGGAGAGGAGAGGAGAAGAGAGGGAAAGAAGATATAAAAAGGAAATTCTGAAATGAAAAGGATTGATGACCATATAAAGTGCTTCTAATATATAAACTAAATACATATTAGACATACAAAACAAACTAAATACATATTCATATAAGACATACAAAACAAAAGCGATGATGTATGATTTGTGGAGTTAAAAGACAAGATTAAAAATATTACTGGACAAAATAGAATTTAAGAGGAGAGTAATCTGAGTTAAACTGAAAAATTTTTAATTATTTGTGGAGAAGTTCAATATATTGGTGAATTTATACTCTGATAATTTTACATATGGATGACAAATCTTCTAAGAAATCCAATAGCAAACAGACATTGTGTTTGTAATTGTTTATCTGGTAGAGAGAGTGAAAAAGACAATTTAATCAACAGAAAAGAAGACGAGAAAAAAAGACATAAGAGAAAAAAGACACATAACAAGGGTAGAGTAAGAAGTAGACTTGAAACACAAAAGTAGAAATAAATCCAAATATATTATCAATCAGAAAAATTTCAAGTGGATTTAATGTTTTATTTAAAATACAAAGACTGTCACTTTTTAATCCAAACTTCATTCTGTTAACAAAGGAAATGTTTAAACATCAGAATATGGAAAAGATAAAAATAAAATAATGAAAATCAACCTGGTACAGCTATGTTAATATCAGGGAAAAAAACAGAGTATCAGGCAAAAAACCTGTAGGAATCAAAGAAAGGTTTTATAATTTACATATTGATAAATCCGGACATTCCTCAAAAGAACAGATTTTATAACGTACGTGCCATATAACTAAGATGGACAGAACCACAGGAATCAATAGGCAAATTCACCTTTTTATTAGGAGATTTGATGTCAAACAGACAAAAGAAATGCTAAGGATAAAGACAATTTGAACAGCACAACTAAGAATCTCCATCCAATGGGCGTATATAAAAATTATATATATCCAATAACTGTAGAATAAGCTATCCTTTCAAGGACACAGTGAACATTTATGGAAATTGAATACATATTGAACCATAAAGCAAGTCTGAATGAATTGCAAAGAATTGCTATCAGAAGGACCATATTCTTGGGGCACCTGGGTGGCTCAGTCAGTTAAGCACCTGACTTCGGCTCAGGTCACGATCTCACTGCTTGTGCGTTCGAGCCCCGCATCAGGCTCTGTGCTAACAGCTCGGACCCTGGAGGCCGCTGCAGATTTTGTTTCCATCTCTCTGCACCTCCCCTGATTGCTCCCTGTCTCTGTCTCTGTCTCTCTCGAATATAAAATAAAACATAAAAATATTTTTAAAAAAAGACAGACCATATTCTTTTGTGGCAGCCATTTAAACCTACAAAATTATTATGAACAAGTTTGTGCTGATAAAAATGAAAGTATACCTTCAGTTGTCTCCCTACGTTCACATCCCAGACAGTTGTATATCTGTGTAATAAGCTGACAATAACACAGGTATCTACCAAAAGAAGGAATAGTAAGTAATTTATATTATTTATGCATATAGAATATCATGCAATGGAATACTATACAACTGTGAAAATAAAGGATTTACAAATACGTTGCATATATGGAATAATTATGGAATTATCTGAGATTCTAATACTGAGCAAAAACCCCCAATAACAACAAACTGCACAAATAATTCCATTGACAGGAAGTTCAACAACACCGAAATGAACAATATGTTGTTAAGTTCACAAATACGTATGTTAAATCTAAATGGAAAGAGAGCAACAAAATTCAAAATTCAGAAGAGCATTTATCTCTGAAGGGAACCCAAAAGGATGCAATTAAATAGACATGTAAGGGACTCCAAGGGTCTCTTTAGCTGAGAGAGACTCAGGTCTCTTTACCAAGAGACTCCTTACCTGTCCAAGGGTAAAGACAATGTTCTAATGTTCTATTTATCGCACTGAGTTGTGCTTATTCATTATTCCGTATATCGTGTACATATTTTTAAAAAATACTTTCAATGTTTAGGAAAAGTGAATTATCTCAATTCTTAGCACTGGAGTCTAGGCCTATTAAATGAAAAGGGACCTTGTATAACAAGTCTGTGATGTAATTATTAGCAAATCACATGATTAATTACTTGGCGTATTGCAGAAGTAATG
This sequence comes from Puma concolor, assembly GCF_028749965.1. Lineage (NCBI taxonomy): Eukaryota > Metazoa > Chordata > Mammalia > Carnivora > Felidae > Puma > Puma concolor. Next base: position 135,958,360 of record NC_141672.1, read on the forward strand.
GAAACATTTCCCCCGGACTTTTTAGTTTAGCAAATTTCAAGTACAGAGGAAAGTTGAAAAAATAATAGAGTAGCCATGTTTAACTGCTACAAAAATAACATGTGTTGGTATTCCATCCCTCTCTCTCCCTTGCTCCCTCTTTCACCTCGCCTTGGATGTTTCTAAATGTTTTATTTATTTTTGAGACAGAGAGAGACAGAGCGTGAGCAGGGGAGGGGCAGGGAGAGAGAGGGAGACACAGAATCCCAAGCAGGCTCCAGGCTCCGAGCTGTCCCCACAGAGCCTGACTGGGGGCTCGAACCCACAAACCATGAGCTCATGACCTGAGCTGAAGTCGGACGCTTCCCAGGCACCCCACTTTGGATTTTTATTATAGTGTATTAAATGTAATATTTTTTTTAAGTTTACTTCTTTACCTTGAGAGAGCGCAAGTGGGGGAGGGGCAGAGAGAGAGAGAGAGAGAGAGAGAGAGAGAGAGAATCCCAAGCAGGCTCCGCACTGTCAATGCAGTGTAACAGACCCCGACTCAGGGTTCGAACTCATGAAATAGTGAGATCATGGCCTGCGGCCAAAACCAAGAGTCAGATAGATGTTTAACTGACTGAACCACCCAGGCTCTCCAAGTTTAATATTTTTTAATCCATTACAGTTTCAAATTTGCCCCATTGCAGGCCCTCTGAGCTGGCTTTTGGGTTCTTTTAGCCTGATACCTTTCGTATTTGAGCATGGCCTTGTTTTAGGGCGTAACATGACGTCCTGGGCTCACTGCACTTTCTCTGCCCAGTGGAACGAATTTTGGCCGTTAACTTTTCATTGAAAGCAAGCACATACTTTTGGTGTTATTCCCGGGGTTCGCTAATTTATTGTTATCCTTCTTTAAATTATCTTCGGATTTGGTGGCTATAAATCAAACCTCAATGTACCTATCGCCAGCGTCGTCTTCTAGAGACACTTGCTTAGAAATAAAATCTCCTGTGTGTTTGTCTTAACTAAGTTGAATTCAAAATTGACCCTTTAATCTTCTCGAGTACGCACCCTGTGTCTTCCTCGCCTTTTCTCCTCCTGAGTCTGGCAAATATAGATGTTCAATTAATATTTGTCACATGGCATTAAATGCCCAGCAGCTGTGCGAACGTATGCGCGTGTGCGAGCACACATGGACTGAATCGAAATAACCCGGAATGAGGCCGGGCGGCAGTCTGTAAGTTAACAGAAACCACATTTCATTTTTATCTCTCCACTTAAAAGCTGATTGGCCTCTGTTTTTCAAGGTTATCACCCTTGTCTGAGAACTGAAGAGGCTTGAAATACTCTTCACAAATGCAGTTGTTCCAGCCAGAAGCTTCTCCCTGGCTCCCACTCCTGGGAGCCCCCTCCCGGAGACCAGTAGGCTTTTGAGTGACTTCTGCTTCAGTGGCTGAAGTGATGGGAGCTGACTGGAACACTACAGGCCGGCCTCAGAGCCACACGCTCGGCCTAACTTATGTAAACACCGGCCTGATGACACCATTCTCCTATCCCATCTGCAGCTGCAAGGGAATCCATTATTTTCCCGGTCCCTGGGGAAGGAAAAGGTCTCGGGCATCATTACTCCTAGGCAAATGTAACTGAATCTGCCACATACCCTAATTTGCTTGCCATAATTATAGGTCGCTCACCCGCTTTGTTATTTCCAACCCCCTCCCCCCCCCCGTTTTTTTGTTCTTATCAATAATAAATGGAGCCCGTGAACCACGCCGCTGTAATATTTGGATATTATGAAAATGCTGATAATAATAAGAAGAAGGTAGCGTCAGCAACACCCAGGCTTTATCAGCTGATCAGATGCCCTATTAGGCAGCCAGTGAGGAGTTGGAACAAATTGGTTATGTTAATGTCCTGTAGTACTTGGAAAAGATGAGGCGTTGGCAATTAATTTTTTCCAAGCTGCAGGCCGACAGGCAAATTTATATTCCTCCCTCTCCATGGGATCAAGCTAAGAGAAGGTGAGGTAGAAACGTGAGCTTCAAGTAGTTTTCCGGGATCTAATTGAACGGTGCTAAATAAAGCCTGGAGAGGAGAGGGGAGAAGGGAAAAAACACCCAACAATGGGCGAGCGATCATCCCGCTGACAGGGCTTTTGCAACTTAAACCTGTTTTATTAATTATGTTTGACATTTCCTTAATTAGTTTCATTTACATCCCATCAGCCCCTACCAGACGATCGCTCCATACATCATTTTACTAGAGGAGCATGATGCCTACAGAATTATAACAACAGACGATTTTATGTACCTTACAGAAAAATGAGTGGACAGTCCTTTCCATTTTAAGTGGTTTTATAGAAAATGGGAAAATTCATCCCATCAGGTTTTTTTTTTCCTCCTCTTCTGAATTTCTAAGATACCTGATCTATTTATACAGTTAAAGATATCAAAATTATATAGTGATATACTCAAGTTCATTGTCCAGTTAGGGAATTCACATCTGAAGATTACTCTTAAGGAAAAAATATATGAATAAATGAAGTAGGGTTAGAAACATATCTGGGATGGCCTTAGTCCTTACAACCTAACGTCCCCTGCTCTCACCAGCCAAATGTACCCAGGCGCTCCTTACTGAAGAACTCAACCAGTACTCTTACAGGAGCTCCAGCCTGATCAAGCTCTAAGGTACTAGATTGATCACAAATTGGTTGATTGAATGAATGAATGAATGAATTAGGAACCCCAGGTCCTGATTTTATCTGCCCAAATTTACTTTGTGTCGGTGAGTGATCTCATCCTCTGGCTTTGGTATGGGAGCTATGCAATGAAATAACACAAATGACAGGCGTTTGTAAAAATGAGCCACCGCACTCACAAAAGATGCTATTTTTGTTGGCATTGCTGTTGTTCAGGTCTGTGCTTGTCATAGAGGTGCTTTGCAGGGCTCCTGATGCCTGTGACTGTGGACTCGTGCTTTAAAAATTACACTTCTAGTCCACAGTACTTTTGCAGAGAGCCCTGAGCCTTTTTCTCAGGTTCCCAACCTGAGGTCATGATTTCAAGATGTTTTACAAATGGCACCTTCCCTCTGTCCATTGACCTGTTTGAGTTTCTTGAGTTTAACAGCCATATTGCAACTTCCTTATCTCTCTCTACCGCCTTCTTGGAATTTGACCACTTGGAACCAACCAGCCTTCCTCATCGCCCCATTTCCTTGAATATGGTGACCTGTTACTAGCCAGATTCTAGAGGGATGATTACTTAAAATATATATTCAGAATCAATATGAAACAAATAACTTCTGCCAAATTACATTTTGCCAAACAACTAGGGACTATAAGACGTTATTTTTACTACCATTTAACCATAACTATGTCGAATAATGTCTTGCTAATCACTACCACTACTGATCCAGCTCACATCACTTTCATTCTCCAAAGTTACTGTTACTTCTCATTGTAATCATAGTCCGGGGTCATGACCATTATTGGCTTTGTAATGTTTTACTGACGAATGGTCAGTCAAGATAAATGTGTGGGGCTGCTTTTCTGGATGCACACTGCATTGCTTTCGGCTAAGCGTCAGAGACAGGAGTTGGCACTCCCTCTAAGTAACAGCCCCAGCATAGACCTCAGTTAATTGGTAACTTCCACATAGGTTAATCCATAACACTTTAATGAGCATCGAAAAACAGAACCATCGTTATCATGTAATTTGTTATTAAATGCATTAGAGATTATATTTAATGAGTCCTTTCTCTAACCATCATGTCTCTGGATCTATCTTTTATTCGTTCTTTTCTGCCAGACAGAAATTGGGGATTGTCCTTGTTTCTAAAACCATCTGTGGCATGGAATTGCCCACTCACATTTTCTTTAAGTATCCTTTAAGTTTTCAGATTTTTTGTCATTAATCACATCCATTTTTCCCTTTTGACAGAGGCAAAAAGAAAAGAGAAGACGACTACAATTTCTCCCTGTGAGCTTTTCTCATTTCCATTCAACTTTTCTCTTGTTTTCACTGGTAGAATTCTTGGAGAAGCCATCCGTATTTCTGCACCCTGCTTCTCCCTCTGACTACGCTACAAACTCCCTGCAATGTCTCTCAAACATTTCACCATTGAGGTAGGATTGCCGCAAGTTGCTATTTCCATCCCCATCAGCAGCTACAATCCCAATTCTTAAGCCTAGATTTTTTGGGGGGACCTTCATGGACCTTCAAGCCCTTCCTTGTTGAAACTCAACTTTTTCCTCTCTCCTTTCCCTCAGTGCATTTAAAAAAAAAATTTCTTTCATTGCACAGAGTGCGCAAGAAACAACGCTTGTGGATTCACCAAAAAATGGGGAAAATTCTGTTGCTCCAAGAGTTTGAATCAGGAAAGGAAAATAGATGTATGAACATGGGTGTTAGCAGACAGAGAGTGGAAAAGGGTTCCAAGGAACATTTGATTCTTCCTTCTGAACCAGCCAGCCTCCAATGCTCTACTCCTATATGTAAGACTCATTTGCTCTCCAACTTACCCAGTCACTAGGCTTGTTTTTCTTTTGCCCTTTCCTTCTCTTCAGCTACTCCAAATCCCTAATTGCTGGTTATTTTAGTGTTGTTTACTAAAACCTCAAATCTCTCAATCCATGAACCCAGACCTCATGCCTAGAGCTCAGCCCAGTGTCCTCTCAGTGAGTTCTTGCCAGCTCACTCAGGAGATGCTCCTCACCCAAATTCTCATTCCCGCCTCTCCACTCTTGACTTCTGCTCCTGCCCTGACCTTGGACAGCCCTTGTGCTGCTGTTTTCAAATGAATATTGTTTTATCCTCATGTATCATTCAACTTGTTCGTTATGTATGCCTTATTTCTCCAATAAGATTGCAAGTCCTTATGTTTTCATATATTTATTTGCTCCATAGCATGTACATGGTGCTCATTAAATACCATGAAGCACAGAACAGCATGCTGTGTTTGTCTGTACCAAAACAAATTAACTGGAGTATCATCACGTATTGATGCTCTGGAAATACATGATGAGTGAGAATTAATACCTTCAGGAAAAAAGTTTAAGAATCCGTAGATTCTGATGAGATCTATACTATCATAAAGAATCATTCATAAAACTATCAGGACCCCATTTCTTTTTAAGTATGAGTCATTTAGCTCATTTTATTTAAGTAGGCACTTATGAGGGAAGTATACTTCTATTCACGTAATTGTCATTTAGAGAATAATCAATAATATCAATAGTGTGTTTTTCTAGGTACCACATGTCACCCTAGGTACTCTATATGCGTTATTTCAAATGTACACAGTACAAAGGGAATGTTACTATCAAGGCTTTACGTGTTGAAAAAATTGAGACTTCAGAGACAAAGACTTTCACAAGTTCTACAAGCTATTTTAGGGGCGCCTGGGGGGCTCAGTTGGTTGGGCGGCCAACTTCAGTTCAGGTCATGATCTCACAGTCTGGGGGTTCAAGCCCTGTGTCAGGCTCCGTGCTGACAGCTCAGAGCCTGGGGCTGCTTTGGATTCTGTGTCTCCCTCTCTCTCTGCCCCTTCCCAGCTCACGCTCTGTCAATCAAAAATGAATAAATACAAAAACAAAAAATTAAAAAAGAAACAAGTTCTACAAGCTACTTTAAACACTTGAGCTGAGCTAAGATTTGTATTTGCATCAGCTTGACTGCAGGATGATGTTCTTTCCAGTTTGCTATGGGTTATTAATTATATTCTAAATCCACACCAATCTTATCAACCTTGTAATTGCTCTGGGTGGTGCAGGTAGAGAACAAGACCACGTGCTGCTTATGATCTTGACTTATCTCAAGAAGTATAATAATAACAGCTAATATTTATTGAATTTTTACTACATTCCAGGCTCCGTTCTGGGAGCTTTACTTGTGCTTGTATTAAATCCTCCATCATGAGATTCCCACTCTTAGAATAAGAAATCAAAGCACAGAGATGTTGGTTCCTGGCCAACATTCTACAACCAAGAAGTCACAGAACCATGATCTCACTCATGCAGGATGACTCCTAGGAGTTTAACAACAGTGTCCATTCAAAGAGTATATTTATCCGTTGGGAAAAAGGAAAGTAACTGAAGCCTTTGAAGGTAAGCCCTTACACAATAATTGGACTCCTTTGTACTTTTTTTGTTTTTGTTATACTCACACCTGCTGACATCCCTAAGTAGTAAGAAGCATTTTATGCTGAAACAACCCTTCTATCACTTCTCTCACCAAGCTAGGACTACCCCTGTCATATTACGGAGGAAAGCGTGCGACAAAGGAAGAACAAAATAATGATCTTCCCCTGTCTCTGAAACAGGAGCTCTTGAATTGGTCCTTGTCTACATGACCTGACACCTTGCAGCGTGCACATATTTACCATTTTTATCTTCTTCAGTCGAGTGCCCGATGTGCTCCAAATATCAGGCCATAAAGGTCATTTTCTGTTCTATTGCTTCTATTTCAATAATTCTATTTTACATTTTTATGGAGCTTTAGAGAGAGTGCTTTTGTAAAAGCTTCTTGCATCCAGGGAGGTAGGACAAAGGCCAATTAGGAGACCACATGGGATGTGAAAAATACAACTGAGGTCATGATACCCAGGGCCGTTAAGGCCTCTTCATAGGGGTCATGGCAATAGATTTCAATAGTCTGTTTCTAAACTAGATAATTACATTCTGCTTTTTTTTTCTTTCCTCCTGAATTCTTAGTGATGTAAATTCATCACACACGTCTGAAATTATCACTTATTGTCTATTCTATAGCACTTGAAAGTGGCTTTATTTTAGTACATGAATGAAATGAGGTCTAACATCTATCGTCCGCTGCTTCAGAAATCTGGCTGAAAATAGCACCAAGTATGAATCTAGCAACAACCTACATGGTTACGTCCACCTAAGTCTGCCATTAACCTGGTTCCCCAAACGCTGCATCGGTAGCTGGTGACCATTGCAGTCTGGGTCAGTACAGATCACATCCCTCCCTCCCACCCCCTCATTTTGTCTCAATTACACAATACATTCTTGGGTCTTTCTTTAGTGGTGGATCTTTCAGCGTTCACTCCAATCAACAGGAGTTATCAAACACTTGCTATGCCAAGACAGTGCTGATAGAGCAGTGAGGGAGGCAGGTAGGACGCTTGACTGATACCCTACTGGGGAGAGAAGGTAACATACAGAAGAATAGTGTGAGACAGTGAAAAGGTATCATACAAATGTCTGGTCCTGAGGGGAGCCAGGGATCATCAGTCAGGACGATCGGGAGGACAGAGTAGATGCAAAGAGGCAAGCTGTGCCAAGATACGGGTTGAGAGGGGCCAGTCGAGACAGGGAAAAGGCACATGCAGAGACCATCGCGAAAAGGAGTTTGATATGTTCAAGGCAAAGAAGCCTGCCTGGCCTGACCTGAGCGAACAGGAAGAGAAGCACGAGAAGACACCCAAGGTGGAGTAATGGACATCATTCTAGGCTTGATGGGAAGCCACAGAGGATACATCTGCTTTATTTCAGGACAATTAAAAAAATCAGCCTCAAAAGGACATGAATTTAAATTAGAAAATAATTTCCATGATAATGAAAGTTTAATGCAATTTTAATTTTGTTTTGTTTAGGTTTCAGATCTTGTGAATAACTGATAGGGAAAGACTGGGTTGAGATGTACAGGGGCTTATGGTGAACTTATTCATAATTGTTTCCCAGTGGATTTTTTCCTCCCCACCCCACCCCCCAAATCGTTGTTTGCCGTGTTCCCCGAGAATTTTTGTGAAGAGATTGGAATAAGAAGAGTTTTAAAATGTATTTTCAGTACACGATTAAGGGGTCGTACTTTCGTTTTTCTTTCGTACACAAGGAGTCACTCCGGGATTGTTCCGGAAAAGCTCAGAAAAATTAAGAGAAGATGTTTACATTTTTCTGGAGCCTCTGACAACTCTGGGTTTTGGGCTGTGAGTTCATGTGTAATTTTTTTTTCCTGTTCATAAGCAAAGTCCTCGGGGTCACTGATGGCCTATATGGCCTGTTACTCTCAAAATGTAAGACTCATCTTCTAACTTCAGATTCAGCTGAAAACCAAAAGAGACAGAGCTTCCAAGGCAATGAACTGCCTGTATCCTTTTCCTATAAAACACTGTGCTGGTTTATGAAGGACTTCGAGAGATCTGAAATATCATCAAATGGTGAAAAATCAAAATATTTTGCTGTCATATGCTGTCACATACTGTCAGAAAGCCTTGTGCTGTGGCCACAGTCGAGTTGAATCCGATTAAAAGATCAGCAAACAAGGCAGGTTTAGGGGTATTTGACCCCATCAGGGCTGTGCCTGCAAGTACCTGTCAGCATTTCAGTTGTCCTATGCTGTGACACGATGGCTTATGCAGCCTGCCAATGACATGTCTGATGACATCCAGGAGAGGAAACAACAGATTCATGTGTTCAGTTTTCTATTTTCAAATACTATTTCTATTTTCAAATACTCAATGCTGCTAAGATCGGAGCTTAAATTTAATTCCAATTACCAGTTCCACAAACAATGAATTATTCAAGATAAACTGCCCAGTTTTACTGAAGCATGTGTATAATATGCATATATTTGCTTCTGTCTACACATATGTGGCCAGAGACGGAGAAATTAAATGAGCCTATCTTCAGTTGATTAGAATTCCATAATGCCATGTATTTCAAAGAATCTGATCAATATTTGCTGAGTTGGGGTTGCATAACTCATGTAAACTTCACACCTCCAAATATTCACGTATCCACTTAAAATTTTAAAAATTATAAATAAATCAAATGAGAAAACATTAGTTTTTATCTTATAAGCAAGAAAAGGAAGCCCCCATGTAATATATGTATGTATCTGCGCACGTGTCTATGTGTTTTCGGGAATGGGATGGAGTGACTAGAATCCTAGGGACAAGATTTTTTTTTTTTCTTTAAACCATTCTTATATGGCATTGCATGAGTGGTGATATCATCGTGTCGTTGTCCCTTGAATTAGTAAAGATAAAATTTTAGCTAGTTTAAGAAGAAATAAAGCCCCCCTTTACATTGTGATTTATATGTTGAAAGGACACATTCCACTTTCAGTGATTCTGCCCCAAGAATTTTCATAGATTTGCCTTAGGCAAAGCTATTTTTTTTTTTTGTCCTCACTTAAAGTTTTCACATTTCACAGGGAAAGAAAAAAAATTTGCATAGCTAAAGCATGACAGTTTCCCCATCTGTGAAAAATTGCTCTGAAAACACGGATGTAAGTCTAAAAATTATTTCCATTTTTAAAGCCCTCAATTTTTAAGCTATTTTACTGAATTATAAAAATATAAAAGAAAGTGCCACAGATCATTAGGGTAAAGTTGGATTAAAGTTCATAGCCAGAATACCTGTAGAAGCACCGACTGATGGAGAACCAGAATGCTTCCAGCCTCAGAGCCCCTATCATTCCCTCCTTCTGATCACCAGCCTCACATCTATGACTAGGAGGTTGTGTCCCTAATTTGAACTGTAAATATATGGAATCCTAGAGTCTGTCCATTTTTTGTGTTTGGTTTCTAAATGTATCCATGCTGCTGTGTTTAGCAGTGGTTCATTGTCATCGCAGTATAGTATTCCATCAGTCAGTTAGACCACAATTTATTTATACGATCTACAGTTGATGGAATTAAAAAACAACAACTTTAATTGCAAATAATAATGTAATAATCAACCTTACGCATCCTTTTTAATACACATTAATATGTACCTGTTAGGGATATACCTAGAGAAGGCTCCCTGTGACACAGAGCCTAAATACGTTCAACTTTAATGGGTTGTGTTCTATAGGTTGCTAAAACAACGTCATAAATTTTCACTCCTAGTTTATAAGTATGCCATTTATCCCACATCTTGCTAGCACTTGGCAGGATTAATCTTTTTAACTTACAGCCATTTTAGTGGACACACATTGGTATCTCAATGTGGTTTTTTTATACTTCCCATGAGACTGATATGTTGTGACTCCTTCTATTTATTGACTCCTTGGATATCCTCATTTGTGAAATGTCTGCTTTAAGTGTTTTTCCATTTTCCTGTTCCATGTTTGCTGTGGTTTATTTTTTCATTATTGTTCTATTTGTTTAGTGCATCTTATGTTCTGTTTAATAAGTCTTTACCTCCAGGTTGTGATGCTATGCCACCATATTATTTTCTAGAAGCTTCATTATTTTAGTTTTTACCTTTAAATCTTCAGTTCATTGAGAATTGGTGTGAGAAAGGGATTGGGTTCATTTTTTTCTCTAAGAATATCCATTTGACCCTGCATTATTTGTTAAAAAGGCCATCTTGGCTCCCACCATACCACAGTGTTATCTTTGTTGTAAATGAAGTCACCATATATGTGTTGATCTGTTTCTGGTTCTTTATTTTGTTTTATTGGTTATTTGTCCATTCTCATGAAAATACATTTTCTTTATAAATTTCTGGAAGTCTATAATATTGTGATGTCAAATAGTGTTAATCTCCTAATTTTATCTTTTTTTTTTAAGATTGCTTTTGCTCTTCTCCACCTTTTGAATTACCATATATATTTGTGGGGGGGAAATCCTGCTAATTTTCATGAACAGCCTTTCTTGATTTTAACTGGATGGCCTTGATCTATAAATCAGTTTATGAAAAATTGACATTTTTACAGTATAGAGACTTCCATCTATTAGCTTGGTATATAACTCCGTTTTTTACAGCGTTTTAATTTCTTTCAATTTGGTAAAACTTTTTAGAAATTTCACATATCTTTTGTCAAATTTATTTTGGGGCATTTGATTTTTGATGCTATTGTTATAAATAATATTCTTAAATTTCATTTTCAAATTATATTTGCTAACACAGAAATGCAATTAATTTTTGCACATTGACCCCATTTCTGGTGACATTGCTGAATTGGCTTAGTTATTTTTTTTTTAATTTTTAATGTTTATTTATTTTTTGAGAGACAGAGAGAGACACACAGAATCTGAAGCAGGCTCCAGGCTCTGAGCTGTCAGCACAGAGCCTGACGCGGGGCTCGAACTCACAAAGTGTGAGATCATGACCTGAAGAAAGTCAGATGCTCAACCAACTGAGCCACCCAGGGGCCCCAACTTAGTTTTATTTTGTAGAAGTATTATCGGTTTTCTATGAACATAATACACATTTTTATTATAAATCTTTATATCCTTGTCTTATTGCACTGATTGCACTGTCCAGTACCGATAGAACAGTGTTGAATACAAATATCCATAATAGATGTAACTTTTTCAATTTCAGGATCTCAGGGGAATAGCTTTCAATGTTTCCTTATTACGTATGAAATTTGCTATAGATTTATATGGACACTATTTTTCGAATTGACCAAGTTTCTTTATAATCCTCGATCTTATGTCTAATTGACATTTCTAATTATGAATGGGTTTTGAATTTTTTCAAATGCAGAATTTAGTCAAATATGAGATGCTCATACTACTGTCTTATTTAGGTTATAATGTGGAGAATTCCATTGATTGTTTCCTTAATTAAAATAACCTTGCACTTCTGAAATAAGACCAACATGGTGTGGTACATCATCTTTTTTATATTTTTTTTAGAATTTTGCATTTCTATTTAGGTAGGTAATTCACCTATCATTTTTCTTTCTTGTAATGCCTGTGTCATGTTTGGTTTTCAAAATTATGCTGGCCTAATAAAACAAATTGATAAATGCTTCTTTTTTTCTATTACCTTTAAGAGTTTGTGTAAGAATGATGTTATTTAGACCTCTCTAGAGAGTTTACTAGAAAAACCATCTGGGCTTGGATTTTTCTTTTTGAAAATTTTTTAATTACAATTTTAATTTAGATAAGGGTATAGAATCATTGAGATTTTCTATTTTGTGTTGTGTTTGTATAAGGGAGATTGTATTTTTCTAGCAATGTGTATATCTTATCTAAATTCCCCAATTAATTGACATAAAGTTGATGTACTATCTTTTTATTATCTTGACTATGTCTGTAGGATCTGTAGTGTTTTCCACTTTGTCATTTCTGATATTGGTAACTTCCAGTCCATCTCTTTTATTCTTAACCAATCTTTCTAGAAATTTATTACTTTTTGAAATCTTTTCAAAAAAGTAGTATTCGACTTAGTGATATTGTTTTATTTTATGAATTTTATTATCTTTTTAATGTTTTCTCTTTTACTTGTTTTGGGGAAATTTATGGTTCGATTTCTAAGCTTTTACGATGGATGGGTACTTAGATCATTGACTTTTAGCCTTAGTTCTTTTGAAAGACACACACACAAAGAGGCCTTGGATGGCCACTATTTTACTAGAGAGATTTTAATATTTTTCTTTTCTAGTTAGAGAGGATAGGGACTTGGTCACTTTAGTTAAAACATAAACTGGGTTGGGTTAATACTAGGAATTTTGTTGATATTGACCTTTGATTCATTTCTGTTCCTAGAGAGAGATCCTCCAGAGACTGACAATCTCTGTGCTTCTCATATTTGTGACTTGATGTCCTTCATTATTTTGGGGGTATTCATGGCAATAATCTGTTCAGATACTGCTTTTTCCCCATTTCTTTCTCTTTTCCTTGTGAAAATTTTAGTTACAAGTAGGTTACAACTTTCCCTACACTCAATGTATCTCTTACACTTATCCCCCAATTCCTATCACTTTCCATTCAATTTTCTCTCCAGGCTTCAGTGTGGACACGTTCTACAAATGTGAATACTTCTTCTCTTTTCAATGGTGTCCGATCTGCCGTTAAACTCATCTAAATGCTTAAGTTCAAAAAAATTGTATTTTTAGGTCCAGAATTTCCATTTATTTTTTAAATAGATTTTGATTTGTTTCAGTTTCTCACATTTATTATATACCTTACTGAGCATAATATTTTCAGCATTTTACAGTCTGTAATTGCTAATTCTGATATGTGTATCATTTAGGTCTATTCCTATTGTCGGTTTTTATTCTTGGTTCTATTTCATGGTATGCCTAGTAAATATTTATTAAATTCTAGGCCTGTGCACACAAAAACTTTAGCAACTATGTATGGATTTTTTTTTTCTTTTTTCTAGTGAGAAACTTTTCTATTTCCTGGCAGGCAGCTACCATAGGGGCATATCGTATTCTAATAAGCTGGGTTAAGTCAAATTTTAAGAGTTTGTAAGCCTTGATCTACCCCTGGTGTATTCCTACTGCATTCTCAGATGAATTGATTAAGAGCCTGAAGTTATTTTTCAGGGGCTTGCTGGATTCTGGACTGCAATTTTTATCTCCTTAGTACTCTGAAAGTTCTATTCAGATATTTAATCACTTTTTGCCTGGCTTCTTAACATCTTGTCTTGTGCACCTTTAGAATTTGAAATTTTTCATGGGGAAAACTGATACAAACTCACTTCACTGTATGTCGCTTTCCTTTGGAATAAAAAAGGTCTTATATCCTGGCTGTACTAGCAAGCCCAAACTTGACTTTTTTTATACAGCTCTCTGTGATTGTCACAAGTTCTGCTCGTTCATTTTAGCAGTGGCCTACTACAAGGCCTCTCAAGTTCTTTTGCAAGGCTTATAAGCCAACACATGCCCTGAGCAAAAATTATGATGAATAACACTGAGCTTATTACAATGAGTTTTGCATTCCTCCAAAATCTTAGCTCCTCAAGAGGTAAGTGCCAGCTTGGAAGCTCTCTGATTCCTTCAAACACAATATTTTCAGCATTTTATATAGATGTACTAGTTGTTCTTCATGGGAATTACGATCTGCTCAAGCTACCCCATCATAGCTACAAGGAGAAACTGTCAAAGCTTTTTCACTTTTATTTATTTATTTTTTAAATTTATTTATTTTTGAGAAACAGAGTGAGACAAAGCATGAGTGGGGGAGGGGCAGAGAGAGAAGGAGACACAGAATCTGAAGCAGGCTCCAGCTCTGAGCAAGCGGTCGGCATAGAGCCTGACGTGGGGCTCGAACCCACCAACGGTGAGATCATGACCTGAGCTGAAGTCGGACGCTCAACCGACTGAGCCATCCAGGTGCCCCAAAGCTTTCACTTTTAAGTTATGAACTATCTCATTTTTATTTTCCACCAACTTTCTCCCCACCAATAATACTTATGGACTATGTTGTCTTTGTCTTTTAACAAATATCCAATGGAACATCCAATAACATATCAGTGAGGATAAAAAGGTCACTAGTATGAATGGAATTTTGCACATAAACAAAATAAAAAAATGTCTTAGGCAAACGCACATCAGTTTTTCAAGTTCCGAGCTCATCACTTGTTCAGATTTTAATAAAACTGCACACATTTTACACTACTTCCAAGATAATGCAATAAACAAAAAGTAAAGTCATGAAAAATGAGTAGATTTTCCCTCTGGGTTTTGGAAGACCTCTCATTACATATAATGTCATGACATACTGACTGGCAGAATATCTGATGGACTGTCATTTATGACAGAATAACTTCAATTAACTTGATAACAGGATGGCATATTCTATAGTTGGTATCCTACCCAGTCTTGCTATTTTTTTCCTAATAGCAACTCTGACCTTAAAGGGTCACATTCCTGGTTATTTAATGAGAATTCATTACTTTTATATATTTTTAGAGTAAAAACAAATATTCACTAGAAATATTTCCAAATGTAACCTTGGGAAACCCTTTTTCTGAAGAGGATGTTTCTGCAACCTGGACCCCATAAGCATCACATTATTTGCCCAAGAGCTTCCATTTCTAAACACACACACACACACACACACATACACTTCTTCTCTTTTCCTCTCCCTTTCACTTCCCCTTTCCTAAATGGTGAGTTAAGGGGAAAGGATTATTGAATTGCTTTTTTAAAAAAATTTAGCTGAATACTGTTTGTTGGTACTCAAAATCCTTCCTATTTAATTTCTAATCATAAAACTCATCCCTGATTAAGCTTACCCTAGAATGACAGTTCCCTTATCTTGAAGTCCACTATCACCTCCTTGAATTCTGGTTTGGCTATATATCACTGATGGTGTCCTTGGAGCTATTCTTTCTCTTGTGATTTGTTTTCCCCACATGAGTTAACTTAGGTCAGGCTCCCTAGACTCAGAGCCTGGGGTAGGGATTTGGATGTATATAATTGACTGAGGGAATGTTCTTTAGATAACAGAAAAAAAAAAAAACTACAAAGTTTAGAATAAAGCAAGATGGGGAAAGGCAAAGAACCGAGCAAGAGCACGGTCTTGAATAATGTCTTGCATTGGTTTAATTCCCTGTGTTCTTTGAAGTATAAATTCCACTGTAGAGTTGTGCCCCTTAAGGCAAGGGCTGGGCTTTTGTGCTGGTTACCACTCAGTCATTGTTGTTTGGGACACTCTCGGGAGGGCTGCATAACTTCCCAAGAAAGCGGCCCCAGTCAACTTAGGAAGTTTTGCAGAGGTGGATAAGTATGGGCTTTTGGTAGCCAACACTCATGGCGGGTGGCAGGACATCCAAACAGAGTCTAGCCTGTGAGCCAGGCGGTCTTTTAAAAATATAAATTAAACTATGTCACTCCTTTACCTAAAGGCTTTCCTGTTTACAATAAAACATAAATTTCTTACAGAGCTTCCTCCCCACAGTGCCCTATGTGATCTGGCTCCCCACGACCTCTTAAATTCCATCTTGGGCTATTCTTACCTTCATTTACTTTCTTAGCACTAGACCTTCACTGAGGATGTACTTTGTGCCATGCACTTTTCTGGCATGGAGAATGCAACTGTGAGGAAAGCAAAATTCCTACAGCCAGAAAGATTCTTCTCTCGTCTTTTCACTTCCTCATTTGAGCCCTGCATGCCTCCATTTTTTTTTTCCCCTTAGAAAACATGAAGAATTGGAAATTAACTCTCCCTGGTTGTGTTGTGGTAGACTCATTCATATTCCCATCTCAGATATTATCTCCTCAAGGAAGACCTCTGCCCTGCCCTTGTCTAAGCCAACAGCCTCACCTATCTTAGTCAACTCTGGCTGCTATAACAAAATATCACGGGCTGGGTGGCTTAAACAGCAGACACTCATTCCTCAAAATTCTGGAAGCTTGGAAGCCCCAAGATAAATATTTGAATTCTCTAATTCAGTTCTGGCAAGAACTGGCTTGCAGACCATCTTCCTTCTTGATGCCCACATATCCTTTCCTGTCTTCTCCTTCTCCTTCTCCTTCTCGTTCTCCTTCTCCTTCTCGTTCTCCTTCTTCTTCTCCTTCTCCTTCTCCTTCTCCTTCTTCTTTTTCCTGTTTTAAAGACTCTCATCTCATGTTGAAGGTCCCACTCTCACGACCTCATCTAAACCAAAGCTTCTCCCAAAAGCCCGACTTCAAGTACTATCACATTAGGGCTTCAGATGAATTCTGGAGGGACACAAATATTTAGTCTATAATGCCACAGATTTTCTTTTTAAGATACTTTCTATTATTTATCTTAGTCACAATAATCTCAACGTATAATTTTTATTTAATTATGGTTTTACTCACCAATCGACTATCTCCATGCTATATGTTAGCTCTGGGAGAACAGGCACCTTGACTCCCTTTTTCCCAGGATGATCTCCAGTTATTGGGCAATTTCTGAGGGTTTGGAAAGTGATTGAGAAATGTTTGAAAATAAGCATCTAGGGGCGCCTGGGTGGCGCAGTCGGTTAAGCGTCCGACTTCAGCCAGGTCACGATCTCGCGGTCCGTGGGTTCGAGCCCCGCGTCAGGCTCTGGGCTGATGGCTCAGAGCCTGGAGCCTGTTTCCGATTCTGTGTCTCCCTCTCGCTCTGCCCCTCCCCCGTTCATGCTCTGTCTCTCTCTGTCCCAAAAATAAATAAACGTTGAAAAAAAAAAATTTAAAAAAAAAAAAAAAAAAAGAAAAGAAGCATCTAAGTTAAGGAATGTCGTCTAATATGTAGTTTGGATGTCTTTGTTTCTTTCTTTTTTATTTTGATTAGCTTAAGTTTTTATTAAGTGTCAGTCTTAATGGCACAGTCTGTATCTCTACTCGTTTTATATCCCTCAAAGCATTACACACACAACTGACCTTACGAACTACCAATTTTGATTAATAGAGGTCACCTTCTCCAGTTGGATAATCCATGTCGCAGCTACCAGTAACCAAGGTCCAGAAGCATTTTGATATACTAGGATGCATATCTCAAGTAGGAGTGTGGCATGTAAACCCTAACTCACGACAGCTTCCGTTTGTCAAAAATAAAAATGAGAAGTATCCTAACTTGGGTGTGCAGAGGGTTACGAGAAAGATCATGCCCGGAATGAATGCCCAGTACTATCCCAAGGGATGAACACCTAGTTAGGATATTTCATGCCCATTTTTGAAGAAGTGCGATGCCGTTATGGTGGGCCGGGACAGGATCAGTTGTTCGCAAGTCGTGTGTCAGGGACAAGGACTTTGGATGCATGGATATTTGGACTGACATAGGTTGAGGAAGAGGAAGACTCATAGGGCAGGTAGAAACTGGGAATCAAGGGCATGGTTTATTATCCCAAATCTTACTGGCTCTCTCCATCTCGAAAGCAGCTTCTCTTGGAAGGAAGCATTTCCTTCATATATGTGTGAACATACCCTTAAGGATGAAATGCTACTGAGGGTCCAGCCTATGCTCAGTGTCCCAGGGGGGTTCCAGAGGAAGGAAGCTGGGGGTAGTGAGACATCATGGAAAGTGAGAGAGAAGAGAAAACCCTGCTGAGTTTAATCTGAACAGTGTATCCATCACCCAAAATGATACAAATCAGCCATTACTGGATCATGCAAAAGCCAACTCTCCTACCTGCGATCCCTTCTTTGCTTTCTAAACCTCTTTTCAGCTCAGCCTAATGAATTGTCAGAACTGTCAGACAGCTCTAAGGAATGACAAATGTCTATGATTTGCTGCTGCTGCTGCTATTTTGCTAGAAACACCTGATGTATGTAGTCTTGCATTCTTCAGTTGCGAATTAGAGACTTGGAAAACAAAATCAACCTTGATAAATATAGCAATTTTTCCCCTGTTCTGTAAGCTGAACTGAATGGGTATTTTTAAAGATAAAGAACTCTCTTTTGTTCTTATAATATGTACATGGCACCGGGTAAATCTCAAACAAAGAGCTAATACCCTAGTTGGGGCGGGGGGGGGGGGGGGTGGGGAGGAGGTAATCGCCAATTCATGAATTAGGGTTCTGTTTACATTACTATTGTCAAGATTAATCATGTGTCCCTTTTAAGTAAGTTGTGCTGCCTTGATTAATGCTATTAGAGACCATAAGAAATTGAAAACCTTGGATTTCCATAGCAGACATCCAGGTTCAGCCATTACTTTATAGACCATTGGTGATATTTGCTGATAAAAGAAATAAGATTGATTTTCAAGGTTATTTGATGTCTTAAGAAATAAAAGAAACATCTGTAATCATAAATAATTTCCTTTAATGATATGAAAATAATTCTAAATACTGCAGTGTTATACTTGTCTCATACAAGGCAGCTGAGGCTTTAGTAGGGTTAATGCGCGTGCGTGCACGTGCACACACACACACACACACACATATAATCTTGAAATAACTGAAAACTTAGTGCAAATTTCAGTACGTTGGAAGAAGTAAAATATTGTAATTGTGGAGAGTCTTCTCTAGACTCTCTATTACATTTTTATGCAGATGTCCATATTTTAATTATGTGGTTTTAAAGCTGAAACTTCTAAATAGCTTTCCCTCTTCCAGTACCTCAACATTTCTTTTCTCCATGTAATGTGTTCACATGAGCTTTAACAGGCAGAATGGTTTACAATGCTTTCAGAGATCAGAATATCCCTAAAGAAATGTCTCTTTTAGCTTATCAGTCCTACCAGAGCCCTCAGCCAAACTCATCCCAATTATAAAAATGTTATGATTCTATCTAATAAAGTTATTTCTATTTCTGTAACTATCACAACAAGAGGAGTCATGTCAATTCCTCCATTACAGGCTTCTGTCTACAGTCCTCTCTTTTTGGTCGTCTTCTAAAAGAGATTTCATAAAGCCAACATTTACTACTGTCAAGGAGGCCTCAAGGTCATCCTCTGAATGGTTACAAGTAAGAATATCTACTTTCAGTGCTATGTGTCCTTATGCCACGGATAGTTATCTCAACGGGGGTCAGCAAGTCAGTGAGCTGACATGCCCTGACAGTGCAAAATAGAAACTTGAGGACTCTGTGGATGGTTTGGGTCATGCCAGTTTGTCTGTATTACTCAGTAGCGAGTGGGTAACTCAAAGGGGAGATGGCTTAGTGTGCATGGAAAATAGAACACGGGCTTTGGATTCAGAAAGATTGGCATTTTCTTCCTTCCCTCTGTGGAAATTTGGGGCAGGTCCATCGTTTATGACAGGAAGGTGCAGAGTCTTTAATGTTGTGTCCATGAATAATGTGTATTTCATGAAGTGTATAATAATAGGTCCACAACAACAAGTTGGCCTGGATAAGTAAATATTTATACCTGGCTTTATAGGCCAACAACAACACACTGTCCTTGCCAACGGTAATTGTTTCTAAGTATGCTTTTGGGGGTTTTCAAAAATCTAACTTCTTATTTCAATATCCTGTATCTCTAGAAGCCATTCAGATTCACATGGTGGTGGTGATTCTCTGGTTGAAAACGTCTGCACTTGAATTGACAAGTAATCTATCGAAAAGTTTCCTCTCCTGCCCTGAAGACTCTCTCAAACCCTTAGTCATGAGAAAAGGAGAGAAATTATATTTCTCTACATAATAATGTAAAAGGAAAAGGTAGAAAGGGGGTAAAAAAAAAGGTAAATGCCCGGAGAAATAGACAGGCCAAAATGATTATACTTGATAACTGTATAAAATTTTATGCTTTCACAAATTATTTAGACTATAGAAAGCACTTCATATTTGTAAAATGCTTTATAATGGCTAACCAGATAGCTTTTCTCAATAACCCTTTGAAATATGCTAGTATTTTGACCTCCATCTCACAAAGGAGGATGCTGTGGTACAAGCAGATTAAATGATCTATTCAGGGAAAAATGCTTTTGAGCTTCCATGGAGAGGGGAAAGGAAATCCTGAGCTTGGTTCTTACCCCAGGGCCCTGTTCACAACCTGAAAGGAAGTTAAGTGCTGGAATGAGGAGTGGACGTAGTGGCGGTGGTGGGTGAAACATTTTGAGTCAACAGCAAGACTTGTTAAAGTGAATTAACTACCGTGAGTACGTGATTCTTCACCTGTTTTCCCCAGGGTGCTTCTGGGACTGGGTCTGTGAGTTAATTGGAGAAGACCAATGAGGTCAAATGGTTACAGGTACTTCCTTATCTCGGATACACATCAGCACGTGACCTGATTCACACAGGTAAGCAGGGCTACGGCATCCACCCATACACCACGTTTGGAAAGATACGTCAAATAAACTTCTTTTCTTTCTGTCTTTTTTTTTTTTTTTGTATTATTTTCATAGATAAAAGGAAGCCTGATTCCGGAATTCGAGGTATTTTAGGTCTCATTTTTAGGCTAATAACAGTGTCCTTTTTTATTTTCTATAAAATTTTTTCAACTATTCATTCAAAGTATGGAAAACCATAGGGGAATTAACTTTTTCTTTCATATCCATTTTAACTCTAACCTCTCCCTGACCTCGACACAGAGTCCCTTCCTCTCCTTGGGTAGATGATTAAAATAATGGGTAACTAAACCGAAAAGGGGAGAAAAATGTCGATGGAATTAGGAAACCCGGCTTTAAAAAATCAGCTTTGTTCTCTGCTGCCACGAGAATAAGATAGCCAAGCTTGGGATTTGGGCAGTGGATGTGGAAGTATTGAACAAGAAAAAACCAAATGGATTTGTTCTTCCAGGGCACAGAATACGAGACAGGCCATGTTTTAAATGCTGGGCCAGGGCCAGGCCACTTCATAATACAGCTGTATCACACAGGAACGAGAAAGATAGAACTGAACGCAAACAGAATGATAGAGGGACTTGGGGAGCAGAGATTCTCATGAGGGATGAGCAAATGGTGTGGATAAAATAAAAACCAAACTGAACTTTCACCCCAGCTGAAGTGAAATCAAACTCTTTTAAGAAAAAAAAAAATCCGAACGTCCTATCATTTCTTTTCTCATCACATTATGTTTCATTTTTGCCCCCTTTGACATCTAGAAAATCCCAGCAATATGGCAAGATGAGGGGATGGAGGAATAACAAGACCCCTTCTGGCGTTATTTCCAGCAAGAAAAAAGAAGCCCGGTGCCGCAAGAAATATCACCAAAGCCCAGATCCATAGGCGTACAGGCTAGAGGTACAGACATGTGTGTATGTGATACGTAGATGGATGGATAGACTGCAGATGTAGCTATAGTCACGCAAATTCCAGCAGTCAGGAGGTTAAACGCATTAAATTACACCTACGTTCAAACTCCCATCTTCTCATCTTCTGAGTTCGATCATCTCCGCACACAGACTTTGGCAGATAATATACTCCGGCACCTTACTCTCCTATCTGTGGTGTCAGAGCTCTTGGTTTATGAGGCTATCCTAAAGTAATCTGTGTCAGGGGGCTGGTGAATGGGCCACTGTTCCTGATCGACGGCCATTGAAGAGTCCAGCCATCACATATCAGCTGACAATGGGCTTTTCCCTCCTTTGTCATGATGTGGCTGGCATGGTACACCGTGTGTGTGTGTGTGTGTGTGTGTGTGTGTGTGTGTGTGTAATGATGATTAGGCACTGACGCTTCAGAAGTGGTGGCCTCTGCCCAGACAGCAGTTGCTCTCCCTACTACTAACTACACCCCATTATGAAACCTCAGAAGCCCCCATTTGCCCTTGCGACCAGAAGCCCCTCCACAAGAACTTCAGGTGTGGAAAACGCAGATGGGCAGGGAGGCGTGTTTGACCTTCAAATTTCTCTCTCTGCACCTCACCCCCAAGCAAACACCATCACCGATGTGGTCAAAGGCACCACTCCGAGAAGCCTAGCGATCACGCCCTGTCCCAGTCCATTTACTGCTTCTGCCACTCAGCTCACCTCTGAATTAAAACCTGAAGTTGACGATGAGAACAAAGTTCGAGGGACCTCAGTTCCTTTAAGTCCCTTTTCTCCTGAGCTCTGAATATGAAAATAATCTTAGATGTGCCTGGGTGGCTCAGTCAGTTAAACGTCCGACTTCGGCTCAGGTCATGATCCACGGGTTCACGAGCTCAAGCCCCGTGTCGGGGTCTGTGCTGACAGCTCGGAGCCTGGAGTCTGCTTCGGATTCTGTGTCTCCCTCTCTCTCTGCCTCCACTCCGCTCCACTCCGCTTCTCTTTCTCACTCTCTCTCTCTCAAAAAAAATTTTTTTTAATTAATAAAAAAGAAAAGAATCCTAAGACAATCATAACTCCAAGAACTGCCGCGTGTGAAGGACTTCATGTTCTTCGTAAGAACCATTCAGAGGTGAAGGCACTGATGTGAGAGGAGAGAGCGCCTGAGCTCTTTTTTATTCCCGGGAATGGACAGCTGGGGAACACACATTTAAGAGGACACGTCACGGCTCCTCAGGACTTCACCCGACACCATTGCACAATGATGGGAAAGGAAGACCTTCAAGCAGCCATTTAACATTATTGCTAAAATTGGTAAATAGCAGCATGCTGGGGAAGAGCCCATGCTCTGGAATTTAAATTCAAATAGCCCTATCATTAGGGAGTTTTCTGGGTTTGGAAAAGATGCATTTGAAATCTATTTTAAAATCAGCCCAACAAGAGCTCTGATTTTCTTCTCCACGCTTCTTTTATTTGGTCATCATTATAATCATCCAAGCAATGATCGTTTTCGCTGGTGACTCCCACGGAGGAACTGGAAGCAAATGCTAGTGGAGGGTCCCGGATTGCCCAGCGCCTGGATGCATCAACCCATAATGGCCTCGCACACCTGGGTTTGATTCATGTCAATTTTCAACGTGAAAAAAAAAAAATCACGATATTCTTGTCATATCGCCAACATAAGAGGGTGACCATAAGTAATGCAGAAAGTTTGGGCGTCTTCTCCAGATTGTTAAATGAGGCTGGGGATGTGGGGCATGGTGACTTGAGAATGAATTATATTTTTGGAAACACACTATCATCATGACACCACTGGGTGTATTGTTTTATATCCATTGATTCTTATACTTGTTCATCAAAACTTGTGTCCCCACCCAACCTCATATATTGAAATCTTAACCCCCAGTACCTCAGAATCTGACCTTATTTGGATATTGGATCTTTACAAAGATAATCGAGTTAAAATGAGGTCATTGGGATGGGTCCCAGCCCAAAATGACAGAGGTCCTTACAAAAAAAGGATATTTGGACACAGACACACCGGGAAGGAAGGTATGTGGGATGCGAAGAGACACAGGACAATGGGAAGGGATATGGGGAGAAGCCAACCATCTCCACGCCAAGAAGAAAGACCTAGAACAGATTCTCCCTCATGGCCTCGGAAAGAACCAAGCCTACTGATACCTCCATCTTGGACTTCTAGGTTCCAGTACTTGTGATAATTCGTTTCTGTTAAGTCACCCGGTCTGTCGTATGTTATTATGGCAGCCCCGACAAACTAACACTCATTTATTAACATTTTATGGTGGACCGGGTGCTTTACATTAATGACATTTAATCTTACCAAATAACTCTATAAGCTTTTTATTCTACACATGAGAGAACTAAGAATTACCCATTAAATCGCTTGTTCAAATCACCATCTGGTGGGCATTCTGGCTGGGGTGACACCTTGGACCTGCCTGACTTTGTGTGCTGAGTTTGTGTACAGCTACAGGTGACAAGGGACACAGGACTTTACACTATACATTCACCTCCTTAGGGTTTGGGGTTACATCCACAAGACTATACGTGTGTACGCGTATGTGTACGTATATGGAAGTGAGGGTGTAAGCACATAGGCTCGGGAGCAAGTTTTCCAAGGGTCTTCCTGAATTCTTTGGGGTTATATTTCATAATCGGTGGAAATCCTAAGACCCATCAGATCTACCAAGCAGGACAACGTTGACAGGACCGATCAAAAGACAATAAAGACAGAAAGGATGATTGTCACTCGGTTGGATCTGCTTCTCCAAAGGCGTTTGGGCCACTTGTAAAATCCTAGACAAGTACCTCGGGAGCAAGGGGAGGAATCAGAACCGCTTCGCAGTCATCACGGACTTCTTGTATTGCATTAGCAGGTAGATAATAGCCAAGTCTTCCAGGATTTAACCGTAAGAAACCCCCTTAAGTGGCCTGCACCTCACACTGTATCATCACTCGCTATTGTCACAGAAATAATCATGCAGATTCGGCAGCGGAGGAACGTCTCTGGTAGAACAGAGTTCATGCATGACATATGATGTATCTGTTCAAAGGGACAGATACATCTTTCTTACTGCCGCCACGCAGAGGCTCTCATCCACTGGCACTCCCGTGCAAATCACCTCAAATAAATGTGAGTACTGCAGTGCCCACAGTAATTCCTTCATTTTTAAACACATAATGGAAATGTATAACTAGTCCTCATAAAAATTTATATCTCAATCCGTCCCTTTAATTTATAACAGGCCCTCTAGGCGGTTATTATTCAAACATTAATAAAATGCCTATGGATCACCAAAAGCAAGTGTCTCCAAGTTCACTTCTCTTCATATTTGTATATATATAAAACTAGATTAGCATTAACGCCACTTCTGGTTCTAACAACAATTATGCTTTTAATAAGAGACCGCCGTGTGATGTATTATCTTAATCATGCTAGGAATCCGGGCTCCTATCATGAAGCCGAAGTTGAATTTTTCATGCCCTTTGCAACAATTGTTACTCTTAATGCCCTATATGTTTGGATTCCGCAGTTTATGCAAATGTTCCCTTTCTATAAATTTTAGATTTATCTCCATTTGTCATTGTATGTATTGTAATATAAGGTGATTGTTATTTTTTCCCTAAAATATGATTAAAGCCCATTTCAATTATTTATACTGGGCAGGGAAATAAAATAAAAGTCGATGGGATTTTCCTCTACGGCAGGGTTAATTATGTGACTTTTAAAATGTTAATAAATTTAACACAGGTCCAAACCTCTCCTGAATTTTTAAAAACAGTTGTCTCGGAAAAAGACTTCACTGAACTGAGGAAAGAAAGTAATAAGCATACAGCTATTATTTTCATTACGCAGCCAAAGTGTTTGATTCAGAACGTTCAGTGGGAGAGCGTTTTTCGCTCCCGTGGTAACGTGGCTCAGTTCCTGTTCCTGTGTTTTCCCAGAAGCCTTACAACCTTGTAGCATGTGTTTTCCTGAATTAAAGAATAAATAAATAAATAGCTGACCTGTGTTTCTCCTCTAAACTTGAGTGATGCATTTCAAACTGTCTTTGATGCTTTCCAGCCAAGTGGTTTAGCACAAGGCAGAGCTATCCCCATAGAACAACAACACGGCTGTGGATGGAAGTCTTGCTCTAACGTCTTATTTTTATAACAGATCTTTTCTGATATTAGCAGTGGGTGTCCATCAATGCTCAACCGCCACTGGGTTGGTGAGATAACCTTCTATACCATGAGAAATCCAAGGCTTCTGTACCAGATGTGTCCGTAAGAAAAGTTTATTTTCTAATAAGTTACACCCCTTCCCATCCATCTCTCTCCACGGCCATTTAAAAGTACCAAGGGGGAAACATAGACGAGAGGTTTCCAGTGAACCAAGAAAAATCTTTAATAAGGCCCGTGAGTTCAATATATTAGCCGATTTCCCACAGATTTTATCATGACTCTTGATTTTTCACCTGTGATCCCCTTTCAATAGATGTACAGCAACGAAGCTAAAAAAAAAAAAAAAAAATCACAGATTGATTCTGGTTAAATGTTAGTCGTTATTGCTAATGAGATCCTGTACCTTTAAAAAGCTAACTCTGTTTCAGTCCCTTTATATCCTGCAACTCTAATGGTCTTTCCACTAATTGGTTCTGTGTAAATGAAACAAGCTGAAAAACACTGTGGCACCAATAAATATTAATAAGTTATTGTTTGTTTTCTTTACCTTGCTTATGAATTCATACAAAGACAGTGCGAAGACATTAACTCCAGTCTATTAATTGCCACCTGATAATTGCCACCTGATACTTTTCTCCTGGATAATTAGGTACCCATTAGTTCTAATCAAGTAGTTACTTAATTATTGCAGTAATTAGTCTAATGGACTAGCAAATTGAAGCTTTATCACTTTTGGATACTTAATGTTCCTGACAGAGTACTTCACAAGTGTCAGGGTTCCGGATTCAGCAACCTGTCATCCAAGAACCCCCTCCTCCACGCCACCCTCGCCCCATTATCCCCGCATCCGCTTTCCCTGCCATTGTTGTGGAGCCTTCCACGAGGCAACCCAAACCCAAATTCCTCCTGCCGGGGCCCTTCCTGGTGCAGCCCTATCGCAACACGATGCAACACCTTCCCCAGGGCAACTGTACAACGAACCGTCCAGGGTTTGGGCCACGTGAACCATTGGCCGAAGGGCCGAGACCATTCCAGAGAGAGGCAGAGAGACTGCAGACAAAGTATACTGATGAACGGAAGACTTGTTTAGGAACGCTAGGGATCTAATTAATGATAGTGTGTCCTATCTTCCCGGCTGCACCAAAAGATGATGCATAACAACCAGAGCCATCCCCAAAAACGTACACGTTGTTTACACAGAAACTGAAGTACGCCCTAAGTCCAAAAGAAATTCACATGATGGACCAGAAAAAGCCCCGAAAAGTGATAAAATTGCTTTTCAGGACGATCTTGTGTCCTCCTCTGTTACGGAATTTCCATAGACATTGAATTTACTGATGACCTTCTTCCCCATAAAGTGCAGTCTATGCTGCACAGACATTCTAGAACATTCCCTCACCCAATGTGCCTCTTCATTTCCAAAGGTGATCATTGCTTACCTTCTCCAGTGTCCTCTCTGAGAGAGTCACTTGATGGCTCTATTCAGGGTCTTCTTCACTGGCCAACATTGCCCCCTTTTTTGTTTGTTTATCTTACTTCCTCTGCAAATGTCTCTATTTCGGCAGATTCCCTAGGACTGCGTCCTGGGATTGATGGATTGATTGATTGTTGTAGTCAAGGAGGCAGCTATTTGTCTATTCAAATCTACGTCCTCTCCTTAAGTGATC
This sequence comes from Puma concolor, assembly GCF_028749965.1. NCBI lineage: Eukaryota > Metazoa > Chordata > Mammalia > Carnivora > Felidae > Puma > Puma concolor. The sequence continues at coordinate 135,985,455 of NC_141672.1, forward strand.
CCATCTCCGTCAATAGCCTAGAGATCAGATCCTGTCATTTTCTTGCTTAAAATCTTCCAAACGTTTTCATTACACTCAGAATACACTCCACACTCCTGACCCATGAGGTCCTTGCCTGATTTGGTCCCTGTGATCTCTCTCATTCTCTGTGTATGGCATGCTTCCTCTCTTGGGCCATGTCAGTCGCTTGGATTTTTCTAGTCTTGGATCACACCCAGGTTGTTTCTGCCTCAGGGCCTTTTCACATACAATTCTCTCTATATTTGGAAAGCTTTTCTCAGTTCTTCTCATGCCTCATTCTTCCTTGTTTCAGCTTCAACTCAAGTGTCACCTTAAAGAGCCTTCCTCGAATATCCTATCCAAAACCAACTCCTAAAGTAAATCTCAGTTTCGGAACTCTGATGGTTCCCTTTATAGCACCTAATACCAGCTGCCATATCCCCCCCGGAAATTTAATAACACGGAAAGGGACTTTGCCTCTTTCGTTCACTTGAGCAGCTGTGGCACAGAGTAGGCACCAAATACCTTTTTAAAAAATTCATCAGTAAATGGCTGAATGAAAGATGGGAGTCATTCTTCAACTCTAAGATATGTAGATCAAAGACCTTTCCTTGGAAATTCTTCCTACTGAGAGTGACCATGTGATCCTGTTAGGTTCCGGCGACAGATGCAACTTTCAAATATCATGCATTTCTGCCCAATGCGATCCTCTGGGCCTCGCTGCGTAAAGTAGTCCGAAATGTATAGCAGTGGATTAAAAGAGAGCTTCCCTGGTCACAGGACCTCAGGCTTTGCTTTCTTGATTTTTGAAATGGAAATAATAAATAATAACAACACCTAAAGGAGAGAGCCTCCGCGAGTATTTGAGACAAGGAATACAGGTATTGTTTAAGTGCGGGGCAGCAAACCCCCTCTGAGGATATGAACTATCTTCAGAGATGCTTGAAAATGTGGCTCCTGTATCCCAGAGGCCCACACCACTTTAGCAAGCTCCTCTTGCAATGTATCACGTCCGATGGCGAGCTCAGGGTTTGGGGGCTCACCAGAATTGCCTCTCGACATCTGCGTTTGGGCCCATCTTGCTCATAAAAGTGCTAGAGATTTGCTCCTGTAGGTTACTCGCTGCTAGGTCTCCACTGGCGTCCGATTTCCCTTTATGTGAAAAATTGCGTCGCAGAAATTTCCAGGAGGCAGATGACGTTGGCTGTTTCTTCTTCCTTTTTTTCTGCCCGGCTGCCTAATTGCAAGCCTCATGAACACAGGGCTAGGAAGACAGGAGCGATCCAACCGCAGGCTGCAGGAGACATGACGAGGCCTGGGAATGGCAGTCCCCGGGGATACGGAGAGGCATTATCCCACGAAAGGTGCCGCTAACCATGTCGCCACGCTGAACCTGGACTTTATCTCGTACATCGATTTGATTCGGATTCTTTCAGTCTTCAAGTCAGATTTGTATCTGAATTGATCACCGAGCCTTTGACAAGTGTCATCTGCCATATATATTGCAATTCATGACATTTAAGGGCCTATTGACCTAGAAATTCTGCTCCCACGTGGGAAACGAGACACCAATTTCATTTAAAAATGTGGGGCGATTGACAAATGCTCATATTAACTCAAATATATACCAAGAGGCAAGAGATTAAGTGTCCTGAGATCCATTTAATGACTCTATTTGGTTTTGCCACAGCTTTGTTCTTTTACTAAACAAGAATATGTTTATTTAATGTCAGCTGAATATCAGAAACTACAACCTATGTCCCCTGGCGGCTGTGGAGGAATTTCAATTTTAGAAAACGTAAGAATTTCAGAAGGAAGTACTAGCTGTATCCGAGTCTTTTAAAAAACAGATGAGTAAATATTTAATACGTTATGTATTTATTTTAATGAAAAAATAGACTTCTTTTTTTATTTTTTTAAAAAAAATTTTTTTCAACGTTTTTTTATTTGTTTTTGGGACAGAGAGAGACAGAGCATGAACGGGGGAGGGGCAGAGAGAGAGGGAGACACAGAATCGGAAACAGGCTCCAGGCTCCGAGCCGTCCGCCCAGAGCCCGACGCGGGGCTCGAACTCCCAGACCGCGAGATCGTGACCTGGCCGAAGTCGGACGCTTAACCGACTGCGCCACCCAGGCGCCCCGAAAAAATAGACTTCTAATACTAGTATAGTTTCCAAGATATGTTAAGAATGGCATAAGGTAACAAGAATAATAATATGTGGACTCAGTTTTCCGGAGGAAATATGCAAAACTAACCATGAAATATAAATGATGCTATAAAATCAACCTCAAGATATATGGTTAAACCCATACTCGGCCTAATCCCAGTTTTATTATCTGTGAAATGGGAACGTTCATATCTGTCTACCACACTCATTTCACAAAGATGCTATAAGGGTCCGTTGGGTTACTATAGAGAAAAAATTATTTGGCAAATTAAAATTTTTTGCTTTATAGGAGAGCAAGAGATCATAAAGAATAGAGCATATATTTCATTTTTAAAAAATATTTTGTTTAGTTTTGAGAAAGAGAGACAGCGTGAGCACGGGAGGGGCAGAGAGAGAGAGAGAGAGAGAGACAGAATCTGAAGCAGGCTCCAGGCTCTGAGTTGTCAGCACAGAGCCGGACGCGGGGCTCGAACCCAAGAACCCCAAGATGATGACCTGAACTTAATCAACCGAGCCACCCAAGTGCCCCTCATGTTTTTTTTCCCAAAAGAGCAATTATCGAATCTCATCTTCTTAGATTCAGAGCAACTCAACATGCTACATCTTTCCTATGTATTTTTAAAGAGTTTTTTAAAATGTTTTATATTTTTTTTTCAACGTTTTTTTTTTATTTATTTTTGGGACAGAGAGAGACAGAGCATGAACGGGGGAGGGGCAGAGAGAGAGGGAGACACAGAATCGGAAACAGGCTCCAGGCTCCCAGCCATCAGCCCAGAGCCTGACGCGGGGCTCGAACTCACGGACCGTGAGATCGTGACCTGGCTGAAGTCGGACGCTTAACCGACTGCGCCACCCAGGCGCCCCAAAATGTTTTATATTTTTGAGAGAGAGAGAGAGAGAGAGAGTGAAAGCAGGGTAGGGGCAGAGAGAGGGGAACAGAGGACCCAAAGCAGGCTCTGTGCTGAACAGCAGCAAGCCCGACAGGGGGCTTGAAATCATGAACCCTGAGACGATGACCTGAGCCTAAGCTGAATGCTCAACCAACCGAGACACCCAGGCACTCTTTACCTGTGTCTTTTCAGATGTGCCAAGTTAAGGGACCTGAGCCACAGTATCTTCTAACCCACCTCCCAGGGCACGGCCCCTTGACTGACACCGGCAGGGTGACTCCAGAACTCCAGATCCAATCAAAGCAAAAGAAGGCGACTCCGGTGAGGAAAGTCCCTGAAGCAATTGATGATTTGGTTCTGTTTGGCTTTGTTTTGTTGTTCTGTTTTGCTTTGTGTTTAATCCTTGGTTCCAATCTGATGGAGTGGCATGGGTGTGTCCCCACACCCGCCACTCCTTGAATGCCAATGATAACAAGAAGATTCCCATCAACTGAACGGCTGCCGTGTGGCGGGCACATGCTGCGTATCTTCAGAATAGACGTCGCAGCCGAGCAGCTGGACCTCCAGGAGTGTCAGGTGGCCTCTCCAGCATAACAAGGTGGTGATTAACACAGCTAGAATTCAGACGCTACCGGAACAGTGAACTCTTCTAGCGGTAGCTTCCCAGCCCCTACGGAGCCTGGCGCTTTGCTGGTTGCCGAGTTTTCTAGACCTCTTCTTTGAGAGAGAAGACGCAGGGTGTGCACATCTTTGCCTCCCACACAGTCGGCCTCCCACACAGTTTCTAGCGGCATCCTTAGCACGTGGTGAGTACCTAAAGGAATGCTGGCGGCCCTTAATTGATTGACCATGTCTAGGCGTACCTATCTTCTGTTGTGGACTGAGAACAAGTTGCTCCCTCTTCTCGCTTGTAATGTGAAGTGTCTCTGCTGGCACTCTAGGCTCCCTGGAACCTTGTCCTGCACAGCTAAGACAGCCCAAAGGCGAAGCCTGGGTGGAAATGCTAATTTCATAAGACGCCCGTTGGAACCCGAGGCAGGATAACTGTTACCACTTTGCCACGGGTGCCTGAGAAGTTGATGATTTGTTCACTGGCTTCTGGCCACATGCTAGGTTGCTTTAGTGGCATCGTTTGTTAATGGCTGTGGGGCATTGCTTTTTTCCACAGGCTGAATACCACTTGGGTAAGAGGAGCACAGGCTTTGGGATATGGAAGTGATGGTGCTGGGTCGTGCACTGAAGTCTTTGTCGGGTACCGCTGCTGGCCTTGTCCCGTAATGTCCACCGTCCTTGGGCCTCATCCACGTAACTAAAGACGTACTGACTGCAGAAGGTCCCAATCAAGCAAATTAAAATAGATGCAAAATAAGCTCTTATGAAGTAGGCACTTACGTCTTTTTCTTGAGCCAGCGCGGTACAGCGAAGGACTTTCTTTTATTGAAGTATAATCGACGTACAATGTTATATTAGTTTCAGGTGCACAATGCAGTGTTTTCATGATTCTATACATTACACAATGCTTACCATGATGCTGAGTGTTCTTTAGGCCAAGTGCAGTTGACATCTGTCACCAGAGTTATTACGATGTCGTTGACCGCCTTCTCTGTGCTGTACTTTTCCTCCCCGTGACTTATTTTAGAACTGCAAGTTCGTACTTCTTCATTCCCTTCATCTGGTTTGCCCGTCCCCCCACCCGCCTCCCCTCTGGCAACCGCTGGTTTGTCCTCCGGATTTGTAAGTCTATTTCTGTCTTGTCTGTTGGCCCGTTCATTTGTTTTGTTTCTTTTAGACGCCACATGTGAGTGAACTCATACCAGGTTTGACTTATTACACTCGGTATAATACCTTCTGGGTCCACTCGTGTTGTCAGGAGGGACACGGCTTTTGGATTGTGGTTCCGTGGCTTTCGAGCCGTATACTGTTGGCTGAGGTATTCATTCTCGGTGTGGCTTAGTTACCCCATCTTCAAAGTGTCTTTATCATGGGCCCCCATTCTGTGGGGATCACAGAAGATAAATGAACAGAGGAAAGTATCTTGTTAATCATAACGCACTCTGCAAATGTCAGATATTCTTGTCCCTGTGGGGAGTCAGGTTGTCAGTAGAAGAATCTTGCTATCATTTTACTTCCTACTCCACCCAGCAGTGTGCTGAAGGCTGGCTCGGCCAGCTCAGGAGACCGCCCGCAACTCTTCCTTGAATTCAGTAATGTCAAGGTGGTCATTGAAATAAGCTTTATTGAGGGTATTCATACACAGAAATTGTCAAGTGCTGCAAATCACTGCTTTCCACGTTCTTCCAAGGGCCTGTTGTGAAACATTTCCCAGCGCACCTCTGACCCCATCCCTTCCTTAAGCTCTAATCCCTCCCACCTTGTATCTCCCTAGAAGCCACAGGTTCCCAGGATGTTGGATTCGTAAACTCGGGCGGGGAGAGACCTTTTTTGGTGTGAAGTTTTATCCACTGCCTCACAAAGAGGCAGGCACGTACTAAGTGCTCAATAAAAAGGTATTGAGTGAATGGGTGAATTGATGAATGAAGATTAAGATAGATAAATAGATAGATAAATAGATAGCGTTAAAAATACAGGGGAAAGACGTACTGGAGTGTGAATATTGACTCTAACCAATAAGAACTTGAGCCTTTCAATGAACTTCTCTGAGGTTAGGTGTCGGCGTCTGTAGAATGGGTAAGTAGATACGCACTTCACATAGGATTGATGCGAAGATTAATTAAGGCGGGTGGACAGCACACATTGGGCAGTTAATAACTGTTAGATGGCTTTCTTTCCCTCCCAAAGCTAATGGGTAATTCTGTTCCTTCTCCGATTCATCCTCCTGCTTGACTACACCCCCCGCTACCTCCCACTGAGTTTATATACATATTTATGTTTACACACAAACACATATGTTTAACAACTAGCTGTGTGACTATCATTTCACACCAGGATGCCAAGCTCAGCCAACACATTCAGATGCTAACACCTGTGATGGAGGCAGAAAGAATGACTTCCATAAACCAACGTTTAATTTTTGAAATTGGAGTGGGTAATTCAGAAGGGTAATTCAGGAATTCCTTAATTGTTGTTTTTTTTTTTTTTCCTTTCTTTTCAAGCTCTGAACTAGTGGGGATCCTGCATTCATTTTGCTTACCTGTTAGAGGTGGCTGTAAGGGTCAAGTGAGACAATGTGTATAAAACACGCTGCACACGCTAATTATTGCCACTGTTAGAACAGGCAAATGACATCAATGAATCCTAGAGCCACAGAGCTGGCTGGGAGCTGAGATTATCATTTAGTTCGACCCCGTTCATTCTTAGATGAGCAGCTTTAGGCAAAAATAAAGTGACTTTTCTTGGGTCACTCAGTTTAATCAGTAGCGAAAAATCAATCCAGCAGCTATCGACTCTGAACCCAGCGCCCTTGTTTGTGCTAGTACACCCCCCATCTCGTCGATTTGACAATAATTAAAATGGCAGCTGCTGGGAGCAAAGTGTGATCTGAAGCACACACATGACGGTTAAAAGAACAAGAAAAGCCTAACGTATACCGAGAAAGTATGCATACCTCCTGAGCCACATTAGCTTTTCTCTGTCAGATCATTTAAAATGCATCGTTTTATCACCATGAAAATACAATTGCAATTAGCAGAAAGGACAAAAAAAAAAAAAATTCTTCTTCGAAGAGCTTTATAAATGGCCAACAGAAAATGTCTTTAATGGCCTAAAAGAAAGGGGGAGAAAAGTAATAACTGGGGCCTACATTACTTTGGATGTAATTAATGGTACCGGAGCAAAAGGAACCAGGCGGGGATTACGGCACAAAATAGCAGACATAAGCCCCGCACGTGTCGAACGCAACATCTTCCAGCCACGTTCAAGCACTATCTTCTCCCATTCTGAAATTCTCAAGCTCAGATGTAATCAATTTGAGCTTGTAATGATCCAGCAGCTTAAGATCTCCATAATTGTTTAGCCCACTGCTGTTCAACTGCCTGTAACTTCTGGAAAGGAAGATGGCCTAGTAAAGCACACAGTGGGAGGGAGTGGGTGGCAAGAGACTCTCAGGGATGGGCGAGGAGAAGCAGGCAGAAGCATTCAGACCTCCTCAACGTTCCAGGTACCAGGTGACTTATTCAGCCTCTGCTCAGGGGTGATATTAAAAAGATTCCACAGCTAGTCAGGTATAGGCTCCAACTGATCCGAGCTGATGTTGGCTGCCATGTTGGAGCGGGCTTTCTGTTGTGTTAGGTGTTGACCAGTCCCCAGAGGTGGGGCCAGGGCTACCAGTGTGGGTGGAGGTGGGCAAGGATTCTCAGAGCTCACGTCATCAGTTATTTGCCAGCTGCGGCGGAAAGAATACGGTTTTGTGACAAACAGAAGCCATACGGCTGCCTACCCACTGAGTTGTTAGTGTGTCCTTCCTATTTTCTGCCTTCCTCCTTAGGCTTCCCCTTCCATACCTTCACGGTTGCTGGTTGTTGGAAAGAAGTGCCATCAGTGCACAGTTTAAAGCTCTAGGAGGAGGGTTCTCGGAGAGCAGAGAGTGAGGCATTACACATCAGTGAGCCTTGTCTGAGGCCGATTCCCCTGTGTCTGGGGTGGCAACACCAGGCCACGGTTGTCCAGGGATGAGGCAGGTCGGATCAGCACGCTGGACAGCTGAAAAAGCACTTTCTGCCCAGAGACACTAGCCTCACCTCAGCCCCAGCCTCCCAGACAGGCAGGTTCATTCAAGGTGGCTTCACCTTGATTCCTAAAAAGATGTCAGAAACTCAAGGGTTTCTAGTTTTTAACCCTACGCAGGCCCATGCTGGCAGGAGAACTTTATGACTTCATGCTTGCCACAAACCTTCCCCGGGAGCGCGTCCTTCCAGGATGAGTGGCCGTTGAATTTTATTCCAAGTAGATATTCTCTCTTTCTATGCAAGGACCAACAATCCATGTGAACGTCAAGTTCACGGGCATTCCGTCCTCCTTGGGGTGACCCCCCTGCTCTCAATGGTAAAGGCTCGTTGATGACCCTTCATGGCAGGGGCTGTTTCGACTTGCGGTGGCCCCTTCTCTATGTCATTTCAAGGAGCGGTTGCCTTCGGGAAAGGCCCCTTGTCCTTCCTGTACTGTTTTCTGCAGCAAGAGGCTTCTCAGCTGCCTACGTGGCTGGGCCTGATGTAGCCAACATCTTGCAGATATAAAATGGAAAATGGACTTCCCCTCGGAACGGCAGCAGCTGCTTAGCACCATCAGAAAACAAAATCATCATACTTGAAAACCGGATTTAGCAGTTTCAAAGAGCTGCTAAGACAAAATTAGGCGGAGACAAGAGTGTGGTTTTGCAACTGGCAATGCCTCCACCAAACCCTCTAATTCATGGAAGAAGGACTTCAAAACATGAAATGCCTGAGGGTTCCCCCACCCCACCCCACCCCCACCCCCACCCCCTGGGCTCCACGTGTGCTAAAAAAGAACGCTTAGATTTATCTCATCCCCTCCTGGTTTCAGCCACTGGCATCCCAGATTTAAATTCCCAGGGACGATACATTTTTACCTTGACCCCATAGCCACAAAGGCGGCCCAAAGTTTTGTTCCCTAATGAGATACACAGCTTTTCCTGAGGTATCTCCAGTTACTAATATATTAAGGTCATCTTTTCGCCTTCTGAGCCAGCAACTGGTCATTTCGGAAAATCTACCGGAGAAATCCCTGGTCCTCAAGATTGTTATTCAAGGGACCAAATTGTTTTAGAGGCCCTCCTGTGACTTATTTTGGTTTTTGTGATATTTTTGTTTTGCTTTGTTTTCCTTTGTTTCCGATCTAAGATAGATCCGAAAGTTAAACTTGGAGAGAATCCTTCCCACATTGCAATTATTTTGGAATCACCTGTGTCCCAGCTATGTCTACTCTTGTGGAAGGGGAAAAAAACATGTCGGGGCGTCTGGGTGGCTCAGTTGGTTGAGCCTCTGACTTGGGCTCAGGTCATGATCTTGCAGTTCGTGGGGTCAAGCCCCGTGTCGCGCTCTGTGCTGACAGCTCAGAGCCTGGAGCCTGCTTCGGATTCTGTGTCTCCCTCTCCCTCTGCCCCTCCCCGCTCGCCTCTGTCTCTCTCTCTCTCTCTCAAAAATGAAAATAAATATTAAAATTTTATTTTTAAATGTTGACGGGTATATTGCAAAATTTTTAAAGACTGTAATTGGACTCTTGTTTTTCTTTACCTAGCAAATGAAATAGTTGCATTTTGTTGGCGTTTGTGTCTCCCTACAGCAGAAGTTTTGTTTTGCTGTTGTTTTTCTTCTGCTTTTCACTCTGGGCTTTTTTCCAGAACTAGGTAATGAGTTTCCCTGCATAAGTCACCTGTTTTTTTGTTTTGTTTCGTTTTGTTTGAAAAAAAAAAATTTATGTTTATTTCCTTTTGAGAGAGAGAGACAAACAGAGTGCGAGTGAGGGAGGGACAGAGAGAGGGAGACACAGAATCTGAAGTAGGCTCCAGGCTCTGAGCTGTCAGCACAGAGCCCGATACGGGGCTTGAACCCACAAACCACGAGATCAAGTCCTGAGCCAAAGTCAGACGCTTAACCGACTGAGCCACCCAGGCGCCCCTGTTTTAAAAATGTTTTAGTGTTTATTTTTGCGAGAGAGAGTGAGCACAAGTGGGGAAGGAGAGAGAGAGAGGGAGACACAGAATCCAAAAGGCTTCAAGCTCTGAGCTGTCAGCACGGAGCCCGACGCGGGGCTCAAACCCACGAACTGTGAGATCGTGACCTGAGCCGTAGTCGGACACTTAACCAACCGAGCCCCCCAGGCGCCCCATAAGTCACCTGTTTTTTATCCAAGATACTTTATCATAGACTGTTTGACACACCGATCATAGTCATGGTGAAGACCAGCGTTATTTGCCAAGTTTTAATTTGGTTAACTAAAAGTAAGTGTATCGACAGCAAGATCTAGAAATGCCAGAGAGTGGGGAAGGGTGGGTAGAAAGGACATGCTGGGAATGTGGGGAGGAGGTTGGTGTTACTCAAGACCCTTGAAATGAGATAATCTGACGAGGGTGTTCAGGGAGGGTGCTGAGTGTGCTGTTCCGGAAGCCTGTACCAAAAGGGTAATAGTAAGATGTGAGTATATAAGGGGAGTTGGAAATGTCCTCTCTTCTTTGCATGATCCTGCCAAGGAAGGGGAGAGCAAATGAGAGTAAAACTGGGGAAACTGAGTCGGGAGGTCAAAGCCTGACCCATGTGAGGTCAGTAAGACTAGCAGCAGGCCTGGGACCCCGGTGATTTCGGGAAGGCTGTCTACAAGAGGGGCCCTGGATGTCCTCTAAAGGCATTTCGGACAAGCCCTTCGGCTGAGGGGGTCAGTGCCAGCCTTGACCCACACCAGCGGGTAGCCAGTCAATCACCCTGTCCAATATAAAGCCTCATTTTCTTTAAAAGAACATTTGTGTACTTTGTTCCAGGCAAGGAACTCAAGTGACCCCAGACTAACTGCAAGCTGTCCCCTGACCCAAATCAAAGGAGCTCTCCAGCACCTGCCATTCATCAGGTTCCTTTCAGCAAAGTAGTCATGAAAGAGAAATAATTTTACTCACACTGAAAGTGTAGTTCTTTGGGGAAGCAGATGTTGAACAGCAGCCCAACAACCCGGTACAACAGTTTAGGACAGGAAGTGGAGAAAAAAATAGATTCAACAGGAACTGCAGAGGGAATTGACAAAGGCAGAGCATAATTACCTGCCTTGGAGTGGAGCCTGAACACTGACGCTAACATCATTACTCTCACATTAAGAGGAGAGGATTTTTCCCTAAATACGATCAGAGCTTTGCCCTTCGATACCAACCATTCTATCGAGGGCAGTGGAGGCAGGGAGCCTTTCAAGAAGGTGAGAAGACAGAAAGAGGAAATTAGGCAGACAGACATAAGGGCACCTTTCTATATCAATACTCTTGGCCTCGCTATCTGCTTCTCTAACCCACTTGTTTTTTGGCAGGTACCCGCATCGCATTAAAAATGTATCCTGTGAATCTAATATATTATCTCTGCATTTGTGTGGGATGGAAGGGTGGAGACACTCAGAAGACAGGCCTTACATATTTCTTAGAGTGGCAGTCGCTTTTCAGAAATGATTCAGTATATACTCGTGGCAAGATCCCAGCTCATACAGAATTGATGATTGCTTGTTATTAGAAGAACAGAGCGTCGGGTTGTGACTGAGGGTGGGTCAAGTGCCTGGGTCCAGTCCCTAACCGGCGATGCCGGACAGGTCACTTACTTCATCTGTGAAATGCACAATGATAGAACCTAACGCGTGTGGGCGTTAAGCAACGTAACAATTGCAAAGCAATATGCGATAAGTGTTAGCTGGTATTATTATTCTTAAAATATTACACTCCAAAATGAAAATCGAGATCAATCCAAACTACAAAGCCTGTTTCAACTTCCAAAATGCCCCTAGAGCCAACAGGCATGGCGTGAGAGCTCCCTAAAACCATGTTCCCAGTAAGACCATAAGCCTTCCCAAACCAAGACGAGCTGTGTTGTCCCTGTCAACTGACAGCTGGGTCCATCTTTTAGATTTGCTATGTCATGCATGCAGGACTGGTTAAAAGGCTTTTCAGACAAGAGTCCCATGAAACCACAGAAGAGAAAAAGACGGAAGGCGGAAAACATTCCTCACAGGCAAGTGACAGAATTCAGGATCCAAGCATGCGGTGATGCCCTGAGCTCAAAGTCTTTACAAGCTAAGTGGTCGATATGGGCTGCCTAAGATCATCTCCCAATATGGCCCTGAGAGAACCAATAAAGGACCCGGCGGTAAGGGGAGAGAGAGGAAAGCACTCGGCTGAAAGATTGACTGATCTTGCCACAGATCAGATGGATGGTTCTAAATGACCTGTAAAGACATTCCCAGAGCCCTGGGCCACAGCATTAAGAGCCCAGACACCACTCGCACTTCTGAAGTAGTTATTAGTGACTGAAGTCACAGTTGACAACTGTGACTTCAGTTTCAAGTAATGGTTTAACAGCATCAACTTGAGGAAAGGTTATATCTCGGCGTGTCTGCTCTACTGCTGACACTTAAAGGAAATAATTGGTAGATTTAGAGCAGAGAGAGAAGCCAGTGGGTAGAACAGGAGGGGCGGTCAAAACTTCGGGTAGAACGCCACCGCGATCGCGCGAAACAGAGCCAGAAATTTTTGCTAAGCTGCGGCACCGGAATTAACCGCGCGCCCGAGCGTGTACCTCACACACGTAGGCAAATGCCACCCACCATCCCCGTCCCTCCTTCTTCCTAACACCCGAAGAGGCCTCGTGTTGTTCCCTCTGTCAACCTACTGACTCACGAGAATTCTTCACGTGCCTATGCCTGCCGGTTGGAATGCGTTGCAATTTTAGGAATACTGCATTGAACAATGCAAGAAATGTGCTTTCCGAGCACCTTTGGGGTGTGGGAGGTCTGTGAACGGGGCGATCAGACCTTTTGGTTCTGCCCTGTTGCTTGGCATAAACCATCAAGAACACACATGGCTCCCACCCCACCACCTGACTGTCATCACGTTCAATCAACAGGATTGGATTTGGGGGAGGTGCCGAAGGTTCACGTTGCCAGGCGGGATGCTGGGGACGCAATGCAAGCAGGGAGAGGAAAGGCTGTGTGTGCGCACGTGCGTCTGTGTCTGTGTGTGTGCGTTTAGCCCCACATACAGAGCTACCTTCGCCTCCACGGAAAGTCATACAAGCAAGTGATCCGTTTGTTGTCAAACTTCTCCAGATTTTGATCCCAAGCACCTTTGCATTTAACCATGTCAATACCACAGAGATTTTTTTCCCCCAGAAGATGTATCTGGTGCTTTTATTAAGAGGTAACAACCCATGTGATTTTTTTTAAAACCTTCGCACATTTCAACAACAGCACCGCCACAATTTACATATTGTAGCGTTTCTATTGTTATTTGGCCTTCCTGCCTTCTTTCTATTCATCCTTCCTTCCTTTTCCCCTTGAATTATATTTCATCCGCTTCTCTTGTTCCTGTATGTGTCTATCAGTAGGAAGATACAGACTAATACGCACTTAAGGGCCACCATTCATGGCATGGGATCATAAAGTGCATTCATGGGCTGCCCTGAACAGCTCAAAAGGCCCGGAGAATTGCCCTAACTTCCCACAGCACAAAGGATAGACCTTTGAGCTGGATGAGAGCAGCTGAATTCGAAATACAAGCAATATGGCAGATTGGAAAGGATGCTCTCCTCAATCGCTCCTCGTTGCCCTTGATTGAAAATATTTAGATGGGGATCTGACAAGCCAAGTTAAGTTGTATACCCTGACTCCGGTGAAGAGTATCTAGGGAATCGTGGCAATTCACCACCGAGATGGACAGACCCAGACACTTATGTTTTTTTTCCGGGAAACCACCAAGATAAGGTTAAAGGCATAAAACAGACAAAAATAAAATAACATAAAATTAAAAAAACACAAGTGACAAACGAAAAGGAAAATCAGCCCAAGTTTGGCCTGCCCTGAGATCTGGCTGCTCTCCGGTGAAAGGTAACCCAAGGCTAACAAGGGCATCCCTGGAGCCCAGCTGATTTAACCAGGTCTACCTTGCGGGCCATTGTTATGGAGAACAGGCTTCTGCTGTATTGAGCCCACCGAGCTGCCTCTTCACTCTAATGGCAGAGAATTCACCTGGGAGGTGTTAAATCTTCAGTCTATTCCTAGAGGGACTTCATGTTCCCCATAATTAATTCCTCCACTGGATGTCTATATAACGCCATACTCTAGCGGTCATTACAAACTGGTGTGATGGCTCCCGGAGACAGCTCCGGGGCCGCTGGCTAGATGTTTTGGGAGGCCCACGGAGACCAGCTCATCACGGCTGTAAGGACAACGTGACGTGAGTGCCACAAGCACACGTGCGCGCACACACGCAGGGAGACTCGCTCCAAACTGCTGAGATGGCTTTTCTTTTGGCCGAGGAAATGCTTGTCAGACGCATCAGCTGATCACATCCACAGAGCTGGAAGAAAGAAAGTGAACTGCACTGCGACGAACTCAGATTTCCCAAGTGAAAGCTGCACGCTGACATTTATATTAGCTTAGTTTGACATGACCTAGCCGCTCGGATTGAATGATGAAGAACTGTCCCCCGCCCCGCCCCCCCATCCTCCCACCCCAGACACAGAAAGTGCACCTTCCCGGGTCGGTAGGGCTAAGAGATCATGCAGAATGTTGCAATTTCCTGTCGGCTGTTCCCTGGGAATGCTGAAGTCCTGGTAGTCTAAAGCATCATGTTTTCCATCGAATTGCTAACTGTGGGAGGAAACGATCCATACATCAAAAGCACAGAGAGGCATTTGAAACAGTGGTCCTCAAACTTCACTAATGCAGAGGAACATGTAGGGGGTGGCTCAAAACGCAGATTCCAGGGGCGCCTGGGTGGCCCAGTGGGGCAAGCGTCTGACTTCATCTCCGGTCATGATCTCACGGTTCCTGAATGTGGGTCCCGCATCGGGCTCTCTGCCGTCGGCACGGAGCCCGCTTTGGATCCTCTGTCTCCCTTTCGCTGTCCCTCCCCACTTTGTGCTCCCTCCCTCTCTCTCTCTGAAAAAATAAGGAAATAAACTTAAAAAAGAAAAGCAGATCCCCGAGTCTACACTGCACATAAGCGAAGTCATTTGGCCAGCATGTCTGCCCCTCTGACAAGCAAATTCTCACTACATGATAGCTATGATGATGGGTATTAATAGGGTATTATGGACATCGAAATTTAATTTATTTATTATTTAATTTAATTTAATTTAATTTAATTTGCTATTTTAGCAATATCATTAGGTTACTAATTATAGAGCGCTACATATATTTTAATCACTGACCACTTTTACCGCATAGTGAACTTGTCCTATGAGTCAGGCTAGGATGGGGTCCAGCCATTTAAGAACAAAAGACTAGCAAAGCAGAGGAGACTGGGCTCAGCACATGTCAGGCCACCTTGCAGGTAGTCGAGAGGAGACTTGAGAATTTTCACCGGCAATTCAGACATCTCCAAGTTGCCGAGGGGGCTCGGAGAAGTGAAGTCGTAAAAGGCAGGTTAGGGCAAAGCTGTGATTAGAACTTCAGTCTTCCACTTTCCTTCCTGATAAAGAGATTCAGGCCAATGAAATAATCATCCTACTCCTCACCATCACCAATCTTTGGCAAGGATTATCTAACATATTCTTCAAAGTCAGTCTATGAAGCAGGCAATATATTAAAAAAAAAAAAAAAAAAACAACTTACTTTGGCAACAATGAATATGAAGTTGAGGGACTTAGTAGCTTGTCCTGTGGTCACCGTCCTAGTCAGCAGGGGAACAAGATTCAAACAGAGGGTCTTCGGCTCTGGGACCTACAGTCTTAATCACTGTGTGATATATTCATCTCTTCATTCATTTTGCAAGGAGGCACTGAAGGTCCATCATCTGCCAGGCCTGGCTTTAGGAGATGGGGACACACTGATGTTCGTGACACAGTCCCTGTCTCCAAAGCCTAGAAGCTAATGGAGTAGAAACGTCCCGATCCTGGACAGTAGAACACGGTCCAGCTGGTGTGGTAATGGAGAAAGGACGTAGACTTACTTCTTCTGGTGCTGTTATGGAAGGCTTCCAGAGCGAGGGAACTTAGAGTAGTGACAAGATGGGGACAGGGGAATGTGAGCAAAGCACGTGAAAAGGCGCAGAGGTGAAATCCCACTTGGAAAAGGAGTGAGGCAAGTATGCTTTGAGGCTACACTCTTACCTGTGCACCTGCACAGCCACTGACATTGAAATCGACAACTCGCAGGGCGCCTGGGTGGCGCAGTTGGTTAAGCGTCCGACTTCAGCCAGGTCACGATCTCGCGGTCCATGAGTTCGAGCCCGGCGAGTTCGAGCCCCGCGTCAGGCTCTGGGCTGATGGCTCAGAGCCTGGAGCCTGTTTCCGATTCTGTGTCTCCCTCTCTCTCTGCCCCTCCCCCGTTCATGCTCTGTCTCTCTCTGTCCCAAAAATAAATAAACGTTGAAAAAAAAAATTAAAAAAAAAAAAAAAAAAAAAGAAATCGACAACTCGCTTAACTATTGAAGGCCAAACCCAATGGTTCACACCAGCTAAGTAACGTGAGTCTAGAGGGTTTGCTCAGCTTCATGATACAGGGAAGATGATGAAACGGTATGATGCGGCCGGAAGAATGTTGGCTTTCGAGCCACAGAGATCTGGACTCCGTTCTCTCCAGCTCCCACTGACTAGCCAAGAGGGTAGTATTGGGAAAGCCTTTCATCCTTTCTGGTTTGCAGTTTCCCCAACCGTTCGTAAGAATGACAAAACCTGTCCTGCAGGGTTCTTGAGTTTTAGTAAGAATGCATTTCAAAATCTGACACATGACACTACGGCAACACCAAAGCCAAATTACACGCTGGGAAAAAGCATTTGAAATACGTTTGGCAAAGCATTAATTTCATTAATATAGAAAATATTCCTACAAATCAATAAGAAAAACACCATGAAGGCTATAAAAGAATGGACAAGGAAACAGAAAAGGAAACACAAAAGGGCCTTCAAAACACAATATTGAAAAAGAAAACATGCTTGATCTCACTTAACGTTAAAATAAGTACAAATTAGGGGCGCCTGGGTGGTGCAGTCGGTTAAGCGTCCGACTTCAGCCAGGTCACGATCTCGCGGTCCGTGAGTTCGAGCCCCGCGTCAGGCTCTGGGCTGATGGCTCAGAGCCTGGAGCCTGTTTCCGATTCTGTGTCTCCCTCTCTCTCTGACCCTCCCCCGTTCATGCTCTGTCTCTCTCTGTCCCAAAAATAAATAAACGTTGAAAAATAAAATAAAATAAAATAAAATAAAATAAAATAAGTACAAATTAGAGGTGCCCGGGTGGCTCAGTCGGCTAAGCATCTAGCTTTTGATTTTGACTCGGGTTACGATCTCACGGTTTGTGATTTCGAGCCCTGCGTTGGGCTCTGCACTGGCAGCGTGGAGCCTGCTTGGGATTTTCTCTCTCCCTTTGTCTCTGCCTCTCCCTGGCTAGCCCTCGCATGCTCTCTCTCTCAAAAATAAATAAGTAGGGGCGCCTGGGTGGCGCAGTCGGTTGAGCGTCCGACTTCAGCCAGGTCACGATCTCGCGGTCCGTGAGTTCGAGCCCCGCGTGAGGCTCTGGGCTGATGGCTCAGAGCCTGGAGCCTGTTTCTGATTCTGTGTCTCCCTCTCTCTCTGCCCCTCCGCCGTTCATGCTCTGTCTCTCTCTGTCCCAAAAATAAATAAACGTTGAAAAAAAAAATTTAAAAAAAAAATAATAAATAAATAAATAAGTAAAATTAAATTAAAAAATAAGTACAAATTAAAACTACAGTGAGGGGTGCGTGAGTAGCCCAGTCAGTTAGGTGTCCAACTCTTGATCTCGGCTCGGGTCATGATTTCATGGTTGGTGGGATTGAGTCTCCTATCGGGCTCTGCACTGACAGTGCGGAGCCTGCTTGGGATTCTGTCTCTCCCTCACTCTGGCCTTTCCCCCTCTTGCGTGCTCTCCCTCTCCCTCATAATAAATAAATAAACTTAAAACCAAAACCATAATAAGATATTGTTTTTTACCTTTCAGATGATCAAAGTCAAATATAGTCAAAGTCAAGATCACCCCATGCTGGAGATGGGGAGGAGGGTAGTTTTAGCAAGATCTGTTAAAAATTTAAACTTGCCACCTGTGTGACCCAATGATTCTACTTTTGGCTATTCATCACGCAGATGTTCTGACACTTGTGTGCAAAGAAGTATGTATGAGAATGTTCACCGCAGCATATTGTGATAGAGGAAATTATTTGAAACAACTTAAATGCCTATCAAAATGCATCTAGTTCAATAAGTCATGGTAGAGGGAAACAGGGCAATATAAAGCAGCTGCTAAAATGAATGAGGCAGCTCATTCATGAATTGTTGCAGAATGATCTCCAAGTAGACAGTCATCGGTATGAAACAATACATTTATTCCTGTATGCCTGCATACGCATAGAATATCTCTGGAATAATACACCATGGACCGATGGCACTGGTTCCGTCTGGAGAGGGTTTCAGAGTGGTGGGAGCCTCCTACATTTTGAATTCTGTACCTGCTAAGAACACATACGTATTTAGAGGAGCAGAAGACCTACAAGCAAAACTGACGAAATATAAAGAACCACATTTGTCCCTGATGCATACAGCCTAATCTCGGAGGTGTTATTCAGGAAGGCAGAATGAACTTGAACATCCACACGCTCCCCCGGTGTCCCCTGTGACAGATGTCCTTTTTCATACTTTGGGACAGCCTATCCTCGACAAAGAGGTGCCACAAGGAATACCGGGACAGAACAAAGCGGGCAGCTGGCTTCGTCACGTGCGCCGTTGAACTAAGCTTGAAGCTATGTTTGTCTGTGTGCTGTACCCAGCAGAGTGAGCCACAAGACCCTAACTCTTCCATCCTAACTGTAAATTCCAGCTCTATCCACCACGTCACTAGCTACCTGATCTCCAGCAACTTACTTAACCTCTCTGAGACTCACTGCATTGAAAACCTAAAGGAAAATATTTCCTTTACGTACGATGAGAGGATATGCAATGGATAATGGGGTTACAGCACAGCGGTGGGCACACAATTGTTCGATTTTGCTGCTACGCTCAGGAAGAAAAGGTCTTTTATTTTCTTCAAATTTTTTTTTTTTTTTCTCTCCGAATTTTCATTTAAATTCCAGTCGGTTAACATACACTGGCATATCAGTTTCGGGGGCAGATTTTGGTGATTCATCACTCACACACAATACCCAGTGTTCATGACAAGCGGCCTCCTGGGGGCGCCGGGGGTAGCCAGGTCGGTGAAGCGTCCGACCTCGGCTCAGGTCATGATCTCCCAGTTCGTGAGTTCAAGCCCCGCATCAGGCTCTGTGCTGACAGCTCGGAGCCTGGAGCTGGCTTCGGATTCTGTGTCTCCCTCTCTCTTTGCCCCTCCTTCGCTCACTTGCTCTCTCTCTCTCAAAAATTAATAAACATTTAAAAAATTTAAAAAAATCACAAGTGTTCTCTTTAATATCCATCACCCATTTAAACCATCCTCCCCTCCCCCCCCCCCCCGCCCCCAACTGCCTCAAGCAACCATCAGGTTGTTCTCTTCAGTTAAGAGTCTGTTTTCTGGTTTGCTCCTCTTTTCCCTGTTATGCTCACTTGTTTTTATTTTTCTTTTTTTTCATTTTTTTAAAATAATTTCTACAACCCACATGGCACTCAACCTCACAACCTTGAGATCAAGAGTCACATGCTCTACCAACTGAACCAGCCAGGAGCCTGTAAAGGACTTTAAATGATTTGCATTTTGTATACATTCTATCTAGTCAGGTTGATGTTTAGATATCTGGTCTTTTAGATTATCATTTTTCAAAAGCTTTAATAAATACATAGATTTTTGTTGAGGGGCTCCACCTAAGATCCAGGCACTAACTCTCAACACAGGTTTGGAAAAGTGGCTCATTCTGCCTGCTTCAGTTGTCTCTGGTCTGCAAAGCAGTAATAATAATGGCATCATCTCATGGGGATGTGAATCTCCAGCGCATGTGAAAAGTGAATTCACACATAGCAACTTAAAGTCAAAGACTTTTTAACAAATAAGCCAAAGTCATTGATATTCATCATGTGAAACCTTCATCTCCAAGATGAACAACAGGCTCGGGGGACTGCCATACGCACTCCCCTCATCTCCATCCCGCCATTAAACCCCCTTGCGCTAAACAGGCTACTCTTGCAACGTCTTCTTCAGAAACGGATAGAAGTTCGTATTTTAATGGGCAATTGGTAATTTATTATGAGAGAGAAAGAGAGAGAAAGATGTCTTGTGAGAATATGAACAAAGGTTGAAAAAGGTAATGATCGGCTCTGGAGCTAATCAGAAGCAATGGAAAGATAGAGAAAAAGGAACCGAATCACAATTACTGTGTAGGATTTATAGCCCGGGTGTCCACAAAGAATACTGGGAGTCGGGTGTCCAGGACTCTCCTGCTTCAAGGTAATCAGCCTAGTGTAGGGGAACTTGAACAAAGTTGACATTGCTCCAACTGGGAAGGAAAGGCTCACATTCTTGACAGCTACATAGGGGTCACTGAAGGCAAGAGTCTCGTTGGTCTCACATGACTGAGCAGGCATTATGGAACTAAGGAAAATTCTATGTTAGCTTTAATTTCTCAGCTGACCAAACTGGACCCTGTGCTTTGTCTATAGGTTTATAATTTTTCTGCCTAATGCAATTAATTATCTGCTAAATTTCCACATGTTGTTACTCTACACCCAAAACACTGAGCTGAGTGTTTTCTCATTAATACTTTGCCACTAGGAGTAACTATGTTACATGGATGTTTTTAAGGATAATCCTAATTTCAAATACAGTATGATTTTGGCCCCAAGAACCATCCAGTAACTTAGGGATTCCCAAGCTTATGTACAGTTTGATTAGATTCGTCACTCCAGAAGGCATTACGTTAAAAAGCGTGTACACGTTACAAAAGATTTCCATAAAAGAATCGATGTTAGAAATCACCGAGTTACTCAAAAGATCACCAACACTTACATCTGAACTTCAAGTGTTAATGGGTCCATCCCGTCTTGTTGCTCTATTCACCTTGGAGTCGAATTATTTGCACGATCTGCCCCTATAGAAACCCACACAGTTGCGGCTACAAGGCAAAGCCAGTTGGGTCCAATTTACAGGGAAACTAAAATTTTCCAAGTTGCGTCTGTAAACAGGACTCGTGCCTGCCCATCAAATCATGTAAAGTGCCCCGGTCCATTTAATTGTTATGTTTTAGGAGCACTTTTCAGGAAAATTACACACGAGGAAAGAAAATCGTCTTGCACCTACATTCTTAGCTCGGAAAATATTACTCTCCCGACTTCAGCTCAAGTGAGAGTGCCCCAAGTTCACAAGTTATGGCAGCAGATGTGGCGGCCGGAGCAGCAGCCTGAGAATGTCAACGTGGCCTGGAAGGACGGTGAAGCCAACGATAAGCAGCAGGCCCTTTTGGATGACAGCTTAATGTGAAACAAGAAACGAGCTTCCATCCGACTCCCACCGCATGGGTGTCAACATCAGAAAATGCTCCATCACACAGCTAGTAGAAGCACAGCCTGATGGACACAGAGTCTGACCTTGCTTCCCCAGGAGACAATCCCTCCAGGTCGTGGGTGAGGGATACTGGCAAGGGTCACGGAGGGGGGCGTGCAAGTACAGCTGCTTGCTCAAATCCATCCCCTAATAAACAGGACTCAGCCTCCAGGGGTTGTCATGCCAGCCCTTTCACTAGCATTCACTGAACAGGCAAAAAGCAAAGCCCAGGAAAATATTCCTTTTTGTTTTGTTGTTGTTGTTGTTGTTTTTAAAGATCCAAAGCTGTGCAGAAAAGAGAGCAGGGAAGAAACACGTTCACGTAAGGCTCCAGCTCGGATAGGTGGGCCGAACTAGCTGGCCGTGTTCAGCCACACCTGAGTCCTTTATTGCCGGGATTTAAAAAAGGCCAACTGAAAGGTGGTGCAAAGGAAAGGGAAGATGGATGATGGAGGAAAGGATGGATGGATGGATAAATGGAGGGGATGATGACTGGATGGATGGATGGATGGATGGATGGATGGATGGATGGATAAATGGAGGGGATGATGACTGGATGGATGGATGGATAAATGGAGGGGATGATGACTGGATGGATGGATGGATAAATGGAGGGGATGATGACTGGATGGATGGATGGATAAATGGAGGGGATGATGACTGGATGGATGGATGGATGGATGGATGGATGGATAAATGGAGGGGATGATGACTGGATGGATGGATGGATGGATGGATGGATAAATGGAGGGGATGATGACTGGATGGATGGATGGATAGATGGATGGATGGATGGATGGATGGATGGATGGATGGATAAATGGAGGGGATGATGACTGGATGGATGGATGGATGGATGGATGGATGGATGGATAAATGGAGGGGATGATGACTGGATGGATGGATGGATGGATGGATGGATAAATGGAGGGGGTGATGACTGGATGGATGGATAGATAGATAGATAGATAGATAGATACAAGATGGAAAAATAGAAGGAAGAGAACATATTTGAATCTATAGTTATACCTTTATACTTAGATCTGTACCTATAACTTTTTCTCTTCTTACACATGCAGCCATGCTTGAGGCACACCGACTCAGGCAGCGAGCACATAGACCCCACTTTTACATAATCAGAGACATTTAAGTTCCCAAGTTGATCCCTTCAGAATGAAATCCTGCCTGCGGCCTTCGGTGATACGCAGCATTCTGCAGGGCCCCGAAGGTACACATCAGACTCCCTGGCTTCTTGGGTGGCTGGCAGCAGCTTCGATTCAGGGCCAGTAGAGTGACGCGTCCTGCCTCTGGAAAAGGGGTCGTTAGCTGCCCCACACTGTGCCTTCAGCGGGCACTTCAATGTCAGAGGCACGAAGGCTCGTTATGTTCCTTGCTCCCTTCGGTCCCATCTCTTCTTCCTCGTTGCCCACACTGGTCTCTTCCCTCTGCAATCCACCTCGTCCTCTCATTAGGTTTATCATCAGTGACTACTTAGCCGGCCTGAAAGCAGAGATGTCAGGCTGGACTTGCAAAGCCAGAGCAGTTCATGAGCGCTTTCCAGCTGGAAAGAAGTAGGACCTGCTGGTGGTCCTTCCATGTGGAAAAAAGAGATGTGTTTCTCAGATGTTTGTCCAAGCCGATTCCTCCCACGGAGCTAAATAGTTTCTGACACTTAGTACGTCTGGCCTGATTTGTAACCCATCGTAGAAAGACAAAAGAAGAGAAAAAGGGAGAGAAAGAAAAATTAATAGGGCACCGTTACAAGGTATTCGACATGACTGCAAAGGATCCACACGATTAGGAGTTGAATTAACGAGTTCGTTTGTTAGTCAAGGGACACTTAGGTCAGAGCAAAGCGTGTGGTATCTGTACCTCTGTTCTCTAACAGTAACGACAACAGCATCAATGTCTGAATGCTCCAGGGGGCTATGTGCATTTTTCTACACGTTTGGATTTCGTACACTTCTGGTAGAAAAAAATAGGTGAGGCTTATCCCTAAAAGTGGCCATGATATTAACTCCTAGTGTTGAGGGCTTTTAGTGTCCCTAATCACTCGACATGGAGTATCTTTATTTTTTTTTATATATATTTTTTTCAACGTTTTTATTTATTTTTGGAACAGAGAGAGACAGAGCATGAACGGGCGAGGGGCAGAGAGAGAGGGAGACACAGAATCGGAAACAGGCTCCAGGCTCTGAGCCATCAGCCCAGAGCCTGACGCGGGGCTCGAACTCACGGACCGCGAGATCGTGACCTGGCTGAAGTCGGACGCTTAACCGACTGTGCCACCCAGGCGCCCCTACATGGACTATCTTTAAACCTTACAACAACTTAAGGAGACAAGAATTATGACTTTGACTTCATTTTACAGAAGAGAAAACTGAGGCGCAGGAAGGTCAACAGCATGTGCAAAATCTCACGCGGACAAAAGGTAAACCCAGGAATTCAGACGCCAGTGCTGTTCCGCTTAACTACCACACTGTTCTCTGCCCCGTTATATTTCCTGATGATTGATCTGGGTAAATGCTCATTTGAAGCATCCATTGCTTTTGCAAACTACCTACAGGCATAAACGAAAACACATGTTTTGTTCATTTATTTTCGTTGTTCCTTTTATCCGTATTGTAGGTGAGAGGTGTTAACACCGTTGTACAAATGAACAAACCAGAGAGTCTATCCTGTAGTCAAGACAGGGACATTCTGGATGAGGGTTTTAGAATGTATGGTTCTGATGCCACACAAAAGGATTGATTCCATCTTTTTGCACTGAAACGGGGCGGAAGGACCAGGCCGGCTCCTTGTTCTCAAAGCAATAATTGAGTGGGAGGAAAATCAAAATGGAAGCAATAAGAAAGCAGAAGCTGACAATAATGTGATGATGATAAACTTTCAGTAAACTCCATTCCCCTGGGCTTCAAACTTTGAAAACAGACGTGAGGAAGAATGTTACGGTGAGAACGTTCATAAGTGGAAAGCCTCTTTGGTCCTATACAATGAAAAGAATCTATCACACTCTATCCAAGTTTCAATCGTTGGGAAATAAAGGCGTCTCTGGGTGTAAAGTGAACAGGAAAGAGAATTATTCGGGAATAACTCTAGGTAGATCAATACATCAGCTTTGACTCAGACACGATTCTCTCACTGCCCTACGTTTTCTGTCACTGTAAACCTGCCTGCATGTCACAGAGAAACAATAAAATGAAGGGTTAAGTGGCCTACAGCCTGGTGACACTAATGACAAAATTAGTTAAGAAGAAAAGGTAATGGGGCGCCTGGGTGGCTCCATCGGTTAAGCGTCCGACTTCGGCTCTGGTCACGATCTCATGGTTCGTGGGTTCGAGCCCCGCGTCGGGCTCTGTGCTGACCGCTCAGAGCCTGGAGACTGTTTCAGATTCTGTGTCTCCCTCTCTCTCTGCCCCTCCCCCACTCGAACTCTGTCTCCCTCTGTCTCAAAAATAAATGAACATTAAAAAAAAATTAAAAACAAAAAGAAAAAGGTAAAATAAAACCCAGTGCCAGTTCATTTGCTGTACACAAAACAAGTTCCCTAAATCAGTGTAACAGGTTACCAAAACCAATGTGAGCAAACTATATCTTGCTCCACTGAAATGTTCCAGAAAATATGTGTGTTCCACGTTGAAGCACATTTAGGAAACACCACACACTGTTCCTGGAATCCACTGTGACTCTGAACTACTTTTCAAAGTTCAAACAGCCTGTTTACCATTCACTTAATAATGGTTAAACTAGTATTAAATCACTCGTAAAGGCTCTGAGAAGGCCTGCAGTAAAGGAACTTCCTAACTTTCCTTAAAGTAGTGTTTTCCCAAATGATTGGTCTTTTTCCAGTGATGTCCAGAGGCATCACATCCACTCTGGGAAAGTCCTTATTTGGGTATGGACAACACTGAGGTCAGCAAGTATGTCTTTGCTACTTTCCCTTCCATAATTGTTTCACTATGAGAAACCCCTCACGCTTATAAAAGGCTCCCGTCTTTATAGAAGAATCTATGGGGAAGCATAGTGTGTATTGCTGCCCCTGTATCTTTGGATCAGCCGGGGCCACTTATTCAATACCCAGCCTGCCATACCCCGACCTCAATACCTGAGCATCTCAAGACTATATATATTAAGGGGCCAAATCTGCCTTTCTTTCCAGAAATGTATTTTCCCGGATTCTGGTCTTTTGGCTTGATTCGCCATTCTTGATCCAAGTTTGCCCTTGAACTCAACTTTGTTCCCGATACCCTTCTCCTGTACCTAGATTTGTGCTTACCCTCAGGTCTGGCCATGGCAGCTCACACCTAGTAGATTGTCTGATAAGACCTCAGACCCGAGGCCCAATCACAGTGCAGCTTTCACAACCCAGTGATTTCTCTTCTTGAAGGAGAGTCAGAAATCACCTGGCCCCGATCATTTACAGAGCTGGCACCTGCTCTGGATGCATAGAAGACAGCATTGCCTGTGACGCTAAGCAACAAGCAACTTCTCTAGCCTCAGTTTATTGGTCTACAAAATGGTCACTTTCTTGGGGCGCCTGGGTGGCTCAGTTGGTTAAGTGTCTGACTTCAGTTCAGGTCATGAACTCAACAGTTTGTGAGTTCAAGCCCCGTGTCGGGCTTGGTGACAGCTCAGAGCCTGGAGCCTGCTTCGGATTCTATGGCTCCCTCTCTCTCTGTTCCTTCCCTGCTCACTTGCTCTCTCTCTCTCTCTCTCTCAAAAGTAAATAAAGATGAAAAAAATTAAAATGGTCACTTTCTTTGAGCACAAGAGGGACAATAAGTTGCTACCCAAAAGTGTAATCTTTCAACTTTTAACTTACCCTTGTCTTTTTCTTCTGTATCAGGTTGGTCAAAATATTTGTATGGCTCTCAATAGTTTACAAAATGGCGTTAACATGCCTGTTTTCATTTAATTCTAGTAACTAAGTGAGGTAGGGATTACAATGGAAATTCTAGATGGACAAGTGTGAATCCAAGAAACTGAATTGTTCAAAGTTGCCCAGCTGGTAAGGAAGATGCTGATCTGAGACATCATCGAGTGAGGCCAGGGGCAGGAGAGCAGCCACTGGAGTCTGCTGACCAGAAGGTGTCTTCTCCTTTGACATCAGGCCACTGTGAACTAGGCCTGTTGACCTGATGTCCAAAGCCGGCCCTAATGACCAGTTTCCCAAGAACACGTTACTCTAAAGAAAGGAAAGTTGACCACCTGCTTGACTGTTCCTTTCTTTGAGTCAAAGTAAAGCTTAAATAAATGCCTCCTTCCAGAATGTCATACCCAAAGCTGCATTACCTCTAGATATGTTTGAGGTGTGGCAGGTCAGCTAAGTCATGGTTGATGAATACTTTGCTTTATGAGGTAGAAATAAAACCCAAAATGTCCGTTCATTCATTCATTCATTCATTCTTTCTTTACTACAAATTGAAAACTACCCTGTGCTGAATGTTCTTCCAAGAACTGGTGATACAGAGATAATCAAAACAGAAGGGTTTTTCTTCCATAGGATTTTCCTTCAAATGGGGAGCCAGATCATAAGTCAATAAACACAAGTGGGATTTTTTTTTGACATTAAGAAGCCTAAGAAGAAAATTTGGCTGTAATAGGCAAAAGTTTCTTTGGAGGTCAACAAACATCATTGTTGAGGAGGAACAACAAACATCATTGAGGAGGACGGTTATAGAAGTCCTCTCTGGGGAGGACCATGCAAAAGATACCACCTAGGACCGTCGGAACGAGGGAGCGGGCCATTAGCAAAGATAAGCTGGACCTGTTATCAGTTTGTGTGGGCTCAAGTTCATCAAGCTGGTCTCCTACAATTCTGGATCCTAGGCGATTCTCCAGGTTCTTTGGGAAAAACTCAAGGCAAATCTGTCCGAAATCAACACTTATAGGATGTCAAGGGGCTGAGGAAAACAGAGTTTTAGAGGAAAGTGAAAAACTCAGGGCTGACCTTGTATTCTTTAATTGGAATCCTTCCACTTTGATTGTTAAAAGAGAATGAGCAAAAGGAAACGAAAAATTATCTTCACGAGAAGGGGTCAGACGTGGTCTGCTCACCAAGCAAAGCCAAGGTCAGCGGCTGCTGCCTTTTGGCACCATTAACCAGCCTCTTGTTTATGCAGTTTGAATTCTGACTGCTGAAGAGTTTGAAACTATTCAGTGAACGTCTTCTGTCATGTTCATTTTCAAAAGGATATAATTTCCTATCCAAACTGTAACATACCAACTTTCAAAGGAAGCTGCCGTGGGTAGGTGGTGATGGCACTGTGTTTCCTAACTGGTGATTAGCAAATTTATTGCATGATAAACCATTTTCAGTGCAGTTTCGAAAAATAAAAACATGCTTCTTCCCGAGTAATTAGTCGCTCTTTACCGCCAACAAACTGTAATTTTTATTCCTTTTATACAAGCCCATTTATTAGGAGAGAGAGCTAGCGTGCGTTTATGCTTTTGTGTTTACACTGCAAAGACATGGCATCGAAAACCCGCTATGAGAATTCTGAATGCCGTTATATTTTAAAATCCACATTAATTATAGATCCACTTACTCTTAGAAAAGACAGGAATTGCAGCAGGATGGTGGTCAGGGGGAGGGATGCATGTATAAATTGCCTCCCAAGGACCCCACTGAAATTTCCATAACATTCACCACATGACACTGATGTGTGAAAATTGACATGAAGATTTGAAAATTGGGACCGGGGGAGCCCAAGCATAAAATAACTTCAATTTTGCGCTCTCTCTGGCTCTCAGAGGAATAGCGCTTAGGACTGACCAACACAACACAAACAAGCGAAGGGGAAAAAAAATCCAGGGAGAAGGATAGGAGTTATTAAGGAGAAAACACACTTCTCACTCACAGAGAGAAAGGATGATCAATGGATTTAGTCACAGAGAAATTCAAGCAGAAAATTGCTGCTGTTTTTTATCTGAACAGCAGAAAGTTTAACCAAACCAGAATTCTCAGATCTGAGGAACGCGTCTACAACTACCTGTGGACAAAGAGATGGGAGCTGGGTCTCTGACCCAGATGAAAATGGTTAAGTCCTCTTACACTTTCCTTATATAACGAGTCTGTTTTTGTTACAGGAGACTCTGCATCCGAAATGCCCTGTGTCAAGGCTGACATTCACTGCAGCCCCAAAGAGTTTCAGTGTGTACGAAGTAATCTGCTTGGTTCCAATGCCTGCCCTTGAATGAAAATAATATCCCCAAATAGTATCCAAAATGAATGTGAAAATGGTATGCGGCCCACGGACAGTCTACCTGCTAAGAGTGACAAATGTAAATTCATAACTGACACAATGGAATGTACCAGCATTTCTTCACCTGGCAAAACTATTTACAGAGTGGCTCAAATCTCACTATTTTGGCAAGTGCACTCCTGAGGCTTGAGGAAAACAGAGCAGGGAGAACAAAACAAAACAAAACAAAACCCTTCATCATCCACTCGAGACTTTGGCTGTCCTGGGTTTCTTTTAATGCAAAAAACTTTTTTCAAAGGACAACATAGTTGCTTAAGCTCTACAGTCTTGAGTGGGAGGTAGCTTCCCACACTTGGAGAATGACTTCAAAGAATGTCATTTTCAACATCAAGATCTTCAGCCCGGTTGGAATGAACAGAATGTTCTATGTGAACATCTCTCTGCTATTCCTCTGAGAAGGAGGAAGTAAATAGTTTGACTTTCCTCTAGAAGAGGTTTAAGATTTTAAACACTCTAATAGGGTGTAAAACCAGATTTGGAGGAAAAAAAAAATAGAACTTTAATGAAAGCCCTCACCCCTTGGCAGGTTTGTGATTTTAGGCAAGTGGATTGATTTCTCTAAGGCTCAGTTTCTTCAACTGTAAACACTGAGAAAAAAAGAAGGAAAAATCGGCTTCAGAGTGGCTGGAAGGGATAAATTAGATAAGCTTTAGAAGATTTGCATCCTCTAATAAGAATTGAATAGATATCAGCGGATGGTATGTTATTTTAATATAACTTTAGCTGTTACTCCCAATGCTTTTTGCAACCAACCCGTTAGAAAACCTTAAATCTGTATAGTATTCTAGAGTCTGTACGTTTTTCCCACTTTCTTCCGTTTCATTTTTGTATTGATTAGGGTGAGACTAGCTGCTGTAACAAACGAACCCTGAAACTTTAGTGGCATAACACACACCATACTTTATTATTACTCTTGTAAAAGTCCTACATAGGTGTTCTTGGTTGGGATACAATCTTCTTCCCAGTGACTCAGGCAACCAGATACCTCTCGTGTGATTCCTTCTTCCTCTTGGGCCTTGGAAGCATCTCTGTTCAGCTGGCAGTTGGGGGTTGGTAGACTCGCTCCCACTCATGGGAGATTTTTTATCAACCGCATCCTTCCATTCACACTCCATTGACTAGAAGCTGTGTGGCCCTAATGAACCAAAGAGACTGGGAACAGTCCTGGGAGTCTGTGGGCAGGAGCAGAGAAACAGTTTCTGCCCAAAGCTGCCTCCTGCTAAGCCCAAAACCTCCCCAGAGTAAATATGGTTTCCCTATTGTATATATAAGAGTAGAACTGGGGCACCTGGGTGGTTAAGCGCCCGACTTCGGCTCAGGTCATGATCTCACTGCTGGTGAGTTCAAGTCCCGCGTCAGGCTCCGGGCTGACAGCTCGGAGCCCGAAGCCTGCTTGGGATTCCGTGTCTCCCTGTCTCTCTCTGCCCCTTCCCTGCTCGTGCTCTGTCTCTCTCTGTCTCCAAAATTAATAAACATTACAAAAATTAAAAACTTCAGAAAAAGTAGAACTGAAAACAGTACAAGGATTTGTATAAACTCATGAGAGACTCAGATCCCATCTCTTGAATCACAGTTCACTGATTTTGCTTCTAGGCCCCTCGGCATCAGAGCGGGTACCAAGATAGCTCACAAGAGAAGCAGTAGACAGCATCTTTGGATCTGTTTCCTTTTCACTCTTCTCGCCCACTCTCAGGCTGAAGGTCACTTCAGCCAAGGAAGAAAAGGATGCGACATTTTTAAGGAACTAAAGTCTTACGTATCCATCTAGCACTTGTATTCTACTAAAGCACAGAGGAAGCTTCATGTTGGAGGGGACAGGGTTCTACCCCTTGGAAAGAACTGGGAACCAGCTCACATATCGCTTGGGTAGTGGGCCCTCCTCTATTAATGACCTTGTCCAGGAGAACACCTGCTTTCAATTTTCTCCTAAATATCAGAATCCACAAAGGAATGACAGTTAGCAGCTCAGACCCAGTTTGTTCTGCTCCCTTCCCCCCGTTCCCAGAACTTTCCAGATAAAATGCACAGAGAACTATGAGTTTTTGAGAGGCTTTGGAGATCCACCAGGTGATTGCAGGCTTTGGACCAGGAAATGCACTAGGAAATCTACTAGGAAATTGCAAGCTTTTGACCAGAAATGCCCCACTTATCATCTTGCGTGGCTTTAGGGCCAACAAAACGTGGGCAGAGAAATCCCACAAGATTGTGAACCAGCACCATTCCCTTATGTCACCTGGCATTGATCTGAATAAATATTCAGACGGTGAAGACAAAAGGTAACGGGAGTTTATTGCTAAAGAGTCTAAATTCTTTTGCCCAAAGGATAGTTGTTTTCTTTCACCTCGGACAACTTCAGGATATTGCCCCAGGGCCGTGGGAGTATTTTGTTATGGTCTGTGTGAAATACTATATTCCCTGGTGGACGTGGGGAGATCGTATTACTGTCCGCTGATTCTCTGAGCCGACACAGCGAGCAGTGCTCGTGACCTTAACGGTCAGAGCTGCATCCAAATGTGGAGCTTTGCTGATGAAGGAACAAGGTAGAGCCCAGAGACTGGAAGAGGCCGTGGAAAGCCAAGGCACTGGAGGATCCGTGAACTCTGCAGGGCAGAGAGGGCACATCACGTCCCCACTCGCATGAGCGCTGTCACAGCCCGAAACGCACAGGCTGGCGGGCTGCTTGGCACAGGTAGCCGACAAAACCCTCGTAATTCACGCCACTTTAGCCATCAGGGCTCACAGGAACTGAAGCAGGTGTGATATGACTTGTTCTCAACTGAGTTCCTCTCTACTCTTACATACAGATAAATCTCTTTTCTGCTGGTGAAAATCCCTTGGCGGAGGACACAGAAAGATCTAGCACTTACTTTTTTTTTTTTTTTTTTTCAACCACCATTGGAGCCTGATACGTTTCAGAGGCATGAAAGCTTCTAGAGGGGGCTAGAATGCTGAGAGAAGAGAGTTACGGTAACAAATCTCACCAGGATGACTGTCCTCCGGGTTCATTTATTTATTTATTATTTATTTTTCACTTCGTGCCGCGTTAGGTCTGTGATTTTCCCTAAGACGATGATCTACAAGACTGGCTGTTTGCATCTCTGGATCTCATTTATTAGGAAGTGAAGTATGTAATGGTGAAAAATAGCTCAACGGGTTTCCTCTTTCTCTGGGGTATCTCCGCGGCAGCACGGCTGACTGCACACACAGTCAGCGCCACGGAAATAAATGGGAAGGAGAGGAGATGGGGGTGTGGGGAGTGGGAGACGTTCCTCCACACCTGCTGGAAGCTTCCGAAAGCCCTGCCTCATCTTCCTTTCTGAACAGGGCTTTGGCTTGAGAAGGATGTGGGGGTCACTAGCATGGGGCCTGCAAAGACACATGTGAGCTTCGCGCTCAGTCATTTATTTTCTTGAAGGACTGTGTGTGTGTGTGTGTGTGTGTGTGTGTGTGTGTGTAGTCGCAGCTCACAGGGCTGATGGGGGCGAGGCAGACAGTCTCCGCCTCCCAGTCTGCAAGATGCCTGTCTCAGGTCACCTTGAGGACTTGCCTGCAGTGAGTGGAAAATCCCTGAGAACAGAAAAAGGTTTTAAAGACTTGGCGGGAAGAAGGACTGGGAGGTCTTTTAAGAAATCTTTATGAAACGCATTAATGATTTACACCTCTGCATTTGTAGCTATGGGAGAAACACTGCCCTTCGTGAATGTTACTCCTCGAAACTCTTGCCAGCCTATTTTCACATCGATACTCCGGACTCCCGAGACCGTTAGAGGACTCCTCAAAGTCTCGCGGGAGGTCCGGAGCGGAAATGCCACGCCACAGCGTCTAGGTTCCTGTGGTCTGCAAGGCCAAAATCTTGGCCTGTCCGGCCGTATCGTTGTTGCTGATCAGCATTAATGTACTTGCACCCCGGGCACTAGGAGAGAAATATTTTCTAGGAGGGACCACTCCTAGAAACACTCCAGTGTTTCCTCGGTAACAGTGGAAACACACACACACACACACACAGAGAAAAAAGCTTTTAGAGCCTGAGGGTTACAGGGTCTAAGACTCACGTGCACATCACTGGGTGAGGCATTCTTCGTGCCTTGACTCACTCAGTTTCACGATGCCTCCGAGAGGCAGTGGAGATGTTGCAACGTCCATATCCACAAGGAGGAAACAGGAGCTCAGCGAAAGTGGCTAATCTGCTGCACATCTCACAGCTCGTTAATGAAAGAGCCAGAATTTGCACTCGAGCCGTGGTGCCACAGTATCTGGCTGGCTCACAGATGCTCCTGGGTAAAAGGAGAGACAGGGAGACCTACCTGAGAATCAAGGCATTGGACATTCTGCCATGAAGAATTATTTCTTCTTGAACGTAGGGGTCCTCCTCTGGGAGGGGCCTGGACTGCATGCCTTTTTCACCCCGTTTTCATTTCTAAAAGCCAACGGGAGCCCTCTTGGGTCATGTACTCCACTCCCTTGAATTGTGGTTGAGGAAACCGAGGGCCAAATAAATGAAGTGACTGGTTCAGGGTGATATTGATAGTAAAGAAGTTGAGACTCCTACCTGGGTCTTCTAGATGCTTCCGATGCTCTTGGTTCCCCAGACTTTTAGCAATGGATTCTGCCAATCTCTTTGCTTGCCAGGATTGACTCCATTTTTCTGGAAGGTTGGGGAAGCATTAGCCAGCCTACGGCTCACACGGGGCCTTTGGCGGGGGTCACCGTGGCTCTGAGAAAGACTCACTGGTGAGTGAAGGCTGTGGGACATACTGAGCTCCAGCGAGAGCCCCTCGAAAAGTTCAAGACTTTTATTGAGCACGCCGGTTATATCATCCACCTCCGTCTAACGCACTTCTGTTCTCAGTTAATTTGCCAGGGATCATTTCCCT
The DNA here is from genome assembly GCF_028749965.1 of Puma concolor. Lineage (NCBI taxonomy): Eukaryota > Metazoa > Chordata > Mammalia > Carnivora > Felidae > Puma > Puma concolor. Next base: position 136,018,780 of record NC_141672.1, read on the forward strand.
GGGTAACTTCTGCCAGATAACATGCCCGTTATCAAGTTGCTGCCCAGGTAAGTAGTGATACCCCGGGCTCGCAAATGGCCAGGCTCTGACCTTCTGTGGCATTCCCAGATAGGGAGTACTCCCGTCATTTGGCTCCTGTCATCTTTCTCCTTGGTCAAGGCACACCACTAGGAGAACTTAGAGAACTGCCTATACATCAGTCATGGGCAATTTTACCTCTGAATGTCCCAGCCGTTCTGTAGTAATACTTCACTCCCTAACTCTTTGTTGTGGTATCTTACCAACTCCCCATTTAAACTGGGCGGGTCTTCCTGTGTTCTTGAGCTTCTAGGACAGAAGTAATCAATCTGGGATGCACATTAGAATCCCCTGGGAAGATTTTGAAATTTCCCATGCCTCCATAGTTCTCTGGATGCGGAGCCCAGACATCACTGGGTTCCAAAGCACTCGAGACAAGTTCCATCGTGGAGTCAAGGTAGAGAACCAGCATTGCCGTCATACCCACCATCGTTTGTGGAAGAAAAGGAAATACAAGCGAGCATTATTTTTTGTATGTACTGTACCAAGAACTCTACACCCGTTGTTCGGAATTCACCACACTTCTGTGATGTCGGTTTTCTCATTCCTTTGCAAGTGAGAGACTTATGCTCAGAGAGTTTATGCCCTACGCCGAGATCACACTAGCTGTGGCAGATCGGGGATCCGAACGCGGTATTACTCCGTTCTCCTAATCTCACACTTTGTTTTTCCTACCTAAGGCATCTAGTGTGGTGCCTGGCACACAGTGTGGAAATAATATTCCTTTAATCCCCTTCTATTTCTAATCTCACATCTATCCTGCATAATTCTGGCTGATTAAACTTCCATTGGCTTTACTCAAACCATGATCACCTCTGAAGAAAAAACTGAAGATTTTTCTTTTCCTAGGATATCAGATCTAAACGTCTATACTTGATTTGCAAAAACCCACTTGATCCTTTTGCCTGACTTTAGGATTTAATCTATCACACAAAATCATAAGTCCCTGTAAGCCTATTTAACATCCCATGTTAATCCCAATGTTTCTTTGCATCTCTTATTTTCTCGCCTTCTTACAGCCTACAGATTATGAAATTCTACGATCAGGCATGATTTTAGAAGAATGATCAGTGAATCTGAAAAATGCCTAGATATACTATTAAGTGAAAAAGTAGCACCAAAAATGTATATAAACTTTATTCCTAATTATGTAGGTATCCATTTTGCTATGATCCTAATTATATTATATAAACACATGTTTATACATATGTATACATACATTACGTACGTTATTTTATTTGTATATGCAAACATGTGTTTTTAATTAGAAACAGTCATGCCAGATAATCGTAGCGATTACCTCTAGGTTATAGTTAAGTTTTTGTTTGCTTGATACTTTCCTAGTTTCTTTCAAAGTCCTCACAAAGTAACATCTATTTTACCGTACTATAAAACTCAATAAATCCAGTCTGCCTTCCCGACACAAAGAAAAAGAAACCCCAGATCTTGACTACAAAGGCCTCCAAAAGTACCCTAAGAGAGATGGAAGCAAAAAGTTGAAATCAGGCTAGCAAATTCTGAAACTGATTCACAGCAACAACAAGTATTTTAAAATTTATGTACTTTTAACCTCAAAGACGTTACAGCAAAAATAACTCTAGGCTTGCAATCCAACCCAGTGATAGTACCTCAAATTCACTAATCTTGGCAACTGAAAACAAAATTATAGGGTAGGAAGCAACCACACAGAGTAACCCTTATTTGTAATTACTTTAAGTGTGGGACAAAGAAAAAACAACCATGCCAGCTTTCTAAGAACTCATTCTCAGCCAAGAGCACCTGGGGCTAAATTGTGGCTGTTTCACAACATCCTGTTGAAGGAAAGACAGGAATAGAGCAGAAAAATCCACCCTAGGAAACATGCTGGACACGATTATGGGTCTGACTCCTGAAAATGTCCTCTCCTTCCCCAGCTGTGTCCAAAAGCAACCTTCAAGCTTTCCAATAGACTTTCGTTGGGGAAGGAACGGGGGCTTCGCTATCAAGCAGGCTCTGACTTGAGTCTCTACAAGACCATTTGTTAATCCTGTAACCTTGAGAAGTTCCCTTAACCTCTCCCAGCCTCAGTTTCCCCTTTCGTACATTACAGGAGACATAAACTCTCTCACAGTTTTTGGAACATGAGATAAGTGACGTTATTTTACTTTTCTCCTATGAGAGGACAGTTACAGTGGATATCATTCTTCTGAAAACTTTTTTTTTTTAATTTTTTTTTCAACGTTTATTTATTTTTGGGACAGAGAGAGACAGAGCATGAACGGGGGAGGGCCAGAGAGAGAGGGAGACACAGAATCGGAAACAGGCTCCAGGCTCTGAGCCATCAGCCCAGAGCCTGACGCGGGGCTCGAACTCCGGACCGCGAGATCGTGACCTGAGCTGAAGTCGGACGCTCAACCGACTGCGCCACCCAGGCGCCCCTGAAAACTTTTTTTAAGTTGATTTATTATTTTGAGAGAGAGAGAGAAAGCATGCGTGAGAGGAGCAGAGGGAGAGGGAAAGAGAGAGAATCCCAAGCAGGATCCACAGGGTCAGTGCAGAGCCCAATGCAGGGCTCGAACTCACGAACTCATGAGATCATGACCTGAGCTGAAACCAAGAGTTGGATCCTTAACCGACTGAACCACCCAGGCACCCCTCTTCTGAAAGTTTTAAGTTCAACAAATTAAGTGGGCCATTTTAATTTTGGGGGTTGAAGTAGGAAAGGGGTCCAAAGGTTTAACCAATACTCCTACCCAGACAATATTACCTGTGGGGAATATTACATAAAATACACATGAAAGTGCCCACAACCTTTCCCCGCCAAGTCATTCCAAAGACATTCACGAAGCAGTGAGACCAAATTTATACATGTACCTATCCTGTATCAGGATAAGGAAGGGATTTAACGTTTTCTACTGGATGCGTCTCATGCTACGCTAGCTTGAACTACATGTGTATGGCAACTTACACATAGCCTAAAAGTAGAGGGCACCCCGATGTCCATCATCCGCTGATTGGATCAACAAATTATCGTATGCCCATACAGCAGACCTCATCGATGGAAGGATCCAAACCACTGATACTCACAATATGAATGAATGTTAGAAGCGTTATGCTCACTGAAAAGAGCCAGAAACAAAAGTCTACCTATGATTCCGTTTACTTTAACTTCTTGAGAAGGCAAAACTATAGTATAGAAAGTGATCATCAAGGGCCAGAGGGCTGTAGGGACAGCAAATAGACACGTGGCAACATTAGGGGTAAGAGAGCTGTTCAATATCACGTTCGTGATGGTGATGACACAGCTCTATATGCTCATCCAGGCTCATCACTTCCTTCTCGTGTTTTTAATTAAAAGTTTAAGGAGTAAAGTCCATTTGAGAGAAAGCACATGAAGAAGGTAGGGATAGAAGACGCCCCCTAATATTGACCTAAATCAGAATATATACATTAATTTGTGTTAAAGTGACCCTGTCCTTAACCACTTCTCCAGATGATTGAGCCATGGTCACTCCTCTTCACTGACACCGACCTGACTTCCATAAAAACTGGGGAGCGTGTTTGCCCTTAGGTTGGTGAGTTAATGAGCCCCAATGTGGGAAGGGTAGGCTCTAGCCTCTTTCCTACCCATACTTCGGTATAGCATCTTGCACAGAATAGGATGACGCAATCAAGGCATGCTAAATTAATGTGCTGTGTTCTGCAACTGTTCACCGTTTACCCCCAGAACAAGCCTTCACCCTTTCAATAGGAAGGAAACTCTTATACAGCATTGCAGTCTTAAAAGAATCACTACATTTAAGTTACTGAGATGCTACCTTTGTGGGGGGCGGAGGGGGTGGTGGTGGGGAGGATGCTTGTAAACAAGAGGTTGGGTCAAATGACCTTCCAGGGAAGATCAACTCTACGCAACAGACAGAGCAGGAAAAAGCAAAAGTTAGGGACGGAGGAGAATCATCTGGAGTCTGTGGGTTTTATGCCTTGTGATTCTATTTACGGAAGCTGAGACAGAAGTAATGCGTATGCCCATGCAATCAACGACTAAAACACCGATTAATAGATTTTTACTTTGACGTATGTATCAAGAGGGTTTTTTTAGGGGAGAGGATCAACTGTGAGGACGTACTGCATCGTCTTTTTAGAATGACGTCGTACGCATCTCCATGCGGAAATTATAGAGTTTTTAAATAGCGACTCCTTAAGGACAAGGACCGAGTCTTACTTGTCATCACCTCCTCAGAGCCCGTCACAGCATACAGAAGGCACTTGAAGATAGTCGTCGAATGAGTGAATAACTGAGTAAACGCATGTGTCAACTGACTCACGTGACCCACCCAACACTGTGTGTGCACTCTCCTTGTCACTGAGGCGTGATGAGCGTTACCTTTTCTTCTTTTCAATACTAACATCTATTCATCTGTGTACGGAGCGCAGTGTGGATTGGAGAGTGACTGCACATGTGCAAAGACAGAGGTAGCAAGAAGGCGCGAGAAGAAGAAAGAGGCGGAGGCGCCATATCTATTGAGAGGAGAACGGAGAAGCTTATTTTGTTAAGCTCAAGAAAACACCCATGTGCCTATTTGATTTTCACATTAGAATCCTATCCGATTTCTTCTCTCTAACATCTGAAATCGGCCGAAATCGTGCTAATACGCACTGCACTAGCTAATACGTATGAATACACGTCATGAGTGGAGCTCTGTACCAAAGATCCGGTGTTCACAACAGCCCTGTGAGGAAAAGCCCACTTGGAGTCCCTTTCCTTCTCTACCTTCTTTTCCCCAAAATACCCAAATGGTCCCTATGAATAGAACCAAAAACCATTTTTCTTCAGGGCAAAAGCCATGTTAGAAATTCAAAGCAACTTTCAATTCTAGCCAAAGATCCCTATCACTATTGTCTCTACAAATCCTTTAATTGTACCTATAGCCATAGACTATTAATCAATTCCCTCTGGTGGTTCAACGCATCCGTATCCTTTTCTGTGTTCTTAATCGGAATGGATGGTGGCCAACCACGACGCACAACTCCAGGGGGCACCGTTTCAATCTTAGTTTATATGGATGATGCAGTGGGAAGTAACACAGCATTCAACCCAGACAGCATTCAACAGGGTGGCCCTGGGTAACAGATACGAATTCTCAAAGGTGTCTTCTTTTGAAATCTGCATGACTTTTTGCTCCATTTCTTCATTTGGTAATATAATAACAATGATACATAAACTTTAATGAGTAAACACTGTGCACCAGGTACTTAGCTTGCATTTGAATTCCAAGCCCCAACATACAGATTTCAAGTAATCGGGCATGAAAGTTAATACGGTTCCTATAATTCTTCCTGACATTAATTTTTCTTTATGCATTTTCTCGGATTGCTTGAGTTATTCCCTGAGGCTGCATTGGAGGATTGCTAGGAACAGCCTCCTTTCTTTGTGTTGCACTCTGTTGGGAAAAAAAAAAAAATCTCATCCCAAAGTGAGTGATGATGATGTGGCTTCCAGGATGTTAGAGGCTGTTCTGCTAGAAGAGGTCATAAGGAGCCAAAACCAATAAAGCACAGGGAAAAGTTTGGTATCTATGAACCAAGCTCTCAGCAATGTGTGAAACCATCAGGTCAAACAAGGACTTTGCTCAGCTAAAAAAGATTCACCTCCAGACACCTGGAAAAGTTTCTCTAACCGGCTTCTCCTTGACAGGACTCCCAGTCTTTGCCTGCCCTGCCTCTCTTGTTTATTTTGCATATATTTCAACTCAAGTTCTGAATATACGAAGAAAAATCTTCTCCCTGCTCTCTTACGCATTCATCTGAAGTCAGGTGTTCTTTTGTCCCCTTCATGCTAAATTTAGTTTATTAGTCAATTCATGTAACATTTATAAGGAGTGGAACCAAAGCTTCCAGGGTATTTTTTTCTCTTGTTCCTGTACGACTCTAGAGTTCGAGGCTGCGGATGTTGTCAAAACAGTTGGCCTAGAAAAATGGTCAAGGCCATGCACTACCCTGCTGCTTGGACTGGGGTGATAAATTGCACGAAGCAGCCTTGTTTTGCTTCTAGAACTTAGTGTTTCAGGCAGAAACTGGCTTCCTTCCCTTGCCACTGGCATTTGAAATTACAAAGAGGATCATACAGCTCAAGGCATATTAGTAGGTCTTACATGTGTCTTCTGAACTACTTTATATAATCAAAGGCATGGAAATATTTTTCTCTGCCAAACAAATTAATGTTAAGCAGAGCCGTACAATAACGGGAATTACAACTTGGAAATGCGGCAACGCAACTTGGAAATTCTCTTTTACCCAGTCGTGCACTTTGTATGGGTTTTCTCTCTCTTTTTCCTTTCCTCCTTTCCTTTTTCCTTTCCTCCTGCTCCTCCGTCTCCTCCTCCTCCTCCTTCTTCTCCTTCCTTATTTTTTCTTTTTGTATCCAGAGTTTTTCTCAAATGCTCAACCTAGTTCTGGAACAATGCTCCAATCAAGGTTACCACCATTCTAAACGTCTACCATTTGCACACAGTTAATGGCTTTTTTACTGCAGGACTAAGGGTGTCAAATGGGCCACCCAAACCTTCCTCGCTGCCCAGATCTAGCCTACAAACTTGTCGTGATTTGCCCATGCAGCTTTCTTTTAATAAAGCGACAGTATAAATGTGGACATTGCATATATATTTTGGATATCTGCCCTTTCTTTTAAAAAAGAAAAAAGAACCTACTTATACGTAGGTGACATTCTTGCACTTTACATTTACTTATTCAACAAATATTTCCTGAGCACCTGCTGTTTTGCAGGTGCACTAGGTAATAGGCATAAATCAGCGGGGGAAACAATTGCAAACCCAAAGTCTCTGCCCTCCTGGACCTTCTGTTCTAGTAGACATTGACCTGGAAAAAAACCCAGCAGCTTCGTAATGTAGATGGGTCACATTTTCTCCAATTTTCTAGAGCCTTTACTCCTCCTGTTTCCTTGGAGTTCCCCTCACTAATTTACGTTACCTTTGTACATTCCTACCTTAGCCTTGAAGTTTTTAAACTGCCATCTAAAGAGACCTAGGCACAGGGCGCCCGGGTGGCTCAGTTCGTTCAGCACCCAACTCTTGGTTTCGGCTCAGGTCATGATCTCGCAGTTCATGAGTTCGAGCCCCACGTCAGGCTCTGCACTGACAGCACAGAGCCTGCTAGGGATTCTCTCTCTCTCTCTCTCTCTCTCTGACACCCCTGCTTGTGCTCTCTCTCTCTCGCACACACTCTCTCAAAATAAATAAATAAACTAAAAAAAAAAAAACTAAATAAATAAAGATCCCTAGGCGCTATGAGTTTTTACACTGAAGGTCACAGTAGGAGGGAGGGAAAGGCAACATGGCCTGGAGGGCACAGATCTTGGAGCAGGTTCAAACTCTGGCTCCAATTCTCGCATGTTTTGTAATCTTGGCACACCATTTAATGCCGGTGCCTCAGTTTCCCCATCTGTTACATGAAGATGATAACAGCCTCTAAGTGATGCGGATTAAAAGGGTTAATGCTTGAACGTGCTTAGAAAGGAATCTGGCACATGAAGAATGTTGTATGAAGACTTTCAAGGTTATAGTGAACTGTTTCTTTTTTCAGGTATGGTCAAGAGAAACATACACAAGGTACAAAGCCAAACTTCTCACTGCAGAATTATTTACTAACAAGTAACGTTTTCAGAATCCTGAGAGGCACCTTCGGATTCAAATATTTCATCATCATGAAATGCCAGGAATGCTTTCAAATGTCTTTTAAACATGTAACGCACGGCCCTCTCCCAATAAATTCAGAATATTTGAGAACTACTCTTTAGGTTTAACTAGAGAACTTTGCCATTATTTATAAAAGTATTAGCTGTTTTCGTGACCCAATTTCCACTCAGGACTTAAAGGCAGCATTAACTTGAAAACATACTCTGAGGCACTCCAGCTGGTAGAGACCACACAGAATGAGGCCATTTGCCTTAATAAACAAGCAAAACAAAATAAATTTAAAAATGTTCCTTTTCTCTTAAATACCTCCCTTCCTCTCCATTTCTTAGAATCCCAATCTTCATCATTTCATATCCAACTCAATTAAAAGGCAATTACTACATCAGATATTCTGCTAGGTATCATTAAAAAAACTTTTTTAATGTTTATTTATTATTTTTTTTGTGTGAGAGAGAGAGAGAGAGACAGAGTACAAGCACGGGAGGGGCAGAGAGAAAGGGAGACACAGAATCCGAAGCAGGGTCCGGGCTCCAAGCTGTCAGCACAAAGCCTGACGTGGGGCTTGAACCCACAGACTACGAGATCGTGACCTGAGCTGAAGTCAGAGGCTCAGCCTACTCGCATTCAGGTCTCACTCCAGAATTCCTACTAAGGAAGAACTTGGGCCTAGCCTATCTCTCCAACCTCAGTTCCAACCACTTCCTTTTCCCTCTTCTGCTCAACCCACCCTGGCTTTCCCTCCCTTCCCTCCATTCCTGGTACCCAACTTAGTGCTGTTGTGGGTTCTTTGCGAGTACTCTCAACCCCTATGTGGCACAGTCTCCCTTGAAAGCCTTACATAGCTGGTTCCTTCACATCATTCTGACGTCAACTCACATGCGACCTCCTAGGAAAGGTTGATGTCTCTGAACTCCCACTCCATAAGCCTGAAATCACTCTTAATGCCCTATTTTATTTTCTAGGTGGTGCTTACCACCACCTGCACTCATCTTATGTGGAAATATGCACTGTCGCTCTATGTCTTTCCACAACTAGAAGTGAGCACTCTGGAAGGCAGACGCCATCATTGTTTCATCCTTTGCTTCCGACCTGGTGTCTAGAACCATGGCAGGCATGTGGCAGGCACCACATAACTACGTGTGGATGATTGACTAAATCCTTCATCATCTGCCTCGCACTGCTGGGCCGTTACTTTAAGCCCGTCTTCCAGGGGGAGCTGTTCGTATTTTCAGAGTTCATCAGGATTCCTCTCCCCTGGATCGTGAGCCTTTGAGTAGTGATGCTTGCCTTCTGAGAGTTTTCTAGTCCTACAGGACTCAGCAGAAGGCCGAAACAAACAGACGGTGTTTGTATCTACGTTCTTCAAATGGTCCCACTAGACGTCACCGCACATCACTGGCATTTCTCTAGTACGTAATTCTAAGTTAAATGCTATCTGAAGTGCTACCAGAAAGTTCTGTATCGAAAGGAACCCAATTATGAGTCCCTACAGAAAAGGATAATACATTTTGTAAAGTGACAAATAAACTCAACATGTAACTTTTGAGGAATAATCCTGCTTTCTAATGCTGAGTATAGAAAAGTTTCACTTGTCAATTGAATAATATCAATGTTAACTAATTTTGACGCCTGCTATATTTATAAAGTACCCCCTATGAAACTAGGAAAATTACATGCATTATCATGAACCTATTTAATCCTCAGAACCCATTGAGGTTAGCTTTGTTATCATTTCTTTTAGAAGGAAGAAAACTGAGGATTGTGTACGTGGGAATTTACATGGGGCTCCTCCAGATCTCACAGCTAATCATCTGGAGCTGAGACTGGGATCTCAGATTTGTCTTACAATTCTGCCTTTGTCATCGCTTCGCAGTATGTCTTTCATTATATTTACCCCTGTGACAAAATAGAAATATTTTAACTAAATCAGAAGAGCTGAGAAAAGAACATTTGAAGGAAAAGAAATCTAAAATTCAACCCAGTGGTTTGGTAAGCATTAAATATATGTTTACCTCGTTCTAAAAAAGCAGTGGCTGTGACATCAAAAATTCAACAGATAACTTATTGGGGATCTCCTCTTTGTTGCAGTTCTACCCCCACCTAACTTTATATTTTCCACATGAGGAAGCCAATCCTGTTTGAAACAAATCACAAAATGGCGGTCCAGTCACCCAATCTTGGCAAACCATAGTAATGGCTTCCATTTATTTACTGCTGTCCAACTTTTTTTTTCTTTTTTTTTTACACATATACCATCTTGTCGTTTCCTCAGGCTTCACCCTAAAGACCATGAAAATGTCAGTTGATAGATAAGACCACAGAGGGCCCAGGGTCTTCCCTCAGGACCTGCCTAAGATTGTGGCAGTGCCAGACTAGGGAGCCCATTTCTGTTGCCTCTTATCAAATGCGTGATAACAACACAACACGTTGTTTCAACAACGTGAAAACAAAGCAACAACAACAACAACAACGGAGCCTACTGACAGGTGCTTTGACATCGTCGTGGATATGAAGCCATTTGGAGCAATGGGGGGCTGGATCGTACCATCTGACTGGGGTAAGACACTGAGTGCCTGCTTCCTGCACCCCTTCTCTTTTCTCTCTGCCCCTTGGCTCTGGTCCTGATGGTTGGCTTTTGTTTCTGGGCTACATCTCTAGACACTTGAATTTCTCATCTTGTGACAAGAATACCCAATATTTGGCAGGGACCTACTCTTCAGCCCCTTGTCTCAGGGCTTGAGTCCTAAAGCTACTTCTCTGACCCAGACCCATCAGCTTTCCTAGGTGCCTCCTTCCTTCTTGTGTGGCAGTGCTCCCCACATTGTACATCTCCCTGCCCAAAATGCCTTGTCCCAGTCTCTACCTGCCATTGAATTCTACAGTGACACGCTGTTGTGCCGGTCATTCCAACAGTTACAGCAGAAGCCACCTTTTTTTAGTCACTTGACTGTCACCTGTCTGAACCATAACCGTCGTCAAAAGACTGTGCATTTGCGGCTGCAAGAAAGTTGGTGATGAATTTCAAATACCAGGCATCAGAGAATCATAAAAAAGAAGCATCATATATTACACTCTTTTAACTTAAAAGTTAGCCATAATCTGTCAACCTCTTGGTATAGGGTCAAGGCCTTCTTTCTGCACACAGGCCTGCCGATCAGAGTTCCGCATCGTCATTTTGCATAAATCACACTTATTAAGCAGCATCCATGATTTTTCAGTGTCTACGGAGAGGAGCCAGAACTTAAAAACTTGCAGAGCAATCTCAGAAGAGAATCCATCTAAATTTTAATGATCTTTCCCAATCTTATACATTTGTCTAACTCACACCTAATTTAACAGCAATTACTTTTTAGCAAATAGCCTTCATCAAATCTTTCCAAGGCATTCAACTTCGTTCTCATAGACACAACATCTTGCTGTCTTCTAACAGTAATATTTCACCAGTTTACATAATGTTTAATGAAACCAAGCAATTACAGTAACAGATGCAACTAGTTTAAATAGAAATGGGGACAAATACACCTGGTTTTGGGGAAGCATGCTCAATGGCAAGAAGTATAAGTCTGTGGGTGTCCTAGTAAGCATCCTACCCCGTAGTGGGGGAGAACTCCAGCCACCAAGGAAACCAGAGAGGATGGTCACTGGTTAGTACGGTGAGCTGTAAAATGTGGAGGCTAGTTACCAGAGGCAGGTGGCTATGGGCAGATTTATCTCTTTCTCTCATAGAATCAGGAACCTTCAGAGACAGTGAGAAGTCTTCCAGCAGTGCATGTACTTCAGATTTCCATCAAGAAGCTTCTTAGCAAAATCACAGCAAGTTCGGTTTCAGAGACCGGGGACTCGCGAGCTACAAATCGGTCCATTTCATACCCGGACAGTTGTCATAGCTACAGCATCCTTCCGAATGGCGAGCCAAGATTGTGCCTTTTGTCATGTCTCCAAGTTCAACCTCCTTAAATGGAGAGGTTGCCAGACTTCTCCTTTTCTTGCTCTTTTTTTTCTAGACACACTCTGGTTTGGGGTTGTTCATTTCCCCTTTAAGGGACCTTGCCCAGAGATGAAACCAATTTGGCTCAGAACTGATCACCCAGAGGACGACGCAGAAGATCTTCAGGACGCGCTGCTCTATAGTCACGTGGTTTCTTACTGCATTCACCTACCTTAAAATAATGCCATCAAACGGCCAGCTCATATTTAGCTCACGGCCAGCCCAAATTTCCACCTCTTCTTTACCCGAATTGTTGCCGCATCATTTATTTTTCTTTCCTGCCCTGCTTTCCCACATTTTTTTTTTCTCTTGCCACTGACTTTTAGCCAGAACTTTGTGTTTATTTCAGTTCATCGGTGGCTGTTTCGTTGGGTATGCGCTGCTAATATGATGACGTTAGCAGCTGATATTGGCTGGGTGGTTACTATGCGCCAGGGACAGTTCTGAGCTTTGTTCATGTGTCATTTAATCCTCGTGACAGTTTTGGGGGGGTGCGTACTATTTAACATACCCATTTCTCAGCTGAGAAAACCGAGGCAAAAGCTATTTAAGTCTATTGCCCAGAGTCATCTGTATAGCAACTGGTAGACATGGGATACAGTCCCACGCAAGATGGCTCTAAGGACAGGGATCTTAAGGACATCGCTATTCCATCTCTTCATTCACCTCTTCTCTTAAATAGAGCTTTGAGTTAATGGAATCAAAATGGCTACCAAGTGCCTTCAGTTTCTTCAGTCAAGAAACGGATACATATTTTCCGAACATACCTCTGTTATTCTACGTCGTTCCTTCTCTATTGATTTTTCTGGGGGAAGCTCATGCATGTGGGCTCCAGTGTAAGACAAGAAACACCTGTGCTGAACTGAGCGCTCAGCTGGGGAGAGGGTCTCGAAGAGTGCAGTGGTGATGTGCTCTGGGGTTGGAGAGACTTGAGTTCTATTCCTACCTCTGCCTAGCTCTGCGGGCTTGGTTTTTTTACTAGGCTGACTTCAGCCCCTTTTATTTGTAGGATACAGAAAACGGTACCATTCCGATGGGGCTTTGGAGTGGATCGTACGCGATCACGTTGGTAAAACCCTTAGCGAAGAGTAGACACTCCAGCTGAAGCTCATGCCCTTCCCTGTCTCCTTCCTAATAGGAAAAGAAAAGCCCAGAATGAAAATATTCTCACAGTGGCCTGAGAAATACGGAGGCACGCAAAGTACTCTTCCTGGAGACAGAGGGTGTGAGCAGTGTGAAGATGACATCTCAGACAGTTCACCAGAGGGGGGAAGAGTGGCCTCCCATCCCCTGGTAGCCGCTCTGTGGGGGGAGAATGGGGCCATGGAGCTAGCGGTACCTGGGCAGCTGGACCCGCCAGTGAGGGCCACCTCCTTTTCTGAAGTCAGCCTGCTGGTGAAGAGGGGGAGAAAGGACACTTGTGCACAACTCAAAGGAATAATTAATCATCTTGGCAATTACCCTGCTCTCAAATCAGCTTCCTGCTGAGCTCTCTGACACTGCTTCTCTTAATTTCTGGGAACCAGTGGTTCTAATTTCCTTTTTCAGGCGACCACCAACCAGGGAAGCAAATTAAGGATATCTTCCTATATAGCCCGTTGGAGCATATTTTATATTTTAAAAAATGGCAATATTAATAGGTAAACTGATTTTTCACTAATGACAAAAGACTCCTACCAAGAACCGAGTTTGTGTCCAATAATGTCATTGGGGTTCTATATACATACACACACACACACACACACACACACACACACACATATGAGTATTTTTTCTCCTAGAGATTTTGGGGGTGCAATTCTCTCCTTTTGCCCTTTGTGTAGCAATTGAATTCGTTTAAAAGGCACTAACATGTTCAGTGTATATAGTTTATACTTCATTTAGATACCATGGAAATCTGCTAAACTTTAGGAGTTTCTGAGTTCTGAGCAAAATAAGTATTTGGGAATCCGCATATCACCTTATAATTTTGAATGTGGCCGTCTCTTCCCTGGGCCACCTGCTCCGCATCTGGGACGAGGAAGTCGTGGCCATCTTAGTCTTTCCAGAGGTAACAACCCTTTTCCCATCCGGATTTCATTTCTGCCTGGTGCCTGTGGTTCTGTCGTGGTAATCCCTCGGATGTGAGGACAAAGTTGACTTGTTCTGTTCATACCCCCAGCCTTACATACTAGATGCTGCTTAGTACTCACATTTTAACCCCTTCTGAAAAGGGGCTTTTTAGAAAATTCAGGAAGGCACCAAGTTCTGTAATCTGATTTTATCATTGGTCAGCGGCTGGGAAATTCCACTGACCTTTCTGGAATACCTAAGGCCTATTGTAATTTATTGTTCCTTTGTTTGTTTTGCATACTTATTTGAAATACTGCTGCTGTTTCTCTTATACTGATTAACTAACGTACATACTATATGAAAGATTCTTCATCAGTCTGTACTTTTCTGTTTCTTTTTCTCCAGCTTTGGCATCTTTCTTTTCTTTCATGTATCTTGTAACAGTAGGAAGGAAATATGATGGGTCTTCTGTTAGTATCAGCAAACGTCATCCCTCTCATTTGCTTCGGGCCAATAAAGAAGTTTGCTTTATTAAAAAAAAAGAAGTTGTATTTTGGAGGTATGACAAGAACTTCACTCTTCTGACAGAATCCGCGAGAGCGTTAAGAATAGATGATCCTTTGTTGAGGTTCTCAGCACATGTTTGAGTCACCGGTGGCATCTTTGGGGAGAGCTATTGGTATTGTTTACACATGAGGTATCAGTGCTTATAAGCTAAACAATCGATATTTTCAAAAGTCACTTTGCAGCTATAATTTTGTCTTATTTTCATGCCCAAAGTCAACACACATCTCAGTACAGCGGGCCTCATGGGACAGACGAAATAGAAAGAACGATTGACCCCCAACTAGAAGTCCTGAGTTCAAAACATGGCTGGGTGACAGGGGATGAGACATATGACCAACATGGGCTTCCATTTTGTATATTAAATGGGTGGGATCAAGTTATCAACTTCTTAACATTGCACTCAGCTCTGACTGTCTACTCTTGCTCGAGGTCATGTACCCAAGGATTAGCAGAGCCTCCCTTGGGACTCTGGAGTCCTTGTTCCTAGTATTCACTCTTGGTATGCCAGACCATATTATTAAGGTCAAGGTGGGGGCGTATCAACACATGTAGTGATACTTGCAGCTGTTGGAGGATTAAAGACATCCGAGATGTCAAGGCAAAGGAGGGAATGGGGAGGGAGGAAGAGGAGGGCAGGGAAGCAGGTTGGAGACCGTAGGAGACAAGGTTATAAATGTTATATGTGGCACAGAGAAGGGAAAGTTATTCTGCTGTGGAAGTGAGGGAGAGGAAAACCAAAAAAGCTAGGGAGGGGAGAAAATAATTGGGCTGTGTCACGCTACTAGGCAAAAGAGAGAGGAATAGTTGAAATAAAATAATAAAATGAGTAAGAGCCTGACAGTCATCTGTGAGCTTTTCTTTTTGTACATTGATTCACGTTAAGGAGGAAAGGCACCTCCAATGGAGAAAAAACACTCTAGACTTAAGCATGTGGGGAAAAAAATCAGAAAAAAAAAAAAAAAAACTTTCTCTGTTCGTAATCTCCTACATAGTCTGTGTTTATGGTAATAAATACCAACAATTCGTATCCATAAAATGGACTCTGGGGAACTGTAAGAATCTAAATCATCAAATAAAGAACCAGGCAAGTTCAGTTTACTGTGATTGCTGAGGCAGGGAAGTGAGTTTATCCATTTCAGAAAATAATTTTGATAATAACGGCAATGGGAACGATGGGTTTGAGTGTCTCTTGATCATCAATTAACAGCAAAAAATGCCAGCTTACCTGGGAAGCCCCATTTTGTAAACATTCTGGAGAACTGACGTTTTCTACTCGATACAAGATTCCAAATGATTTCTGTTAAGGAGTGGTCAAAATTATATCTGTCCGTCCTCTTAATCCCATGTGAATTTTACGAGGTGAGCTTGACTGCTGTTTTCTGCCGCAGTGTGAAAACAGCCTTGTTCGAAATGTCTTTGATGGCAAGAAGTTCCCCAGCACCGTAGAGATTCACTATTCAGTTTATTTAGAAAAAGACAAAATGAGGGTGTTGTGCGGATGCACAGGCTGGGCTGTTTGTTAGTCAGGCTGGGTGGCCCTGGACTTCTGTCTTCACCAGAAGGAAGAGAGAAGGGAAACACGGACGCACGGTTCAGCCACTGAGTTCAGCTGCGATAATGAGGAAGGAGATGGGGACACGAATGACCGGGAGTGAGAATCCAGCTGTGACGCTGGACAGCCTGTCAATTCCCAGATCAGCTCCTACGAGTGGTGGAACTTCGTTCAAATCTCTTGCCCTTTGGTAGAGCTCAGTTTTCTCACCTGCAATATGAGAAACAACAGTGCCTACCTCACGAGCTTTGGGGGGAAGGTTAAATGAGAGGAAACAGGTAAAAATATTTTGCAGCATGTCCAGCCCACGGTGCACAATAGATGTTAGTGATTACTCTTCACAAATGGGACCAGGAAAGAAACAGAGAGAATGGAGCCAGGGTAGGATAAAGGAAGGAAAACTAGCAACTGTATCAAACAGAATGGAAATGTATGTGGCCGCGTAATTTACCCGTTCAGCTGACTTGCAAGAGTTATAATGATAACAAGAAAACAGCTATCATTTTATAGCTTCTGCTATGTCCCAAGCACTGTTGTTAGCATTTCACATAATTTAAGACACTCATCCTCACAACAACCTCACAGAGGAGGGCTACGATTCAATCAAATTCCAGTTAAAGATGTTACTGGAGGGTGGGGGGGGGGGGGGCGCCAGGTGGCTCAGTCGTTTAAGTGTCCCACTTCGGCTCAGGTCATGATCTCATGGTTCGTGAGTTTGAGCCTCGCGTCGGGCTCTGTGCTGATAGCTCAGAGCCTGGAGCCTGTTTTGGATTCTGTGTCTCCCTCTCTCTCTATTGCCCCTCCCCCACTTGTTCTCTCTTCCTCTCTCTCTCTCTCTCTCTCACTCTCTCTCTCTCAGAAATAAATAACCATTTTTTTTTAAATAAAAAAAAAATAAGTTACAAGAGGAAGGCTTCTATGAGAAGAGTCTACAACTGTTACCTCCATTTAGACACATTATCTTTAAACCAGTACCTTCAAGGAAATAATGACCTTGGGATGGAGACCCTAGAGGCTACCTTAAAGTTCCCATAAACCACGTGATATGAAAGTTTCCACAAGCAAACCTCTCCCCGAATAACGTCCTCAGATAGAGACGCAACGAAGCTCTGGACAGTAGGTGAATTGGATGCAAGTTAGGACCATCGCCGAATCTCGGGTTCAGATCAGGTTCTGTGCTCAGACCTTATAATGTTTGCCAGTCTGGGCATTTTATTTCATCTCGCGTGGCTGTTGGAGTTGCCCAGGACTCCACGCCAAGGCAAAGAGAAAGCTTTTAAAAGAGATTTGTTGAAATTCTGTCACAAGGTCTTACAAACAATTCCTGTCTCCTTCCTGTATCCTGTTATAAATTGTAATCTATATTTTACCTACTGTACAAATACCATTATTCTTTTGTATAATATTCTCAAACATCTTCACTTGATTGCTTTTGAATACCGTTCAGCTTATTATGATGTCTTATCTATTTTTTTTTATTTTTACTTGTTGGATTTGTTGGCACCCCTTCAGCCTTTGAGTCACCTCCCTCTTATTATTACCCACAGCTCAACAAAGATCCTTTTCTAGTAAGCGTAGAATGTGAATTGATTACAAGTTGTTTTTTTATGGTTTTAATGAAAATGAAGAAAACAGACATGCCTACTTGACACGGGTGACCTACTCGAGTTAGTGATTACATGGTCTCTTATCAATTCCTAAACCCATTGTTCGGGAAGGTAAATCATAGCCGGCTGACATTACACTCTTTTAGGGTGTGAGGATAATAATGATGCTTTGCAAATACGGAAAGGGCTAAATCTCCAGCAGAGGAAAAAAGAGAGAGAGAGAGACTCGGTTGTTTTTGTTTACTTAGCCTTTCAGATTTTTATCCTTGAACCTCTTTCCCAAGAGTTGCCAGTACACCAATTTCTCATTCATCATTATGCTAATGCACTGACCTCAAATTAAATGACAATTAGGATGTATCTTTCGGGATGTTGAGCTATCTGGATGAAAAGTAAATCATCTCAGTGGTGCCACACACAAAAAAATGGCTGGAAACAACGCTGATGTTTGGTGTCATAGAAACAAAACAATCAGTTGACAATTGAATTGTTCCCCTTCCAGTGGAGTGTTTTGGCAACACCAGGATCCTTCTCAAACCACCTTTTTGTCTAGTGGGCCTTGAGCTGTAATTTCAACTGTCAATTATTTTTAAGATCAACCTCAGGGAGTTTGTGCAGCCAGGGCTCCCTCTGAATGGGTGGGCAAATCTTAGAAGTCCGATAGCAATGCACCTTTTCTGGAACATGCTCTTTCCCTAAGAGAATGCAAATCTCCCTATCTCTTGGGTCTATTTCTCTCTCTCTCTCTCTCTCTCTCTCTCTCTCTCTCTCGTAGACACACGCACATACACGGAAGTTGTGACATTCAGTTTCTACTTCTTAGGAGAAGCGGACATTATTAACTAGTTTCAGGGTTGAGGGTGCAGATCCCTTAGATAATGCAGTTGGATGTTTTGGGAGAGCATTATGGGTTGGATAAGCCCAGCGCACTCAATAGTTATGTCCTGCAGGATCCCAAAGGAGATCAAATGATTTCTTGTAGTCTTCTAGGAGACACTATGGAAGTGGGGAAAAGATAGTCACTCTACGCTCGCACGCGCTCAGACTTTCTCCGGGCAGTACCCTCTTTTAGGAAGATCCTTAACCTTCATTCACCTGGCTAATGCCTCATTCCTCCCTAAAGACTCGGCCTCAGAGGTTCTGTGAAACCTCTCCAAAGTCTGTCACTGTGTGGGTGGGTCGCCTTTGCTCGTCCGTCACTCTCTGTCGCACTTGTGTGGTTTTGGATTCACTGTTGGGCGTCCCAGCCTATGAGCTCTTTGTGGCCAGAGGTTGTGCCTTACTATCTTGGAAGTTCCACAAACTATCCCAGTGCTTGACAACTAGTCAGTCTGGGTAAGTGCCACCTAGCAAATTGTCTCCTCCTCCTCAAGCCGGTGTACATCTTCCTTCACGGGATAAACTTTGGCAGCGGATGGCAAACGGTGTGGCGTTCAAAGCCCAGCGGTAAATTATAAACTCTCCAGCAAGGCCTCTGGGTGGCCTGGCCCGGTCCTGAGCTCCATAAGGAGGGACCCAACTACCTGTTCGAGGTGAGGGTTCACCTGAAATGGCCAGACGAGTGGAGAGGAGGCAACCGGTGGCATAGCCTCTGGTCACGGGTAAGGAAAGTTCTCACAGAACCACAGATCTATAACACCTTTCCAGAATCCCCAAGAAAGAGTTGTTAACAACGTCTTCGGCTCATTCATCCATCCCATGATTTGAGGGCCTCCAGTGTGCCGAGACAACGGTGATGAGCAAAACAGAAAGATTACAGGCTTGGGATGTAATATGTAATAAGTTACAGTAAATGTCCAGTCCCCCTGCAGCGAGCTCTGTAGGAAAAAGGTAAGGATGCCAGGGGAAGGGCAAGGGGAGGAGAGTCGGGGTGGCCCTGAGTAAGGTGTGTGTGAGGGAAGAACACAGGTGGGAAGGAGTTCACAGGAGAAAAACAGTGACTGCCCTACTTTGTCACAGAGAGAAAGGGAAGGAAGCTGGGAGAGGTCAGAGGTGAACATGTGGGAAGGGGAGGGAGGCTGGGACAAGGAGGAGAATGTGTGAGAAATCTTCTCTTCAAACCAAAATTACAACTCAACTCTGAATGTCTGCGCTTCAGCAGAAAGAGCCATACAGTCAGAGATACTGGCTTTCAAATACCTCAGATCAAAGCCGGCCACGTGGGAGATGCCCCAACAGGTATTTATTGTGGTGAGCTTGTTCTTAAAACTTTCCCAGAAACCATCCGGGCCCCAGTTTCCACGAAAAGTTGCACACAAGTTGAGCTTTGGTGGGTGAGGCCCACAAAGGCCTTACACCGGAAACTATAGTCCCCCTGTCTTCGACTCGAGTACTTTAATTTGCAAACAAAGGAGCTTTCAGAGTGCAGTTCAAAGCCCAGCTGACTTAGAAGATGGCGTTAAGCAAGGACCATACCTTGGGAGAGCGTACTCTGGAAAGACAACATGGGTGGCTTCTGTCAGTGGGGCTGGCGTCCAGCTAGGGTTCCAAATGTTCCCATCCCACACAGGACTCTGTCTGCTTGGAAACAAAGCCAGGTCGCTGCTGACTTTAATGGCCTTTTCCGTTCCTTTCTCTCTTGACAAAGATTAAAGTTTATAGTGGTGCATTCCGATCTTATTAAACACCGAGTGGCCCCTCATCAGAAATTTCAGGAAATGAGGGCCACGGCATCCAACACAATACAGATTCTTTTGTGTCTCTTCTTCTGCGAAGGGGTGAGTTAGGCCTTCAAAAAGGGGATGAGGCAGCTTTAATAATGAGAAAAAAAAAATGAAAGGAGAAGGGAAGAAAGGTGCCTCAGTTGTCTCGGCAGCTGATCAACAAAGAAGCAGTCGTGAGCTGTAACCTCTTGGAGCCGCAGTCTGGAACATGACACATGTCAGCCTATGATAAATGGTGCAGAGTGTATGCAATTTCAAGTGCAATGCCCTTGAGATGCTCAGGACCCCGATCGCAAATGTTATTGTTAAATTAAACCTTAAAGGAAGGATTGGAAAGAGGGCTGGGGGTGGGGTGTGTGTGTGTGTGTGTGTGTGTGTGTGTGTATAAATATATATAATAAGAATTGCACAAAAGGAGGAGAGGAGGAAATAATAGGCAAAATGAAGAAATAAAACTTTGTCTTTTCCACCTAACTGAATACAAAAGCATCCCCTGAAAACTGTCCAAGATAGAAGACTTCTGTGTGTGTTTCCCTCGTTCGGTGTTCCAAATTACTTTGCTTGGCACAGCTGACTCGTACCCTCTGGTTTGTACATTTGCTCTGTTCGTTTATTCTCATCTTTGGTCAGCCTGACACCACTGGCTATCCATTTCGCTTCCGAGCTCTGCGTGTGTTTGCGCATGGGATGCGCGTAAGTGGGGGTGTGCGGTGTGCTTATCTTAGTGGGAAGGTCTGAAAACCTCTCTCGCCCGCCCATCCCCCATTGACGCACCTCCAACATCTAAGGTAATTAATTTAACGTAGGAAGCACCGGATGGGATGATATAAGGCAAAGGGGAGGGGGCGGGGAGGATGTTGGAGGAAGGGGATATGAGTCTGAAAACTGGTTAGCTACAGAGGCGCCCAGTAATCAGGGATATGCATGCCATGAAATAAGCAGCCGAAGAGATAAAAGTGGAAAAATCCACATAAGGAACCTAAAATCGGGGTGGCCAAATGTTCCGAGCGAAGTTGTCGTCGTGGAGAATGAAAAGCAACCAAAAGCAATAGGGTACTAGTAATAGTAGGAATAGTAATAAGAATCATAGGAGGATAAGCGAGCGTCTTGATCATGTGACCACGCCTGCCGATCACAACCCAGAATTCCCCTCTCGGACTGAAAGTATCATTATTGGTCTAGAAGTGACGGAAGCAAAGGGATTGGCCAGTGAAGAGAGGCACGTAATCCTGTTCTGGACAGAGTCCATGCTGAAGGGCTTTATTTACTTTCCCCTCCCTACATAACACATTCAGATGAAAGGATGTTTAATAGAGGGGAAAAAAACCAAATTACAAAAGAAAGGGCACCCAAGGCTTGTTTTGTGCATTTTGGCCGCGGTTGCCTAGCATCTTGGAAAACTAGAATCCTTTTTCGGTCTTTTGGAAAAGTTCACCCAGGTTTCTTGTTATTAAAGAAAATAAACATCAGACAAAACAGGACTTTATCAAAACTATAAATAATTCAATGCAGATGGATTTTAAAAGCAAGCAGATTTTCAGAGTGTGGAGCACGGCAGGGTTTGGGTGGAAACAGAGAGGGAATATAAACAGAAAAAAGAAATGAAATTATGAACTTGTTGAGGAAAATAAATAGACACATAAAACTAATTGAAAAGAAAATAAAGAGGGACCGCTCGCAAAACAAGGCCGCCTTCCCAGAGTTCCGTGCAATGCCAGGCTGCCTGCAGCCATTGACTAGAGACGCTCTGAAAGCCACCACTGAGTGCTGACTGCTGGCCACCAGGGCAAGTAGAGACAGGACCCTCATTTGATGTAGTGGAGAATGAAGTCCAGTGAGACGGTCTCTGGCTCAAGTTAGTGTCAAAACTGTGGTTAGGACCCAGTCAACTGGGGTCCTGGTCCAGTGTTTTCTCTACTGTGTGTTACAAGAGGCACCATTAACCTCTTCATAGCATCTCAACTAAACATAAAACCCAGCTCCCCCTCAGCTCCAGTACCATATGATCAAGCCATAATGGTTTCAATTCTGCAACTCCTCAACTAAACCCAAAACCCAGCTCCCCCTTGGCCCCAGGACCAGTTCATCAAGCAATAATAGTTTCGATTTTGCGACTCCTTTACTCCCCCAAAACAGTGCTACAGGAAATGACAGGAGCCAAAGGAAACTGAATTTTGCATTTCGGCAATAGCTCTGGAAATATGCAAAGGGGAGCATGGGCATCCGATGCACTTGGAAGATGTTACAATTCTTTGGGCTGGGAATAAAGGAAGGTAGACCGCTCTTCTGGGTGAAGCAGGAGGCACCCTTTGTCTGCTGCTGCCTCCGCTAATGCCTCCAACATATTTCACTGGTGATCTCCCCCTTGCCTCTCTTGCACTAGCCCGTGCAGATACTACAAAGCTTCCTGACAGTTCTTTATTGATTTATTCAAGGTGGATTCATCAAGTCTCACTTTGAGTTTCGTGTGCCAGGTAACCGCAAAGGGGCTTTGGCTTTGTTTGGTCTTTAATAAATCTTCAGTGACAGTCATGAAGTGGATGCAGGCTAGTTTTCGAGATCCATAGAACCAGTGTTTAATCAGTCAACAAACACTTTCCACACGTCTACTGCAGGAGGATTCCTTCCGGAAATGGAAAATGGAGAACTCCAGGGACAGCCCACCCTGGATCGCACAGCCGTGGCCAGTAGTCACGTGGCACGCGCAAGAGCATAAGGGCCCTTCCCTGTGCATCGTGGTTGTTTTCAAAGAAGAGGTCACCCGGCCTCCTGGGGGGCTCAGTCGGTTAAGCGTCTGACTCTTGGTTTTGGCTCAGGTCATGATCTCATGGTTGTGGGATCGAGATCTGTGTCGGGCTCCTCACTGAGCGTGGAGCCTGCCTGGGATTCTCTCCCTCTCCCTCTGTCTTTGCCCCTCCCCTGCTTGTGTTCTCTCTCTCTCTCTCTCTCTCTCTCTCTGTCAAAATAAATAAATAAACAAAACAAACAAACAAAAGAGGTCGAGGTCCTCATTTTGAGTTGGCATCTGAGCCAACAGTGTTGGCTGCAAAGATCACAGCACGATCTTCTAATCAACAATGTTTGAGAGTTGCTTCTGCATCCTTGGAGGGAGAGGGGGATAAGCCTTTGTTCTATCAGGTTAAACATGTCATTTTGCCTTATTTCATACACAAGTCATTTCTTTTCCTGTATCAGCACTGTAAGCTACCTAAGTATTGTTGATACAAAAACAGTAGGGTCCACATCATTATCCCTCTTCATATGGCATTTGTGTCCCATCCTTTCCCTGGGAGTAACCCAGCATCTTACATCTAGAATCTCGGATCCAACCTTTCAGGAAAGCAAATACCTTGGGAGGGCATCCTTTCTTCAGTAAATGACTAGGGTAATTGCTACTAGAGTGTTTTTAAATTACATATTTGCAATCAGACTCCAATTTCAAATTACCCCAACGAGCAGTCCTACCTTATGACAATTTAGAAAGCCTGACACGCGTATGCATTGTTTGGAAGAGGAAGAGTAAGGGGAATTTGCCAAGATCAGTGTTTACGTGGTCATGACTCGAGGGTCATCCACGCTGAGTCAAGAGCACCCATTAAAAACAATACTTCTTTTTGTATTTTTCCCCCTTTTTAAATCTATTTTTTAGCTCCCGTCCTGCCTTGTGCATCGCCAACATTGCTCCCTAAACGTGAGGCCGATCCAAATTCTACCCACTTAATCTCAGGCCCCGTAAGACTTTCCTCTCTTAGTTTAATGAAAACTTAGCCCAGCAAGGAAAAGAATTAGCTCTGGCAGAAGACACAGTTGATCAGAGTCGCCTTGTCACTGTGTATTCAGACTTCAAGCTTAACGCTGGGTTGCTCTTCTTATAAGTTAGTGTCCTGGCATCATCAGCACTGCTCATAAAGGCCATCCATTACCAGCTCCCCCCTCTTGTCCTAGGGAAGCTCCTTCCTTCACGATTGCTATGATCCAACTGCTTTTTGTGTCTTAGCACAGGGTTGTTCTCCCTGGAACGACCCTTCCCTCTGTTCCTCGTGTACTGGGAGAAATTCAAGTTCTCCATTTAGAACCTTAAAGACATAATGACCGTTTTGAGCTAAGACTGCCTGTCTCCTATCCTTATTCCCTCTCTCCCACAATATTTATTGAGCATCTATTATGATCCCGGCATAGTGCTGGCTACTGATGACGGTGGTCAGCAGAAAGATATGACTCTCTTCCTCATGGAAACTGTAGTCACCTATGCTACCCTCTTCCTCCCATCCTGCCATTGTATTCGGAACACATCACATCAAGTTAAAGTTATTTACGTTCACTTCAATATTCATAGGACACAGGGGGCACTGTATGACCCCAGATCACGCTTGATTCCATGCAGTCGCTTCTCCCCCCGGCACAACATGCAATACGGTTTTGTTGAATGAATTTGTTTTCCTTAACTCTAGAATGTCAAGATAGAGAAGAGGAGCCTCCCCATGAATTAATAATAAGGAAGGTAATTCACTAGCAAGACGACGAACCATAAGGTTGAAAGACTTGGCTGCGACACTGATGATCTCAAACCCTCTTCTCGGGAGCCAATACTGAGTCTCTCACTGAGAGGACAGGTCTCACGCACAGAGAAGGGTTCCAGATGCTTCGGCTCATTTTTGTAAACTCTGCTCACTCCTATCATTCTTCTCTGCTGCTGATGGCCTTACGTTATTAGTGTTGACTTTCAATTAGTGTCAGTTTTCCAAAAATAATATTTGTAAGAAGCTTCTATTCGGACTCCAAACTGACTTGCCACTGAGATGAAAATGTTCAGAGAGACCCCAGCCATCCTCAAAGGAAAAGCTTTGATAAAAGTGAACAAGGAAACAATACACATTTTTCTTTCTTCGTGTTTTTAAAAAAACGAATCACAGGTGGTTGTTTTTTTTTTTTTTTTTTCCTTCTTATTGGAAACGTGAAGCTGATGTTGGCTTACTTGTTCGATGCTATATGCTAGTTTCATAAAGTCTGGAGATTATGGTGCAAAATGACAGTCCCACTTAGACAAAGGAAATTCCATCTAAATTGGATCAAGAAAGAATCTTAAGCTTACTTTGATTAAAGAAACAACTGAGAAATTATTTTTCATGTAGAGTGAATAATCATTGTTGACAATTCAAGGGAAATTCAAGTAAGGTTCCATATGGAAGATAAGGAGACGAGAAAAAGTGTGTGTTTGTGTGTAACACATGTATATTCATAGGCGTATATGTATCCAGGGTAAACATATGTACACTTATACACTCACATACACACGTTCATATATACACATTAATATATATGCCTCCAAGCCACAGGAGAATGTGAATGCTTTGGTCAAACTGCATTCAAAAACTTTTAAGAGGATACAGGGAATATAAAGCTCCCAATAAATCATGAAGTAACTCATTTTATTTTCCTAGCACCCCTGAATGTGTACCTTATTTTAAGCCATGATATTAATTTATAAAAAAAAAAAAAAAGCTGACTGTACATGAGTATGTCTAATACACATTGAAATTCAAACATTTAAAAACTGGAATTTTACCTACTCTGCCATTTCAAGTTTCTATGATACATTTTCTACAAGTCCCTAAAGAGAACACTTTATACTTATTTGTATATATTTATAAATATATATTTGAATATATAAATTTATGTAAGTTGATATGTGCATATATTTATTATATATGATAAAAACATTCTGGAGGGAGGGGCGCCTGGGTGGCTTAGTCGGTTAAGTGTCTGACTTTAACTCGGGTCATGATCTTGCGGTTACATGAGTTCGAGCCCCACATTGGGCTCTGTGCTGACAGCCTGGATCCTGCTTCCGATTCTGGGTGCCCCCCTGCCCTGTGCCCCTACCCTGCTCACACCCTATCTCTGTCTCTCAAATATTAAAAAAAAAATAAAAATAATAAAAATAGAAACTGTTTTTACATTTATTTATTTTTGAGAGACAGAGAGAGAGAGAGCACTAGTGGGGGAAAGGTAGACAGAGAAAGAGACACAGAATACGAAGCAGGCTCCAGGCTCTGAGCTGTCAGCACAGAGTCTCACGCCGGGCTTGAACTCACAATCCGGAGATCATGATCTGAGCCAAAGTCAGATGCTTAACCTACTGAACCACCCAGGCGCCCCTAGTATATATTATATATTCAATAATACATATTTATATATAACATCTTTATTATATATTATATACATAATAAAAGATTATACATATTCTACTTAGAAGACAGTATGATAAATAATAGTTTATTTAAATAGTTTTCCTGGAGACAAACAACAACGGTTACAGTTGCACCAGCTTGAAATCAGGACACCTGGGTCTCAGTTTGGCCCTTGGCATTGACGGTGACTCTGTGGTCTCTCCAAACTTCCAGTTTCTCCTCTGGAGGATGAAGTCATCATTTCGATCGAGATTCTTCATTGAGTTGTGCGAAGATAAAAATATATGCTTTTGTTTTTGTTTGTCTTCCTCTTAACATTTCTCCAGAAATAGGTATTGTTATCACCTCCATTTTACAGATGAACTTAGGGGATCGTGAGGTAGAATAGCTTGCCGTGAGTGACATAGCTTGAAAACAGCAGATATGATCTTTGAAGTAAAGTCTGATTGCGAACCCTGGACTCGTTTGCCGTCATTGGCTCAGCCTAGCTTGAAAAGCAAACATACTCACTAAAGCATTCCAAAGAATTTAAAGACTAATCAAGGCACACAAAACGACAGCGACGATCCCTGTACCCACTGTAGTGTCAGTGCACAAGAAGACAGCACGATCCTTATGTTAAAGGCATATATTTGGAGCCAACTGGCGTCTGATCTCTGATATCTAGAGGTCTATGATGAGATTTTATCCTTGCCATGGAAAGCACAACTAAAATGTAAAAGTTGATGGAGTCTGCATGTTAGACCCTGGATTTCATGCATTTTAGCTATCTCCTTAATAAGTTCATTGTGATTCTGGGCTTTAATTCTGAAACCAAAAGCTCTCTCTTTGACAGGAATCACAGAGGAGGGATTTAGGAATTTTAAAGGGCACAAATCCATGCCATCTGGTGCGAGATGTAAGTTCAGTCTGTAGGGAAATTCTACATCGCTT
Source organism: Puma concolor (assembly GCF_028749965.1). Lineage (NCBI taxonomy): Eukaryota > Metazoa > Chordata > Mammalia > Carnivora > Felidae > Puma > Puma concolor. Next base: position 136,046,102 of record NC_141672.1, read on the forward strand.
GTCCTGTATGGATCCTGTGCTCTCAAGCCACCGGCTTCAACTGTCCAAAGAAGATACAGTTTTGTGGATGCCAAGACTTATAAAGCATTTCCTCAGAGTTATATTATCTCCCCTGAGCAAGAAAGGCAGAGTTTTTGAGAAGTACATTTCCTCAAGTAGCTTCTGTGGGTCTCCCTGAAGAGTATGTTCCTCTAACTAGAAAGAATTATTCTGGAGAGTATATGATAAAGAAGCCTCATGGGTTATGTAGGGGAAGAAGAGATAGGGTGTGATGGGTATAGGATCATGCTTATCTTTGATCCCAAATGACAGCAGAATCTCTATGACAGGCACTTTTTCTAGAAAGAATTTTTTCAGAGCTTGAGTTTATTCTTAGAATGAGAGACATCCTAAATGTTTAACATCAAAGAAAGATATGGTGAGGTGGGGGGGGGGGAGGGGGGTGATGAACTGCACACTATTTGTGTGACTAAAGCAGTGTGGGAGTGGACATTTAGCCGTATCTTCCTGGTCTACCACCTGTCAAACATGGAGTAGCATAGGTCAGTTCTTTCTGTGCGTTTTGGCGCCCCATTCTCCTTGTTTCCTAAACCCATGGGGTTATTGTTTATTTTAGGACTAAAAAGTACCTGAGACTGACATCAGCCCTTTGTCTTCATCGTTCTGTGAGAACATCTGTGACCTTTTAGGATTACCAGAGATCATGAGGGATCCTCAAGTGTTCAACAGAAAAAAAAAAATGTATTTTCAATGAGAAGCAAAGGTGGGCTCAGGTGTTCATTCCCAGTGTTGCAGAGAGGCTCAATCCTAGTCCTCCAGGATTGGGAAGCCTGAAAAGAAGCTTGTTCATTTTTCTTCTTCTTTTCCTTCTTTCCTGTCTCATGACAGGGGCAGAGTTGTACCTTCATGGATCCAGTTCTCAACAGTGTTCATCACATAGGAGAAACTCAATAAATCTTTGGGTGAATAACCGAGTGCATTTATTAGTCAATCTGTATATGAATAGTCTAATCTGGTAAGAAATTATGTCAAAGCTCACCCATTCTTTTTGGTGTATGTACTATTTTTGTTGTGTCCCTTATTTGTTTATTTGTTTGTTTGCTTTTAGGACTTATTCTTTCTTTGGATATTTACCATATATAATGTCTCTGAAATTTATCATGATATAACATTGACAAAAAATTAATTATTTTTTAATTTTACTTGTTTATTATTGACTATCCTACTGAAATATTTGGCCAGTGATGCAGGGACTATATCTAGTTGGTGTTACACCTCAGAACCTCAGATGCTAACACAGAGCAGGTGCTCAATAAATATTTATTGAATGAATTAATAAATCAGAAAGCAGGGGAACAACTTCAGTATCATTAATGCTACCTGATGGTCACTGATCTTGGAGGCCATCCTTGAAAATAAGAGGTCGCTAGGGTTTTCCTCCCACTGTCTGAAGGTGTAGATAGCCTCCCCCATTACCTACACCCCCACCAGAGTGGGGGTGTATCTGTTACAGTTGATGAACCTACAATGACACGCCATGATCATCCAAAGCCAATTCTCTTTTAGATCTACTGAAGGCTCCACAGAGACCTAGCAGAAAAAAGTATTTGCTCTAGGGTCCAAAATAGTGCTTGACACAGAGTAGGTCTTCAATCAATATCTGCTAAGTGAATGAATGACTCCTCAAAGTCCTGGGGTTTCAATAGTAGATTATCTTCCATTTCTCCAACCTAATGTGAAAAGGCAAGTTCTTGTATCCCAGAACCATTTGTTTATAGTAACTTTTGCTCTGCTACTGTCATTCAATGAATCCCCCCCCCACACACACACACCCACCTCTATCTTCCCTTCTATGAGTAGATTTCAGTTGAAGAAGGACTCACTGCTTCCTCTTAATGATTGTTATTGACAAAACCATTAAGAAACTTTCCAAAACTCACACTTTCCCAAGGGGCAGTTACTTGTCATAGGAAAGTAAGCATCAGACATAGGAGCCGGGTTGAGTCGCAGCCTATCAAATGAGTCTAGAGGTTAATGTATCCCTTTAATCACGGCTCTATCTCAGACACAAACAACTGTTAGTTGAAAAAGGTAAAACTGAGAACCAGTATTTCTATACCTCCATTCATAATATTGAGGAAATGGGGAAAAGCATATAACTGCATCGATTCATTGCTCCGAGAAAACCTGTGTTTACAAAGTAAAATAGCAGGGATCGTCTGTGCTTTTATACAAAAGGAAAATTAACTCCAGATCCAAGGTTTATTTACATTTTGTAGAAACTTTCCATGGCTTGGGAAAGTAATCAGAGTCACAAGATTTGTTCTAAATGTACAGTATATTCAAAGGAGGATAGGCTTGGGGAGCATCGAGAGCTAGCTTAACTTCCTAATTCTGCATCTTCCAAGAGGAAGAAATTTTACTCTGCTCAGCTGCCCTTTCTGCATCATCAGATGAAGTAACTAACTGTTCACTGAGGTTACTGAGTAGGTCAAGAGTGAAAATATCTCCGTGAATGCCCGGCACAGGTTTACTTCACCACCCTTCCCTTTGGAAGAAAGACGTCATTTTGACAAGAGTCTTTTAGAGAGGTTTTGATAGATCGATAAAGTAGCATTGCTTTACATTTTAACGAGGAATCAGTAGAAGGAGAATTAGAGAGTCAGACAGAAATTTAGAGATTATCAAGTCCCAGGGGTTTTCGAATACTTGAACAAATAAATCATTCATTCAAATAAAATATGAGGCCCTGTGTGTAACCTCACATCAGAGGTGGGGCATCTGTGAAGGCAGCCAGCCTCTGGGTTTGTTCAGGCAGCACTCGGCCACCCACCGGTCCAGGAAGCTCCTTCGCGGAACCTTCAGGCACTGAGATAAGTCTTTCACTCGTGCAATGCGATTTGCTAGCTCCCCTACCCTACCGCCAATATGTTTGGAGAGTAGGTAAATAAATGATTCGGGTGGACTCAAATGACTTGCCCAAGGCCACTTCGTTGATGAGTTGAAGAATAGGAAATAAACTCGGTTCTTCTAACTACCGACCTGGCACTCGTTCAATCACGGCATACCATATTAGCCGGGTAGGCTAAGTTTTGCTAGGTAGGTAGGCTAAGAATAATACGTCATAGTGGCTCCAATCTATGATTTTTTGCTCACTTACGCCATATGCGTTTTAGACTAGCGAGGGGCTCTTCTCTACAATATCCTGCCTCGGAGACTCCAGCCGAGAGAGGCTCCGTCTTTGGGAATCTCCCACTGTAATGGCAAGGGTTGGAGAGCTGAAGGCTAGCAACTGTTTTCTTTTGATTTTATATTCTAAAGCTGGCTTAGAGTCAATTATATTAAAGTTTCAGATTATAGCATTAGAACACAAAAACTATCTATAGCACGTGACACTTGCATCCTGACAATATATAGTCGTGCATGCATCTCATGATAGTGGCCACATCTGATGTCCAAATTCACCGGGGAGTCTCTGTGGACTCCTACCCGTTGGGTCCCTGAGGGACAGTATAGCGTGGATGCTTGTAATGGGAAAAATTTAATGGAGAACTTCTTCCCCCCCAAATCTGCTCACAGTGTTAACAGCAAGACTGCTTTCGCTGCAAGGGAGGAAAGCTGATTCTAACTAACCTAAGGGAAGAGAGTTTTCTGAAAGGCTAGCGGGGATTCGAAGGAAGGCCAGTGAGGCCAGTAGACCTCAGATGTGACTGCTAGTGTAAAAATCTGCCCATGATGTTGCGACACAGGCAATCTCGGAGGCCAGGAAGCAGGAAACGCAGGCAGCTGTGAAGTTGGAACAATATGGTCAGGGCCAAAATGCAGTCAACAATTATCGGTTGTCCTTTCGCTATTCAAGATTCCAAGCCTGCGGTGAGGGCTTCCGGTTATTCTCATCATGCCCTTTGACTAAGAGAAGACTTTCCACAGAGGAAGAGGAGGAAATAAGAGAGTTCTTAGGAAGCGGGCAATGATAGATGTTGGCCACACGCAGCCAGGAAGAAATGCCTCCACACACACCTTCCTCAGGACCGGGCTCATCTTCCTCCTGTTCAGTGCCTCAACTGGATTATTTCATGGCCGGACTATATTTCTTCTCAACTTCTGGTTGCACTCCTATAATATCATTTCAAAAGCAGCTACTTGGCTTTCACAACGGGCTTTTCTTCTCCTAATGCACACCCTTTGTGATAGCTCGTGTTGCAAAAAACACTCTCCTCTTGCCAACCCCCGAAAGGCTATGTTCATACGTATCGCCATAGGATCCTGGAATCTAGAAAAGGGGAAGAATACAGAGCGCCCCAGCTACGGTGGGGTTTTGGCATGTCACTGTGTGAACCACTTAGGCTGATTCTAAAGTCCGTTGTACTGAGCCCTGCTTGTCTAAATAGGAAATTCCATTATAAACTTTCCCCCTAGAAATTTCCCCTTCAAGTTGCTCGGTTAACTTTAGGGTAAAACCTTTCATGCTTTTCAAATGATCTCGCTCATGATTGGAGCCCCATAGCAAGTAAAAAAAAAAAAATTAATATTACTTCAAAATGAGAGAAAAATCAGGATACAGTTGATGAGAGACTCTTAGGCAAATTCCTCTTTGTGGCGATGATGTTCTAGGCTCAAATTCCTTTCCTAAATCTCAGTCATCATCACACACTTGTTGGCCTTAAAAGTTAAAGTTAGAGATTGATTGAAGCCAATTAAATGCAATGTTAAAGCAAATTAAATCGTATCCGTCCACTATGTATGTACGTAGGTATGTATGTACTTATCTACCCATCTATTTATTGAATGTACATGCTTTTTGTTTTTCCTTTTCCTTTTCTTTCCTTCTCATTTCTTTTCCCCAACAATGAAAACTTTAGATGAACTCAATAATGTTCCCCGCCCCCCCAAAAAAAAACAAAAAAACCAAAAAACTTCCCGGCTGCCAACAGTTTCTTCTAAGTCAAAGAACCTCTATTGTCTTTCCTCTGGTAATAAATGATAATAATTAAAGGCAAATACACAATAATTAGTCACACTAGGTTTATCCATCTGGTGTACCTGCGTCGTATCACTGTGTCTTTGAAACAGATGACAGGCAGCATATTGTCGCACATCCTGTTAATGGGTCTAAGAGGTAAAGAGGTCATTGCAAAAAAGGTCAGCAGCAAAGAACAAGATCATTCTACGTTTTTTTTAAAAAGTGCGCATTGACTATTTAGCTCTGTATCCTCCGAAAACATATGTGCTCCCACAAGATAGTAGTAAACTATGGAAGTTTAGCAGGCCTAGGAAGGTGTATAAATACTATTAATTCCATTGTTGTTTCAATCACGGTCACCATGAACGACATCATAGCTCCTATTTAGTGTTTGCTCATTAGAGACCAGCTACTGTGTTTCCTTTGAAAAGATTTCTCTCTCCTTCCGAAAATTTGGCAAGGCAGATGTCAAAAGCATCCCCGATGTACAGATGAGAGATTGAATTAAGGAGAGATTAAGTAACTTCCCCAAGATTACTTTATGTATCGGTACTGAACCAAAGGTTTAAAAGATTTTTGGCAGATTTAACAATGTATATGGAGCTAGCTCTTATCAATTTTCTTAGTTGAAGGTGGACTTTAAAATAGCCTAAAAATTTTGGCCAAGCTTTTACGAACAATATAGACTTCCAGAGCTTAAGTTAATATGGCCATCAACTCCATCTAAAAATACGATGCCCCAAGTACACATAGAAACTAAGTTGTATGTATGAGAAAGGCACATCTTAGATAAGACTATTAAAAAGGCATTACAAATAAATTCTCCTCTCCCCACAAACCCAAGAGAAATGGTCATTCACGGAGGCTATTGTGTTCCATGTGTATTCTTCAAGGAAGAGGAAGAATATTACTCGATTTGGTAGCTGCCCCTATAAACTGAGAAAGACCCACAATATCTCTTTAATCCACCTAGCCCCTTCTGTACTCGGTTCATATGACTTTAACCTCTATTCATGTTTTTAAGGCTTGAAATGGCCTCAATACACACATTCATATATACAAGACGAGCTGTCACTTGCCACCCCATCTGTTCACACTCTCTGAATTTGTCATTAATTTCCCACAAGTAAAACATGGAGATTTCTATCAGTTTTTTTTTTTTTTTTTTTCCAAAGGGGAAGATTGGACACTTCCAGACTATTAAACATGGCCGTCCCAAGTTACCAGTGTTTCTGCGGGCAAACATTCTTTCTTTGTCACTGTTAGGAGATCTGCACATTTTCAGAGGCCCATGAGATGGGAAGGGAACAAAAGGTATGGTAGAAGCTAGGACTTTTGGAGTAGCAAAAACAAATCCCTAAGTGCATGTCTCAAATAGGTGGAATGAGAAATGGTACCCCACTTGCTCAGTAAAAGCGAGAAACAGGAGAAAAACAAGATCAGGGTTTTGCAATCAGCGTAAATTGTTATTCGCCAGCCATTTTGGAGTCTCAGCTTGTCTTTTGAAACACCTGTTGCTGACTATTGCAGTCACAGCCTCACCGAGCAATCAAGGCATCCCCATCTGTGGTGAAATTTCTCAATTTCTCTTGTATACATCAGACCCGTCACTGCTAATGAGCTCACGGGAAGCATGCAATGTCGTATTTGATTCTATGGCTCGCAGTATGAAGCAGGGGGAATTAAAAATTAGAATCAGCTGAGGTTTTCCCCAACCTCCAAGTCTGATGTTCCCCTCTTTCCAAACTTCCCGTCTTTGCACAGATTTTCAAGATTTTATTCAAATCAGGACATTAGGCATTTTGGCTTGATTACACTTCTCCGTCTGTCTCCCCAGTCGTTGGAGGGCGGAAGCTACCCATTGTCTGGCCCTCTCCTTCCTCTTAACTCTACATACAATTCGATAGCCAAGAACTGCAAATTTTGCACCTTTATATTAGATCTATTTTCTCTTCTGTTTCATCCCTACCCCAGTGTCTCGGGATAGATATCTGTTATTGCTCACAGATTTTTTTCAACAGCCTTTAGGCAGTCTCTCCTTGTTCCCAATTCTGGGCCCTTTCCTTGCCTTTTAAGCCAGCATTCAAATGGCTACCACAAAAGGTTTTCTTTTTCTAATTGTTATTTGTTTTGAGAGAGATAGAGAGAGCAAGTGGGGGAGGGGCAGAAAGCGAGGGAGACAGAATTCCAAGCAGGCTTCTCGCGGTCGACGTGGACCTCGAACTCACAAACAGTAAGATCATGAGCGGAGCGGAAATCAAGAGTCCGACGCTTAACCAACTGAGCCACCCGGGCTCAACAAAGGGTTTCCTAAAATGTAAGTAGAAAGAAGAAATCAACTCCCACGGTGCCTTTTGAGATTCCTCATGACCTAAACGTAGCCCCGGTGTGTCCATATTCGCCTACAGCCTCCTCTCCACTCAGAATCCCTTGCCCTTTTTTCAGTGAAGCTCTGCTCTTCTGTGAGTAGTGGCCAGTCTTTGCCTTCTGTCCCTCCGCCCAGGTCCTTGTTGTATCCGGTGCCTTGCTTCCTCACTGGGGGCACTCCTGCTTATCCTTTCAGAGGACTGGAAATGGCTTACGCTCCACATGGCAAATGTAGTACTGTTGGGTCGTGGTGAGTCACGAGCCGCTGTGTCCGGTAGGAATCTGATGTCATGTCCTGGGTTGGGGGCAGTGGTACAGAAGTAGATTGGCAATGCCTTCCAAGGGTGAGAAAAGAAGAAGGGTTGAAATGTGATTCGCTCCATGCAACCTTCCCCAACCCCCCCCCGGAAAGGATTTACCAGTTCACTCCTTTGCGTTCCCACAGCGTCTTAAGCTTTTTTATTCACACCACCTATGGTCACTGTGGTTAGTTCCTTGTGTATCTGTCTCCCACATTAGACCGTGAACTTCTTCAGGGCGTGTATTAGACAAGGGACACTTGCCCAGTCTTTGTTGAACGATATCTTGTTCTTTTCTGGTTCCATGCTAATGTGGTTCCAGAGCGGAGTTTGGCAAACTGCTACAGCCTGGCTTCCGGCCAGATCCCACCCCCACCAGTTTGTGTGAAGTATTATTGGAATAGGGAAGTGCCATCATTTATTACCTATGGCTGCTTTCACACGACAACAGCAGACAGAGCTGAGTGGTTATCATGGAGACCCCGTGGTCTTAGTGAAAAGCTAAAATATTCACTCCCTGGTCATTGACAGAAAAAGCCTGCTGACTCCAGTTCTAGAGCTTAAAAAAATGAAGGCTAAGATCCCATGTTTCTAGGGAACTTCTGTGCCATGATATGTGAAGTGCTCAGCTCAAGTGAGAGACCGTTTCCCCCACTCCAAGGTCAAATCTCTTGTCAGAGTTTCATTAGGTTCTGCAGGTTTCTAAATGATTTTTTTTTTTCACATTCAAAAATTTTCCCCAAAGGATGCTTCACCAAAGCTGGGAATAACCCTTACGATTAGCATGGTATTTCATGGCTCACTTTTTTTTTAATGTTTATTTTATTTTTTAGAGAGAGAGAGAGAGAGAGTGTGTGTGAGCGGGGGAGGTGCAGAGAGAGGGGGAGACAATCTGAAGCAGGCTCCAGGCTCTGAGCTGTCAGCACAGAGCCTGACACGGGGCTCAAACTCACGAACTGTGAAACCATAACCTGAGCCGAAATCAGATGCTTAACCAACTGAGCCACGCAGGCGGCCCTTCATGGCTCTTATGAAAATGTTCTGCGTTCTGTGCCTGGGCCCAGCACTGCTCTTTGAAATCATTCTCAGTTCTTCGCCTTCCATCTATTTGTTAGTGTACCAATACTTACTGAAGACCAGAACTGCCGTATCTGTTTCTTCTGACTTCTATTCCTAAGATCCCATCTCCTGAGACAATTTCAGTTGACTACAATCCAACAGAAATAAATGTTCCCTGAGCTTTTTTTAAGTTTACTTATTTATTTTGAGAGAGAGAGAGAGAGAGAACATGCTGGGGAGAGGCAGAGAGAGAGGGAGAGAGAGAATCCCAAGCAGGCTCCGCACTGTCAGCACACAGCCCAACACAGGACTCAATTTCACCAACCATGAGACCATGACCTGAGCCGAAACCGAGAGTCAGTCGCTTAACCCACTGAGCCATCCAAGCACCCTGTCTCTAAACTTTAGGTGGTACTTTGTTCTTACAGCCTTGCTTTCGGACAATCGGATCGCCTCTTCTAGGCCTGGCTCCTTCAATAAATGATTGGCTGTTTAATGTATCTTTCTAATCCCTGCTATGTTTCTCTGTAAAAGAGAGCTGGTAGATTGTTGTGAAAAAGCAATACAACCATCCATGTGGCCAGGCAGTTGTCCCCAGCATACAGAACATTGGCGTTTTGTCTGTTTTGCCTTCACCGTTCACGTCAGATCATCTTGCCAGCTTCTCATAAGGCATTAGGTCTTTGGATGTAAGTGGGTCAACCTCCAGGTATTAGGATCACACGCATGACTTCTTTGACTTCTGGTGTCAAGAAACCTCATTCTGAGGGCTCCAACCTGAATCTCAGGGGGGCCCAGAATGGTTCTGATAGCCCAGACCCTGAAAAGTAACACAGTTCTCAAGATATCTGAACTGTCATGTCCCTTCCAGAATTTCTTCTAGATTTCTTTAAAAATTTTTTTTTTCCAACGTTTATTTATTTTTGGGACAGAGAGAGACAGAGCATGAATGGGCGAGGGGCAGAGAGAGAGGGAGACACAGAATCGGAAACAGGCTCCAGGCTCTGAGCCATCAGCCCAGAGCCCGACGCGGGGCTCGAACTCACGGACCGCGAGATCGTGACCTGGCTGAAGTCGGACGCTTAACCGACTGCGCCACCCAGGCGCCCCTAGATTTCTAATTGGAAGAAATTCATCCCCTCTTTCTAACAGCCAAGGGCGCCCTAGTCTAGTCGGTGTCTGCAGGTTTCATTTAATTAATTAATTAATTAATTAATTTGCATGGCCCAAAGTCTCTAGGATCTAAAGCGGCTGCACGACCTAGTTTTGAGAGTTTCTGATTCTAAGTTGATTGGCCTCAAATCAGGAAAAAAAAAAAAAAAAGGGCAGAAAAAAAAGAACAGATGTATTTCTTTTTTCCCCTTGAGCATTATTTTTCTGATCCCATCCTGGAAACTAAAGAAAAACATGTTTTGATTATATTTACAAATTTATCTCATCATTCTGGAATGTTGGACTACATTTTATCTTTGGAAGGGGACATCAAGAAAGTGCCTTCTGGGCATGGAGCTTGCTAGCCTTTAGGGACTGTCTCCACAGGACAGGAAGGGTCGGCGGGGCAAAGAAGTATCTCTTTTGCCTCACCCAACATGCATAACCTCTCCCTCGAGGCTCCGAAGGCACAGTGGGGTCTTCTGATATTTGCCTCTTTGTCAACAAACATTTTGGGGAAGCCTGGACAATTGCCACTCCCTTCCAACTGCTGTCACTGCTGTGAGTTTCTCTGCCCTCACCCCATCCATCTTCCTCTGCTCCCAGAGGCGTCTATCTGAAACACAAATCTGATCATGTCACTTCTCCTCTTACAAACCATCAGTGCCTGCCCATTGCTCAAGGGATAATGTCTTAAACCCTTTAGTAAGACTCACCTGCATTCGTGATCCGGCCCACCAGCTCAACCCGGCAAATCCATTCTTTCCTTTCAAAACTTCAACCCTCCTATGTACCTTGCCCCTCATTGTGTCTTTGGCATCTCATCACAATGGGGCAGGCATTTCGAGCTACAATGCTTTACACGTTATTAACATCTCTGCTATTCTACTTCACACACCACAAAGGCAGAGACGATGCCAAACTTTTTGCATCGTAGCCATCTGAGACCACGATTGGCAACACTTAGGTTGGGTAGAAACGTTAAGTGAACGAATACAACTGGATGTGGAATCCTGTCTGCATTTCTTTCTCAGACCCTCCATGTTATTAGTTTCATGGCCAGTCTTTCCTAATAGACTTTGAGAGTAAGAATGCTGTGTCTCTTTATCTCCCGTTGTCTCTCTCAAGCTTTCATCTATTTTTGGCATGTGGGAAAAGCTCAAAGATGATTTGTTGAAGAAAAGATTAAGGTTTTTTTTTTTTTAATCTTAAAGAAGTAAGTAAACTTGAAATCTATTCTCAGGCAGTTTTCTCTCCCTTTGGTTATATAAGATAGAATGCTGATATCAGGTAGACAAAAGTCTAAGGTCGGTGAAAAAGTGTTAAAATTTAAGGAGGTGGCGTTAAAGCAAAGCATGAGGGGAGGGGAAGCGGAGGGGATTACTTCTGGTTGCAATGATTTATCTACTCAACAAAGAAATATTGAGCACCTAGTGTAAGTGTGGTGTAAGCTAAGCTCCGGGAAGAAGAAAGAGATTGGCCTTCCAGGGTTTCAAGTGCTCACAGTCTTAGCAGAAGCACAGACCATTGCCACTCATGGGGCAAGGGGGATGACAGAGGTAGCATCGGGCACTATGGGAACGGAGTCATAGCTCTAAAACCCACAGAGGAGTTGGGAGAAGGGAGGGGGCTGGGAGTAGATGAACATGCAGAGTTGGGTCTGAGATGTAACTATGCCTTGAAAGGTGGGCCAGCACTACCTGGACACTAGGCGAAGAACATTGTAACAACTAGCTTGGGAGTCCCTTCACCAGTCTTGATAAGAAATCCTAGGACACTTACTATTACTTTTACGGTTGCCTCCTGGCCCCAAGTCAGTCATTCAAACAATGGATACCAGAATATTGAGGGCTTTGAGAAAGAACCAGAAAGGCCAAACTCCCAAGAGACGACTGGCCCCAAACCAGTGTCCCCCTCGGTACCCCAGCACAAAAGAGCAGGGAAGATCAGATCCAACTCTAAAATCGAAAAAGGCACTCCAAGCCTCCAACTATTGATACGGGCTTGGTGGAGATACGACGTAGTAATCTCCTCCTTTGAGAAGGTTTTCACTGGGTGTTGCTATTGATTTGAAACGGGTGATTGATCCATAGACTTTGGGTTTTATGGTTGAAAACCCAAACCTCGATGCCATAGAAACTTAGGAGATTTTTGAACTCTTTCTTGTCAGTCCTCTCTTTCTGAATACATGTGTGTGTGACCTCAAACAGAGACCCTCTATTTGCACAGGGTGGAGAAGAGAGTAGGCTCCCGACAAATGCTTTTAAAAATGAATTCGGCTGAATAACTGTCTATTTGGTGCCCATTTGTGTTTGGCACTGAAGGCATAGAAAAATGAGTTCGATTGGGCATCCCCTTCAAGGGACCAAAACTTCAGTGGGAAGGAAGCTTGGGAGAAGATAAAATAAGAACATGATAAGTACATCTACAAGCAAATTGCTGTGGCAATTCAGAAAAGGGAGAAATTACACTTTGGGGGGACAATTAGGAAGCGCTCCTAAGTTGAGAAGGCAGAATTTAAGGATCGCCGGGTTTCCCGGGACAGATTTAGGGTTAAACATTTCTCACTCACCACTTTCCAAAACGCTTTCATGCGATGTTAAAAAATTAGGACTATCCCAGCAACAATGCGTACCACCGTTTAAACTGGAAATTGAAATAAGGAAGAAAAAGAAGGACCAGAAGGGAGAGAAGAAACAACTTACCAGCAGATTTATTCCTTCCCAACCTACCACTTCTTTATCACCATTAGAGGGATTTCTAACAACAGCCATTGTTTTCAAAAGCTTGGAATGCGTGCCACATTTACATCTGTGTATTTATTTAGGGTTTACAAAGTCCTTTACCACACCCTGTTTCATTTGATTCTCCTAATAACACTAAAAGATTAAGAAACAAAACAAAACCCGGGTGGTAGCAGCCCCAAGCTTATTTCACAAATGCTGAAACTCAACAACCCTCATCTTCCAAGTTTCTTCAACAACTAATAAGGAGGGGTTTCTCACTGTCACCTTGCATCCCCAGAAATGTCATTCTGCTGTTTCCCATAGAGTTTTAAAAATGTCTTCAGCCAGCTTTACTTTAATAAAAATAATTGCGAAAGTTTCCCTGAAACGACTTCATCCTACTAAAAAAAAAGAAAGCACATCAAATTCTATTTTCAGCTAGCCAAAGTTGGCCTCCCTTGCGTTCTTCTTACCGTCATGCTAGGTCATTCACAGAGCACTGTTTTTTAGTTTGGGTTTTTTCATTTTTTGTTTTTTTCCCCACTACCATCTGGAGAACAAGGGTTTTGTGTTAGAAGGAATGGAGTCCCTAAGAACAGAAACGCTAGAATAGGATATAATAGCTCCCGAAGAAAACAGGGTAGGTAAGAACATTTTAATGGTGGGACCCCATCATCCAAGATGGAACAAAACCAACGCTTAACAAACACAGAGGTTCCCCATGACCCATGAGAGACAGGCTCCATCTTATGGGTCCATAATAATAGCTGCCTAGAACACTATTAAGAAGGCTGCTGGGCCAGCAGTAAGAGTGTTGTATCAGTTCATGATGGATGCAAAAGGGCTAGGGTATCTGGGTTCCATCTCTGGAAATCCTGATTCTGTCTCACTCAAGGCAGAATCACTCAAGATAGATCTATATCTATCTATCTATCTATCTATCTATCTATCTATCTAGGATAGGATATATATATATATATATATATATATATATGTGTGTGGATATATACAGATATATATATGGATATGGATATATATATATATAGATAGATATGGATAGATATGGATATATATATATGGATATATGTGGATATATATATGTATATTTATGGATATGGAGATATATATATGGATATGGATATATATATATGGATATATATATGGATATATATGGATATATATGGATATATATGGATATATATATGGATATATATGGATATATATATGGATATATATCCATATTTATATCCTATCTTAGATATCACATATATATATACATATATATATATATCTCCCATTCATTATGTACTTTGGTGCCTCAACTCGCTCTCTATTCCTTTACTTTGTAGATTTCTTTTTTTTTCTATGAATTTCCTTGAAAAGGCTCCAAAGCCAAATTAAAATAAATAAGAGTTGGAAGAAGGAGGCTAAATTATTTCACGTGATGACTTAAACTCTATGTTTTGGCTATAAGTAATATTGCTTAAGGTAAAAAAAAAAATGGAGAATGCAGAAAGTAAGTACAATGAAGCATTTACTATAATCCTCATCTACAAAAGTAAGCATTAGCGATATCTTCTACTATGCTCCTTTTTTTTCTATTCATCTATAATGTTACTGAAGGAATACTTTATACATAATTTTGTTTTTTACATTTTTATATCCCATTTTAACAAACACATTTACTGCGTGTCATATTATAAAGCCTTTGTAAGTACGCTTTTCAATACCCAGACTTACTATTCAGACAAAAGTCTTGAAGCGCTCCCCTAAAAATATACTTCTCCGCAGGTCCGCCAGCCCAATAAAAAGGTATCGAAATCCACACGATAACCTCCGAACTGATGTTTCAGGGCTTCTTTTCTTTCCTTACATCCCAAGTGAGAAACCTGTCATCTCTCGCTCTAGACCTCTTCCTGCGTGCTCCTTGGCTGTCCACTCCCATCATCTCGGTCCTAAAGGACACCATGCCCTCAGCTGGTCTTCCTGCCTTGTCTTTCGCCTTGACCCCTCCGAAGCCCATTGTCCACAGAGCAAGCCATAACATCTTTCCATAAATCAGATAATGTCCCTCTTCTGTCTGACACCCTCCAACCTCTATCCTTTGCATTTGGAATGCAATCTATGTTCCTCACCACAGCTGATGGATGAGCCCCTCCAGTATCTGTCTGTGCCTGTCATTCTGCCCATCTCCCACAACTCTCCCTCATTCCCTGATCTGAAACGATCATACTGTTTGTTGATTTTTTTTGCCCATTTGCTTATTTGTGTGTTTATTGCCTATTTCTCCCCACCAGATTATGAGCTTCGTCTCGTGCCCGTGCCTGTCTGCTCATGGCGGATCTTCCCAGACTTGAGTTGGTGACTGGCATATGGCTGGCATTCAACCAACATTTGTTAAATGGATGGGTAACATTCCATGGCAAATTGCTTTATCTCTCCTCCAGTTTTAAAGCATTTATCTGCTCGGTACATTCCTCTGGCTTCAAACAACGTTGACATAATCTTACGGCGTAATTCCTCTGGGGCCCATCCACACCCACTGTATTCTCTGCAGACCTCCACGGATGGATCTTCAAGATGGGAACCTTCCCTGGGCACAGCCAGAGTCTTCTTCATGTTACTTCTGCTGCCAGGCAGACAGACGCCTCATTCTTCCCATCCCTGGATATCTTCATGGGCTGCTCCCTTTGGCTTAGAACACTGATTTTCCTGTCGCCCTAGCCCCAGGCTTCCCTTTCTTCCGGAGGAAATCTTGCAGTCATATTACAGGATACGAGACAGAGGGAGCGCCTGGCCTCTGGGAACTTATATCCTGGTGCGATGCACAGACAGTAAAGAAATAGTAGGAATAAAACCCCAGCGGTACCACGTAGGTGAAGAGATACGAAACCAAGGTGTGGTGACAGAACAGAGAAGGCATCTTGGGAGAAGTCACTATTGAGACTGACACCCGAAAGTGAACTCTCGCTGTACTTAATTTTTACTCTTCCCATGCCATGTGTCATGTGCCCCCTTTGTCATATTTAGGTGCCAGGTTTATCTTTCCTCTTAGTGTGGAAGGTGCCACCGGGCTGATTTCCTGTCTGATTCAAAGCGCTTAGGCACTGCACCCGTCTCCATATGTGAACAGAGGGGAGGCAGAGAGAGGAGGTGGGGGTGAGGGGTGGGGAGAAGGAGGGCAGGAGAAAGACAGGAGCAGGGGAGAAGAGGGGAGGAGAGGGGACTGGAAGGAAGGAAAGAAGGGGAGGGGAGAAAGCTGTTTCAGGTTAGGTGCTGAGAATTTGAACGTTATAACCTTAAGGTGGTATTTAGCTAAAGGGTCTGCTTGAAACTCAGGGAGGCTTTGATTGCCCGTACAATGCCTCATTGTATTGATGTCAATCACCCTTCTGCAGGGCGTTAGCACCGGGTCAGGCCAGTGGCTTTTTGCATCTTCCTCTGCTCCCTTGACTTGTGCGCCCTGTATCAGAGCACAGGGATCGCCTACCGACCCATCCTGCTTTTTCTTTCTGAAAATGGACCGGCGGCCACTTAGCCAGTACAACCCTGCCAAGTCCTTCAAGGCCAGCTCTGATCTGGATTTTAGAAAGCCCTGGGAAGTCGGAGCTAGCTTCGAACCTTGCCTGCCGCGTGGGAAAGCACGAAAGATCTCCAAGCCGCGCCAGACCCTCTGAGCCCGCGCAGATGGCGAACAGAGGGACCACCCTGGACTCGTGGCTGACACGGAGGGCCGATGACAAGGGAGACGGAGAGAGCAAAGGGGGTGAGGCGATCTCTTCTCAGACAGCCTCCCTGCAGACTATAAATAGTCAAGTGGCCTCCTTTCTTCGCTCCAGTCCCTGCCCCGATCCTGCGGTGAGGACTGGAGCTTTCACAGGGCCACCAGATTGCCTGGAAGCCAGGTGCTT
Organism: Puma concolor; assembly: GCF_028749965.1. Lineage (NCBI taxonomy): Eukaryota > Metazoa > Chordata > Mammalia > Carnivora > Felidae > Puma > Puma concolor. The sequence goes on from NC_141672.1 coordinate 136,062,579, forward strand.
CTTCGAAAGGAGGTATACAGCTGCCCCAGGAGCACAGAAGCTGCTGCTCTCTGTCTTGCCCCCCCCCCCCCCCCCCCCCCCCGTCAGGCTGCGGACAATGTCCTCTCTCTGAATGGCCACCACCGCCCTGGAGATAAATATGAATACCCCCTCGTCACAGCTGAGAACGTTGAAGCCCAGTCCTGCGGAATGTCCTGCCCGAGTTCACAGCCCTGAGGTTCAGATCATTCCTCCTGACGTCCAGGAGGTCAGCCTCAGCACCTCCCTCGCTATGCTTTCTCAAGCTTCTCGAATTGCCCTGAAAGCAGAGCAGGGCGTTGGCAGTTTCGTTGGGCCCAAATGCGTAAACTACTGAGCAAAAGGTCCGAACTCCTGACTTCCGGCATGTGGCCGTTACTAATGCGTCTGGATGATATTAACAGGTCGGGAGAGAGCGTCCGCTTGGGGCCCGGACGGAGCCGGCATCAGCATCTGTGACCCCGGGCACATTGCTTAACCCTCCTGAGGTTTCTTTTCTTAATCTGTAAAACAGACCAAGATACTCACCTCATCAGATCACCGTGAGGATCAGGACAAGATAATACAGCACCTAACCCAGCGCCTGGCACCCCGGGGCTTTCCAGGCGTGTTTTATCATTTCCCCCACTTACCAGTGAGCACATGGAGCGAAGAGCCGTGGAAAAAAATGGGTCAGACATTTGAGTCCATGGGCTCCAAGGTCACGGAAATTCCTTCTTGTCCTGGCCCACGCTACCCCTGTGGGGGTTAATCTGGCCTTTCTGGAACATGTGTCGTTTTGATTTCTTTTCCTCTTTCCTCTTTCATGTCCCCGAACGGGAATGGGGTGAAGAAGTTCTAGGCAGACAGGCTCCAATAAGGGGTCATGGGCTGAGGTTTGGGGCCTCCGACAAGGAGGCCAGATTCTGTCTTCATGAAGGCTTCAGGCTGTTAGAACGCCCATGGTTGGACTGTGAAGGACAGGGTCTCCCAGGGTGGGCCCACATGACCTGGCTGGTGTAATCCAACACCCCGGGGACACTGAGGAGGGGAGAGATGGTCTCAGTCCCAAACAAGCCAAAACCTACAGCCATCATCAGCACAAGGTAGCAGCAGAAGGCCGGACAATTGTATAAGGTGGGACGATTTGGGAGCCATATTTTCAAACTCACATTTTTAAGAAGACATCCTTGTTTTCGTACGTCCAGACTCACCCCACCCCCCCCCTCCCTGAACAGGGAGGAAATGCCAAGGAAGGGGGAGAAAACTTCCCTGCCATTATGGCCCCCCTTCCTGGGCTCCAGGCCTGAGCTGTGTGGGTTGCCATGGTGACGCAGGACTGACCTCTCACTTTTTACTCTTCCAGGAGCTAAAAAGGTAAAAATGAGCCATTTGGTCTCAAATGAAAATCAACCTCCCTCAGTTAAAAGATGTTAAATCGCTTTCCCTTCGTCAAACCTAATGTTCCGTGTCCAAGTTTGAAAAGAAAGAAAAGAAAGAAACGGGGGTGGTGAGGGAAGAAGCAAGAGAGAGGTCTTAGAAGCAGAGAGGCGGGGCTGGCCAGCAGCAGCGGGGACAGAAGAATCGGGCGACAGTGACTGGCCGGCCCCGTGCCCCGCAACTTTCTAGGGGCACACGGTTGCGCGCCCCCCCCCACCCCCACTCTCTCCAACCTGCCTTGGCCCCACGGTGCCGGCTCCAGTCTGTCTTCACGGCCGGCCTCTTCCGCTTGCTCTGCAGCGGGACCTGGCGCGGCTGGTCTGCTGGCTTTTATTTTTTCTGGGCAGGGAAGTTGGGTCAGAAAAATCGAAATATCGACTGGACCCGTTAGCAGCCCTGCGACCCATTATTAGCCGCGCGCTCCGTGCAAAAGCCGGCCGTGCGCGTTCCTTCGCTGCGATTAATATGCTGATGTGGTCTTCTCCTGCCACCGAGGCCGCCCCGCCAAGTTGCCCGGAACACGGGCCCTCAGAGCCTTCAGAGCAGGACCACCCAGACCAGGAGGCCTCCTGTCTGATTAAAAGCACAGGCTGGGCAAAGAGGGAGACGTGGCTCTAGGAGGCGGCCCCCGTGGTGCCTGGGGGCTGGAAACAGCTTGCTGCCCATTTCTGGCTTTCTGCTGCCTGGTCGGGCGGCCTCGGATTTGCCCTTCTGTCTCCTGCCTTTCCCTTTTGGTCGGTGGAGGAGACCACGGCAGTCCGTCCACCTGCAGAACATATGTGCAAAGACGGTGAGGCTGCACTTGAAGGCGGCTTCCGATGAGTCACTGGTTTCATTTCGATGCAAGTCTCTAAGCATGTGGGCTAGAGTTGTCAACCGTCCCTCTATATGTGAATTACTTTTAATTATAAGCCAGGCAAGAGCTACTGATTTACCACTAGCAGACTTGTCTTTAATCTCTTAACTTCTTGAGAGTGGCAACGGAAAGAAAAATTGGGCAGACAAGGAGGGGACGTAGGCAACGAGACTGATTCTTGCCAAAGAGATCGCCTCGCAGTCTCCTCGAGCAAAATCTTAGGGTTTTCAAAAAGTGCTTCAGAAATCTCAGGGGTCGGATGTACCGGGAACATGAAACTCGTGATCAGTTCCCAGAAGCCCAACGTCGGCATAAAGGAAACCAGGTTATAAAATGAGAAACCCGGAGGGCAGAAAACGGTGCCTAGATTCATTCATTCACTCACTCATTCATTCAAAGGATGTACACTTTTTATGGGGCGCCTGGGTGGCGCAGTCGGTTAAGTGTCCGACTTCAGCCAGGTCACGATCTCGCGGTCCGTGAGTTCGAGCCCCGCGTCGGGCTCTGGGCTGACCGCTCAGAGCCTGGAGCCTGTTTCAGATTCTGTGTCTCCCTCTCTCTCTGCTCCTCACCCGTTCGTACTCTGTCTCTCTCTGTCCCAAAAAATAAATAAATGTTGAAAAAAAAAAAATCAAAGGATGTACACTTTTTAGTCATTCTTCTCCTCACCCTGATAGCATTTGGCAAAGACCTGCGGGTTTCACAATTTTAAGCGTCATTTATACCATCAGCTTCCCGTGGCAATAGAACTTATGGAAAACGCATCTTCTGCTACAGCCATGCCTCTTGGATCCTACCTAACATATGCTATCCCTGAAACGTGGGAAGAAAGTCTCTTTCCTGCTCCACACACACGTCGACTCCCAGCCATACACATGCATACGTGGTCCATACTTCTAATGAGGTCTCAATGGTCATCCTACTCTCAGGGGCCATCGCTAAGCCCATGCTCTGAAGACAGCTCAGTTGCATCAAACTCTTTAATTGGCTGGCATTAAAAAAACGGAAAGGGTTAATGCTCATAAGGAGAAAGAGAAAATACTCTACAGGGCACGCGTTTTGATCTGAGGTTCAAAACATACATCCAGATGAAAATGGCCAGCCTCACGGCTACACACGATTCCTTTCTCTGCCTCCGTGTCCCCCTCCTTCCCTCTCCACAATCTTACAGATCTCCGTGCGATTAGAGAGCTGCCGATAAGTGAATGGCCAATGGTATCCTATGATTTCAGGGGAGTCTGAAGATTAAATCCCTATGAAAATAATATCTCTCTCCTCCATCCCCCCCCGCCCCCTCCCCCCTAGAGGCTGCTGCTTTTCACATTTAAATGTAGCCAGGGTAAGAAGAACTTCTTTTTATCACCTACTCCTATTCATAAGGCTTTAAAATACATGCCATTTCTTAATCCCTAGTGCAGCTCTAAGGGGCTTCAGCTTTGTGCAGAAATACTACGTATCTTTTAAAAGCAGCTGATGGAAATCATCTTCTAAACCAAATCAGTCTCTTAAAAGCAGTCTCCCCAAGGCTTGTGCAGACCAGAAACGCAGTCGCGGACACAGGGGTGTGTCCAGCCTCCCCCTCCACCATGAAGGGCTGGAGAAACAAAGCCAGAGTTTGTTTATAAGTAGCCCCAGCGACTTGGCAAGCTGTGTCCCTCCCCTCTCTCCTCTTTCCACCCTGATGCTGTACCCAACATAGCAACAGCACAACTTGGCATGGGGCAGCACCTCTTCTGGGAAAGGATTTCTGCCGAAGCCAATGGGCATTTGCTGAGCAGGGGCACTTTCAGACGTGGCTCCTTCTGAAGGCAGCCTCTCCAGGGAGAGGGAGTCCGGGTGTGGATCAGGGAGAAAATCACCTGGGTTCCTAGTTAATCCACAGGCCTCAAGAGGAGTGTGTGCAGGATTGGTGAATTTTGCAGCCGCTGAGAAAGCTATTTTGTGGGCAGGTAGCTGAGAGGAACCAACAGAGCAATACCATATATGCACATATACATATAGGTATATGGATACGTATATCCATATACCTGTAGGTATACATGCACACATACACATAGATGCACACATAGACATCCATTTTCTGCCACAGAGAATAACATTGGTTCCATGTAAAATCATCTAAAAATAGCATGAGAAGGACTATTAGTACAAAGGGAACATTTAAAATGCAGACAGAAATAAACACCCTGAATTACACCTAACTCTTGAAGCTGTATTTCTGTTAAAACTAGTTCCCTAAAATCAACTCTTTCAGTTAAAGCTGGACCTTTAAAATACATTCTTTCAGGGGCACCTGGGTGGCTCAGCGGGTCGTGATCTCGCGGTTTGTGGGTTCGGACCCCGCGTCGGGCTCTGTGCTGATGGCTCAGAGCCTGGAGCCTGCTTCGGATTCTGTGTCTCCCTCTCTCTCTGCCCCTCCCCTGCTTGCACTCTGTCTCTGTCTCTCTCTCTCTCAAAAATAAATAAACGTTTAAAATTTTTAAATAAAAAAAATAAAATACATTCTTTCAAAACAACTACAACAAAAACTAAGTAAATATTCATCCTTCCTTCACAAATATATCGAGTTTTCTATCATCCATAAAATTAGTGGGTTCCTAGTCTCTGGCATTATTGTTGAGGAAGGACAGAAAAAGGTGGCAGAAATATTTGTGGTATTTTGTGTTCAGCTCTATGCTTATTTTCACTTAGAATCTTATAGAAGGTATTTCAAGGGAAAAACGTGTCACATCCATCTAACATTGTTTTACTCAAAGTTCCAGTTTAGAAATGTAATTTTTTCTCAAAGCAAGTGAGCATTGCGATAAGTGTTTTGGACTGTAAGTCCCTTTGGCAGATATGTTTGTCAATTGCTGTGAATTTGCTTTTTCTTCTGATCCTCCCTCTCTTTTCTTCATTTGAAGTTCAAGTGAGGGTGTTCTTTGCTTTGTACAATATGCTATTTTTTACCTATAAGATGTCACAAAGTTATAAAGTAGGAGAACTGCCTAGAAAGATTGGCCCCCTCCCCCATGGGCTAGTCAAATGGGGAAGCAGGTCCAATGGAAACAAAAGTAAGGAATCAGTGAAATGTACACATGAATACATAACATCATTTCAACCCTTTTGTGAAAAGTATCCATGTCACGGAGGTTGTAAGGTTTTTAGTCAAAGGAGAAAAATCTTAGGTAATTTTAAATGCTCTTAAACACCATTAAAGGAAAAACTTCATTTGAAACACTGAAATTTATTGGAAAAAAAAAAAAAAAATCTTGCTTTCTGGGGTAATGGCGATTGCTTCTGAACCATGTAACCCGACTGCCCTCTTCTGGATATAAAGTGAAATGATAACAGCCTGAAAGAATTCAGAAACCTATACAAGATGTTGATTATTCTGTCACTGATTATATAAGTTTATGGCTAGAAAATCTCTAATGATAAAGACATTTCCACTTGCATATTAAAAACTGAGAATTAAAATCACAAACCAAATAATCCAATTTCCCCAAATCCAGAATGAGGGTCTTTTTCTTCTTCTTCTTCTTTTTTTTTTTTTTTTTTTTTAATTTTTGGCTAGCGTTTCTGGCTTTTGTACTATTTTATGTAATATTTGAGGCTCTCTTGTGAGACACAAGAATTCATATAAAGCCAGGATGAGGACCACCAATTACTTTGATATTTCCACAACTTCAGGAAGAACTGATATAGAGTGAGCCAAGCATTTATCAACCTTGCCTTCAATGTGTAAGAGGGACTCACATTGATGGAAACCTCTCGAAGTAGCTTGTCAGGAATTAACTGGCCCATATTTTAGAGATGAAAAAGTGAGAGGCAACGATTCTCAAGCAAGATAAAAACATAAGAAAGCAACGATTATGTAATTCTATCATTCAGTGGGGCCTTACACGGTATTTGGCAGGATCATCAGGGGGATAGCCTTAGCTCAGTCAATGTTTTGTCCCCTCTGTGTCTTAGGTGATACAATCTTATATACTGGTATCATCATTAAAGAGCGTTGGGTTTCTCTCTTCTTTTTCGCCATTTTACATCTGAAAAATGGTATAACAAATTCAAGATGATTGATAATTCCGGATACGGAGTCATTAAATGCCAACAGAAAAAAATGTACCCTCAATTATAATTGTGATACTACGTCAAACAGATAGAGGAAATCCTAATTCTGAGCTCTATTAAAATGCACTTACTTCAATTTCCAGTTGCTATGTATGTCCTATTAGCAGCCTGACATTTTGAGTAGTACACTAATTCATATGAATTGGGTTTTAAATGAAAGCTTTCAAGTCAACCTTTATGGAACACTGAATGTGCAATAAGCCCAGAATTAACAAGAGAACGAGGCGATACTTTTTCACCAAGCGCGCTTCTTAGAAGAAGGAGCAAAACCTGAACACTCCGAATTAGAAAACGTTCTCATTTCAAGGGCCTCACCCGTAAGTAAGGCACATGCTGATCTCGTCGCATTTTTCTCTAGAGACCTGTTAAGTAGTTAGGAGCCGATATAATTCTAGGCCGCGGTTAGAAAATTAAAGGTCAGAGGTTAAGTATGTGTCTTGCCAGGTAAGCCTCAGCTGGTTCTCCACCTGTCAGGCACCAGAGCTGGGGACAAATTCCAAAACATCACATACAGTGGCCCAAGAATACACAAAATGGGGCAAAGCGCACACACATCGGTGTGAAGAGAGAACAGGGTCCCCTGATTGTTGACCTATCCTCTAGAAAGGCTACTGGGGGCTCTGTGCTCTAGGGGAGGTACCCTTGCCTCTCCCGTGGCTCTTTTTTGGTAGGACAAGTGTTGAAAGTGCTTAAGGAAAATGACATGGGCTGTTCATGCCCAGGCAGCCTGTCTCTAGGGGGGACCCAACCTTGGCGGTTGTCAGGAAATGCTGGCCATGCAGACACATGGGGGACTTGGGCAGCAGAATATTCCTGCCCTCCCACCCCCCTTGCTGGGAGTAAGAACCCCCATCCTGCTGGGAGAATATGAGCCCCTGCCTTCAGCCAGCTTGTTTTCCAGGCAGCCCAGCATAGGTTCCCAAGGTCACATTTGGCCAGTCTGGCTCAGGCACTCACTGTATTAATGCAAGAGCGCTGGACTAGGAGTCAACTTCTTCCCAAGCTCTGCCATCTTGTGAGCGAGAGTCCCAAATTGGAACCACTTCTCCCTTACCTCAGTTTACTCATCTGTTACATGAGGGACATAGATCCTGTGTCTCCTAAGGCCCCTTCCCAGCTCCAGATCCAAATATTCTTACTAAGTTATTTGTCATTTCCACGAAACTATACCACTAAATTGGGTACCCGACTGTTTCCATGAACAAAGGACACTAATTGTGACAAAAGAATCTGAAGAGTTATGAAAATTTTTATATCAGTTTTTCCCTGTAGATACTGGACTCAACAAAACGACTGGAAACCGTTCGATTTCCCACTTATGTCATAAATCCGGCATGACCTGAATCTCTCCCTCTCTCTCTCTCTCTCTTTTTCCGGTGAATAAGGTCATTGGTTTCTATTGCCACAGAAAACCGCTTCTGTCCAGAACCAGGAGAAAAGTCAAGTCATTGTGGTTGGAGGCTTCAGGAGAGAAATTGAGAAACCCAACAGCATTTTTAGGTACGACATAATGATACAACAGGGCTATTTGGTCCTCTAGTCTGGAGAGGATGCCAGGGTGGGGCTGATGCTGAATCCTGTGGAAGGAGTCCTGTCAGTATAGTTTTCTCCTGTTCTGCTGGTCAAAGAATTGTGCCCCTAGAGGCTGCAGGCTCAGGTGTTGGCTGTCTTGTGCCAAGGAAAAGTCCCAGAGCAATGACAGCTGCTGGCCAGGACTCGAGAAGCAGAGAAGAGTAGGGAATCAAGAAAGATAAAAGATCACGTAAACCAAATCATCATGGCCGCCTTGATTCCAAAGTAACACACGTATCGCCACTCAAAATACTTGCCCTGTTTCACTTCAATCCGTCGTGACTTCCCTAGTAGAGTTATTCGAAAATATATACGCCAACCCCTTCGAATAGAAGTTCTACGAGGGCAGATATTTTTGTCTGCTTTGTTCGCCGCACTTGCCGTAGCTACAATAGCACTCGGCACCTGGTTGGGATGCGAGACGTATTTACTCTAGAAGCATTGGCGGTGGAAGGAGTTAGAGACGGAGGGAGAGGTAGTCGAAGTGGTGGCAGAAGTGAAGGTAGATAGATGGGGGCGGAAGTGAAGGTGGATGGGGGCGGAAGTGAAGGTGGATGGGGCGGAAGTGAAGGTGGATGGGGCGGGAGCGGAGGCGGAAGGAGGCGGCAGTGTTGCCGCGGCAACTCTGGACTGTGAAGACTTCCCGAGATGGGTTTTGTGGCTACAGGACAAGGGATTCAAAGAAGGGCACAAGAGCTAGAGAGATCATGACAGAGTTCCCGACGAGGCAGCTTGAGCCCCTGCTTCCAGGTAAGTCTACAGAGGAAGAATTCATTTTGAAGCACCAGAGTCACGAAATCCCCATCGTTTCTGTACACAAGAGTGAATTCCGGAAGGCCCCTCCCCTGCCTTTGAAACCTCAGGCCCTACATCTCCTTGAGGCTTTCAAGCCAGGGCTGGTCCTACGTGAACTCAACCATCATCCATGGACGATCACTGCCTCAGTACCCTCTCTGCAAAGTTCAAATCAAGTGGGAGCTCTGTGGGAGAGGTCCAACAATCACATCTAATAAATTCAAGTCTCTCCTTAAAACCTCCTAGTACCGGGACACCTGGGTGGCTCAGTCGGTTGAGCGACCGACTTCAGCCCAGGTCATGATATCACCGCTTGTGAGTTCGAGCCCCACGTCAGGCCCTGTGCTGACAGCTCAGAGCCTGGAGCCTGCTTCGGATTCTGTGTCTCCTTCTCTCTGCCCCTCCCCCACTTGTGCTCTGTCTCTCAAAAATAAATAACTGTAAAAAAATATAATAATAAATTAATTTAAGAAACCCTCCTAGTACCTCCCCAGGTACAATGGGCTAACCCCCCCCCCCGCCAAGCCAGAGCAGCACCCCATTCCCAACCATCCCTTCTCTCACCTAATCCCCTTCTGGGGCTAATCCACTCAGCCAACCCTCTGTGTGTACCTCCATAAATCTAACACACCATTTCACGTTTTCCACCCATCCTTCTCTTTATCCCTCACTCCTTTCTCTTCCTGGACAATCTTTCTTCATCCTTTGAAATCCCTTCAAGGACCCCTTTAAACCCATCCTTCAAATTCTATCCTTTGAAACCTTGTTTTCTTTTTATTTCTTTTGAAGAAGTCCACCCAGGCACCCTATCTTATCTACCCTCCTCCAGGAAGTGTGCCACTCCATGGTGCCCCCTGGGCATCTGGGCACGTTCCTGCCCCAGCCAGCATGCCTGGCTCTGTGGAATCTTGTTCACATGCCTGTCCTCCATCGCTGCCTGTGCAATGCTCGAGAAGACAGCGGGTATATGTACCTAGCATAGAGATCCACAGCATCACTGATAATTCTCTTTCTTTCCCACCTAACAGTATGGGATGGCCACCTGTATCTATGCTAGAGCATTACCTAACATGATGGGAAGTCATGAGAAAAATAAGTAAATATTGAAAGACCAAGTGAGGACTGTTTCTCCGATCACAGAGCGCAACTGTGCGTCCTGGAAGGAAACATAAATCCACCTGGTGCTCGAGAGCCAAGACAGGCCTACTCCTACTGAGGCATTTCAGCACATGGAAGAGGAGGAGAGCACTTAGTTTCTGCATTTCTATTCAGGATGGCTGTGGAGGTGGCTGGAGGCTGCCGGAAGACTTGCTGAAAGTCGCATTTGCTCAGAAAGGACACTCTTGTTGTTTTGGAGTATTTTAGTTGTGTGGTCGGTGAGAGCGGGGCTTGTGGTGGGTTCTGACGCATCCCTGAAGCTACATTCTTTGGTGTCACCTACAGAGGTACCGTAGAAATTAGCAGAAAGTCTCCAAATACACATCTCGCTAAGGAGTAGCCATTTACCAAAGAAGATAGCCATCGTGGTTTAACATTTTCTAGGTGCGTGGGTCTGAACATATATTCGGACACCAGAGGGACCCCAGAAATATGTGAGATGTCTCCTTGTTTGACTGAGTTCTTGAAGCTATCCGGGGAGGGCTCTGAACGCAAGAGTCACTAAGAAATGATACTGCGGAGAGGCAAGAACTATCACAAAGACATTCAAGGGCATCCAGGAAGCCCTCTGCTAATCTATGTCAATAGACACAATAATAGAACTTCAAGTTTTTTTTAAATGGAGAGGAAACAGCAGATCTAGATGTCTATAAGGGACCAGATAATAAGGGGCAGGAAATAAGTGCACCATGTCCAATTATACCACACAGCAGGGGCAGGAGCCCCTTTCAAGATGACAAGCTACTTTTCATTTCCCCAAAGGCTTGAGATCAACAAGGTGGTGTGAACTGGGAGAGTAAGGAAAGGAATCGAGATAGTTCAGTCCTTGGTAAAGGCGACCGGGGATAAAGGTTGGAGTGCAGAGAGAGGAAAGAATATGGGGTGCTGAGAATCAGTTCTTCAGGTGGGTGATTAGGGGGGTGGGGTGGGGATTTTATCACTGGTCTTTCATTTTATTTTATGTTTTAAATCTATGTTCTTCACTGGCTTCTCGGCTCCGTAACAGAGATGAAGTGACTAGTCTGTAGACATCATTTCTTGTCATCTTTACAACAGTATCATTATTATTATTATTGTTATTATTATTATTATTTATTATTATTATTATTACTGCTATTTTAAAAATAGGAGCAAATGGAGGGAGTAATAAAGCTTGGATTCTAAAATTGCTGGAGAAGTGAAGACCAAAGACCAACGCTGTTTGTATGTGTGGCGAGCAAAGTCGAGAGCATTGGAAAGAACGAGAAGTCTCGGGCAGTGTCAGGGATCAAGGGCTGGCCTACCAGGGGAGATTTTTGAAGCAAGGAGAGTTGTTGCACATGGCCAAAACACTAGGAAGGCATGAATCTTTCCCTATTGCTGCAGAAATTTGAAAAAAACGAGCACTGCCAATGAACTGTCATAAATATTATGTACAAAACCTTTGCTATTGGAGAGTATAGTTATCGAGGGCTCGTGGGATTAACGAAGAGGGGAGCCAGAGAAACTTCAATGAGAAGAAAGATTGTGCTTACTTACATTATTCCTTTGTAGCGTCATTTGGACATTTTTAATTTCATGTGAAATTGCAGGAGAATGGTGGAATAGAATGGAAAAATGCAAAACACTGAGCTCTGTGCTAACCCACAATACCCTCCCAAGTGAAAGTCAAGGATCTGGAAACGCCACGTGAGAAGTTTCACCAAGAAAAGTCCCACGGAGGCCACAAAGCATGCCTATGGGTATGGGTTCCTTCATCTTCCAACAAATAGCTATCTAGGCCTTGCTCAGGGTCAGGTTCACTTAACTGGTGTTGAAGAAAGTGAGTTAACCACACACACTCCCTGCTGACCTCGAAAAGTCTAGCAGGAAACATGTGAAATCCTAAATGAGAGCTCTGATTATTTGAGAGGGAGCATAATTTGGTCGTCGAATAAAACTTTTTGCTTGTACTCTCCCAACAATCCATGAAAGGTCAGCTAAGCTAACCTGTCCTTCAGAGCCCCTCTCATGGAGGCAGGGTCCAGACCCTGCCACATAGCATCTCCTGGTTTCTAAGAAGCAAACCCAGTACGAGTGCCACAAGCTAGTTTCTCTTTGTTTCCATATGTTTTCCTAGGGGCTCTCTCATCATAACATGTTATACAACCCGTATCAACATCATGTCCCATTTGGTCAAAAGGCATTTCCAATCCAGTGCTTCCTAACCTCTTTTAGGGGAAGTATTACATGTAAGTTAACATTACCGTGCCCTGACAGATAAAATGAGGAGATCCAGCCAGAAAGCATTGAAAGTTCATGACAAACCAGGTCACTTTCTATTATGTGTACATGACTGTAATCAGGTCCTTTAAGGACTCCTTTTAGGGATGGTTTACAACATCTCATGTCAGCTCTTCTCTTGAATTTCACTCCACTCATATCAGGATTATCTGGTGCATGGTTGAATGGGCCCTGCACAGGTATCCACAGTCGGATGGCAGGCAGCTGGGGGTGGGGGTGGAGAAAAGTGAGGCGTAGAACCAGACCTGTCCAGGAGGACAGGGCAGGAGCTGAGAGGTGCAGACATGTGATATCCCACGGTGGAGGCCAGTGGAACCATGGAGAGGCAATCCCGAGTGAAGATCAGGCAGGTAGGCACATGACCTTAGGCAGGTCTATCAACGGGAGGATAGACACTCAACTAGCAAGCCTGAGTTCAGGATCCAGGGATTAAAATTAAACAAAAAGACAAGAAAAAAGAAAAAACAGAGAAAATGACGAAGGCTTAAAGAGGGATGTTTGGAAGCAGACACATCAGTGGATTCAGCCTCAGAAAAGGGCTTTTTTTTCCATCACAGGAAGCAGCACTCCCAATATGGAAGAGGTCAGGGAGACCCACGTGAGCCCGGGAACCAAAACAGAAGTGCTTGTTGTCCGAGGGGGCCATCAACGACCTGGGAGAGGAAAGCTAACCTCCGGGATGAGAAAGGGTGCCAGTGGTAAGGGAGGGTCCCATGAGGACAGAACTGTGTGACGGCCCAGAAGATGAGCTCCAGCCGTGAAGAAATGTAGGCACACCATGCTGGGAGCCTTCGTGTGTAAATGGTAGCAATGGTAAAGGCAGGATGGTGAATCATTGAAACATCCACTACCACAGATGAGAGTTTACCTGGGAGCGAGGGTGAGGATGAGCTCGTAGGTGGCAATTTCAGGGCCACGGACAGCCAGGGACAAAGTTGGAGGAGTCCGGCAGACCTCGCTTTCCTCGGGTTTACCCCAGGCCCTGCGTGAGTTACCAGAGACCCGTCTACCAGCTATCCAGTGAGCTCTCTTCTTAAAAAAGTCAGAACCCTCTTTAGCCCCCTGGATCCTTCTTGAGTCACCTTGGGTAGAAACATCCTTCACTGTTCAAGTTTGCAAAAAAAGAGATTTACTACAATCGGCCTGTTACTTTTCGTTACGGAGCAAATGTGCAACAATCTCACAGGTTGCTCTCTGGTTTTCTTTGGTTTTTGGTAGGTACAGCTCCTTTTTATGCAGAAAGAATCGACAGGCTACTATTATGTGCCATACACTCTCCTAAAGGCCAGGAAACCATGAGGGTATAAGGCATGTCTCCTGCCCTAATGGAGTCTCCGGATTGGAAGAAGAGACAAAAAATAAAATAAAGTAACAGGTGATTTCACTATAGTGCGACAGTATGTGGGCGAGTCCCCTATTGAGTCTTGGGAAGAGACTTGCTCAAAGGCAGCCTTCCAGAAGAACTGAGAACAAACTGAGAGCCGTGCCTGCGTGGTGGCCTTCTTGTGGGAGGGCCTGGTGTCTCCATGGAACAGTGAGCTATTTGAGAAATGGATTTTCTATCCTTTCAATGTGATAATATATTTAATAGGATATTATCGTAGGCATAATATGATGTACAAGGCTCATGTTAACTGATCTATGTAAAATGAAAATATGATTAATGTTCTGATCTTTGTGACTGCTCTGAACAAGGCTCTCAGAAGATGTATTTGAGTCTGTGATTACTTAGGCTGTCGAAGAAGGTGATCCCAAGGAGCCCCAGTTAGATATAAAATTTTACCGTGCTCATAAAATCTATACGGAACTTAACGCAGTCTAGTGGTGAGAGGACCGGATCAGAAGTTAGGATTCCTGATACACCTTTTCCATTTCTGTCACTAAGCATTCCTGGCAAATCCTGTCTGTGGTCTCCATGCCCTCATTTCTAAAAGGAAGGGATAAAAGTGAGTTTTTCCCACTAGTGGTAAGGGGCTGTGATCCTGTCCCGAGAGGGTTCTGCGATTGGCGCCAGAAGCACTTGTGACGATCCATGAAAAAGACGACTTAGAACATAACGTTCTTTTTGAGAAACCCAGTTCACGGCAATAGACAGGACGTAATAAATTATCTGCCTGGTGGCAAAAATAAACTGCGGTCAAACTCACGTGCTTAATACCTGGGTAAAGTGGGTAAAGCTATTTGTCTGTTTGTACTAACTAAATAATGACCATGTTAAAACCATATGCTGTTTAATCCACCTGCCACATCGGGGGGGAAACAGACACGTGTCGAGGAGGTGTGGCGTAGACGGAGGAACAAGACCGAAAGGTCCCTCTGGCCTAAAGAATCTCTTCCACTGTCTCACAAATTCCCGCCATGGTTTCTTGGGGATTAAAGGTAAATCCTAAACTCCTTATCTCTCTTCACTCCCTGAGCCTCACAGGATTGTGAGGATTAACTACGAGAATTTATGGAAATGTGACTGGCATGTAACAGTCAACCCATAAACATTAGTTCATCTTCCCTTTCTTTCGGAGGTACTTAGCCCCCTCCCCAGGCAGGCCTTAGCCCCTGCCCTCTCTCCACCGAGCCAGGTAAATGCCACACTGTCTTTAAGCCCTTACTGTACTGTTTCCTCCACCTGGAATGTTCTTCCTGCTCTGTGTGCCTCCAAACCCAGTTTGCGTCCAATAAAGGATTTCATCTGCAAGTAACAAAAGTCGACTCTGACTCTCTTGAGCTGAAAGAGAAAGGGGACCAGGGGCTCTCAGAAGACGGAAGGGCTGGGAAGCTGATGGCGGACAATGAAATGGAACCCGGCGATCGCCAGAGGGCTCGGGGCCACACCGCAGGAACCATCTGGTCTGCCCACCGGCCCCACTGCTGCAACCTATCTGACCACCAAGCGACACCCCCCCCCCCCACCCACAGTCAGAGCACGCAGACCGCGCATGTATTGGGGGAGACTTAAGTCATGTGCTGGCCCTCTGGCTGCACCCAGTCTGGGTGAGGTGGGACAAAATCCTTTGAATCCAGTAGGAGGCAACAAAGAGAAGAGAGATCTGGACTTAGCTTTCCAACAGAAGACAACGCCCAGGAAGGCGTTAATAAGAGCATCAGAGCATTAATAAGAAAAGGGACTGGGGGCACCTGGGTGGCTCAGTCGGTTGAGCGTCCGACTTTGGCTCAGGTTATGATCTCGCTGTTCATGCGTTCAAGCCCTGCATTGGGCTCTGTGCTGACAGCTGGGAGCCTGGAGCTTTCTTTGGATTCTGTGTCTCCTCTCTTTCTGCCCCTCCCCTGCTTGCACTCTGTCTGTGTGTGTGTATCTCGCTCTCTCTCTCAAAAAATAACATTTTTTAAATGATTTATTTACTTTTGAGAGAAAGAGACAGAGTATAAGCGGGGAAGGGGCAGAGAGAGAGAGGGAGACACAGAATCCGAAGCAGGCTCCAGGCTCTGAGCCGTCAGCCCAGAGCCTGACGCGGGGCTCGAACTCAGGACTATGAGATCATGACCTGAGCCCAAGTCGGACGCTCAACCGACCGAGCCACCTCGGCGTGCCCCCCAAAACATCGTTTTGAAAAAGAAAAAAGGATTGGATGTCAAAGGGCCCCCAAACTACCTCCCCGAGTCCATTCCCCAGAACTTTCCTCAAAGCCTCTCTCCCAAGCTAGGACTCCCCTAACTGGGTTTCTTTGGCCTGGTCTTCACTCCTCTGGGCTCCCTCCAGTATCGTCCTTGCCATACATTTTAAGAAAAGCAGCACCTTACCCTGAACACACTGTGTGAGTCGTGGGTGTCTGCTCAAATACCTTCTCCCTGTGTTGTTTAACTCTGCCTGTGGCTCCTCCTAGCACAAAAACACCAGTTCTCTCAGGAGGCTCTTGTTGCATAGGGCAAAGAGTAGCTTCACAGCAAAATCTGAAGTAGCAAAGGAATCCAGTCAAGTTCAGAGTCTGACCCCGTGGTCAAGGAGCACGGGTTATGGTGGGACATGACATGAGCCCTTGGGAGCCAGGTGCTGCCGTGAGGCTGGAAACTCTGGGAATAAATAAATGATGCGTGTGCTTTCCTCTCAGTGAGTCTACAGTCTGCTTTGACAGAAGAAGGGCCTGACTTGACTGGTAGCTCTGGGAGAATTCCAGAAAGTACAACCAAATGAACTCCAAACAGAACTAAGCAGAAGCTATGCAACTATTTCGCAAGAACCCCAAAATCTGAGTCGCTCCTGGGTGGCTCAGTCAGTTAAGCGTTTGAACTCCAAACAGAACTAAGCAGAAGCTATGCAACTATTTCGTAAGAACCCCAAAATCTGAGTCGCTCCTGGGTGGCTCAGTCAGTTAAGCGTTTGACTCTTGATTTTGACTCAGGTCATGATCTCACAGTTCGTGAGATCGAGCTCCACGCTGGGCTCTGTGCTGAGAGCGCAAAGCCTGCTTGGGATCCTTTCTCTCTCTCTCTCTCTCTCTCTCTCTCTCTCTCCCCCTCCCTCTCTCTCAAAAATAAAGACACAAATATTTTTAAAAAGAAGCCCATAATCTGAAAAAAATACAACTCCCTTGATTAATAGAATTCCTTAGCGTAACTCACAGAAAGGGAATTCTCTGACAAAATGAAGATTTATTTCAAGCCAAAAGCCAACATCTTCATAAAATTTTAAATCAAACCAAGGATGATTGCTGACTGCAGTATTACTCAGCATTAACTTCTTAGCATTAAGCAGTGCTATAAGAAAATATTTTAAGCTATTTTTAGATGATACGAATGGGCACTCACAAAGCTGAAAGGATGGTTAGATCAAAAGAATCATAATTATCTATCTCCCAGTTTCTTTTATAATTAAGTTCCTAAAAACATGTCTGTATGAAAGTTATTTGGCTGGTTTACGTGTTCTAAATGTTGTTCAACTCCAAGACAGCTTATAATTTTAAAAAATTAATGTAGGAGCACCTGGGTGGCTCAGTCGGTTAAGCACCTGACTCTTAACTTTGGCTCAGGTCATGATATCACGGTTTGTGAGTTCAAGCCCCATATCCGGCTCCACACTGACACTGTGAAGCCTGCTTCAGATTCTCTCTCTCTCTGCCCCTTCCCCACTGCACATGCACTGATCTCTCTCTCTCTCTCTCTTAAAAATAAGTAAACATGAGGGGTGCCTGGGTGGCTCAGTTAAGTGTCTGACTTGAGCTCCGGTCATGATCTCATGGTTTGTGAGTTTGAGCCCCACATCGGGCTCAGTGTTGACAGCTCAGAGCTTGGAGCCTGCTTTGAATCCTGTGTCTCCCTCTCTTTCTCTGCCCCTCCCCTGCTCACACTCTGTCTATCTCTCTCTCTCTCTCTCTTAAAAAAAAGAAAAACATTAAAAAGATTTTAAAAAAAAGTAAGTAAACATTAAAAAAATTAAAAATTTTTAATTTAAACTTTTTTTTTTCAACGTTTATTTATTTTTGGGGGGACAGAGAGAGACAGAGCATGAACGGGGGAGGGGCAGAGAGAGAGGGAGACACAGAATCGGAAACAGGCTCCAGGCTCCGAGCCATCAGCCCAGAGCCCGACGCGGGGCTCGAACTCACGGACCGCAAGATTGTGACCTGGCTGAAGTCAGATGCTTAACCGACTGCGCCACCCAGGCGCCCCTAAAAATTTTTAATTTAAATTACACTAATTTAAATTATTTAAAGCAGTATATCGCCGTGCATGCTCTAGAATGTATCCATTATTGCTTTAAATTCTACAACCATCTGACATTTATCCAGGTAGTAAAAAAATCATTTTCAAAAGCAACTTTTACCCAAAATTCTGTTTCTTCATTTATTTGAAATAATATTTAGAATTCCAAGGGACTGATTTTATTGTTGAAGAAGAAGCCTGATCTCTTAATATATATCCCCCATTATTCTAATTGATCGTTACTGGAATTCTGACATTCTTCACAATTTGTGCATACATCTTTCTAAAATGGTTTTTTTAGTTTATGCATTTTTGAGAGAGAGACAGAGCATGAGCAGGGGAGGGGCAGAGAGAGAAGGAGACACAGAATGGGAAGCTGTCAGCTGAGCTGTCAGTACAGAGCCCGACGCGGGGCTTAAACTCACGAACGGCGAGATCACGACCTGAGCCAAAGTCAGATGCTTAACTGACTGAGCTGCCCAGGCACCTCTGTGCATGGATCTTTCTAAAACCATGCACTGCCATGCATAAATCTGGAGCACTCTGAGCCACATTTGCTGTGTTTAGTTAGGCTAGGATAAAACCTCATTAGCATACATGTCTACCTGCCTGCCGAACAACTCAATCTGAACAATCTGGCCATCAGTATAGGCAAAGTGGTGTTTGTGCAATTAATTGAATACATTACTGCGTTTTTTTTTTTTTTTTTGCATGTTGTCTGTAAAGGAAAGCAGAATGCACAATGAGAGCGAACAACACAGTGGAAATACGAATGAGTTAACCATCAAAATCAGGAAGAGTAAAAGACTTTCTGGTCCATCCATACAGTGGAATACTATGCAGGCATGAAAACCGTCATGTCTAAGAATAGCTCCTGGCATTTGGAAATCATCAGGACGCACATTTCAGAGAAAAAGCCAGAACAGGAGTGTACATATATATAACCTTCATTTCGTACACCAGCCTTCTTCATCTCGTCTTAAGGGTATGTTTGCTGCCAACCTTTCACCAGCTGGACAGGCATGCGAACGTTCCCGCCTATGGGAACACAGGGTTACGAATGAAAAACGTCAGAAAAAGGGGTGCCTGGGTGGCGCAGTCGGTTAAGCGTCCGACTTCAGCCAGGTCACGATCTCGCGGTCCGTGAGTTCGAGCCCCGCGTCAGGCTCTGGGCTGACGGCTCGGAGCCTGGAGCCTGTTTCCGATTCTGTGTCTCCCCCTCTCTCTGCCCCTCCCCCGTTCATGCTCTGTCTCTCTCTGTCCCAAAAATAAATAAACGTTGAAAAAAAAAATTAAAAAAAAAAAAAAAAAAAAGAAAAACGTCAGAAAGGAACCCAGGCAAAGGCACGTTTTAGTCGATTTTGCCTGCAGTTGGCCCTCTAAATAATACCATATTACCGGTGGCAGTGGCTGTAGTCACAGTAGAAAAAATAGCATACCTAAAAGAATGAAGGTACAGTGGGCTACTTTCCATTTATAGGTGCCCTAGAAAAAAAAAAAAAAAAAGAAGAAGAAGCAAACAAAATCCTCGAGAAGACATAAGAAGATTAATAAGCTGTTAACTACAGAGCTACAAAGGTCATTTTGAGAACCAAGGACCCATAAAATTGGAATCAGAGGCATTCCTTGACCTTGAAATCGGGTCAGAAGAAGGCTGGCATTGGGGACACTAGCCAAAAAACATGGCGGTGGGTCCCAGGAGTGGGGGCCACATCAGGTAAGCAAGCTGTGCAGCGCAGGAAGGAGAAACGGGGCGGGAAGCCTGGTCAGGTCACTCACGGTGGATCCCCGAGGAGCTGAACGTTTTCTCTCAAAAATGTCGTATCTCAGAGTGGCATATATTGTTTACTGGCAAACTAGAAACTTGTTTCTCAGTATCTCTTCAGTACGGGCCCACTCTGTACAGTTGCCGTGTCTCTCAGGGCGCGTGGTCAGTGGAATCTTTGCTTGTAACTTTCTAGCCGTTCTTAGCTTCTGTGTATATCATTTTAAATTCCCTTAGAAGCGCAAGGTTATTAATAAGAGCTAACATTTATTAAGCATGCCGCGGTTCTTTACTCGCATGGCTCTAGCTAATCCTAGTGTTCGTATTATTGTCTTGCCTGGTTATTTATTATCTCCCATGTCAGCCGTTTTTGTAGGGTCTTGGAGCCCCCAAAGGGGTGCCTCACACAAGTCCACACATGCTTTTCAGCTTCACTCACAGGGCCCACGCTGTTATTTCTGTTCCTTTCTCTTTTCCTGCATGGGCACTCATGTATCACCATCCATTACCCAAGTAGCCTCTTGAAAGAGGATCACCCCGGCTTCTGCTAATGGCACCTCCAAGGGGAGCTGGGTCTTGGTGCTGAGAGCGGAGCGCTTACAAAGGGAGAGTCCTCGAGGTGGCGAATCCAAATCAGGCGTGGGGCCAGGCAGGGTGACTGGCCCTCTCACAACCCTCCACCATGTTTTGTCACGGGACCGGAAGTGGTACCTCCAGACCACCGTGTCAGGGTGTCAGTCGGGCAAACCGCTGCCAGCTCTCTCCAAGGGGCTCCGGGCACAGCGGAGGAGTGAGTGGAACACGATGCCTGCCCCCCGCCCCTCTGCGTCCTCCCCACTGTTTTCCAGAAGCAGCTGCTTGGCCTCCGGGTGACCCTGGCCCTTTTCCATTCTGAAGTTTTGTCTTGGGTTTTTTTTTTTCTCTTTTCTTTTTTTCTTTTTCCCCTTTGAGCCATGTCTTCATCTCGGGAAGGGAGTTTGGGTTTATGTCTGTACAACTAAATAGCTCGCTGGGGGGGTGGGGGGGGTTTAAAGGAGAGGCGTCTCGCCAGTGGTAAACTCAAGTATCCCCACGTAAAGAAACAGAAATTGCTCACCGCTTTGGAGTGACGGTGAGGCACGTGTGGTGGGCTGTGACATTTACTGCTGGGCTTTTCTTTTCTTCGTCGTTTCCCCACTGGGTCTTTGAAACCCATAGGGCTGAGATTCGGCATCGGCCGTCATCTCTCCGGGTGACCTGACCGTCTCATCCGGGCATTTCTGGAGCCGAGTTCTCAGTGGGTCTCCTCACTTCTGGGATTGTCTCCCACTTGGCCTCTGGAGCAACTTGCTCCCACCTTCCTGGTCCCCCGCTATTTCTTCTTCCCTCTTTCTGGTCTCCCTGGAGCTGCTGCTTGGGATCACCTCAGCTCTTTGAATCTACCTTTGTGAAGATGGCCGTCAGCTTCCAGGCATGCCGGTCCAGCAGATGCCCAGCTACACTCTTGGCTTGTGACAAGCCACATGTCACCTTCCAAAGACCCCCCCCCCCCCCAGTCCAGGTCAGAGTTGTGAGGCTTCAATTATCCAGGAGGAGAGGCTTGGTTTTAGGAAATACGGGCGTCTGCAACCACCTCCTTGTACATGTGAGACAGATGGTGTCCATCTAACTGGTGACGAGATGAGCCAGAATCTGGGCCTGCCAATCAAATACCACGGAAGCAAGTCTCCATTGCAGGAAATGTACATGCCTTGTGGACGGTTTGCCAAGAATGTTATTCTCAGGGCGCCTGGGTGGCTCAGTCGGTCAAGCTTCTGACTCTTGATTTTGGCTCAGGTCATGATCTCATGGTTCATGAGTTCGAGCCCCGCATCGGGCTCTGCGCTAACGACGCGGGACCCGCTTAGGATTCTGTTTCTCTCCCTCTCTCTCTGCCCTTCCCCCGCTTGCTCTCTTTTAAATTTTTTTTTTTTAATTTAAAAAAGAATGTTATTATCATTTATGGAAGGGAGCCTACATCCACTCACTCAGCCCATGAGCATCTCTGCTCTAACATATACTAGGCATTGGGCTAAATGCAATAGAAATGAATATGCATCAGGTTTGGCTCCTGTCCTCAAGGAACCGAGCATTTAGATAGGAGGTACCATGTCTCACCCGAGACCTTCAGCACTTGCATAGAATAGCAACTGTGTGATCTGTGTAAATACTAAAGCTTTTGATTAACATTTTATATCCCCAAGTATGTGACACGCAGCCCCCAAATAAATACAAGGCTACGTCCCTCAAGTGAAGCTACTATCAACTGATGCCCAGTTGGACTATTTAAAACAGGTTTCAGCCACTGCTTTGTGGCCAAATTTCCAAACTTGGAAACATGCACTGGGAATTCAGAAGATAGCTAACCAATAGCGTGTCGGGTATTGCTTACCTTATCAAAGTTAAATTTGCTTTCATTAAGAATAATTCCCATTTAAATGGATGACCCAGACAAACCAGTTTAAGCTGCTACAAATGAAAATGCAAATAAAACATCTGCTTCTAACTGATTTCCACTCATTATTTTAACTTCAGAGGAGGAGAGGTTAGGAAGTTTCTAGAATCATTTGAATGCCAATTGCTTTGATCAGACATGCCGCTCGGATCCCACGAGCCGATGGACTGAGCTTTTAAGAGGTAAAATCCCTCAGAGCTTTAAAGACACGTAGAATACAAACAAGATGTCAAGCTTAAGAGACTGGACACTCCAGGTAGAGATGTCTAAAAACAAATGAGAATTTGGGAGACATAATATACTGCAGCAGAGGGAGAAATGAATGTGAGACATAACTCAATGTGGGAGAGAGACCCGAGGAGGAAGAAAATCTCATTCGTGTCGAATATATCTTCTTTAGAGATGCAGCAGTCATGCTGAAATAAGCGAGTCAATGCAAGAAAGCCCCTTTGATTTGGAGGATACCTGACAGGTGCAAGAAGTCAAGGAAATATAGGGGGCAGAGCAACGTAATGATAAGTACGCAGAAAAAGCCCAACTCTGCTCAGACAAGGTGGGTCACAGGGGACGCTCACTATGACTTCTTGGTCCTTTTGGTCCGGGCTTCCAGGTTTTTCAAGAGCCACTTGAAAGGTTGGAACAGTATTCATGGCTGTCATCTCTGGAGGCAGTAGTTGTTGTGTCCAGCGGTCATCCTACCAAAATAAGATGGGATGGAACCGAGGACCACGCATATGTGGGCTCTAAGCTCAGGTGCGCCACCTGCTGGCTGTGTGACCTTGGGCAACCCGCTCCAAGTCTCTGAACCATATTTGTCCCGTGCCTTAAAACGCAGCAGCTGTCGGGGAGGGGAGTTTTTGTCTGTTTGCGAAGTGGATGAAACATCGTAGTTGATCATTAAACATAGCTGTTGGCATTATCATTATTAATTCTTCTACAAGGAGATTGAAGAACGATACTTCAATATTGTAGGTAAACATGCATCCTCTAAGGCATGTTTCTACTTGAAATTCCGCATGTGAAACCTAGCATCTTCTTCCTTTGGTAAAGACTTTCAGAGTTAGACTCTAAGATGTCACTTTACTTGGTGAATATTTTGTTTCCCCTAACTCGTCACACGTGTACTTTTAAAATATTGATGTACCGATTCACTCTTTTTTTTTTCATTTTACTTAAAAAATCGTTTTTTTGTGTGGGGCGCCTGGGTGGCGCAGTCGGTTAAGCGTCTGACTTCAGCCAGGTCACGATCTCGCGGTCCGTGAGTTCGAGCCCCACGTCAGGCTCTGGGCTGATGGCTCAGAGCCTGGAGCCTGTTTCTGATTCTGTGTCTCCCTCTCTCTGCCCCTCCCCCGTTCATGCTCTGTCTCTCTCTGTCCCAAAAATAAAATAAACGTTGAAAAAAAATTTTTAAAAAATCGTTTTTTTGTAATCTAGTTTTAGCGATTGCATAGGAATCAAGGAAGAGAACTCTAATGCAGTGATTCTTAAACTTTCCTGGGGTCACACATTACTTTGGAATCTGATAAAAGCTGTGACCTCATACCCCACAAAAAAGATACACACACATACAAACATGGTTATAGGTGTTCATAGATCTTCTTGGAGCTCCAGGAAGATATGTCAAGTTATGGACTAGAGCACAACTAGAAATTTTTAGAATTGTCCGGCACTCCCTAAAATAGTAAAGGAGGAATTATTCAACACCAATTCTTTATCACCAAGAAGAATCATTTGTCCTGAAGTTTGGTTTGAATCACTTTCCCTGGTTACTCGTGGAAAAGAAAGGATTTACAGCAAGTATATGACTATAAGTCGATTTAAGGAAATCAATTTTGAATTAATCGCCTTCCATGTAGCCTCTTTAGAAAAAATGATTTGTTCAAGAACTGTCTTGAATGTTTGTTCTTCTTTTTTTTTAAAATTTTTTTTTTCAACGTTTATTTATTTTTGGGACAGAGAGAGACAGAGCATGAACAGGGGAGGGGCAGAGAGAGAGGGAGACACAGAATCGGAAACAGGCTCCAGGCTCTGAGCCATCAGCCCAGAGCCCGACGCGGGGCTCGAACTCACGGACCGCGAGATCGTGACCTGGCTGAAGTCGAATGCTTAACCGACTGCGCCATCCAGGCGCCCCAATGTTCTTCTACTTTATAAAGAAAAGGCATCCACTTCAACCATCCCTGGAGTTAGTGTGGCTCAATGTCCCATGGAATGAAAATCTTTATGTGTCCAGCAAAGGGAAACCTTCTCCAGTGATTATAATCAAGCTACCATAACTCATTAGCCTACCTGAAGGATTTAGATTCTTCCACTACTTGGCATGTGTCAAAGCAGCGCAAGAAAGTAAATTAATGGGACGCCTGGGTGGCTCAGTCAGTTAAGTGTCCGACTGGGCTCAGGTCATGATCTCATGGTTCACGAGTTCAAGCCCCCACCTTGGGCTCTGTGCTGACAACTTGGAGTCTGGAACCTGGTTCGGATTCTGGGTCTCCCTCTCTCTCTGCCCCTCCCCACTCATACTCTGTCTCTCTCTCTCTCAGAAACAAGTAAACATTTCTTTAGAGTAAATTAAAGAGAGCATCAGCAAGAAAAATGAAATGTTCAGATTTGCTTTTTACTTTTCATATATCTAAATGTAAGCAGTTCCCCCCCTCTCTGTCCAATTCTTAAGGCAAGTCAACAGCTAAAAAGCAAAGCTCCTTCAAAACAGCATAAGCAGAGTAGGGAATGATTAAAACTTTTAACAGTAACCCCAGTGTTTTATGGGACTACCAAATTTTCCAAAGACACTGGTAAAATCTCAGATAAAAATTTTATGTGATACATTTCATATTCTTTGTGTTATTCAAGGAGTTATTAAAAACTAATTTTTAACTATTATCATTAAATATTTATATGAATTACAGTCAATTGTCACTTTATTTCATCCTATAAAAGCTTTAAGAATTTCTACTTCATATTAAAAAAAAATAATGCTAGCTCCAGATAGACCAGCTCTTGCCAGTACATGCCCTCTCTTTCCTTAATGCCTACAAAGAATCTGGGCATGATTTGCCTAACTACGAAGTCCAATTCCAATAAAATTTCACTTGTATTTAACCACTGTCAGAATTTATCATCTATTTATGCTGTTTATAGATTGAGTACTAACAATAATGTAATATCCCAATCCAGAAAAAAAGTGTGCAATCATTACATTCACAGGAAACAAAACATATTAAAATGGTTTATATATGCATACCTACCACATATGCATATTTTGTTGTAGATATGTATAATAGAGTGACTAATAAGGAATTTTCAAATATATAATTATAATACATTAGGATGACACTGTGGGGCAAGAATAAAAACAGGAGTTTAGAAGGAAAGAGAAACACGTACAAATCATTGAATGTTTTTTTTAAAGTATGTTTGTGTATTTCTTTTTTAGTGAGTTTCACAGATGTCATTTGATGTATTTAAAAGTGTGACATAACCATATCATTTAAAAAAGTCTGCAGAATTCCATCCCTTGAAACCATTTACACATACGATGAAAGGTTCTAGATGCCAATATTTGTACTGAGTGAAAAAGCACGTTGTTTTATCAAATTACTTCAGGGGCTATGAAAGCAAAGATTTCTAAAGATCAGTGCTCTCAATTATAATTCAATATGTCACAAACATAATGCTAATAATAGGGGGAGTAACTCATGATATATATTATATTATATGTTGTATATTATATGTATGTGAATATCTATTATATTACACAATTGTTTATAATTACACATATATATATTTATATGTATCTCAGCTATCTTGATTTTATTGTCATGTCTCCCTTTTCTGTTTTGTTTTTCTTTTCCCTTTGAGCAGGACTTATTACATGAAGAAAGAATTTAAAAGCCATGTCTGGAGGGATCTTTCTAACTGGTCTTGGGATTGTGCCGATAACAGCAATAGACCTGTACTGAGTCTGCTCATACTTAGTATCACGTGTGACCACAATTTGGAAAGTTACTGCTCGAAGAGTTAAGAGTCTGTGATCAAACAAGTTCGAAAGAGTCATATGGCCTTATCTTGCCCCATTGGGAGCGGGTATGATTAGTTTGCCAACCCTATTAATAACTTCCTTTCAACTGTCTTTCTTAAGCACTGGGTCTCATAAAGGATCTGACCAGAAGCTATCAAGGACACACAGAGGAAGTCACCATGGCTTTCTGTCCATGGATCTTTCAGGCTGTGGAAAGTGCTCTGTGGATAGAGAGGTGGGGTAACGTCATACAGGTTTCCCATGAGGATACAATCTCTTCCCCATCATTTCCAGTTCAACAAACGATTGGAGTCTTACGGAAGAGATAGCATGCATGTCTGGAAATATGCGTAGGGTATAAACATTCAGAAATGGAGGGAGGCTAGTCAAGGAGATGCATGAACAAAGTAAATAAAATCGAGGGGTAAAAAATGTCATTGAAAGTTCAACTAACAGCCGTCTAGGATCTACCAGGCATTACATATTTTAGCAAATGTTATACATTTATTTCCTTACAAAGCCCATGTTCTGTGGTTTCATTTGACTTTGTTTTTCAAACTGCAGGTTGCAACGCATTAATGCCTTCTAAAATCAATTTAGTGGAGAACGACCAGCATTTGAAAAAGAAGTGAAATCGAATACAGCAGGGTAGAACGGTAAATTCTTAATGCATCCTACACAAAGTGGGGGCTATTATTATTTTGCGAAACTTTTACTTCAGATATGTATCTGGACGTGATATGATGCGAAATGTAATTCTTATTGTACTCCGCTGAGCAAAAAGCTTCCCCAAAACTGTAAGATAAACCCAGCGCTAATAAAAAGGAGTAGAGAAAAAAAAAATGAGTTCGGAGTGGAAGTCAGCAGTCTATTTTCTACTTCGAGTGATCAGGTGGATGGTGCTCTATTTAACCAAACTGAAGTCACCAAGAGAAGCAAGACATCTGGGGAGAAATCAGTTCATGAAGGAAGTTTATAATATCATGCACTGAGACAACGTATTGACTCGAGATGGGTATTTCAGGCAAACTGAGCCTCGGGAAAGAGGTTTTACCTGGAGATACACATTTGGAAGAGAAAGAGAAAGAAAAAAAAAGATAGTTAAGGCTAAATCTTTGACTGAGGCTACCCATTTCCCCCCGGAAGTTAAAGAGAGGTGAAGAAAATGAAGCCAGTTTCCCAGACAAGCTAAGCTATTAGCTAATGAAAAATGTCACCTTTGGTCGGTTCCTTTGAGTGACCACCCTCAAAGACCCATAAACGAAACCGATACGGTGCCACTCCAGATTTTTACCGCATGATATTCAGGTGCGTTTTGCATGGCACGGGGGGCTCACCCAGAGAAGGGGACTATTCTCTTTGTATTTCTGCGGCACCACGACGTCTCCGAGGTTTTTATCATTGATTATGTCACTGAATGGGTGAAGGTGGAGTGAAGCTGTCATGTTCTGCTAAGCACAGAGCTTTAGAAATGTCATTGTCACAGAGCCTCCTTTCCCCTTGGGAGCCCAATGAACCTAGCAACTTTACCTAAGGAAAACTCTCTCCAGATCCGTGGCAGACAAGCTACATTGAGATCCCCTGGCATTCACGAACGTCCTCTTAATAGCCGACGAGCAGTGCCATACAGATGCATTTCCCTTGCCTTTCTGCTCACACGCAGGCCCACTGTGCTCCTTCAGAGGAACCGGTGCGCGCGTGAATGTGTCTGACGGTGGAGACCCAGCCGGCCGGGAAGTTGCAAATAAGAACTTGGATCTCTATTTCAAGGTTACAGTGTTAATAGCAAATTTCTAATTTTTTACATATGTCTTTATTTTTGAGAGAGAGAGGGAGAATGCAAGCAGGGGAGAGGCAGAGAGAGAGAATGCAAGCAGGGGAGAGGCAGAGAGAGAGAGAGAGAGAGAGAGAGAGAGAATGCAAGCAGGGGAGAGGCAGAGAGAGAGGGAGATACAAAATCCGAAGTAGAATACAGGCTCCCAGCTGTCTGCACAGAGCCCAAAGTGGAGCTCGAACTCACGAACCATGAGAGCATGACCAGAGCAGAAGTCCCACGCTTCACCGACTGAGCCACCCAGGCGCCCCGCAAATTAAGCTTTTTGAAGATCTTCACTTCCCTCCTCCCCCTGACTTTGAATGCCCACTGCAAGGTAATAGCAAAAATCAGTTTGAGGTTGACGTCCGTAGAGACACTTTGTCCAGGATGTTTAGCGAATGCTTTTTTCTCCCTGCATTTTCTCTCTTGCTCAGTTCACTCAAGCAGGCCCCAGCCTCTAGGTTTCCTGGTCTCTGCTGAAATGTGAGATGGGGCAGAAAACATTCCTGCATTTCCTTTCCAAAAAATTTAAGCTACAGAACATATTACATTAAGTATCTGAGAAAGAGAAGCATGGGGGATTTTGCCCCAGGGAAAGATTTTAATTACTGAAAAGAGTCTCCCAAAGATTGGGGGAATAAAAAAGGCTTGTGGGTTCTGGAGAATGGAAGTCTGTGCCCTGCTCCTGGGCACACCTCAGGGAGAATGGTGACATGTTTCTTACCCCGGTGCCCTGGACAACACAGGAAAGCATCAGGGAGCCAACAAACCCGAAGATATACTTCAGGCTGGAGCAAGGAGGTTCTCAGCAACAGCAGAGTGGCTGGGCCCATGGCTGATAAAAGAGCGTCCCTGGTCTGTGACATTACAGAAGATTCTGGAAGCTTGTCCTTATTTCAGTACTGTAGATGAGAGGGAGGAGAGAAAGACCTCTAAGAATGACTGACATTAGCTATCCCAGTCTAGGGGAAAGGGAGCTTATGTTTGAAATAAAGTTGATTCATGCAAAAAATTAAATTTCCTCTATTTGGCAAATTTTGATTTGTGGACTGAGATTGGTATTCATTGCATTAATTTGTGGTGGAACGTTCCTTGACTCTAAAGATCACACTCTTCACATGTGTGTACACACACACACACACACACACACACGCACACACACTCAGAATCAAGGGCAAAACTTTCCTCGGAACAGCCTAACGACCACTCTGGTCACAATGTATAAGAACGAAGATGCGAAAAGGGAGAAAAAAAGTAAACAGAAGTTCTATGCCTTTCAAGTCACAGGGATATGAGAACCACCACCTTTCCCGATTCTTTAAGGTCCATCAACAACCATTTTCCTATGGAGTATTTATTTCCTTCTAGAAACTTCTGTGTGCACACATAGGTCTTGTCCAGTGGGAGCATTCAAGCATTCTCAGTTTGGCTGAGGGGGCTGCTTCCTCCCATCTTTGGCTTGAAGCGGCTGTGTTGTCTCTTGATAGGTTTGTTTCAGCCAATTGTTCTGGGCATTCCCATTTGGGTTTATTTCTTCCCAAAGAGTCAATGCTAGGGTGCCAAAGACCTATGCAACTCCCCCTTTGACTTAACTTCCACCCTTTAGAACTCACACACCGCTCCCGAAGTGCATATTCAGGACTGCGTTTCTGCCTCTTGGGCAACATATTAGCTCCTGTGGCTAATGTATGAATTATCACAAACTAGGTGGCTTGTAACAACAGACACTTCTTTCACACTTCCGGAGGACGTAAGTCTGCAACCTGGGCGTCTGCAGGGCCATGCATCGCCCAAAGACTCTAGAGTAAATTCTGTGCATGCACACACACAAAGAGAACAAGATTTAATTAATCAATTAATACATTGTACATCAATTACAATCAATTGTACATCATTACAGTTAAAACTTTAGAGCCATCAATTAATACATTGTACATTATACATCAATTACAATCAATTGTACATCATTACAGGTAAAATTTTAGAGCCATCTGTATTTTATTCATCTGTTAGTGTCATCAAATAGGTTTCAAAATAAGAAATCATTAAATCCCTTAAACGCGTGAAATATTCCATCTTATAAATGAATCGTGACTCGTAGCTTATTCCTTTTGTTATTAATGGGCAGGTAAGTTGCTGCTTGAAATCATGCTTTTTAACAAATATCTCAGTGCATGTTTCTGATCACATATACGAGAGTTTTTCTGTCACAGATACCTGCATTAGAACTATGGGTCACAGACTGTGCACATCTTTTTTTTTTTTTTTTAAGGAAGAGAGAGCATGCACATGCAAGCTGGGGAGGGACAGAGAGAGAGGAGAGAGAATCCCAAGTAGGCTCCACCTCGGTAGTGCAGAGCCTGACGCAGGGCTCGATCCTGTGAAGTGTGAGAACATGACCTGAGCCAAAATCAAGAGTTTAGAGATGTTTCACCGACTGAGTCACCCAAGCGCCCCTAGATTGTGTCCATCTTTTTTTTTAAGGTTTATTTATTTTTGAGAGACAGAGTGTGAGCGAGAGAAGGGCAGGGGGAGGGGGTACAGAAGATCTGAAATGGGCTCTGTGCTGACGGCAGAGAGCTCCATGTGGGGCTTGAACTCACCAACTGTGAGATCGTGGACCTGAGCCGAAGTCAGCCACTTAACTGACTGAGCCCCCCCAGATTGTTTACATCTTAAACTACACTTGACTTTGCTGATTTGCTCTCCACAGAGTTATTATGCACATTCATATTTCCATGTGCATGCCTGGAAGGGCCTTCTTTCTTTGCCAATTTATCCCATCATTGTCTTGCACCAAGTTCTAATATTTGTGAAATACATTGTCAGTATACAAACGTATGTTGGTTCTATGTTCCCTATTCTATTCTACTAATATAATGGCCTGATTTGTAAAAAATACACCAATAGCATTATAAAGAGTCTTCCTATTTGATTATGGGAGTCTCTTTACATTATTCTTCTTCAAAATTTTCAGAACGTTCCTGTTGTATTTCCTTTTTGTAATTTTTCCATATACATTTTAGAATCAGTTTGTCTGATGTTATACAATTCTGCTGGCGTATTGAAAGGAATCACCTTGTATTAATTTGTGGAGAGTTGCCCCACTGTTACCATAGGTAATATCCCCACCCATACCTATGGTATCTTTATTTATTTAGGTATTCTGTTCACTTTCAAAATAATTGCATAAGTTCCTCATAAAGGTCTTAAGTATACATTTTGTTAGTTTTACATATTGGTATTTGTGACTGTTAAAGCTGTCACAGATGTTACTTTTTAAAGAACTTTATTTTTGAATCGTTGCTTATGCAAAATTCACACTCTTGATTTTCATATGTTGACAGCATATTCAGTATACTTGCTGAATTCTCTTTGAGTTATAATATATAATATATTATATTATATAATATGTAATATATATAATATTGAGTTACAATATATAATATTATATATATATTCTCTTAGCTCTTCTAAGTTGACAGTCATCATATGTGAACATCTTTCTTGCTAAGCCTTATAATTTCTATTTCCTTTTCTAATTTTATTACAGTGTCTGAAACACCCAGTATAATATGTAAACAAAACAAACGAACAAAAAAAAAAAAACAGTAAAAACAACTATCTTTGACTTGTTTTTAACTAAAGCACATGCTTCTAATGTTTCATCAGTTGTGAAAACTGCTATAGATTTTTGAGAGATATCTTTTATGAGGCAAAGGAAGATATCTTCTATTCCCATCTACTGAAGGTTTTATTTCCAATAAATCATGAATAGGTGTTGAATTTTATCAAATGTTGTGTATACATCTATTGGAATGATAATAAGCATTTTTACCTTTATCAACTAACAAGACAAATTCCACCGATGAGTTCTTTAACCTTGTTGTATATTCACACTCCTGGATAACACTTTATTACGATGCAGTTTTAAACACGATGTTAAAAATGAGATGCTAATACAGATGTGAAATTAACCTAGCAATTTTCTGTCTTGTATACTCCCTCGACACCAATTTGGTATCAAAACTATACCTGCTTCATAAACTGACTTGGGATCTTTCTCTTTTCTACTCTAAACAATTTGCGTAGATGAGGATCGGTTTAGTAGAACTTACCCTTGAAATATTTGGCTTTTAGTATTTCTTAGGGAGATCACTTAAAAACGGTTGAATTTCAGGGCACCTGGGTGGCTCAGTCAGTTAAGTGTCTGGATCCTGATTTTGGCTCAGCGTCCTGATCTCACATGTTGTGATCTCACAGCTTGTGATCTCATGGTTTGTGAGTTTGAGCACTGCCTGAAGATTCTCTCTCCCTCTCTCTGCTCTTCACCTGAACCCTGCATTGGGCTCCACGCTGACAGCGTGGAGCCTGCTTGAGATTCTCTCTCTCCTTCTCTCTGCCCCTCCCCTGCTCACTCTCTCTCCCTCTCTTTCTCTATGAAAATAAATAAATGAACTTTCGAAAAAAATATGGAGAATGACCAAGATGGTCCATTTTGTGTTTTGAAATAATCACTTCGATTTCAGCGTAAATATTTGAGGCAAGGGAAGGGACAAGAAGCATAAGTGAAGGAGCTGGGGCAGTGACCAGCTGGAAGGCTATGCTGGTATATTAGGTAGGAGATGAATGAAACCTGGACTGGGGTGGTGGGGCTAAAGGGAAAAGCTTGTTTTTGTGAGAGATTTCGGGGGAACCATAGGCAAGTCTTGTGCTTGTACACAGAGGTGAAAACAGGAAGAGTTCATGATGACCTCCACATTTCCAGCTTGAACAAAGATTTACAGGCAGTGAGTCACCTCCCAAGACACAGGACAGTGGCGCAAATTGGATGCGACAGATGACAAATTCATTTCTGTGCATAAAGAATTTGAGGTGCAACTGAGATTGCCGAGCGGTTAACTCTAGTAGGAGTTTAACGGTCCTTTACTATTTGGCATTTGATTTCAGCTTTTCACTATTATCAACAATGATGCAATGGACATTTTTATAGACTAAATCAATGAGCATGTAGTCATATTACCTTTAGGGGATAAATTTTGTTGAGAATGGCCAGATCTGTAAATACAGACATTTTAAAGTTTTCATTACATATTACCAAATTAATTTGGAGAAAGCTTAAGACAGTTCATCATTCATCCCATGGATACATTAAAATTTATGCAAAGGTATTTCAGTAATTTACCATTTTGGACAGTACTTTATCTTTGAATAGATTCTTTTTTTTTTTTTTTAATGTTTGTATTTATTTGGACACAGAGAGAGACAGAGCATGAGCAGGGGAGGGGCAGAGAGAGAGGGAGACACAGAATCTGAGGCAGGCTCCAAGCTCTGAGCTGTCAGCACAGAGCCCGGTGCGGGGCTCAAACTCACGGACCGTGAGATCATGACCTGAGCCGAAGTCGGACGCTCAACCGACTGAGCCACCCAGGCGCCCCTGAATAGATTCTTGATTACATTTGTTGAAAATAGTCTAAGTAAAATTCTTAATTCAAAAGGTATGGATTTTAAAAAATAACATTATAACAACAGCCATGGTGTTGATTTCTTACTATGGATTTTGCAAGGTGCTTTTTTACTTACATGACTTTAAGCCTCACAACAATCCCAAAGAAAGGATATTCAAATTTTGCTGTTAAGAAAGAGAAGACCAGACTGGCTCGGCAGATTACCAAAGTAATCCATACAGCGAATGCAGAAATATGATGCAGTGCCACATCTCTGTGATCCCTGGTTTTATTCTTACGCAATACCTCAGTCCTAAAGAACCTTCCAGAAAGGTACATGAAAGGGCGTAATTCGTTGCATACACTACTATTGAATGAAACTTTGTCTTGTCATACTGTCCAAGTACAGTAATGATAACTCCATGCTGTTCATACAAATTGTAAATATTTTCATGGATTACCATTTGTCTTTAACCTTTGTTTATTGAGGGTATTTCTTTCAATCTAGTCCTTGTCAGTTCTTGCATATCTGAATCTATGAATAGATTTTTTTTTTCCTTATTGATTTTGGCTTTGCTGTCATGCTTGGAAGCTTCTTCTCTACCCCAAGGCAGTTATTTTGTCTTTTAAATTTAATTTTTTAAAAAAATATTTTATCTTATAAAAGTTTTATTGACCTGTTATGTGCATCCACGTAGGGAGCGCCTGGGTGGCTCCGTTGGTTAAGCATCTGACTCTTGGTTTCCGCTCAGGTCATGGTCTCACCGCTTGTGAGTTCGAGGCCTGCATCAGTTCTGTGTTGACAATGCAGAGCCTGCTTGGAATTCTCTCTCTCTCTCTCTCTCTCTCTCTCTCTTTCTCTCTGCCCCTTCCTTCCACTCATGCATGCACTCTCTCTCTCTCTCAAACTAAATAAAAACATTTAAAAATATAAAAAATTATGAATCCATGTATAATTTATTTGGGAAGCCTAATATGAAGCAATCTCTAAAATAATTGACTATATATAAATCAAGTAACTCCTAAAGTCATTTCCACACAGTTTTTGTGTTTATTCCTTGGTTTGTAAAATATTTATCTTTATGTGTTTTTTTTTTTAATTTTGTATGCTTTCTCTCGATGTTACAAGATAAAATGTGTCCCCCTAACTTTAATGGAAATATATCCAAGGTTTCTTCAACAATGGGAATATTCATGGTTGGTCCAAGATCTTTTTTTATCATATTTAGAAATGACTTCTCTAGAATCAGCTTGAGCATTTTTTATAGGAATAGATGTCGGAATTCAAATGGATTATAGAATATACTGTGATCATCATGTTTTTCCCCTTTGATCCATTCATGCAATAAGTTATTTTAATAGCTTTCTCGACACCGAGACATCTTTGTTTCAACTTAATCTTTTTAAAATTTAATTTAGAACACTTGCAACTATATTGATGGTGAAGTAGGAAGTGGTGCAATGTCGTGGTTGTTAGCTGCAAAGTTACACTAATATAACAAAATGAACTTCAGGACATATCTTCCATTTTTCTCACCCAAATATTTTTTTTATTTTTATTATTTTTTAACGTTTATTTATCTTTGAGAGAGAGAAAGAGAGAGCAAGGGAGGGGCAGAAAAAGAGAAAGACACAGAATCCAAAGCAGGCTCCAGGCTCTGAGCCATCAGCACAGAGCCCAACGCAGGGCTCAAACTCATGAAAGGTGAGATCATGACCTGAGCCGAAATCGGACGCTTAATCGGCTGAGCCACCCCCATACTCCCCCGAATATTTTTTGAAATAGAACAGGAATTCTTTGTTCCTTGAAGATTTTCTATAATTCACTTAATAAACTTCACTGCTTTATTCTTTGATGGTGAACAAATATTGCCTGGAGACGTTTATACATTTTTTTTTTCTAGAATCAGTTTTGGCCATTTTTAGTATCCCTAATATTTTCCCATTTTGTGAGACTGTATGTGGGATTCTTCTTAATTTTCTTAACCTCCTGTATAGTTACAATTGCACTCCCTTTCTCACTTCTAATATTGTACCTTACGGCTTTTACTCTAGATTATACTGGGCAGGGGCGCCTGGGTGGCTCAGTCAGTTAAGCATCCCACTCTTGATTTCTGCTCAGGTCATGATCTCGGGGTTGGTGAGTTCAAACTCTGCATCAGGCTCCGCACTGACGATGTGGAATGTGCTTTAGATACCCTCTCTCTGCCTCTCCCCCACTCATGTTCTCTGTCTCTCCAAATTAAGGAATAAACTTGAAAAAATTATTTTAAACTGGGCAGAAGGGTGTCTCTTATTGTGTGTGCATCACCAGCTTAGAAATATGTCCAGAATCATCTCTGGAATTTATTACATATGCCATGACATTTTTTTCTCTTTTTTTTTTCTTTTGTAATTCTCACTGCTTTTAGCTTAGTCTTCAATTCTTTTGATAACTTTTCTTTTTAACTTTCAAAAATTTTATAAAATCCAGTTAATTACAGGGGTGCTTTCGGTGTCTGCTGAAACAGTAAATAATGATCAACAAGATTTTTTGTTTACCTTCCTACCCACTAGGGATTCTTCTAAATACGTCACATGTATTATCTTGTTTAATCCTCATGGTTATCATGAGGTAAGAACTGTTATTTTTTTTTCCCATTTTATACATGAGAAAACTGAGGCTCAGAAAAGTCAACCTGCTTCCAGTTACATAAGTAACATGTGGCTTAACTGGATTTCCAATCATTTGGTTCAAGAGCTCACAATTTTAACCAGCCTGTTAAGGATTCAATCCTATCTCTTCTCCTTTCCTCTCGCTTGGTTTAGATTTTTTCCAACACAGAAATGCACTGAGATCTCTTGAAATATTGAATCACTCTTGTACCTTTATTTGACTTCACGATTCATGAATGTGACAACCGCTATGTTGAGATTTCATCTTACCAGTGAAGAATGCCAAAAAGCAAAAGTCTACTTCACATGTGGTGTTGCAAGAGACAGAGTGGGCTTTGCACAGGCTCTGAGACCCCCTTAGAGTTTGCATCTTGTGGTTAACCTCAAAGATAAACATCATGTTCACAAAATGCCAAGAGCTCTTGGATTGTGGAATATACATGATAGAGAGTAAGGTTCACATTATTAGATAATAGGGAAGTCGTTTAATGAATTACAGCTATAATATATGTCCCATTGCTATGAAAAATGTTCATTTGTGTGCGGTAATATTTCTCTACCAGTGTAAGTAGAGACCTAATAGAGCTAATGGTTTGGATTTAAATTAATGAAGCATACATGATGTGACTAAGATTTTATACACTTAGTTCTTGAAATATTTGTCAATATTTGCTTGGAGTTTCTGCAGATAATGCATCAGACTTTGTGCCAGTGCTGGGTGCCCAGACACATTTAACAGAGGGATAATGAAGAAAGAGGGGTTTAATTTATTTGGGATTTTTAACAAATAAATAGCATCCCAATTTGTTGTTGCTGGCTTTAAAATAGTAACAGTTTTAGCGATGGCTGAAATGTCTCTATTCACCCGGCACATGCTGAATAGAGTCAATGGAACATCTGATATTTATGAAATGCTGGTTTTCAGTATGTATTAAGATTTGTTGATTAACAGTAGGGATAATTATGAACGTTAATGGGGTGTCGTTCTTCTGTTACCATCTTGTTCAATGGCGGAATGAGCTCCTACAGAAAGGATGGGGATTGGGACTGAAGAGGGAGTCAGAGACAAAGCCCCCTGTGGTGCAGAAAGGTACCATATTTAGGTGATTTGGGAATTCTCAGGAGTTCACGACCCACCCCCCCCCACACACACACACCCCAGGAACGTGTGCATTTTCTACTTTTAACGGCAGTCTCAGCCTCATAGCTCAGTCCTGTTTGCCATTATCTTTCGAGGGAACTCTAAAAGTACAGATTACAGAGAAAGTTGAAGCTGTCTAAAGACTTTTCCCCCTTTCAAATAAAGATGCTGAAGCTCAGAAAGAGAAAGCAGCTTGTCCAAGGTCACACAGCCAACTGGTAACAGTTCTGGAACTGGCACCCAAGTTCTTTTGTTTGTTGGTTTGGTTTTTTTTTTTTGCACCTCGTACACTACTCTCCAGCATAACCAGGGTTCACGTTCTGCTTATCCAACGTATACAGTCATTCTGATCTGCATCTATGATGATTGGAGTGCTCAGCCATGCCTACTGTTCAGTGTTTTAAGTATCACGGTGTTGTCACCGTGAAAAGTGTCCAGTATGACTTTGGAATTAAAAATAAATCAATTCGGGGGGGGGGGGGGGCACTTGGGTGGCTCAATTGGTTCAAGGCCCCACTCTTTGTTTTGGCTCAGGTCATGACCTTGCTGTTTGTGGGTTCAAGCCACATGTCAGGCGGATGTGCAGAGTCTGCTTGGGAGTCTCTCTCCGCCCCTCCCCTGCTCTCTTTCTCTTTCCCTCCCAAAATAAATAAATACACTTAGAAAACAAATAAATAAATAAAATAAATACAGACTTTCAGCCTGCACTGGAAGCTTCTCAAAGCCCTGCCCATGGCACTTTCAGGAACCTGTCAGATGTGCTTTAAACTGCCACAGGTGCACTCCCCAAATCAAAATTTCCAGCACTTTCAGGGCAACTCCAGATCTGTTCCTGTGGGTGAGGCGAGGAGGCTCCATCATCATGACGTACGTCTGTCTCTCAAATGGAAGGTAACATTTTAGGCTTCTAC
Organism: Puma concolor; assembly: GCF_028749965.1. Lineage (NCBI taxonomy): Eukaryota > Metazoa > Chordata > Mammalia > Carnivora > Felidae > Puma > Puma concolor. The sequence continues at coordinate 136,100,653 of NC_141672.1, forward strand.
ACCATTTCGGTATTCCATCCGTTCCCTGTGATCCTCAGACCCCCGTAATTGTTGTTAAGTCTTCTTATCACAAATGTGCACTGCGACTGACAGAGCACGAGGACAATGCTACCATGACAGGCCATCAGGGTAGAGCACCACACGGAAACCTATGTGGGTATCAGGAAACAGTAGTCAGAGGAGGGGGGCACAGTGACAGCTCTTGCCTTACCTACAAATTGAGGGGAAGTAAATTCAATCAATGGCTCCCAAATGTTGGAGTGAAACATAAAACAAATCAGAATGATTCTCGTCGGAAGTGGAATGGCTACACCGGGCCCTCTGCCCATCTGGTCTCCTGTCCACCTTCAACATGGGGTGCCCCCCACGATTCCACACACTGGGGACCCCTGGGCTGGGATGCTTTACCCTTCCTGTCACTAACAATTTCTGATGCTGACACAAGCCATTGCCATGCACGGTGCCTGAGAAAAGGAAGAGAATAATTAATCTAAGCCAGTACTTCCTAAACTGTGGTTTCAGGCTTAGGGGCATTAGTATCATCTGGGAACTTGTTGGAAATGCATATTCATGGCCCCACCCGTACCTGCTGAATCAGAAACTCTGAACCCAGAGTTCTCTGTTTTTTTCCCAGCTCTCCCAATGATTCGGATGCATGTTAAAGCTTGAAAACCACTGGGTTAAATAAGAGTGAGAATATTTACTAACAACAGGAGGAAAACTGAAAGGCAGCGCTGTATTTACCTCACACCCAAGAAGGTTGAGTCTCAGCCTAATGTGGTAACTCAGCAATAGCACAAACCCACAGATACTTCCGATCACTCTGCTCCACTCCTTGGAAAGTAGTACTTTGTTACCACACTTGACACTCCAGATTGCAAGATGGCGGCTCCATTCCCAGGTGTATCTAAAGAGACCTTGCCTTTAGGGGCGCCTGGGTGGCTCAGTCTGTTAGGCGCCCGACTTCGGCCTAGGTCATGATCTCGAGGTTCGTGGGTTCGAACCCCCACTGGGCTCTGTGCTGACCACTCAGGGCCTGGAGCCTGCCTCGGATTCTGTGTGTCTCTCTCTCTCTCTCTCTCTCTGCCCCTTCCCTGCTCCTGCTCTGTCTCTCAGAAATAAATAAATGTTAAAAAAAAAAATTAAGAGACATTGCCTTTAATATTTGGGAGGAGACACAGTCCTCTGGGACTTCCTCCTACATCTCATTGGCTGTAACTGTGCCACGTGGTCATCCTGGGGAAACCAAGGCAGGGGTGAGAAGGACATAGGGAGGTGGGTGTGGAGTCAGCCATAGGGCTTAGGCTATTTTGGTGGGGGTAGACAAAGGCAGGGGCACGGGCTCTCCAAAACGTCTTAAAGCATTTTCTTCCTATGTCTATGAAAAGAGCTCCTTCTATTCAAAGAATCAAGTAATAATAATAATAATAATAATAGGGAACACAAGAAATATATAGGAATTCAAAAGAACCACCTGATACTATGGTGCTTAGTGCTGGCAAAAGACAAGCAGAAGGTTCTCTGGAAGAGAAGCCATCAAAGTCACTCTCTGTGGGCTCTAAGGTGAAAATTATCCAGGGGTGACTCCCCTGAGTGGGGCCTTCCTGAGGTTGCATATATCCACTCTATTGGGAATAGCTATGAAGTGGGACACGAATAAATAATTTTTTTTAATTAATGTTTATTTATTTTTGAAAGAGAGACAGAGCAAGAGCAGGGTAGGGGCAGAGAGAGAGGGAGACATAGAATCGGAAGCAGGCTCCAGGCTCCGAGCTGTCAGCACAGAGCCCGACGCAGGGCTCGAACTCAGGAACCACGAGATAGGGCCCTGAGCTGAAGTAGGACACTTAACTGACTGAGCCACCCAGGCGCCCCAATAAATAAAATCTTGAAGCCTGGGTCCCAGTCTCAATCCCTCCACCCAGGAGCCCCTCCCTGCGTTTTGCCCTTCCTGTAGGCTCACCTCTCTCACATTCTCTGTACCCTGAGAAATGCGTTTCCACTTAGCACGTGAAAACTTCATCTGCACTTTATCTTGGCCCTTCCCGCAATTTATGCTTCAGCTAGGATAGATTTGCTAATACTCTCTGCCCTCCTTAAGTGGTTTAAAGAGGTGAATTTACATACCGGTTAGTTGAGCAAAAAATAATGTCCTGCTTTGATAACTTCGCATGGAATAATTCCTGGTCACAAACAGTGTTTACACAGGACCTCTGAATCAGGTGAAATCATTAGAAATGTAGGTGAAGGCAGCTAGCCTCCCACAATGCCTCACACTGGTGAACTGTTGTTCACAACAAGCAATAGCTCATAGCCAAGAATTCTGGTGACTCTGCAATTAACTCATTTCACTCTTCAGATCTTGGGAGTTGGAGTCAATGCAATTAATCTCAATAATCTTATCCATCCACACCTAATGAGATTAATGACTGAGCTGTTCTAGGAGTATATTTTGGTTTCCTTTCATATCATACAAGGTAAGCACCAAACCAGCCCATTATTCTTAGGCCAGATAGGAGATGGAAAATAACATCATATCAAATATCCTGCTACTAAGAACCACTTACATACCAAATCTTCGGCCCTGGTCAGAAGATTGGCTCTTAGTACAAACTCATCAGAAGAAATCTTTTCAGAGTCTTGGCAGGGTTAAAAATAAGGACAAGCCCCCATTCTCCCTTTTGCTCCCTCAGGACACCCCTGAAAACAACAGAGGGTAGTGGGTCCTCCTTTGTGCACACACACCTTGGTACAACCCCAGAGCCGCTCCAGAAGTTTTCCGGGGTCATGGGTGGTTTGTTTGTTTATCTTCTGTGAAGTCTCCACTTTCCGAGGATAATGTAGTCATCGGATGAGGGTGCCACAAAGCTTTCCCATTTCTACAGGTGTTTCTGACACTTCTCTATTTTCTGCCAGCTGCAAATCCCCAAGAAAATAACGCTGGTTGATATTCGCAGCAAAATACCAAGGGTTGAGTTATCAGGAATAGGCTACTTTTTTAAATTCTGTGCGGTCACTGCACGGTCCAGCCACAACTGTTCCTGGGGATTGGCCCGGGACATTTTTCTCTCTCCTGCACACAGATAGGTGAGATTCTGGAACACATCAAGGGCTAATTATATAATGGAACCTGGTCTCCAAACCCTCCCATTAGATCCCTGATGCTTAGCGGAAAAAGCATTACCTAGCAACAGTCACCAACAAGCTGCAGGAGAAATAATAGAGACGGCGTGCTGCATCTATCCACTGAGTCAAAAGTGACAGCAAATTGTATTTGCCCTTTCTTTCCATGTGGAAAATCTATTGTTTACAGGCAAAAGGTATAAAAACTGCACATCTCAGTGAATGGACACCTTGACCCTTGGTGAAAAATAATCTTGGAGAGAATGAGCTAAAAGTTAAGGACACTAATACCGGCTACCCAAATGCTACAAGCCAAAGGTACTCGCGCATTCAAGTGGGATTATGGATACTGAGAAATGCCACCTTCAGACGTCACGTATCTGCCCTCTGGGTGGTTGAGGTCCAGATGCTCAGTTTCCCTGCAGAATAAATCTTGCAAATACACTGTCCCCACAGACCCGAGGCCCCCGAACCCTTTGTGCATTATGCACAGCCGCAAACGTGTCAATTCCCTGCTGATGAACACCACCCCTATTACTGGCCACCAATGGGGAAAAACCCAGCTCAGTCATAACTAGATTTTTCCAGCACTGGGCTGAGGGGAGGGGTCCCTTGTAGTACAGGCAGTTAATACAGTAATTTGCCATGTGTCCACTAAACAGCAGATGTATAGAAACCTAAAGGGGGAATTTGTAAGTCATACAGAGAAAGACAGATACCATATGTTTTCACTCTTATGTGGATCTTGAGAAACTTAACAGAAGACCGGGGGGAGGGGAAGGGAAAAAAAAAAAAAAGGTTAGAGAAGGAGGGAGCCAAAACATAAGAAACTCTTAAAAATAAACTGAGGGTTGGGGCGCCTGGGTGGCGCAGTCGGTTAAGCGTCCGACTTCAGCCAGATCACGATCTCGCGGTCCGTGAGTTCGAGCCCCGCGTCAGGCTCTGGGCTGATGGCTCAGAGCCTGGAGCCTGTTTCCGATTCTGTGTCTCCCTCTCTCTCTGCCCCTCCCCCGTTCATGCTCTCTCTCTGTCCCAAAAATAAATAAACGTTGAAAAAAAATTAAAAAAAAATAAACTGAGGGTTGATGGGGGGTGGAAGGGAGGGGAAGGTGGGTGATGGGTATTGAAGAGGGCATCTTTTGGGATGAGCAATGGGTGTTGTATGGAAACCAATTTGACAATAAATTTCATACTAAAAATAAATAAATAAAATAAAGGGGGAATTTAAAGGTGCTCCTTTTGATGTAGACTTACTAAAGGCAACTTTCTTCCACTTGGGAAGAAAAATACCCCAAACGGATATCACAACACCGATATAATTTTTCTAATGGGTGCAGTGTATTTATTGAGAAAAACTGTGGCTGTCCTTCTGAGTAAAGTTAATGGAACAAATGAATATTATACATCCACTGTACCTCTTTGGCCAAAAAGGGGAACAAAGGCCTAAAGCGTTCATGAAAAAACAAAGTAATGATACCAGCAAAGGGAATGTTTTTACATTTTGAAGATATTCCATAAATATATGTTGGGATGGTTATCCAAGAGGCTTACTCCATGAAATGGAGCGACTTCATTTCTAAGAAAATATAATTGTTCCCTTTCTTGTTAGAAATAAAACAGACTTTCAGATAAAGGATGAAATGTTTCTTTCCTTTGTAGCAAAGGATGACAAATACACAGTGTTTTTAAGACTGCTAGGTATTCAAAATATCATTAATTTCTTCACAAAACAGTTCAAAATAGTTGTCTATATATTTTGGTGTGCAAACATTTCTCTTTTTGTGTTCGAGTATGATTAATGCATGCATGTAGGTATAGATACACATAGGCACACATTTGGTCTTCCTACCCCTTCGGAGAGTTTTTTTTTTTTTTAATTTTTAAATAAAAAGGTTAATCTGATGTTCTTAAACTGATGGCATTCTAACCTTCAAAAGCATGTGTTTATCATGAGTTTCCACCACCCCGAATAGTTTTGACCTAAGGTTACAATGCAGGCTCAGACTATTTCAAAGGGGGGAAAAATGGATGATAAGCAAACACTTCATTCTGGAGTCTCAGTATATGTAAGACTTCAAATCCCCAAGAAGATTTTTCAGCATATCCAGAGACCGGTGGAGGAATTCAAACCCAAAGGGTACAGTCAATCAGAGTCCTGCTGTCACATAACAAAGAGCTGAGCCCCTGGACTCTTGCATCATCATTTTGCAGCCACATTGGCTGGCTGGGGTTGTTAGAATACTCGGGATTTCACTCAAGGTGATGCATCGTCAAAGGTAAGATTTTAAGTCCTAATTGAAAACGCTCACCTTTCACAAAGACCATACCCTTTCCATCCTGGGGGTCGCAGACGAGAGAGGGAGAAAAGGGTGAAGGGAAAGATACTTCTTAAAACCACATTCTCAGAACATTAAAGAAACCAATGTACCTCCAGCTCTGAGCAAAGAAAGTTTAATTTTTTTTTTCTTATATGCATGGAAACTGTGGTTCCAGGGAGAGCAAGAAAACTAATCAAGACTTGCAGGGACTTTGTATCATCACTGCCGCGTACACACAGGTAAACTGAGGAAAACAGTGAGGAACAAAGAGGCTCCCAGTCAGCTAGAGGTTCTCTATTTCACTTGGACAAATTGCTCAGCACCACGGCGCTTTTCCAACACCACTGTGACCCGTCTTTGCTGGGACAGGCCACTAGCATGTAAGGATTACGTTGAAAGGAGAATTCAGCCACTGTCAGTACTGACTAAATTAGGGTAATTTATCATACACACCCATCTGCACCACAAACTCCAACTGTTTTCGCTGCCCTTCAACTCTTCCTTCTCCTGAAGGCCAGCTTCCTGCCCCATTAAATTTTTAACCTTTGGATCCCTGGCATTTTCTGGACTGACAATCGCATGAACACACGCGGTGTCTACCTCGTGGCTCCCCCCCCACCCACTCGCCCACCCCACCCCAACCTCCAGGAGATCCACAGAGAAAACTAATTATGTTTTTCCAAAGTAGGCGGGGTACTTCTATGGAGCAGAAGCTGGGACCCTATGTTGACCTAACAATGAGCGTTTCAAGTAAACTGCCAGGATCCCCATCAAATCGCGAGGAGTAATTTAGAGTATGAAATGTGTTAAATTATTCAAAGGGCTGAATAAGCATAAACAGGCGGTACCACAGGAGAGAGACACATACCCGGCGATGCAGGTCTGACATTTAATACATCATATTAGCACTCCTGTTAGTGCAAATCGCCCACTTCGCAGCACACTGCCCTGCGCGCTCCCTAACGGATGCAGAGGCAGCGTCGCTCTCCATCAAGGTTTCTGCTAACTATTTCCATTTTCAGTGATTTGTCCCAGCCTCCACAGCTGCCTTCTCTTCTCCACATGCTATGTTTATAACTCCCTCCCAAATAACTTAAAAAAAAAATGCTAATGGCCAACTCGGAACGGATTGGATTTTTTTCTCTCCTTTCAAGGCCAGTACATAGTCTAGCACTGTCTAATACTGAAAGGGACTTGTTCAAAGAAAAAAAAAAAACACACACACACACACACCTTTTTTTTTTTTTTTTTTTGGAACCTTGAGGAAGTACAGATTATCAGTGTCCTGAATTTAGCATTTTCCAAACTGGAAAAAGTCTCAAACAAAATGAAGTCTGAAGGGGTTCCCGCAGAAAAGAAATCGGTGACTCAGGTCAAAAAATGCAGATCAGTGGCACCTGGGTGGCTCAGTCGGTTAAGGGTCTAACATAGGCTCCGGTCATGATCTCATGGTTCGTGAGTTCAAGCCCAGCATCAGGCTCTCTGCTGTCAGCACAGATCCTGCTTTGGATCCTCTGTTCCCACCACCACCACCCCCCTGCCCCTCCGCTGCGCGCTCTCTCTCTCTCTCTCTCTCTCAAAAATAAAAACTTTTCAAAATACAGATTATTTATTGCTGTTTATTCAAAATTGATGTGAATAATTCACTCATCCATTCATCCACTCAACAGATTTTTATTTAGGATCCATTAACATGCCAATCCCTAGGTTTGGGATAGAGGGTAGAGTAAAGGGTAGTATAGAGAAAATGAGTCTCAGAGATGAAATTACATCGTCCTCGTCATTGAAAAATGAGCAGTCTAGGGGTGAGGGGTAATTCCAAGGCAATGTGATAATCCCATAATGGGGGTGTGTGGAAAGTAATAACCGGGCTCAGAGAACACAGCAATCAATTCTATGGGGAAATGGAACATGCTTCGCTAAAGCCTGTAGACTGAGGTATTGGGCCCTTCCCCATGATTCTTACCTCCACAACTTTTGGGCCCCCCTCCATCCTATAGTTCACACCTGGCCACAATTCAGAAGGCCAGGTAGAACTTGTACAAGATGGCGGCCCTCTAATCAGCCCTCCCTTCACCTACTGAGGTAGGCCTTGCTCAGGCAGTAAGTAGTTCTCCCTCTCTTCTTACCACTCCCCCACCTCTTTTCAGGTCTTGTCATTCCTCCTTCACAGGCCTGCTGAAATAGCCATGCAATCAGACCTCAAGACTCTAAACAGCCTGTTAGAAGACCGTTGTACCGAGCAAGTAGCAGGGCAAGACTCCCACAATGCTCTCCTCTGCTGAACTACAGTAGAAGTCTCCAGTGCAATACCATCAAGTCAAAGTGTGTGAGCCATGACCAGAGAATATAAGAATCAATACTAATCATGCCAAAGTGGCTGGATGGGTAAAAAATAAGACCCCAGTCTCTGTTGCCCATAAAAGACTCATGTCAGCTTTAAAGAAACACATAGGTTCAAAGCGAAGGAATAGAAAAAGATATGCCATCCAGGTGAAAACCAAGACAAAGCACTAATAGCTATATTTATATCAGACAAGACAGATTTTAAGACAAATAGCAACAACAACAACAAACAGTAACAAGATAAAGAAGGTCATTGTGTAATGATAAAGCGATCAATTCATCAACGAGATATAGCAATTATAAATATACATGCATATAACATCAGAGCACCTAAACATATTAAACAAATACTAACATCTGAAGGTAGAAATAGACAACAATACAGTGATAATCGAGAACATCAATACCCCCTTTTCAACAATAGATAGATCATCCAGACAGAAAATCAATACGGGAAATGGACTTGAACTGTACTTTAGACCAAATGGACCTCAAAGACATATACAGAACACTCTGTTCAGCAGCAGTAGAAAACACATCTTTCTCAACCACACATGGACCATACTCCAGGGTAGATCATGTGAAGGGTCAAAAAACAAGTCTTAGAATAATTTAAAAAAAACTGAAATCATACCAAGGATCTTTTCTGACAACAATGGTATGAAACCAGAAATCAGTAACAGAAGGAAATCTGGAAAATCACAAACATCTGGAAATGAAACAACACAGCCTCGAACAACCAATGGATAGATCAAAACATAAATAAAAAAATCAAAAATGTCTTGATGCAAAGGAAAATGCAAACACAACCTAGTGACATCTATGGGATGTAACAAACACAGTGCTAAGAGGGTGTTCACAGCAATACATGCTTATATTAAGGAAACATAAACAAAAATATCTCAAATAAACAACATAAACTAACCTAAGCCTAACACCCTAGGGTATTAGAAAAGAAAAATGGGGGCAAGTGGGTGGTTCAGTAGGTTAAGTGTCTGACTCTTCATTTCAGCTCAGGTCATGATCTCACAGTTTGTGCGACCTAGCCCCATGTTAGGCTCCACACTATTACTGCATGGGATTCTCTCTGTCCCTCCCCCAGTCTCTGTCTCTCCTAAAATGAATTGAAAAAAAACTTAAAAAAAAAAAAGAAAAAGAAACTAAGCACAAAGTTAGAAGAAGGGAGGAAATAATGTAGATCAGAGAGGAAATAAATGACATAGAGACAGACAAGAAAGAAAGATGGGAAGAAAAAAATAAAAGAAGGAAGGGAGGAATGGAAGGAAGGGAGAAAGGAAGATGACAATATTACAGCTGATACAACAAAAATACAAAGGATCATAAGAGTCTATTTGAACAAATTATATGCAAACAAATTAGATAATCTAGAAGAAAGGGATAAATTCTTAGAAACATGTAACCTATCAAGACTGAATCATGAAGAAATAAAATATCTGATAGACCAATAATGAGTGGTAAGATTGAATCAGTAAACAAAAACCTCCCAGCAAAGGAAGTCCTAGGACCAGATGGCTTCACTGGTGAATTACTCCAAGCAATTAAAGAAGATTTAACACCAATCTTCTCAACTCTTTCAAAAAATTGAAGAAGAGGGAATAATCTCAGACTGTTCTATAAGTCCAGCATGACCCAATAATTTGCTGATAATTCCAAAACCAGATAAGGACACTACAAGGAAAGAAACCTACAGGCCAATATCCTTGATGAATATAGATGGAAAACTTCTAAACATGTTAAGAAACTGAATTCAAGAGCACATTAAAAAGGATCATACACAGGGCGCCTGGGTGGCTCAGTCAGTTGAGCATCCAACTTCAGCTCAGGTCTTGATCTCACTGTTCATGGGTTCAAGCCCCATGCCGGGCTCTGTGCTGACAGCTTGGAGCCTGGAGTCTGCTTCAAATTCTGTGTCTCCCTCTCTCTCTGCCCTCCCCCACTCATACTCTGTCTCTTTCTCTCTCTCAGAAATAAATAAATATTAAAAACAAAAAAACAAATCAAAGGATCGTACCGTGTTTTATCCCTGGAATACAAGAATGGTTCAACAAACACATATCAATAAATGTGATACACCGTATTAATAGAATAAAAGATAAAAGTCATTTGTATCAACCAATCATTGTATCAATGAATGCAGATAAAATATCGGACAAACTGTAACATCTTTCCATGACAAAAATTCTCAACAAATTGGGTATACAAGGAACACATCTCAGTACACTAAAACCTATTTAAAAGAAGCCTGAGGCTAACATTGTACTTAATAGTGAAAGGTGGACAGCTTTCCCTCTAAGATCACGAAGCAGACATGGGTGCCTATCGACACCAGTCTGTTCACTATAGTACTGAAAGTCCTAGCCAAAGCAATCAGAAAAGAAAAAGAACTAAAGGCATCCGAATCAAAAAGGAAGAAGTAAAATTGCTTTTTCACAGATGTTATGAATATATATATTCCTAAAGACTTCACCAAAATGCTATTAGAACTGACTAATAAATTCAGTAAAGTTGCAGATGCGAAATCAATACACAGAATCAGCTGCATGTCTATACACAAAAAATTAAATATCTGAAATAAAAAGTATCCCATTCACAATGGTGTCAAAAACAATAAGATCCGTAGGAATTATTTTCAGCAAAGAAATGAAAACTCGGTACATTGAAAATATGTGACTTTGAAGATAAAAATTATTTTTTTTATTTAAAAAAAAATTTTTTTTAACGTTTATTTATTTTTGAGACAGAGCGAGACAGAACATGAATAGGGGAGGGGCAGAGAGAGAGGGAGACACAGAATCTGAAACAGGCTCCGGGCTCTGAGCTGTCAGCACAGAGCCCGACGCGGGGCTCAAACTCACGGACCGAGAGATCATGACCTGAGCCGAAGTCGGACGCTTAACCGACTGAGCCACCCAGGCGCCCCTGAAGATACAAATTAAAGAAGACACAAATAAATGAAATAAATAAATCTCATGTGCATGGATCACAAGAATTAATATTGTTAAAATATCCGTATTACCGAAAGCCATCTATAGATTGAGTATAATCCCTGTGGAAATTCTGGTGGCATTTTTTTCCCACAGAAATAGAGAAAAGCAGGGGAACCTGGGTGGCTCAGCTGGTTGAGCATCTGACTTCAGCTCAGGTCATGATCTCATGGTCTGTGACTTTGAGCCCTGTGTCGGGCTCTGTGCTGCCAGCTCAGAGCCTGGAGCCTGCTCCGATTCTGTGTCTCCCTCTCTCTCTGACCCTCCCCTGTTCATGCTCTGTCTCTCTCTGTCTCAAAAATAAATAAACATTAAAAAATTTAAAAAAAATCTGAAAAGAAAAAGTATCCCATTCACAATGGTGTCAAAAACAATAAAATACTTAGGAATTAGTTTCAGCAAAGAAATGAAAACTCGGTACGTTGAAAAATATGTGACTTTGAAGATACAAATTAAAGAAGACACAAATAAATGAAATAAATAAATCTCATGCGCATGGATCAAAAGAATATTGTTAAAATATCTGTATTAACGAAAGCCATCTATAGATTGAGTATAATCCCTATGGAAATTCTGGTGGCATTTTTTTCCCACAGAAATAGAGAACAGCAGGGGAAACTGGGTGGCTCAGTGGGTTGAGCATCTGACTTCGGCTCAGGTCATGATCTCACGGTCTGTGACTTTGAGCCCTGTGTCGGGCTCTGTGCTGCCAGCTCAGAGCCCGGACCCTGCTTTGAAATTCTATGTTTCCCTCTCTCTGTCCCTCCCTTGCTCACGCTGTGTCTCTCCCAGTCTCTCAAAAATAAAAAAATAAAAAAAATTTTTTTTTTAAATTTTAAAAAGAAATAGAGAAAAGCAATTTTAAAATTTTCATGAAATCCCAGAACACCCGAAGGAGCCAAAGCATTTGTGAGAAAAAACATGAGGGGATTTTACTTTCTGATTTCAAATTATACTACTAAGCTCGAGTCATCAAAACAATATAGTACTGGCATAAAAATAGACACAGAAAGTTATAGAATAGAATCAAGAGCTTAGAAATACACCCTTGCATATACGGCCAACTAATATTTTATAAGGTAACCAAGAATACTTAATGGAGAAAGAATTGGCTTTTCAACAAATAGTGTTGGGAAAATTGGATAATCACATGTGGATCCCCTATCTTACACCACTTACAAAAATTAACCCAAAATGAATTACAGACTTAAATATAAGGATTAAAACCATAAATCTTCTAGAAGAAAACATAGGGGAAAGTTCCTTGACGTTGATTTTGACAATGATTTTGTAGATGTCGCACCAAAAGCATAAGCAAAAAAAGCAAAAATCCATAAGTGGAACAACACTAAAAAGCTAAAAAGTCTTCTGGAAAGTTAAAGAAAAAAAAATGAAGAGGCAACCTATGAAATGGGGAACCCTATCCACAAAGTATAGAGCTGATGAGATGTTAATATCCAAAACATATAAAAACTCATGTTGAAAAAAATCCTATTAAAAAAAAATGGGCAGAGGAACTAAATGCACATTTTTCCAAAGACATCCAGATGGCCAACAGGTACATGAAAGGATGTTCAACACCACTAATCATCAGGGAAATGCAAATCCAAATCACAATAAGATATCACTTCACACCTGTTAGAATGGCTATCACCAAGAAGACAAGATGTAACAAATGTTGGGGAGGATGTGAAGAAAAGGAAACAGTTGTTCACTGTTGGCAGGAATGTAAATTGATTCATCTACTACGGATAACAGAATGGAAGTTTCTCCAAAATTTAAAATTAACCGCCATATGATCCAGCAATCCCACTTCTGGACACCTATTCAAAGGAAATGAAGATAGGATGTTGTAAAGATAGCTGCATTCCCACAGTTATTGATGCATTATTCACAATACCCAAGGTATAGAAAAAACTTAAGTATCTATTGATGGATAAATGGATAAAGAAGATATCATATGTATGTACAACGAAATAGTATTTGGCCATGAGAAAGAAGAAAATCCTACTATTTTCAATAGATAGAACTTGTGAATTTAGTGAGATAAGACAGCAAGAGAAAGACAAATATTGTATTATATCACTAATAATGTGGAATCTACAAAAGCCAAGGGGCACCTGTGTAGCTCACTCTGTTAAGCGTCTGACTCTTGATTTCAGCTCAGGTCATGATCCTAGGGTCATGGGATCAAGCCTTGCACCAGGGTCCACACTGAACATGGAACCTGATTGAGATTCTCTCCCTCGTTCTATCTCTCACTCTCTAAAATATAAATAAATAAATAAATAAATAAATAAATAAATAAATAATAAATAAGAATAGATAAATAAATAAGCCAATATCTTAGAAACAGAGAGTAGAATTGTGGTTCCCTGGGGCTGAGGGGCAGGGGAAATGGAGAGATATTAGTCAGAGAGTATAAACTTCCAGTTATAAGATGAATAAATTGGAGGGATCTAATGTAAAGCCTGGTGATTGTAGTTAACAATTCAGTATCATATACTTGAAAGTTGCCAAGACAATAGATCGTAAACATTCTCACCTCAAAACAGGATTACAAATTATGTGAGGCAATAGAGGTGTTAGCAAAAGCTACAATGCTAATCATCTTGTGATATATAAGTGTATAAATCAACACATGATATACCTTAAGCTTCCATAAGTGACTTATGACTGTAAGTCAGTTATGTCTCAGTAAAAGTGTAAAAAATAAAATAAGATAATAAAATAAAATAATAAAATAAAATGGACATTAAGAGGGGATTCAGGGGCGCCTGGGTGGCGCAGTCGGTTGGGCGTCCGACTTCAGCCAGGTCACGATCTCACGGTCCGTGAGTTCGAGCCCCGCGTCGGGCTCTGGGCTGATGGCTCAGAGCCTGGAGCCTGTTTCCGATTCTGTGTCTCCCTCTCTCTCTGCCCCTCGCCCGTTCATGCTCTGTCTCTCTCTGTCCCAAAAATAAATAAACGTTGAAAAAAAAAAAATTTAAAAAAAAAAAAGAGGGGATTCAACATTAACAGTGGAATCATGATGCCTAAGTGGGGGTGAGAGGGTAGGATGGCAATGCCACCCATCCTTGTCTTCACAATGATGGGGAGGGATGGAAAAATGGGTTAACAGTGTGTATAACTTGATCTCCCTTTCATAACATGCTGCTGTTGCTGGCAGATGGCAGCCCAAGCCAGGGCTACATTTCTGAGGTCCCCTTGCATACAGATGTGGCCATGTGACTATATCTAACTGAAGAAATGTGATCAGAAGAGAAATTTCCTTTCACAGTATGGACTTTCAATAAGTGGGTGGGCGTCAGGACCTCCTCATGCTTTATTTCCTCTGTTGCCGGCAGGAAGCATGGGACTCGATGGCCTGAGGGCATAATAGAGTCATGTGATTGGAGCCGGGTTTCATAAATCAACTGGACAAAAGCAGTTTCTTAACTGAAAATGCAGGAATAAGAAACTGTATTTTGCTAAGCCACTGAAATTTAAGGTTTCTTTTTAAAGCTGTCAAAGTTACCTTAAAGAAAAATGAACTTTAGGGTTTTTGGGTTTTGTTTGTTGTTGTTTTCTTATTTGTTGTTGTTTGTTTTATGTTTTTTGTTTGTTTGCTTCCTTGTTTTACCACCTGATTCAGCCTTCTTGTTTCTCCCAGTCTTCTCAGAATACTTCCATATTCTCCCCAGTGACCTACTCCCAAGAGCAACACTGGTCCAAGTGATATCCACAAGTAAGCTAAGTAAATATCATTTTAATAATGGTAAGTCCTCTCTAAAGGGCAATATCTTATGTGACGTATAATATTATTCTCCTTTAACTGATGAAGAAAAATCCAGGAAGTAAAGCAACTCACTCAAATTCTCAAAGCTAGTAAAAAGACATGGTGGACTGGGGCACCTGGATGGCTCAGTTGGTTAAGTGTCCGACTTCAGCTTGGGTCATGACCTCATGGTTTGTGAGTGTGAGCCCTGCATCGGGCTCTGTGCTGACAGGTCAGAGCCTGGAGCCTGCTTCTCATTCTGTGTCTCCCTCTCTCTCTGCTGCTTCTCGACTCGTTCTCTCTCTCTCTCTCTCTCTCTCTCTCTCTCTCTCTCCCTCTCTCAAAAATAAATAAACGTTAATTTTTTTAAATAAAATTTAAAAAAAGAAAGACATGCTGGACTGGCTGGTCAAAACCTCACTGGCAATAGGGAAATGAAAATTGAAAGCCCAAGAAAGACTTTCAACCCAACAAAATAACAAAACTTAGGAATCAGACACTCCACGTGTTAGTAAGGATGGGGAATGGCAGCGTGTAAAGTGGACCAACCACTTTTGACAACAATCTGGCATCGAATTAAAAAGTTGGACATGGGGGTACCTGGGTGGCTCAGTCCGTTAAGCATCCAACTTCATCTCAGGTCATGATCTCACGGTTCATGGGTTTGAGCCCCATGTCGGCCTCTGTGCTGACATCTAAGAGCCTGGCGTCTGCTTCGGGTTCTGTGTCTCCCTCTCTGTCTGGCCCTCCCCTGCTCATACTCTGTCTCTTTCTGTCTCAAAAATAAATAAAAAGCATTAAAAAAAAAAGTTGGACATGTATATACACTATGATCCAGCTGTTCTATTAGGCATAAAATCTAGAAAGATTTCTTCATATTTGCATTATGAAACGTGTAGCAAGTGCTTAAAGCAGCATTGTTTCTTACAGCCAAAAAAAAAAAAAAAAGTGAAGCAACACAAATGTCCATCAACAGTAGAAACGGATGAATAAAAGAGGGCATATCCAAACTAAACAGCAATAAAAATCAATAAACTACAGGTCTACGCGTTAACAAGAACATGTCTCTAAAACATAAAGTTGAGAGAAAGGAGACACAACAGCAGAATACACACAGTATTATTCCATTTGTATAAAACTTAAAATCAGGCAAAATGAAACAATTAGATTTAGAAACTCATTAACAGGTGGTAAACTATTTAAAATAAAGCAAGCAGAAATAAATAAGTAACGATCATGCCTCACACTGTAGGCTAGTGATTGCCAGAACACTAACCCTTGATTCATCAACCTCATGTGCTTTGTTCAACAACTCCTTCCCAAAGCCCTCCTCTCCACCCTCTGCAGCAACCTCCTCTGGGAAGAGGAACTTCTCCATTGTTTCCTTGAACTATTCCTTCAAAGGAACCTGGGATCTCTGAGCTTCTTGAACCCCACTGCCATGGTCACACCATTACACCTCTAAAACCCAGCTTGTAATAACCTACTCTTAGATCTGCAGCATCTGGCTTACCATTCCTGAATTTTCTTTGTTGCTACCATCTACCAGCCTCCCAGCGACTCCCCAATTTACTGAATGTGTTAGCTCCTGGTTCATATTTCTCTATGTTGACTCTGGTATCATTTCTGATGCCTTTAATATGCACATAGATAAGTCAGACAACATAAAGACCTCCCAGTTCCTGGACCTCCTGCTCCCTAAAGACAATCCCCTCTCATTCCAATTTACTTTGCCACTCCCATGTCATACCTTGACTTCACTGGAAACGGCCCCACCTCAGAAACAAAGAATTTATGCACATAACTCTCCAAATATAACTTCTATGCTTAGCATTCAGTTGCTCAAATACTCTCATGAAGTCAATTTTTAAGCCACGATGAGATGTCTAAATACTGATCCCATCCCTTTCTCACTATTGTATTAGCACCCTCCTTTTTTTTCCTCACCATGGGAATTTTTTAATGTGGTATAATTGACATAAATATAAAGTATACAACTTGATAAATTGCAAATAAAGCTGCAGTGAATATTCATGTTCCAGTCCTAGAAGAGAAATGGCTGGACCTTATAGTGGAAGTGGGTTTACCTTTTTCCAATGTAGCTGTACCATTTTTTTAGCCATTCTGTTAGATAAGTAGAATCCCTTTCTTCACTTATCTTCATATCCAGGAAGAACCCATGGCTCATTCTTGCAATCACTCCCTTTCAATGATCCTCAAATCCATTCCCACCACTGCACTCACCCAGAAAGAGCTACATATCCATTCACTTTTTGTGCCTGTACCACTGCAGCCAAGGGATTTTGCAGAACATCGCTCTGTAGGCAGATTGTTGTCATTCTAAATTAATAAACTCTGAATTTAAAATGAGGTGATCCACGGAGACCAGGACCTCTTTCGTGTTTCTCTGTTGTTGTCACAATTATATCACACCTCTACCTTGTTGCCAGCCCCCCTGCTTTGGCATTTCTCTCCACCTTACCATCATCTGATGATCATGTCTCTTAGGTGATCAAGCAAATGAAAGTCATCACCAGATGTTCTTGTGTCTCTCCATCACAAATCCACTTGGGTCCATATGTACCTTCCCTGTGTCCCCCTCTCCCCGTTCCCCCAGGCTCTAGACTCTCCAGAACAGGCTTTCATCAAGAACATTATTTCTCCAGTTATGCTCTCCCTCTTTCTCACATCCCAATTTTCCCCTCTTTATTGCAACATTCCCACCAGCTCATCAACATATTGTAACATCTCCCATTCATTAAAAATCATGCCCCTCGGACCCCAGCGACTCTTTCAGGTGCTATCTCATTTCTCTTCTCTCTGTTACGAGAAGCGTCTCACGGTTGTCCACAGAAGCTGTTCCCCATTTAACTTTCATTTCATCCAGGCTTCAGCCCATTGCTATCCCACTCAACAACCCACTGAATTTTCTCTTATTAGCATCACTAATGATCCCCCACGCCGTCCAAACCAACGGACCCTTTTCTATCCTCTTCTCACTGAAGCTCAGCAACACTTAAGGTGCTGATTGCCCCACCCTTCTCGAAACACTGTCTTCTTTTGACTTGTGCCAATATAACCCTGATTTTCCTCCCACTTCTCCAATTGCTCCTTCTTAGTGTCTTCCATGGGCTTCACCTCCTGTGATTCCTCAGGACATTTGAGTAGACTTTCTTCAATCACTTCTCTATACTGTGGTCTTAGAAGATCTCATCCATTGCCAAGGACTTAGTGCCATATGCATGTTGGTAACTCCCACAGTTACTCATCTGATTCAGCTGACTCTGCCTCCTTCACCAGCTCTGCCTCTGGTCTCATAGCATCCATAACACCACATATAATAACATGACTCCTCATGTCCCCTCCATACCCATCCCTATCTCTATCCCAAGCTTCTCCATCTCAGATGGTTCTACCATCTATTTAGAGGAGCAAGGCAAGCACAGCACCTGGGAGCTATTCTAGATGACTCCCTCTTCCAAATTAATGCTTCCCTCCACTGCTACCTAATATATTACAAAATTGTACCAGTTCTGCTCCAAACTATATCTGTAGTCTAGCCATTTCTGTTTCCTTCCTTCCTCATAATACCAACCCTCATCATTCCTTGACTGGACTACAACAATAGCCTCCTAACTGATTGCTTATGTCTCTTTATTGTGTTCTTCCATAGCCGCCAGAGTGATCTTTTACAAATACAAATCAGATCATGCCCCCAGCGTGATTAAGTCCATGCTTCCTACTGCGCTCAAAATCAAACTCAAACTTCTTACATCAGCATGTGTACCGGCATCTGGCCCCATCTACTTCTCCGACCACATTTTTGTGCTATCCTGCACACCTCTCTGCTCCAGGCCTTCTTCTAGTCCCTCATTTAGGCCAAGTTTGGGTTTTTTTTTTCCAATTTAGAAGAACAGAGCAGGAGTTCTAGTCACATGAGCTAGACATGTGGTTTTGTGCTTTTTGTTCATAAGCAATTACATCAATTATTTTTTCCATTTGCCTGTTTGGTTACTGACTTTTACATGTTGTAAGATGGGCTCTTGGTCCTTTAAAAAACTCTTACTAACAAATAATTCATCCCAAGTGCAATGTATCATCATGTTTTTCATCATATTCGATTTCTTTAATCGTCCCTACTAACTATGATTATATCTTTTTATTTGCATTCATTCCGAGCAGATTTGATAGAGTTAGTATGTTTTTAAAACATCTCAAGTTTGTGCCAGGTGTAATGAATACATCGTTAATGGCCTAGACTTAAATGACCTTGAATTATTACTATTCGAATCATCTTCAGTTGTGGTCAGAGTTGATTTATTTTTGCCCTGGAATATACCCTTGCTTGTGTCTATGCAGCTTTGTACTGTGAAAGCAGGTAAGTAGATTCCGAATTTCAGTTTGCACCATTGACTAGAAAGGAATTATTTTCCTGGTCAACTATATAGTACTAGAGAGGTCCAAACGGTTTAACGAATATCCACAAAGGTTCAACTTGGACTCCATGAGAAGCGGATCCTTATACAAGTTAAAATTGGGGATTCTCTTTCTTATTTCCCTTCTCTCTGTCTTATAGTTGCAGTCTCTTTTCTTCTATCCCAATTCCCTCTCCTTTCCATTCTTCAACTGCTACATAGACACGCTCGTCTCCACTCCTCTCTTTGTTCCTCCTCCTTCTGCCTTGTCCCCCTCTGTCTGATCTCCATATTGTCACTGTGCCCCCTGCATTCCAATAATGTCCCAGCTTATCCTTGATGTTAGCTCATTATTACAATGCTTGGTTGCTCAAAAATTTCATTATCAAGCTTCTTTGTTGAAATAATATCCCATGACTTAGAATATATGTTTCCACAAAATTCACTCTTCTAATAGTTTGCAAAATAGTTTATAATATGTTTCCACATTAGTTAGCTATTTGGCATGTAAAGACCATAGAACTTCAATGCATCAACCCCATCCACTATAGTTATTTTTTGCACTAGAATTAATTATAAATAATTATATAGTAGTATGTAGAGCAAATAATAATGCACTACAATTATAATTTATTATAGCATAATTATGCAATTTATTGAAATTCTGTGAAACCATAACCTCAGAGAACGAAGTATTTTTGCTTTGTTTATCCCTTTGGGTTTATCCCTTCCTTGTTCGCATGCTACAGGCTGGACACTGTGTCGTTGCTGATTTTCCTCAAATCAACATCATAAGAACGATACAGTATTTATGAAAATACTTGTTTATTCCCTGTTCTCTTTTACAATGCAAGCCTTTGAAGACAGGACGTTCTTTCACTAACCATTAAACATGGCGATATTGTCTTTAAAAAGAAAGTGTATGCCAACTGTTAGGTAGAGAGGTATGACCAGTTCACTCTCGAAGGTTTCTACGTGGTTAACCTGCTTAACGGTGGAAGGATGGTTTGCGGGGGAAGGGGAAGGCAGCCAGATTCTGGAGGGCAACAGTTGGCCATGGTGGCATTTCCAGCGAGGAAGTGGCATGATATGAAGAAAAATAGCTTTGGCAGCGGTGTGGGGATGGGAACCGGGAGAGGACCACGAGAATTTTGCCTGAGGCAGAGGCCAAGGGAATAGAGGCAGGGGCCAGAGTTGAGTCACGTTGACCGGGTTCATTTTGATAAGCTGCAATTCCTGCCTTTCGGTAAGAAAACATACTTGATCCCTGGGAAGAAACGATGCTGAGGTTGGGTGGTATTTTTGAAATCTAGTGGGGGTGAGTTTCAAGGATCAATGAGCTTGGATGGGATAAGGATAAAACGAGATTGAGGTGGAGGTTTGGGGCCCTCCCACCCTCACCCCACCTTCCCCCATCAACTCCTTCGCTTGGAGATTTTTCTCATTTCGGAACAATCTGATTCTACCGAGTCCGGGCTGGCAGACAATTCTCTGTTGCTTGGCTGCTCAATTAAAATAACAACTTCCAAAATCCATACAGTGAGTTCATAACACAGAAATAGAAAGAAAAAAAAAATCCCAGGAGGATGGGTAGAAGCTCTTATTACTGGACTTATTACAAAGAGGACCAAACAAATCCGGTGCAGTGTCCCGCAGGGACACGGCCAGCGCCGAAGGAGGAGCGCACGAGGGGCTTTTTGATGTAGAGTGAGAGCTGCCAGAGAGGCATGGAGACATTTCCTTTCTGAGGAAAGCTGATTATAACCATTCTGGTATCCACTTGAACACTGCTGGGTCTCTAAAACGTATGCACACGCGATCCGAGGGTCGGAATCCTGACTAGCTCATGGCCTTGCAAATGCAGGGCCGCCCCCCACCCCCGCCCCCCGAGGCTCTTTCACAGACATACCAACATAGATGGTGCACTTGAGGGGTGAGCCCCTTCTGGAATTGGGGGCGGGGGCGGGAGGGATATGCGGCTCACATCTTTCTGTGTGGGGCCACACTGCGGTGTGCTTAGCTGCTGTAGCCTAGTTAATAACCAGCATCCTACTTCCTGTGCTTGGCTGTCCTTAGGGACTCCCTCTCCATAGCCCCTAGAACATTCCCCACTCTCCCCCAACAGCACCATTACTGGGGTTATCTGTGTGAGCCAGTGAGGGCGATGGCATGAAGCGGGGGGGGGGGGGTGGATATCAGCACATATCAGAATAGGAGTCAATGTAAGCTTAAATATTAGATCTCCCGAAGCTGCCTGCCTCCAGAAGCTTCTCTAGCTTTGCTACCTTTTGAGGTGCTACTTGCTGCTTTGTTGGACAGGCTTACTCTCCTACCAGGAGTCACTTTCCCTTTGTCACTCTCTCTCTTGCCTCTCTAGTCATTCTGAAATCCAAACCGCGTTGCCAAGGGACAGATTTCACATTGGTGCAACTGAATGAAACAGACAAATTCAGTTGCCTTCGTGAGAATCCTCTCCTTCGACTCCCAAGCTGGAGAGAGAGGGGAAGTTGGAACCGGCCAAAAACCCATCAGGTGGTTTTCCTAAATATGAAAAAAGCCAACCTCCCAGACACCTGGAAGGAATCCTCTCCTCTCCTAGAATGCCATAGTTATTTCTTCCTTTAAAAAGTTTAATTCACTTTAATTCTTCATTATTGATTCTCCCAACCCAGTCCTATTGGTCAATAGAAGACAAGGAAATCATCCCTAACCACCCGAGCTGAAAAGGGTAGTATTTTCTCTGGACCATGACCTTTGGCTGATACTTTTGTCCCTAGGACCCAGGACTTCTCTACCATTAGTTTGGGCTGTTCTTGAGAAGTTAAAGTATTACTCACTCAAGTGTTTAATCGCCCATCAGATTCATTTTTTTTTTTTTATGTTTATTTTCGAGAGAGAGTTTGAGCAGAGGAGAGGCCGAGAGGGAAACACCAAAGTTGGATGCTCAACCGACTGAGCCACCCCGATGCCCCGACCACCCATCAGATTCGTAATGGGACAAGCTGTGATCACTGCTTCATTTACCAGGTATTCCTTTCACTTCTTGGCAGGCTGTGTTCGCACCCTTGAGGGTAAAGTGCATGCCCTTTTTCTCTTGTGTGTTTCCACAAGCACCTGCCAGGACCCACCGTAAATACTAATTCACTAGGGCACTGAACCTTCTCATACCCCCCTCTACAATGTATTAAAATAGTAGAAAGGGGCTTCAGATCTTCAAAAATTGAATGCACAAATGATTAAAGTAACATCATCGTTTGAGAAGGCTGCATTTCAACACAAAACTCAGCCTGTTTTGAGCAGATAAACTGACAGCTTCACTCTTCCAGTATTGTAAGTCTGACTTTTGTGACCCCTCTACATGATATTTTTCTGACTTGAAAAAAACTAACGGGAAAACCCAAGTTGAAGCTTAGTGACTGGGAGAATCAGGCTCATTTGGAATCAGAGAGAGAATGCGTGCATTGATGGTTATGCGTGCATTGATGGTTATAACCCTCCCAGGTTGTAACAATTTGTCTGTTGGTTAAATGTGGTGTCAAACTTATACAGCAGTTTCTTTTTAAGTTTCTCTTTAATTTTAACAATAAAAGAAATTGGAGTTTTGATCCCATATTTCCAGATATAAAAGTGCAATGTTTTCAGAAGTCATTTGATCATTTATTTTGTAGTGCATTTTTTGGATTCTCTTTGATGTCTCAGGTTGATTCTTCAAACAGAAATTCAAATTAAATTTAAATGAGACAATCTGATTTTCCAGACCTGAGAGAGTATTCACAAATATGAAAGAGACAGGGAAGCAGCAGCCCAGTTGTTCAGCTGGAAGGAGGTGGGGGAAGGGGCTTGAGGGAGGAGATAAAAAAAAATTATAGCTGCTACACTTAGCAGAAGACTTAGCTTGAGGAGCTGAGTGTAAACCCTCAGGGCACACTCCGCTGAGGGCTGGAGGCTGTGCACCCAACAAAGATGTTATTGCCACAGATTTTTACTACCTACTGCTATCCTATAGCCAGCAATAACTTTTCATGCTTCAAAAAAAAATCGACTTGTTTAGTTGGCCCTTTAAAAGTACCAAGACAAGCTGCTTGGACCCACACGGTGTAGAGGAAAGTCTGTGTTCCAGGCGTGACCAACTGGCTCTCTAGCTGGTATCTTGAGCAGTCACTGGCGGTAGGGTAAAGATGGCTGCAGACGTTTTGCTACCCCTCGCAAAGAGGTGTGGAGTTCAGTCACCTATCCCTTCAATCTAGATTGGCCTCAGTGCATTGTGGCATGAGGGTGACTTCCAAGGCTAATTGCATGAAGCTTTTCGCCTTTGTCTCTTAGAACATCCTTTCTGGAAGAAGCCAGTCACCATTGGAAGCAATCCAACTCTCAGAGACCACCATGCTGTAAGGAAGCCCAAGCTAGCAGCCATGTGGAAAAACACCATGGAGAAAGACCGATGCCCGGCCAGCCCCAGCTTCTCCAGCCCCCCCAGCCAGGCAAGAGAGTGAATAAGTGGTGAATAAGTGAATATTGGTCACAAGATAGAAAAGACTGAGGAATCCAACTGATACCAGAAATGAGGCCTCGGACATTTGATCCCAGTCAATTGGCCCCAGACATACTCCCTCTTTAAGCCACTCTAGATGAAGCCATAGTCATCGTGGTGCAGAGAGGAGCCATCTCCAAAGAATCCCACCCAAATTCCTGACCCATAAAATATTGATCATAAGAAAATGTTTGTAGTTTTAAGTCACTAAGTAATAGAGAGATAAGCAGGGTAGACTGACCATAGATAACCAATAGATAACCAGAATACACAAATTCACACATGGGCCCTCAGTTCGCTCTCCTCTGAAAAGTGAGGGACCTACTGCAGCAGGCACTTATAGCTGCTCATGATGTCCTTTTTTCCCAACTGTTTGAGCACATGCTGCCCAGCCCAAAACCATATTTTGTCAGACTGTCTAATAGCTAGTAGAGACTGTGAGACTAAGTTCTGGCAAAAGGGATATAAGCGAAAGCCAAAGATCACACAGCTGGACGATTCTCTAAAAAAAGAGAGAGGATACAGCCCTTATTTTTTTCCCCATTCTTCTTGCTTAGAATGTGGGCGTGACAGCTAGAGCTCAAGCAGCTATTTTGAACCATGGGGAGATACGCTAAGGATGATGGAACATCAAGATAGAAGGACATGTATGGAGCCCTTTTACGTATTGCCCTTCTGCATTCTTTTACATGAAGGAGAAATCAGCTTTTATCTTGCTTCAGCCATTGATATTTGGGGGAGGAGGAGTCTAATATGTGTAGGGACACCTAATACTAATGGCTGCACCTACCTTAAAGAGTTGTTGAGGTCTACTATAAAATTTATGGAACAACACTCCATATTCAACAAATGCCATTTTCTTTCCTTGTCATCATCCCATATGCCTAACTATGCCATTACAACAATGGATGCCAAATTTCTCAAACTATCTGAACTTCAGAAAACTGCTTGGTATACATTTTGAAAGGCAAATGGAGCATGGTTTCATATTTAAGATGGATGGCGACTTAGATTAGAACCACTTTTGTGTGGATTAGGACCACTTCAAGCACAAGAGAAGGAAATACATCTTTGCATAGCCTATCTTCAAAATGTCGGTAATCCAAGAAAGGTATATGCCTGTGGAAAATTTAGGCAAGATATAGGAAAAAGTTGGGTTGTATTCAAATCCACGGAGCAGGAGCACCTGGGTGGCTCAGTAGGCTGAGTGTCTGACTTGGGCTCAAGTCGTGATGTCACAGTTTGTGAGTCTGAGCCCCACATCAGGCTGGCTGAGGTCAGCCTGTCAGCGAGGACCCCACTTTGGATTTTCTGTCCCCTTCTCTCTGCCCCTGCCCCACTTGCACTCTCCTAAAAACAAATAAATAAATAAATAAATAAATAAATAAATAAATAAATAAATATTAAAAAAAAAAAAGAATCCATGAGACACCTATTGGCTCGTCCAGTTGGATAGTCCAGTTGGGAGTTTCCTTCCCCCGTGGAAGGTAAGACAAAAAGGATATTACACTGTATCAGGACTCGGTGTTTTCTATGACATTCAACACCCACAGCAACAAAGCAAATTAGGTTTTGATCCCCACTTCCTGATAAGGAAATAGGGCTCATATAAGTCAAGTAAGTTGCCTGAAACAACAGAGCTGCCATCTATAATTTTGCAAACCAGAGCTGTAGGATTCCTAAACTGGTGTTATTGCCTGCATGGCCCATTTTTAACAGTGCCTCTGTAAGAGCAAGGTCAGAGCACCCAAAACTGTGGCACCATTACGACCCCACCCAAGAGCCTCCAGTCGAACCTTCAGGTACCTAAAAGGTACACACCACAACCCAGAAACCTCAGAGCCTCTTCATCATCCTTCTTTTCCATAACTGGAGGTGTAGCTGACATAGTGACTTTTCTGGGATGGACTCTACTCTATTGGCACTTTGACTCTGCCCGACTGAGAAAGAAGGTCAGGTTCAAGACTCTACCATCAGGATAGCAACTAGAAAGGCAGAAGGAAGAAAGAGGAGGATAGTCTATCATTTCAGAGAAATAATTAGGCGGGAGGGAGTGCTTTATCCATTCTGAACAGAAGAAGACAATGTCCCGCACCCTTGGCCCCTTGAATTGCAGTGGGAACAGAGCCTGTGGCATGTGTCAATCAACCCAAAGGGAACAAGGGTTTCCCCATCTCTCCTTCAGTTCCAGCTGCTCTCAGACCATGATGGAAATTCATGGGGGAGAAAGGATCTCAGCAGTTAACTGAACCTTTGAAATATTTCTCTGTCCCATCCCCTCTTTGCCATGCTCTATCTCTGCCTTAGAGCAGATTCGCCTTTCTTTTCTGGAATCTCGCACATACTGGGGGCTAATTTGCCCCGCCTTCAGGCTCACGCTCCAACCTTCTAGTTCTTTTTTTCCACAACTGCTTTCACTGCTATCTTTCTAACACACAAATCCAGCTGGGTCTCTCTTCCCAGCAATCAGGCTCCAAAGGAAGGTCAGCATGGCCTTCATGACTGTCTCTGTTTCTCACTGCTGGCTCTTCTCCTTCAATGGCACTCTGTTCCCATAGCTCGGGACTGCCCCACTTTCCCCAAGAATGGATGGGTCTTGCAATATCCCATCTCTTTACAAGGTTCTTCCCTCGCCCTCCGGCACATTCCCTCTCATCTCTTGTCCTTCTGACAATGCCATCTTTCTGTGGAATGCCTCCCTGACTTGTCCTAGGAGAGTTTCTGCCCTCTTTTCTGCTCTAGCCCGCCTGTGGGTCCTTCAGGACAGCATGTGTCCCTTCGTGGGGGTCATACAGATTTTGGGGGGCTCTTCACTCCCTCTGCAGGCTTACAGGTCTTTCAGATCTCAGTGTTCAGCACAATGCCACTGCGAGAAAATGGGTGCTTGGTAAATTTTTGTTAATAAGTAAGTGAATTCGAAAGCATTTGGGCTGCTAGATAAAAGATAAAAGAGATACATCACTTACTTATGGGATTTCGTGCCCGTCCGCACACTTGTAGTAATTGCTATATATTTACTATCTAATAGTTGGGAATAAATACACATTATATCATTTCTCTAAAAAACACAGCTAAATCAGGTCAGTTTAATGCAATCTATAAATGACAAATTTGCAAAATGCCTCTCTCTGTAAACCTAATTTGAGACAACCACTGTCATAAACTTAATGAAGGTTGAAAATAAAAGGAACTTCAAAGTGGCCTGGTTTTCCCCATAGGGGAAGTTATGGAATTGCATGCAGTAAGCTCTATATTCTTCTAAGTGATGAAGTCGGGCATCTTGAGAATTGTAGGATAAAAAATTGAGGAAGGCAGCACCCGAGTGAGGAAGAACGGGTAATACTGAGTTACCATGTTTACGCCATTCGTGCACGGCCGGCCCACTGCTGGCTCCAGAAGAAATGTTATCTTAATGAGACCTTAAATCAAATCCTTAATGACACCTAAATCACATGGTGGCAACCATAAGGAAAAATATGCAAGAAGAAACGCGAGTGTTTTCCTTCACTTATAATTGCACTCGCATTAAAATGTATACCCCCTTTCTATCACTGCCAGTATGACACAATAAAATGCTACCTATTGTTATTAAAAAAATCCATACTATGTCAATCTGGGTTTTTTGTTTCGTGTATTGTACAGACTATTAAAAATTCCAGGGGAAACTTCTAGACATAGCATGAGTTTATCACTGCTAACTTAACTCTCTAGGTGAGGTATATATGTTCTATCACCGTAGAACTGCTAGGAAAAAAAAAACTCACTTTGCCAAAAAAAAAAAAAATCCTATGATTCATGGCAGAATCTCTGCTGAGTTGCTCTAACTACGGGTCTGTAGTTTAATTCTATCAGTCTATTCCACATTGAACTACAAGTGTCGGGCTATTGTCACCAACTGCCGTTGCATGGTTTGCGTTGAAGCCTGCCTATCCCAGCACCCCTCTCCTCCAGCAGTACCTGTGAAGTCCCCATTGTCATTGCACAGACAAAGAAATGGCAGCGATGAACAAGTGCCCTTTGCAAGTTGCACGGCCAGGCAAGGGAGAAGCCCGGACTCAAACCTAACTTTAAACCAAGCTCCACCCGTGACTCCAGATGCGGCACATGCATGACACGTGGGTCACAGGCCACCGGACATTGAGCAAACTCTGTAGAGGTTTCCTGCTGTGGGCGGGGCCTCAAGGGACACAGCTCTGAGCACGACACTAGGGTCCTGTCCTTCTTGGAGACTTTCCTCGGCAGGCACACAGCGTCAAGTTACTAGGAAGCCTTTTCTCCTCAGTGTCAGGACACAGCCTCATCATTGTCTGTCCAACAACACTCCCAACCAGCCAGGGAGGGCACTAGGTGCCATACTCAGGCTACCCCTGTGCTGTCACCTGAGATAGGATGCTCAGAAAGACTGGAGAACAGGGTCATGAGGGAAGCATCCTTTGCCCAAGATTATTCTAGAAAGTGTTGCACATCAATTCTACCTGTACTACCTGTATCAATGCTTCCAACATTTTCCAAGTTCCTTCAAGGCCCTCCCAGCTCAGTGTCGCCACTTCTTGGAAACCTTCTTAGATTCTCCAGCCCAGCAATCATTTATCTTCTGTGATCCTGAAAGACTTTGTCCCACTCGGTGTTTCTTATAATCGCCCACAGTCAAGTTAGCTGGATATATAGCACCCGTGTGGTTCTTGGATACACTCATATCCTCATGTCCTAGAATATGACTGGCTGTTGCCGTGGCTCTTACTGTCATGCTGCCCCCTCCCAGAGCCCTAGGCTGGCTCAGGTATGGACAGGAGTGCAAGGCTCTTAGCAGCAATTCTGTCCAATTCTCACCAGTTCAGGGGGTGGTGAGGGAAGCTGGAGAGCCTTGTTTCTCCACTGTTGTCTTATTCTCTGGCTTGGGCATGTCTGTCACCCCACCCACCAGGGCTCAGCTGGTGGGAAATGGCCACCTTCCTACGTTCAGTGGTCGCCGGGTACTGCTAGCCTGGTTGGACACACTGAAACCCTCACACCCCACGTTCAACTCTCAGAGTCTTCGTGAAGGGAAAGAAGGACCAACTCACTTATTCTCTGAGTCACCATTTTCTTATTTTTGCCACTGACCGTTTCCTCTCTTCCTTTTTCAGGATTCCAGCAGATAATCTTTCCCAGTGAGTCCACTGCATCCCAGGCGCTTTCTTACGACATCAACCCTTCTCTGGGAGGGACAACTGGTTGGCTCACTACACTGTGTTCATTAGATCTCTTCGAATAAAGGCAAAACTCCCCTAGCGGTCGTCAAGGCTCCACGAGATCTGGGCATCTCTTAACCTGTAACGTTCCCTCCTGCTACTCACCCTGGATCACTCCACTCTGGCAGAACCAGGCTTCACGCTGAACTTGAGCACACCAGACACACCTTCACGTCTGGTAATTGCACTTGTTCACTTTCGGTGGAAAGCTCTTCCTCCAGGGTCTTTTCCCAAATGTACTCTCAAGGAGACCTTCCCTGACCAGCTGATTTAAAATGGAGCCCCTCCCACTCAGGCTCCACGGGTCTCCCTTTCTTGCTTTAGTGTTCTCCATTAAAAATATCACCTTTAAACTTTTCACTTTTTTTTTTTTTAATCTGTGTCCCAGACTAGAAGGAAAGCTTCATGAGAGCAGACATTTTTCTGTTTGTCCACTGCTATACTACTGTCTGGTATACAATAGATGCTCAATAGCTGCCTGTTGGGTGGACGGATGGGTGGACGGATGGATACAACTGTCCATTCCTACCCTCAACTAAGATAGGCAGTAGTACAGAACATCTGAAATCAGTTCATAATTGATCGCCACGGTCATATCCTCGGATGTCTACGGGCCCCTCCGTTTCATTTCTGCTCCAGAATTCCAGCCCACCTATGCACCTGTTCCTCTAATTCCCTGTCTACTCCCTTGTCCGTGACATCCAGAGCTGCTCTAGCAGCAGATGATCTTTAAACAGGAAGATCCCAGCATCTGCATTTTAGTTAAACACACCCTCCCTATTAAACCCCTCCAAGGACGAAACTAATTATTGCCAACACACCCCTAAGAGTGTGGTCTTCTTCACATGAGTTTTATAATCAGTGGCAGCCATCTGGGGGGTAAATTATGGACGGAGTGGGGGGTCCAATTCAAGTAACTGAAAATAAAGTTGCTTTCCAAGGGTTAAATTAATTAAATCAACATATAATAGGAAATGCCAGACATGACTTTGAAGTTCAGTGGAAGTCACGTCACCACAGCCTGGTTAGTAGTATGAACACGTCTAAAAGGAAGAATGTGTCAGCAGATGGGGGTGCAAATAGAAAACGGAGTAGAAGGGGGGGAAATGTGTACCTGCTCCTCCAGCAGTATCCAGCAGGGTCCATGGTATGTCCAGTGTCCATAATTACTACGTTTAATGCTTGATTTATGCCAGTTCTGGTATCTATATTGATTTATCTGTATCGATTTAACTGTCCTCCCACTGGGTAGGGCTCAGAATCCCTGGGAGAGTTTGGTAGAGCCTAGATTGCTGGACCCACACCAAAGTTTCCCATGCAGCAGGTTGGGGGTGCCCAAGAATCTTGCATTCCTAATAAGCTCCCAGCTGCTGCTGCTGCTGGTCGACAGGGGCACTTTGAGAACCACTGGCTTAGGTGGATGTTTCACCAATGTTTCAGCAAACAATCTGCCCACTATATTTGTTTTCAGAGAGTTTAAATGAAATTCTCTTCCCCAGCACAGTGGACACCATAAGCATGAGGACTGAAATAAATCAAACACAAAAGTAATGGCAGGTCCTATAAAACGTGAAGTACTCGCAGACTTATAATGTCAATTTCAACCTCTATAAGGCTGATTATTTCACCCCAAGCGCGGAGCCTATCTCTGCGATTGCTGCTACCTGGTACATTGTAAGATCTAGATATCGAAAGCATTTAAAGCATCCCTTAC
Source organism: Puma concolor (assembly GCF_028749965.1). Classification (NCBI taxonomy): domain Eukaryota; kingdom Metazoa; phylum Chordata; class Mammalia; order Carnivora; family Felidae; genus Puma; species Puma concolor. Next base: position 136,131,093 of record NC_141672.1, read on the forward strand.
ACTAAAAATAGTAGAAATAATAGTCCAAAACTTCATAAATTAGTTATGCGTTTATCACACAAAACCTCTACCTGTGATATTTGTATTAGTTGCGATATATTTGTGATCATTTTTATTATGTAGCTTTTATCATGTTCATTTTATATTGCATGAGTGTATTATTTTTCATTGCCCGCTATTGTGTTATTATTTATATAATAAAAGGATTGGTGGTAATACTGTCTGCCAGCCACGTTTCAGTCATTGTTCAAAGACAGTTGTAGATATTAATTTATTCGTCCTCTCCACAACCCCATCTCTGTTTTGCAAATAAGGAACCTGAGTCTTAGAGAGGTTAAGTGATTTGTCTTAAGGACTCATACCTCCATGTGACAGATCTGGGTTCTAATGCCAGGCAGTCTGGCTCAACTGTCCATGCTCTTGAAGACCATACTCTGTGTTCATATAATTCAATAAACTGCGGTAAATGCGCGTAAGCATCAATTATTCTGTAGGTATTAATTTTTGCTTAAGAATTGTTAAGACAATTCACACGTGGAGAGACCATTTTATAAAATGAAACAATCTCCAAGAAGTTCTCCTGTTCCTCTTAAATATTACCCGTAATCAATTGCTCTTTAATATCGCTTTGGTGGCTTTATCTGCCTCGCTTAATTTCATTGCACTTTTTCGGAGAACATATTGACTCTAGTTAAGTCAGTCTCCTACCAACTTCCTTAGTCCCTCATGATAATGACCTGTGTTATTATTATAAGAAAGAAAACATGTATTGAATTGCACAGCTATTTGGGGACGTCTTTGATCAACCCTCACCATAGCCCAAGGAGGAAGATCCAGTTTATTTCCAGCTTACGGATGGGAATCTGAGGCTCTCAGAGTGTAGAACAGCTTGCCCGACATCACATGGCTAATAAGTCACAGAGCTGAGATCTGAACCCATTCTCTCTCCTGACTTGGAGACGCCAGCCTGAGAATCATGAGAATCACCACACAGAGAATGACCCGCACGGACTTCCGAGAGGCAAATGCCGGAGTGGGGCTGTGCAGGGGAAAGAGGGCAGTGGTCTCCCTGCACCCCTTTGACTCCTGGGCATTCTGTGACTTGACGTGAGACCCATCCTTCACTGGAATTCACTGTGTGCTGTGGTTAATGAGGAAACAGCCCATGTGGCTTAAGGTCTATCCCAGGCCAACGCTTGTGCCTTCCCCTCTGGGTTTTTATTGGTGTCGGCTCCCATTGTCTTGACCTGCTCTTCCCAAATCACTCGGACACAACGCAACGCCTTCATCCATGGGCTGCCCTTGACTCACACTTCCCACCTTCCTTCCCCAACACGCCGGCACTACAGACGCGTCCTTACCCTGCGTATAGAGTGTAGGAGAAATGTTCCATCATTTTGCAGTAGTTCAAATAGGGCTCCGCATTTCTTTTCTATTTCTCCTTCCCTCTATGTTTTTTCTTCCAAACTTATTCGTAAATTCTTCCGTAAGTGAGACCTAGCCTCTTTCTTCTTCTTATACCCCACAAGTCTCAATGAAGGTATCAATCAATAAAATTGCAGATTTATGAATGAGGAACAACTGGCCCCTATTCATTTCTTCTACGTTGAGCAGAGTTCTAGCCCAGTTTCCACCAAAAAGCAGCCAACACACTAATGTTTGTTAAAATGTACCGATTTCTAGGCCCACCTGGGAGGCTCCGTCCATTAAGCCGCTGACTCTTGATTTCAGACCAGGTCATGATCTCACGGTTGCTGAGTCTGAGCCCCACATCGGGCTCTGCGCTGCCAGTGGGGAGGGAGGCGGCTTGGGATTCTCTCCCTCCCTCTCAAAATAAATAAATAAATAAACTCTAAAAAACGTACTGATGTCCTGATTTCTGAAAGGAAGCTGGGAAAATGATGGCAACTCTCCGATTTCTGTCTTACAAACGTTTCTGGACATGTTTCCAAACTTGACATCTGAGGTTCCGAATAGTCCCTAGGATTTGCTTTGCCATTTGAGAGGTCTGAATTTGAAAGGCTTCTGTCACTCCTTTTCTAACTGCGCCCTCTGTGAAGGTCAAAGTGAATACAGGGCTGGGAGGGGAGGAGCGGGTGGGGGAGGAGGAGGGCAGCATCCAAGAAGGACACGGCATATCAACATTCAGATTTGATGTACATTATGTGCAGCAGGATCCGGGGGGTAGAGACGCCCCGCCAGCTGGGATTTGGGATTCCAGAGGAAACAGCTGGTTTGAGATTATAGGAACAAAGGAAGTCTGAGTCCGGAAGGAGGGCAGGAAGTCTCTTTAGTTCCTACGAGTGTCTGTTGTAACAACTCTTCATACCAGGCCTGTGAGGCCTTCACTCGATGTTCCCTGAGACAAATTAATGTGAAGACAATAAATGAATAAATAAATAAATAAACAAACAAATAAATAAATAAAGTTTTTATTGGGTTGGTCCTTTGGCTCACTTTAAACTAGCAGTCGCCGGTTTTGCGCGAGCTCAACTCACAACCCTTCTGACTCATGGAATTCTTATTCCCCCTCTGCCCTGGTAACAGGCCGTGAAACATTTTCAAAGGAGCTCCCTACTGTGGGAATGAATTTTTGTTCCTGGAAGATACTGCGTTTTAAACTCTCTGCCTCTCACATACAGCTTGAGATGTCTCCTACACAAATGTCTCTCCCTTGCTTCTTGCCTGTGTCTCTTCTCTCTCTTAATATAATAAGGAATTCTTTTAAAACATCAAGTAATTGAAGCTCTTCATGGGTGATCTCACCCATTAAGAGGAACCCTCTAGGTGGGAAAAGGTGTCTCCATCAAATTCTAAATGTTAAACACACACGCGCGCGCATTTCTGATTTTTGCCAGTAAGAGAACTAATTTTGTCCCAACGTGATATGAATGCATTTGTTTTTCTTCAGTGGCTTTATCTATCCAAGCTACGTTTGGGGGGAAATGTCCCATTGACCAGAACAAGGCAGAGTGAGATTAAATGGCCACTTACATGGAAATTTATTTCTTGTATTCAGTTGTAACTTGGGTTCCCAGAGGAATAGAAGTGAGAAACCAGGACGAGGGAGAGTGAGAAATAAAGATGATAGAAAACAAATGGAGTTACCTTTCTTTATTCTTCCTCTTTTGTTTCTTTCTCCTTCTTCTTTTTTTTTTTAATTGCCTCCCTGTTACTTAGAAGGAAAAAAAAATGCTAGACAACACACTCAAGTCCACATCTGCTAATCGGGCTATGATATGTTTGGCTCTAATCTGTGCAACCAGCCCCCCGTCTCAGGACTTGTGCAGATGCCATATCCTTTTAACATCAGCAGTCACTGGCCTCATTCTCATCCTCGGAAACACGCTCCCTGGAACAATCTCGTAACCAGCCAGGACGGGGAAGCAGCCCCACATTCCGGCAAAAACAAATTGTGCTTGTGTCGGAATATTTGGGCAATTCTACTTTCGGTGACTAGCTTTCGCCTTCCTGGGTATGGGTGTACATGGAAACGCAGATTATGTTGCAGAAATGACCACAGAGAAAAACAACAAAGAGGGCCAGAGGTTCCCAATTCGGGAGTGGAGGGAATGCCCGGCTCCTGCTGGTGAGGAAGCACCACATGTAACTTCCTTTCCCTGCGAGAGGAAATGGTGAGAAGACCCATCCTGTCACCGCCCTTGCTGCAGAGAAATACGGGCAGGTATTCACGTTAGCTTCTCAAATACCGTCTTAACAATGATTAATGTAGGCGGGCTTGGTTTGGAGCTGTCCATGAAAGAGCCCAAGGACAGAAGTTCTTGTTAGCTTCTAGGCAATGATCAGAAGTCCAGAATACGCACATTCCAAAAGCCTTCTCATTTCTCACAGGTGGAGTTGACCACCCCCTCCCCCATAAAGTGTCATTTCTTTCAAAGGCAACACTGACCGTACTTAGCCAATTGTTGAGAACTCTGATGTTGCCTCACGGTCAACAGGCAGATTCCTCTGCTTTGCTTCCTGTAGGACACGGGGAATGAAGACCAATAATGAGGATGATGATGATGATAATAAGTCATCATCATAATAAATGTAGAACTCTAGATGCCATGTGGTCCGACAGAGGCATCTCACAGAGATAGAAATGGAGCCAGGGAACATTGAGTACCTGGTCAAGTTCCCAGCCCTGGGTGACAGAGCCACACCAGGCCCATATGACCCATAAGCCTTTGCTACAGCACAGGTGGCCTTTCTCAATTGGTTTTATCCATGTAGGTTCTCTTTAATGAGACCAGAAGCTCCAATTGTGGGCCACAGAGGTAGATGAAGGTAAGCAGGAGAGGGGAAGGGAAAAGGGAAGAGAGCCAAAAGGGCTGCAGGGAAACCGATACAGGACAGCCAGGGTGGAAAGATGACAGAGAGAAATATTTGCATTTATGCTATCCACTCTCTTTTTCCTACAAAACTACATTTTGAGGTTTTCTTTTTTTTCCCCCTTTTTTCTTGGATAGCAATAATCAGTTGTGTCAAGATGACTACTCAAGGAACAATCTGATTGCCATAAGAAAAAGTTGAAGAATAAACTATTTGGGTACTCATTTGATGAGGTTTCTTGTCCTTGACACATGTTAAATGATTTATGAAGTTGTATGTGGGCATGGGCCGAAGAGGTTACTTAACATATTTTAAAGCCCTTTCTTTCTTATTCCTTTCTATCTCCAGTAAATAACAGCTTATGAGACTGGGTTTTTTGTGTGTTTGTTGTTGTTGTTTTGCTTTTGTTTTTTCCACTTTCAGTTTTGGCTTAGATAGAATCATTGGCCAGTTAAGCTAATTCAAGATCCAATATTACTTGCTGTGGATATTAGCTGTCTTTTTTTTTTTTTTAATTTTTTTTTCAACGTTTTTTTTATTTATTTTTGGGACAGAGAGAGACAGAGCATGAACGGGGGAGGGGCAGAGAGAGAGGGAGACACAGAATCGGAAACAGGCTCCAGGCTCTGAGCCATCAGCCCAGAGCCTGACGCGGGGCTCGAACTCACAGACCACGAGATCGTGACCTGGCTGAAGTCAGACGCTTAACCGACTGCGCCACCCAGGCGCCCCGGATATTAGCTGTCTTAAAGAGTTGCTCTTTTCATTTCTTTCTTTTCTCTTCTCTTCTCTTTTCTCTTTTCTTTTCCTTTCCTTTCCTTTCCTTTCCTTTCCTTTCCTTTCCTTTCCTTTCCTTTTCTTTCCCTTCCCTTCCCTTCCCTTCCCTTCCCTTCCCTTCCCTTCCCTTCTCTTCTCTTCTCTTCTCTTCTCTTCTCTTTTTTCCCTTCTTTTCTTTCCTTTTTTTATGTTTTGGTCAAGTAGTCTAAGATATGTGTCATTGCACCTAGTTCTGCCCAGCCTAAAATAAGATTCTTGGAGCGTTAGTCATTAAAGATGGTTTCCGAAAAAAGAAATACATGGTTAAAAAAAACGGAGAAACAGCATAAGTGCATCTCCCACTGAGAAATCTCATGCTACTTTGCATGTTAAAGGTTCTGGGAAGTCCTACATTTAGTACAACTCTTTGACTACACTTAATTCAGTGTGGATCAAACTTATTTTAGCCAGGACTTCCTTTTTCCCCTAAAATGTGCTAACATTTTGGGGGGATCTGTGAACCACAGGAAACACTTTGGGAAATCTTAGCTCATCTGTACACAACTTCAATCGTAGAACTATGATCTACTGTCTTCCTCTGAACAAGAAGAAATAACTCGAACGCTAAACCCACTAAGGGTGAGTGTTCCGAACATTGAAATGCCTTTTTTTTTTTGACCATATGAAAAAAATTATAGCCTTAAAGCAGGGTTCTTAGAAAACTTTCCCTTAAAAATAATCTAGAGAGGAGTGAATCTGACATGATTCGGTGACAGTTCTCAGCACCTGTCACATGTACCTCTGCAAAGCCCGAGTCTCGTTTGGTCAGCAGAATCGTAGAGCCCTCTGGATTCAAACAATTTCTGCTACACAGATTTCATGTGGCAGCTGGAAGGGTCATTTAGAATCAGTATACCTGGAGTTCAGTATCTGGATTTCTTGTACTGATTAGAAAGGTCAAGTAACAAGGTTGTGACTATGAGCTAGGCACAGCAAGGTCTTTGAATGGCAAGGGAATTGTTTCTCTTTTATCTTTTATTAAAGGGGATCAGGTGTTTGCCCATACGAATTACACTCCAAGCAACACGCAGCTCTATTCTGGAATATGCCCATAAACTAGAAATATGTCTGTTTAAATAAACATAAAATCATAAATATCCTACAGCCAAATAAGACAGTGGCATTTAGGAGTCGAGGCGGACAAAATCCATTTACTTTTTCCCCTTCCTGAATGAATGAACTCAACTTTGACAATATCCAGATTTTCCAAGAACAAAGAACAAATATTCTCAAGATCTCAGATGTTTGTGACTTGGTACAGTTTCTAATTTGCATCCTGCAAGAAAGCACGTGAAGGAGGGGTTTTATTTGCTTTTGCAAAGCACTCTAAATATTGTCCCTGAAGCGACACAAATTTGTTAAAGCACTCAGGCCAGCACCTTTGCTTAGAATAATGTGTATTCTGTTCTTCTGAGTCCTGAGCTGGACTCCATATTCTTCCAGGAGGACTGCAATGGAATTATTAGCTGCACCAGCCTCCGTGTTCTTGTATCTACTTATTTTGAAACCTTTCATTTGTAGCGACAGCTGCAAGGTGTCCCTTCAAGGATTTTGCTTTTTTGATTTATACTTTTATACACTCAAATCTCAATTGAGATATCCGAGCTTCATTCCATTTTCTGACCTTACACTATCAAGCCGGAGTGACCCCCAGTCTCTTAGGACTGGGCTACATTCCAAACCAGGTTATAGAAGGACAAGGGCAGAGAATCAAAGCCACACATCACCCCAGCCCCAAGGAGACACTTCATGTAAAGCCGAGTGAAGGCCAGCCAATCCGCAGACCTCATTTATTTGCCCACGTGAGAATTCTCGACTCTCCACCCTTTGAACTTTTGACATTATTTTTGAGTGTGTGCGAGCCCTGTTTATACCAAACACAAAAGCCAGACAGATGCTCTGTTTGGCATGGAAATTGGCTTCATGGAAATAAATGTTCTTCTTTTCCTATTTTTTTTTTTTTCTGGTGAGGACGCATACTGCTGACATGCACTGTAGTTGCTGACATATTAGTGAATATTCCATGCATCTGTTTCTGGTTATTGTTCTCCTCATGACATACCTGTCATCGTGCCCACGCAGCGAGGCGTTTCAGATAATAAAAACCCCTCCGAGCTTGGTCAAATGGACATGGTAGTCAATAAGGCTGTGTGCTAATGTATCTGGGAATCAACTGAGCGTGATTGCCTGAGCACTGGGCGCACTCCCCAGCCCCCATTTTGGGAGGATTGTTTTCACTTAGAAAGCTGCTGTCTTGGGACAGAGAGGAAAATAGACTGGACCCGCCTTCCAGCAGAAATCTTTTCCAAGTGCTCTTTCCCTCCGTGTGCCCGGTCTGATTTCCAAGGGGAAAAATACTAACCAAGTTAAACGCAGACTTTTAAATACGCTCCCCGTTGGTATGAGAATGTAACTTCTGACAATGTATAATATATCTTCGTTTGTCACCGAGAGCGAAAAGTGGGTGTTCAGCACTGAGAACCAGGCCTGGCTATGGTGTGCACTCAATACACTCAATGGTTCTTTTTGTTGCTATCGCAGTGGGTCTAACAAGACCCGAGTGAAATAAACATATTTGTATGTCCTTGGTTCACGCTGGCTCATGGGGACCAAGTGGCTTGCCTCACCCACATCACACATCCAATGAATGAAAAAGCTTGCCACCTTCCCATACTAATGAGAAGTGGCAATGGCGTCTTCACCACCAATGGGCCAGGGGCGAGCACAAATCTTCGCAGTGTAAACCAGATTCACGGTAGGTTTATGGCAGGCTAATAAACCACTAAATGACCCCTACCGGTTGTTTAAATAACAACTTAAGTTTTGGTACAGGCTATTTCTAAACCCCAATTTATGTCCTACTGAAGAGCTACCCTCCTCAGTGAATGAGACTGAGATTGGGAACAAAGGAAAAGAGCATCCTCTCTCTCTTTTCAATAGTGCCTTGTAAATGTTGTAAGTGTCAGATGAATCGTTCTATTTATAAGGCCTTTGTTTTTCCTTACTGTAAACTCTTAAGGACACTCCACTGCCCGGCACAATTCAATATGACTGGAGCTCACAGGGGTCTTGATCTCTGCACACGGTGCACCGCAGGAGTGATTTATAAACCACAATCCCAGAGCATCCCAGGACCGGGAGTGAATTGAGGCTTCTAAGTGAACACAAGTGCTATGAATTCCAATGTTAGATCAGCACAAGAAATGTCCCTAAACTCATTTCCTGCAAGTGAGAACGGGGATGTGGTTGGAGGGAATCCGGGGGAATGGAAAACCCCACAAGGAATGAGGTTGGTACCCAATTAGCTTCTTTTCATATTATGGGTTTAGGGAGGCCAAGTAATCCCAAGATGGCTCCAGTCATTTTCACATTGGCAAAGAGGAACAATATCTCTTTTTAATAGTGTGAGGTCGGAGGGAAAAAGGGCAGAGGGAGGAAAAGGAGAGAGTAAACCTAAGGAGGATTGTGAATGCACATAGTAATTCCCTGGGCATGAACATTTTTGCAACAGGAAAAAAAAGGAGATTAAAAAATTAATAACTTGAATGTGTGATCAATAAAAATAATTATCATCGTGCAGCCGTTTTTCATAAAGCACTCCACGGCCTGAAAGTAATTTCTGACATGGATATAGGAGCAAAGCCCTTGAAGCCCGCAATTGCCAAAAATGCCCTCTTTAAAAAAAAAAAAAAAAAAAAAAAAAGTCTTTCCTGTTCAAATCTCAGTGTGTTTTTTTCTTCTTTCTTCCTGTCTTCTATGCTCAACCGTTTGGTCTAAAGACAGTCAGGGAGCTAAATATATATTAATTAGAACTCTTGGGGCTGGCGTCAGTGAGATACAATTATACCAAACGGATGCCATTCCGGGCTCTGATAGCTTCATTTAAATTCCTGAATAAAACATGAAATATCTTTAATGAGAAATGAATATAGTTGTCAGGAGGGAGTAGTTCCGATATCGTTACTAGTTGAGATCCAGACGATGAAGATATAATGTGAATACCTTCCATTTTATATAAAAATGATGGTGGTTAGAAAAGACACGTCCCTCTTCCGAGACATCATGTGTGCAACAAAAGTCGAAACATGGCAGAGCCCAACAGCATCGTCTCCTCCCCAGGAAGCGAGGCATGGGCGCTTCTGTGGATTTGCACACACGCACACACACACACACACACACACACACACACACTCCGTCTGCTACCAGGGAAAAGGACCGCCTCCAACAGCATCGGCGACAGTGAGCACGTGCCGCTCCGTGGAGCAAATCACTGCTTCCTTCTAAGAACGCTTTGAGTATGGTTTCAGAGCCGCAAACAGATTTCATTGAGCGCGAGAGAGATGCAGACGTGGGCACTTATCTGCAATCTCCATCCCCTTCAGGACGGCCCTGCTCGGCGCAAGGGGAAACAGATTCATAAAATCACTAAAGTCACACTGTCAAGGAGATGAGATCCGCATGGCTTTCTGGCTCTGCCAGGCTTCCTCTTGGATCACGGGCCCTGGGAAGTCTGAGCCCGAGCCCCAGGCTCCAGAGAAAGCCTATTCGCCTGCTGGACCATGGCTGGAATTTTCTTCTCTTCTTTCCAGGGGCTCCCTTTTATTCATTGTGTCTTTCATAATTAAACTAACAGCAACCACGTTCAGGCTGCGCCCGTCTTAATCTCAGGTGAGATTCAAGCACTTTGGAAATGACACCAGCAATAACCAGGGCTTGCGATGTCTGCCGTTGAAACAGTGGGGCCAGGTCCTCAGCCTGGGAGACTGGGACCCAGAGGGAAGCAGAACTTGTGGGCATGAACATCTATCACAGGGGGGAGCTATTTTAAAATATAGACAAAAGACCATTCAGTTGCCTTTGTTCGAAGAGACAAGCTAGGACTCCAACTTTGTAAAGTAGATGGAGAGGTCAGGTGACCAACTGGGGTTGGTCAGTTAATAAACATCTTGTCTTCACGTTACTTAGCACAGGGTTCATTGGGCAAACAAATGGGCGCCCGTGTGCACCGTGCTGTGGGGAGGCACTGAGCTCCTGGGAGAAACTTCCGAACGATGTGGTCTCAAGTGACGGCTCCCCAAGGGCTGTCTGCTCCCAGCCCTGAAGTCCCGTCTCGCCCGATGGGAGTGGAGTGTGAGATGCTGCGTTTCCAGCCAAGTTCCCAGGTAATGTTGGTGTTGCCAGTCCAAACCAGACTTTGAAAGCAAGGAGCCAGCCAACTGAGTTCTCCAGACCCTTCCAGGCCTCCATGTCTTCCTTTGCACTGCTCTCTCTGCCAAGCCTGAGCCTGCCCGCTGTCTGTTGGGACGTTGCTACGTTCTGTGCAGCCTTCTCTGAACACTTCTTTTCTCTTGGGCCCCCAGATGACCTAAGGGCATCTTTCCTGCCAAGCACAGGCAACCTTTTTGTTGTTGTTGTTATTTCTTATCGTCCATTGCTGCTCTAATTTTGTTTTCTTTCCCTTCCGGAAGACCCAGTCGCAATTTGGTTAATACGCTTCTATTCTTCACAAGTGACTGTTATTTTCCAAAATTGACGGAATCAACCATTTCTTTCGATCTCGTCTTTTTCTTTTTCACATGACAATGGCCTACTCCTTATCTCTGCGAAGATCAAAGCAAGATTATGAATGATGAAATGGCATAAGGAAGGATTGGTTCTGCACGGAGAAAATTCCCCTGTCCTGACCTATTGAAGCGAGATGCCCAAACAGAAGAACCTCTGCTGGAAATAGTTTAACATGAAATAAAGCTGGGTTGGCCCAGGGGAAAGTTGGCTTTGGCCTTGACGTCCGAGATGCACCCTGCTCCAGCCCCCCAGGGCCTTCCTCTCTCGTGGCTGTCTCCCACACAGCTGACCTTTGTCAGGTGGATGCAGCTGAGGATCAGTTTGTGGGCTCAGACCAAGGGGTCCCTGCGTACTTGGGGACACCCATGGTCACAGCCTCCCCTACTGACAGTCTTGTTTTAATCCAACATGGTTGCAAGACCTCCACCCATCTCCTTGTTACCAATTTATCCACTGGGGCTGGAGCTCTGCGATTTGTCTTGGTATATTCAGGCCTTGCTAACTCTATTCCCTAAGTGGGAGACAGGATGGGCACAGAGAGAGGCACCGTTTTCTGCTTCTAATTCTTCTGCCACAAATCTGGGTGACCCCTTCTCCGGGGAAGTCGGACACCTCTATGTTTGTTCCCAGTCACGGCCCGTGGCCTGCTAAGAATAGTCTGAAATGTTACATCAGAACAACCTCAACTCAGAAACTGCTGGAGCCATGGCCTGGCGTCGCTCATTAATCAGGGCACTGTGCCCAATGAGCTGGACACAGCCTCAGGGCCCTCCTCCAAATACTGTGCCTGGCAACTTCTCCAGGTGGGTTGGAGTTGGTACATCTCTGCCAAGCCCAGCCTTCACCTCTGGCCCCCAGCCCTGCTCTCATGGCCTGCCCACCTGACCTGGAGAACCCTTTACTGTGGGGACACTTGTGACTGTATCTGAGTTTAGCCCCCGTGCCTACCCAAACCAAGGCTGCTTTCCTCCATCCTTTGGACTCCGTGGTTTTCTCAGGCCAGGTTGGGGACCTTTCACACACCCAAGGCTGAAGTCCTCCTTTCTACCCCTCCTCCACCCTGCTGAGGACCCAACATAACTTTCAGGCCGATCTGCCCAATTTAGGCCGAGTGGCTAAAACAGCGAAATAAAGAGGGACACATCCAAAGGACGGACACTTCTGCCTTGAATACTCTCACCCAGATTCAGCACGAGCAAAACTGTTGACCACGTAAAAGTCTAACAATGGCAGTAGGTCTTGTTTAGTGCGTGCACCCTCTGTGCACAGCTGAGTGTTGTTCAGGGATTATCCCACTGGGCGCTGAAACTAAAGGCACCTTAACATATGACCCCACTTACCTCTGTGGCTTCAGCTCTCACTTTATCCCCCTTCGAATTAGGTTTTCCAGTTCTGCCTCGCTGAAGAGACTCTTGCATGCTTACGTGTGTCCTATGAGGTGGCATTTTACAGACAGGTAAACTGAGGTTTGGAATGGGAAGCAAGACTGACCAACGGGAATGGGGCAGAACCGAAGGCCCAAGCCTAACGTGTCCCTCAACCACTGCTATCAGCTACAAAATTATACTAGGGAAAAAAAAAAATCTTTCTATGTTTCTCTGTTTCACAAGTGCCGGGAGAGAACATCTTCAAAGAAGAAAGACTTTGAAGGCTTGTGTTTGTAGAGAACGGCTGTCTATGAATACTTCCACTAGACAAACGCACTGAGGCCCTCCCTGCAGACAGTTCCGGTCGTCTGTAAACAGTGTTCTAGAGGGAAAATGGGAATGACCTATGTTCCCCAGTAGCAAACGCATCATCTCAACGTTTTAGCAGTTTGGTCTGGGACAACGAGTACAGACGTTGCCTATTTGGGGTGTGAGACCACCAGGGCACAGGGTTTTCGCAGGAAACTGTCGCTCATCCTGAGGGTTTTTCTGATTTCTTCCTCCCCTGCAGCACTGAAATGGGTAGTGAGGGTGTTGGATTCGGGGTGGAGACGGGGGGCCGGGACTTCGTGTTGGTAAGTGAGGCACCTGCCTTGGGCACCCCGTGTGAGAGGCGCCAAAACAGAACAAAACAAAGCAAAACTTCAAGACTCAAGATAGGTAATCCTTCGGCGCAATATTCGAAAGATCGAAATTCATGCAAAAACCCACGATGGCCCAAATTTCAACATTTTAAAAAGCACAGTGTCAGCGTTACCGATTTTTTTCCTCTTGCTTTAGGCTTCAGAATGGCTCAGCACGGCAGCGGCTGGAGCCGGAATTAGGGAAGGAGATTTAAATTGGAGGGCTTATCAAATCTTTGCCAATCAGCCTTTTTCTGATTCAGGCCGAGCCAGAAACAGTGTTTAAATTATACTAACAGAAGGCGGAAAATTAAGTGATTCAGGTGTGTGTATGTGTGTTGGCTGGCTGTTTTTCACGTTTTGGGTTTTTTTTGTTTATCTGTGGTTTTTTTTTTGTTTGTTTGTTTTTGCAGGACAAGACTCAGTGGTTGTAAACAAGAAGCAAATGGTCCTTCCCCCCACCAACCTTGGTGCAGCCGCTCTGGGCCCCAAACCTCCCCCACCTGCTTCGAGTCTTGAGCGGAATCTAAAGTTTTTTTAGTTCTCACTCCTCAGCGAGTAAAATCGTCTGGTCACTTTTGAGTGATAAAATATCTAGCCCAGGGCCACAGCAAACTTCCAAGCTCTTAGTCAATTGAAAACCTTTCTCCTCTCTGGCTCAGGATCCAATCCATGGGCCAGGAAACTTGCCAGAAAAGGAAGCCAGAGGACCTCCTGGGTGGCTCAGTCGGTTAAGCATCCGACGCTTGATAATGGATGGCTGAGGTCTTTATCTCATGGTTCGTGAGATCAAGCCCCACGTCGGGCTTGAATGCAGAGCCCGCTTGGGATTCTTTCTCTCCCTCTCTCTCTCTCTCTGTCCCTCCCTGACTCACACACGACTCTCTGCCTCTCAAAATAACTATTTAAAAATAAAAGAAAGACAGAAGAGGAAACCAGAGACAGATGCTCCTCTTCCTTCAGCCACTCTTTCCACGACTTACCCTTTGCTGCTTAAGACCCACTATAGCTAGAGCACGGTGGGCAGACAAGCTGAGGCCCTGGAAAAGCCTTCCACGGTGGATACTGTTAAATCCGGCTTGGATGGCGTCTAGATGGGGCATAATCCAGATGCTGAAGCTCTTCGTCATGGAAAAGTACCACTTGGGGTGAGAGTTTTTAGATACCTCTTGTTGTTCAATGTCATCATCCTACTGTCACCTCGATGTGAACAAAGCCTCCTTCAAATGGCCATGTTAAGACACCCACAATGCTGTTTCCAATGGCTCCACAGCTAAGGCCCTTCCTGTGGTCCTCCTGGATGGATTTCTTTCAAAAGGACACAGTCTTGTTTTCTTGCAAGACTCCATTGCCAACCCCTGAAGAACTCAAGGTCATGGGTCCAGCCAAGCTCAGAATGCAGCCCTGTCTCTTAGCCTCAATGTTCCCCAAGGGCAGCACCACCTCTTACATTCATTTGCGAGTCTGACATCTGTCCCCACCCCAACACCCACTTCTGACACCCACAATTGGCACAGGTCAAACTTTCTAAGCGGTTCTACTGAAGTACCTACCACTTAGCAAAAAAGAAAATGAAGGGCCCTCTCTCCTCTATAGGAGTCACAGAAGGCTCTCTGTCCTTCAGCTTCTCAATTAACTCTTAGCCTTTTCTGACATAGTCTCGAATTATTCCCTTAATAACACACCAAAGAGTCATATATATAAAGGATGCATTTTTAATTCTCCCTAAGCACTACAATAAAATTCATACATGGTTGGATTTTTTTGCCTTATTTTTTAATTTTTTATTTACTTTTTATTTTTAAAAATTTTTTATGGTTGTTTTGTTTTGAGAGAGAGACAGAGAGCAAGTAGAGGAGGGGTAGAGAGACAGAGACAGAATCCGAAGCAGGCTGCAGGCTCTGAGCTGTCAGCACAAAGCCCAACTCGAACTCACGGACCGTGAGATCATGACCCAAGCCGAAGTCGGACACTTAACCGACTGAGCCACCCAGGCACCCCAGGATTTTTTTGTTTTAAACACAAAATATAATATAGAAACAAGCACGATTCACTATAGCATTATAGAAATGGTACCTTTTCCAGATATCGTATGACATCTTATTTAGTGAAAGTGACTGACACGCACACACACACACACACACACACACACACACACACACAGAACTAAATTCAGGTGGAAGAAATAAAAGGTGAAACAGCAAGAAATGATCTTGGATCATGGGAAGGTAATTTCTCTCAGGCAGATTTATAGGTTTTTCTCTCAAAGCTAACTCCCATTAGTTAATTTCCTTTCCTACTGCCCTCAAGCAGAACTCTGTTGATTCATGTCTGATCTGCTACACAGTGAGCCTCCCACCTAGTCTTCCGATATGCATGTTTTCTTCCCTCTTCTAGGTCACTCTGCATACCTTTGCTACATAAAACTTCCTAAAGTAAAAGTGGCTCGTGCATCTTCCCTCTACAACCATCAATGGCTCCTTAGCACCTAGTGAATAAAGCGTAAATATCTAGGGATGTTTTCCTTCTGTCACTTCATTTCTGGTCCCCTACATACATAATATCTCCACTTGAACCAAATTCACTGTAATACCAAACAGCCGTACCTTTCTACCTCCTCAATATTTAAGAAACGGGAAGAAGGTGTAAGTGTTCGTGCAGGTAAATATCAGTGTAGGGGGTAGTGCTTTAGGTATAAAGGGAATTTCAACAAGGTCCATAAATATATCCCTATTATATTCCAATTGAATTGCCCCTTTCAGTGTCTATTTTCCAAATTCATTGAGAATTTGTTAAGAGGACAATCTGTGCCCTTTTACGAATAGAAGCCTAGCACCTGGCAACCAATAAATATTTGCAAAGCAAATGAATAAATGTTACAGAAAGTATTAAGCGAGATCAGTTGCATTGAAAGGACCAAAACATAGTAACTGATCTAAAAAGTACAGAGCAAATTAAGTAGACAAAACACAGAAGGTATAGGTAACTTGGTCAGGACAAGCTATGCTACTGCGTAACAAACAGCCCGAGCATCTCAAGGGCTTAATGCAACAGAGCTTGATTCTTGTCCCAACACGATTCACCGTGAATACTCCGGTTGGCGGTTTCCAAGGCGACTCTCTTCCTAGGCAACTCTTCCATCAGCTCGATAACCTTTAAATCTTCCTGACAGCCCTCTCTTGGTCCTCTGCATCCATCCCGCAGACAAGCAAAGCAGGACGTGAAGCGATCTCCTAAAAGTGGGTGGGACTTGGACGGGGAAACTTTTGGAACCGGGATGGGTGCATCTGACCCGTGTGCATCGCTCCCAAACATATTGTATCACGTTCAGCTCCCATCTGGATTCAAAGTAGACTGGGAAGGGGTGCCTGGGTGGCTCAGTCAGCTGAGCGTCCAACTTCAGGTCAGGTCATGATCTCACAGTTCATGAGTTCAAGCCCCGCATTGGGGTCTCTGCCGTCAGTGAAGACCCCGCTTCGGATCCTCTGTCTCCCTCTCGCTCTGTAACCACCCCCCCATCTCTCTCTCTCAAAAATGCATAAATATTTTGTAAAAAGTAGCTTGAGAAATGTGTTTACATTGCAAAGGGGAGGAAACCCAGATCTGGTGAATACTGACAGTCTCTCCTGTACTAGATTTTTCCAGGTACTTTTAGAGCCAGCAAAGTGCCCCTCCATCAATTTGACAAGCTAGCCTTAGACAATCTCAACTGCAGCGAGATTGTATTAGTTACCAATCGCTGCATATCAAATTACCCCCACACAAGGCGTCTTTATACAACAACATTCATTATTCCACAGTGTCTGTCGGTCAGGCATGTAGGTGTGGTATGACCTCACTGGGGCCACTGGCTGTAGGTGTCTCCCAGACTACAAGGGATTTGTCAATGAAGGCTGAAGTCACCTCTCACTCAACAGGGGGGGCCGATCTGCTTCCAAGATCTACTCAATGGTTGTCGGTAGGATTCAGTTCCTTGAGTTCTTACACGGAGGCCTCCGTTCCCCGCTAGCTATTGGCTGGAGGCTGTCCTCGGTCCCTTCAGGTGTGAGCCTCTCCCCAGGGTGGCTCCCAACAGGGCTTAGCTCATCAGAGTGAGCCACCCAAGGTAAGCCTGGGGGAGAGTACAAAACACAAGTCCCAGTCATTTATAACCTAATCTCACAAGGACACGCTACTGCTTTAGCATCATCTGTTCATGGAGGTCGAGCCAAACTCAAGGGGAGGGGATTATACAACCATGCATATCTGTAACTGGGGACCACCGAGAGCTATTTTAGAGGCCGCCTACCACAGAGATCAGGGGAAAAGACAACTCTAACTGCCCAGACCCCAAGCGTTGAGTAAACAGGACACCCAATGAATGGCGTGGTCAAGGAAATCTGGAAGGGAGAACGACAGAGGAGATGGAGGGGGAAAAGAGAAGTGGACTCAATAAACCTCTGTTGCAGCAAGTGACGCGCCTGGGGCTAAGTAGAAGCTTTACTACAAACAGGGAAAATTGCTTCTGAGGTACTGGAAACGGCCAAGCGGAAGAAGAAAGCACAATGAAAAGAAAAAGAGCGATTTCAGGGGGGAAAAAATGTTAAGAAGTTTTCTGTCGTGACCATCGAATCTCTCCCACGGGTTAGCCCCGGGAGCTCAGCGGGGTGAAGCGAACGACCCGGTGCCACATGCGTCATAAGTGACCTCCGTGCTTCCGGTCTGAGGACCGCACTTTGAGTAGCAAGGCCCCAGCAGAGCGCCCGGCCTATGGAGACCCCATGAAAACCGTGCCCTTAGCTCAGCGGCCCTCACACTTGAGCGGGCATCACGGTGACCTGTGGGCCGGGTCACAGCACAGCTTGCTGGTCCCCTCGAAATTACATTTTATAACCTGCAAAGGAAGCTTCCCTTTCTCCCCCCCCCCCCCCCCACGGAGGATAAGCTGTTTATAAACCCAGTCAAGGCCAGCACAATGCACCTTGGAGCTATTGAAACACAGCAAAAATGCCTTAATTAGGGCAGGAGCGGGGAGGGGTGTAAATCTCTCGGGGTCCCTCTGAAATAGCTTCCCTTGCTGATGCGACTAGGGGTTCCCTTTCACTTTAGAAACGTTCCTGGAACAACAAAATTAAAGCCCTCCCCCCAAAAAACGAGATTATGAACATGAAATGTGCTATTTATGACTCTCATGATAGAAGCTGCAGGAAAAATTCATTTTAATCATGTCACTTCATAAATACGCCGCAGGGTTTGGTTGTTTTCCCCCCTCTAAATTATCTCAAAGAACCTTCCAGGTGTTGAGGGGGATGGTGAGCGGCCCAAGGCAGAGAGAAAGGCCCAGGTGAGGGCGCTGGAGGCGCTCAGGGGACATTCCAGCCTGTGTGTTTGCGGGACTTGGTGACCCATCATGTGGCTTTGGGGCTGGCAGGGGGCAGACCGTGGGTGTCTTGTGTGTTGACCTAAGGGACCGGGGCTTCATGTCGAAATCTAAAGGACACTACTGAGCGTGAGGGAGGGAAGAAGCAGACATCATCAGTGCATTTTGGGAAGGCGACAGTCAAACAGTCGGACAAAGGAATCCTGCGGCCCCGGAGCGAGGGAAGCCTCCCCGGCCAGAGACTTCGCAGGCATGCAGGCAGGGGACGGGGCAGGACCTCGCGGAGACTCAGGCAGCAGGCGCACAGGGGGTCATTCCTCTTCTCCCGGAAGCACAGCCGAGCAAGTCCGCTCACTGAAGATGAATTCGTGACCTCGCTCACACGTCTTTCGCTTGTGTCAGGAGGAGACCGTTTCTGGCTATTTTGATCCCAGGTGTGAACCTAATCCATAAACCACATCCTCCCCTTGTCTCCGGTGCCCTGAAGCCCTCAGATGCTTTCAACTGCCCGATGATCCATCATTTGCCTGCGGTCCCTTGTCTAAGCGTATTGACTTGTCTCTGTTTCTCCAAAAAGCTCCCCTCCAAATCTGTGTTTTTACAATCGGCTGTTCCCTCTGCCTGGAACACTGTTCCCTGTGATTCTAGCATCCGTGGTTCTTTCTCACGCTTCCCGCTCCCAGGGCACCACATCACCAGTTTTTCTCTTCCCCGAAACATCGTCATCTGAAATGACCCAGAATTCTTCCGTGTGAACGTGTTGATTCTCCTCCTCACCCCTCAGTAAAACGTCTGGGTCATGAGAACAGGGTTTTTTTTCTCTGATGTCTTCATCGCTTCCACCTCCGTACCTCCCACAATGCCGGGCACATAGTAGTTGTTCGATAAATTCGGATCGAATGAGTGGCCCGAGGACCTGGGAAAGTGGAGACGATGGAGTTGAAAGAGGCTCTTTGCGAAGGAGTCACCATTTAGGTCTCTTCCCTCGAGGACACTGCATCGCTCTCTTTTCACACTGATTCCCTGGCAATGAGGGAACAGACTGGCATCATTACAAGAGCAAATTCCCGGGGCACAGAGGGTGGAATCGGTCCCGCAGCAGGTTGGTCCCAGTGGATGCCAGTTCCGGCCAGGGGAACGCTCACTGCTCGCTTTTTCTCTGGGCAACAGCCTCTGATGAGAACAGCTACCTCGGCGACCAGACAGGAGGCATTAAACATTAACCAACGGAAGAGTCCATCGGCTTCCAATCCCGGGTTTATAGACAGGAAAATGCTGAAGGACAGGTGGTCTCTGTAACAGAGGTGGCCTCGGAGAGACATTTCTCTTGCTTTTACTTTTTAATTAACTTTTATTTTCAGTATTCCGTCCCTTTTTTTCTGCCCCTGCTGGCACGATAGAGAAACGGTAAAAGGCTCACCACTGTTCCCAGAGGCGCCCAGGCCACCTCACCATCCGCCTGCGGGGGGGGGGGGGGGGGGGGGCAATCTTTCAAGACGGCTCTGTCCTGGGATCCTAACATTGCCAAGCAGTACGTTCGGATTCTCCTAATGTGGCCCCCGATCGTAGTTCTTAAAGCTGAAGAGTATACTTCCCCTTGTCGTACTGACAGTCTCCTAATTACCCGTTCTGAGCCCTGTGAAATGGCATCGTGCCCACTTAAAGATCTCTACCGTTCTCTGCAAGACGCGCCAGTGAGTTGAGCGTAGTTTTTTTTTTAATTTTTTTAATGTTTTATTTATTATTGAGAGACAGAGACAGAGCATGAGCATGGGAAGGACAGAGAGAGAGGAGGAGACACAGAATCCGAAGCAGGCTCCAGGCTCCGAGCTGCCAGCCCAGAGCCCGACGCGGGGCTCGAACTCACAAACGGTGAGATCATGACCTGAGCGGAAGTCTGACGCTTAACCGACCGAGCCACCCAGGCGCCCCAGTTGAGTGTAGTTTATTTAGCGTCTATCGACTGTGCCTGAAGAGGAAAACGAGGCTCAGTCCACGGCTCACTCTACCACGTGGCAGTAGGATGGCTACATTCCGACCGAGAGCGGGGTCATGATTAAATCAGGCACGCAGTGTATGCAGGTGTGCATGCAGGCACCCATTCACGAATATAATAGAGCCGTGATCACCAGGAAACACGTCGCATCTTGTTTTCTGAGGGTGCTACTCTCTAACGGCCGTGATCCCATTCGATGGGGGAATGTCTCTGGCCCATGCTAGTCATTGTATAAACCTCAAAGTTGCAGCTCAGGGACACCTGGGTGGCTCAGTCGATTTAAGTGTCCGACTCCTGCTTTCTGCTCAGGTCGTGATCTCACAGTTTCATGGGTTCGAGCCCCACATCGGGCCGCACAATGCCTGCTTGCGATTGTCCCTCTTCCCCCCCCCCCCCGCCTCTGCCCCTCTTCTGTTTTCTTTCTTTCTCTCCCTCAAAGTAAATAAACTTTAAAAAAATGCTACAGCTCAGAGAGGTTGATAACTCACCTGAAGTCACACAGCTAGTGAGCGCCAGGGCCGAGGTTTGAACCCAGGCAGTCTGAACGCCAGAGCTTGAATTCTTAACCTCCTCACAAGGCCAAGACATATGGGTGTGTCCTGGGGAAGGAGGGAAGGAGAAAGAAAAGTGATTTTGGAGCTATAACAAGAACTCGGTTGTGCAAGCTCTACAATGTCACTAGAAGTCATTTGGACTTTATTCTGCAAGTCAGAAGGAGACATCAGGGTTCGAATGGGGGGTGTCTGAATAAAGGAACCGCTAGCTCTAATACTTCATTTATTACTCTAAAAGGTTGTACGTAGGGGCGCCTGGGTGGCTCAGTCGGTTCAGCGTCCGACTTCAGCTCAGGCCACGATCTCGCGGTCCGTGAGTTTGAGCCCCGCGTCGGGCTCTGGGCTGATGGCCCAGAGCCTGGAGCCTGCTTCCAATTCTGTCTCCCTCTCTCTCTGCCCCTCCCCCGTTCATGCTCTGTCTCTCTCTCTGTCTCAAAAAGTAAATAAACGTTAAAAAAAAAATTTTAAACGTTGTATGTCTACATACACCTGTCTGCTGTTTGCATATCGTGTCTCTTCCTTTACTAGAATGAATGTGTCCCAAGACTAGGCCTTCGAGGACCCATCCTCAACACCTACAACGATTTCTGGCACGCGTCAGGCACGCAATCTGGTAAATGAATGAACCGGGGACACCAGGTTTAAAGTTCTAGCACCAGGCCGCCTGGGTGGCTCAGTCTGTTAAGCGTCTCACTCTTGACTTCGGCTCAGGTCGTGATCTCACCGTTCACAGGTTCGAGCCCCGCATCGGGCTCTGTGCTGACGGCACAGAGCCTGCTTGGGATTCTCTCCTCTCTCCCTCTCTCTGTCCCTCCCCCGTTTGCTCGCGCGCGCTCTCTCTCTCTCTCTCTCATAATAAACACAAACATAAAACATTTTGAAAACATAAATAAATAAATAAAGTTCCAGGGCCATCCCAAGCTTGGATCACCTGGGTTCCTTGAACAAAACACACACCCCAGCCTCCCAACACGGCTGTGCCATGGGACATGGATCAAAACCGCCCAGAGTCCGGGTACAAATAGCTTGGCCTCGGGTTTTCTTAGTAGGCAAGATGGCCTTGTCCTGGTCTGCTGGTTGGAGCGTCCCTCTCTGGGGTGTCTGACTTGATAGGGTCTCCCCAGCAGAGGAGGTCACCCCCGCCTGTGTGCCACACCATCTCTCATTACGATTAATTATCGGATCGCGTGGCTTCGTCTGAATGGTAGTAAAAGGGAAAAAACAAACACAAAAAAAGCCAAACCAAAACCCTGCATCTGGACTCACCCCTCCCCGCTCACCCCGGCCCCTCGCTTCATTGCCTCCTCCGCGTCCTGCACATCGACTCCGGAGCACTTAACCTTCTGCGGGATTTTTTTTATGCTCCATTTTCTGTGCCATTATGAAGGAAAGGAAAGCAAACGGAGTTCACTTTGGACGGGCACGGCCATCACCCACTGATGTACTTCTCCACCCTCCCCTCTTCCCAAAAGGGAGACACAGATGCAAAGAGAGTGAAGGTGTTTTCAAATTACACGCCTCTCAGGGAGTCAGGGAGGCAGGAACAAATGCCTTTCGCCTGGAACGGCAAACCGGCAAAGCACCTGTAATTGACCCGTACAGACAAAAGCATTTACTTAGTAACAAACAGACCAGCACACGACCAAGGTAGCTGTCTTGTTTACACTCCCCTGGGGGCTTGGGCTTCTCCTTTCTCACATCACAAATAACCACTTGTTTAATGTCTACTTTCACCGACATCATTATGGTTACCCATCCTCAGGAAACTTGTAGCTTAAAACAGAGCCAGGTTATCTATTCGGCTCACAAGTACTCAGGGTGGGGTCAAGCTCATCAGCAACAGCACCTGGCAGCTGCCTACAGGGTCCCTTGTGGCAGCTCCACTGGAGGGCCTGGACCATCCCCTTCCAAGATGGCTGAGGCACAGCCATCTTGGTACGTCGTGCTGGGGAGTCAAGTCAGGGCTGTTGGCGAGGGGGCTCCACTTCCTCTCCAGGTGGATAGCTCCACCAGACCATTTGGGTTTCCTCATGACAGGACAGCTGGTTTCCAAAAGCAATGTTCCAACAGACAGGAGGTAGAAGTTGTTGATCTCTTAAGACGCGGGCCCAAATACTGACTGTGTTGAATTTTATGGGTGTTCTAGATGTAGTCGTAGCCTCCAATAGCTCAGAGTAAGCTCAGACCTTATCTGAAAATAGACTGTGCAAATTTAGTCAAGTTAAGGTGAGCTCTAATCCAACATCACTGGCATCCTTATAAAAAAGGGCAGAGGCGCCTGGGTAGCTCAGTCGGTTAAGCCTCCGACTTCAGCTCAGGTCATGATCTCTTAGTCTGTAAGTTTAAGACCCACATCGGGCTCTGTGCTGACAGCTCAGAGCCTGGAGCCTGCTTCCGATTCTGTGTCTCCCTCTCTCTCTCTCTCTCTCTCTCTCTCTCTCTCTGCTCCTCCCCTGCTCACACTCTTTCGCTCAAAAATAAATAAAGATTAAAAAAATTCTTTTTAAATATTTTTAAAACAGGGGGGAAATTAGACACGGACACAGACATGAACAAAGAGAAGACGATGTGAAGACACCCAGGGAAAATGTCTTGTGAATGTAAAGGCAGGGGTTGGGATGCTGCATCTAGAAGCCAAAGATTGGTAGCAAAACCACCAGATGCCAGGGGAGAGGCATGGAATAGATTCCCCTCTTCGAGTTCTTAGAAGGAATCAACCCAGCCAACATCTCACCTTGGACTCCTTTTCTCCAGAACTCTGACAGAATACATGTCTGCTGTTTAAGCTAGCCAGGGTGTGGCTACAGCAGCTTTTGGAAATCCATACACTGGCATGGCATCACCGTGAGCCCAAGAAGCCAGTCACGGGGGCAGCCCAGAGTCCAAAGAAATCGCAGGGCGATTGTCAAAGAATTCTTGGCCCCCGCAGATTTGGCAACCGACGCTAGGAGGCAGTCTCGTTTCCCACCGTTCTACCAGCGCCCGGTACCTGAGTGGCAGAGGATAAGTCTTCTTTGAAAGAAGTAAAACAAATAAATGGTCATTGTTTTGTTTGTGACTGGGACTCACATTGATTTCAAGCTACGCTTATTAACATAACAATCTTTTCTGAAGAAAATCCTGGCTTTTAGGAAAGACAACAAATGGCACTGTCTTCATTGGTGCTGTGTGCTTCACTTCCGCATTCTAAGTCACAGTAACTCAACGAAATTTCCTACCTCCGTCCTCTGAGCCCTCAGATCACTGTGGGTGTAGAGGGGAGGGGACCCAGTGCTCAGTTGGAGCTCCAGGGGATAAAGATACTGCCAAAGAATCGTCCTAGCACTGTATTTCTAGCTTTCCTTTCCATCGGTGACACGTAGGAGCCCCTGCATGCCTTTGAGAAGCTCTACTTGGAAAGTCACCCCTCTATGCATATGGCAACACCGAACAAGAGTCCCTGTGGCTGAGATCCCTTCGCGCTAGGACTCAGGAACCAATCCTTATGCTCCACAGTTCCCCGGGAGGAGGTGGGGGCAGGGATGACAATTAGAAAAATCAGAGGAGGAAGAAGAGGAGAACAAGAATTAGACCTTACTATCTAGCCGGTGTTTTACGTATGTTTACTTAATAATCGCTGCGAAGTATCTATGTCTTGGTACTATTCTTCCTGTCATACGACCGAGGAAACTGAGGTTCAGAGGAGTTACAAGCCTTGTGCCCACGAGAATGGTGAGGATGGGATTCGAGTTCAAGGGCGTGCAACTCCGAGGCTGCGTTCTTCACCGCCAGGCTGAGCCCCACAAGCAAAGTGGATGGACCGAACTTACAGACACCACAGGGGGCTGTGCTCACGTGGGGTGACCTGTAGAGAGGGAGTTATTAAAAAGTCGCCCAGCTCTGTGATGGAAAAGTGATGGAAGTCCTGGGATTCTGGAATCCCTGTTCTCTGGTGACACCCTACCTTCTCCTCCCAATTCCAAGTTTCCCCCAAAGTGCACGAAATCCCACTGTACAATTTCAGACCAATTCGCACACACACACACACACACACACACACACACATGCACACACTTCCTTCCTCTGTGTTATTCGTCTTCAATATACCATCGGCACTTTCTTAATAACTGTGGTCTCCTGGGGACATCACGTGACCCATATCAGTTTCTATTTAGGATGGACAAAGGCAGGGAGGAGAAAGCCGGGCCCTGACATTCCACCAGCCCGCCTCCCTTTCCTGGCCGACATCTCTGTCCACAATGGTTCAGGTCCAAAAATCATTATTCATTGTGCTCCCCTCCGCCTTCTCGGCTTGATACTGGAGGCCTCACGGTCTGGAGGAAGAAGGGAGGGGGGAGAGGGAGGGATGGGAGACAGGAGGGCATCACTGATAAGAACAAAGAGCCAGCCAAGTCCGGAAGCTCATGGAGCACACAGCCAAGAGGAGCCGAATTCCAGCAACATGAAAAGACAGTGAGGAAGAGGACTACGGGAACTTCCTCTCCTTGTGGTGTGGTCCCGTCATAATGGTGTTGTGGTTACGCAGCAAAGGCTCATTAAAACAATAAATAAACCACAACCACTATAACTATGAGTTCTCTTTTCCAGCCTGCTTTGCTGAAAGACAAGGAGGCTGGGTCCCTGTCTCCTGCCATTTACTAGCAGTGCTCCTGGTATACGGCAAGATTAATTTAGAACAGGGAAGGACAGCAGAGATCCCTTACGCTCTATTATATTGTACAGGATAAGAGTGAAGAGCGAGGCGTAGGTATTTAAGTGCGCCGTAAAAAGGACTGCAGTTGGATCTTTCTGGATAATAATGAGGTCTCGATGCAAAGTTAAATTTCATGTTCAGAGCTCAGTTTTCTTTGGGCTCTATAGAAGTGTCTTAGCCCATGCTATCACGAGAGAATGTCTGGGTGCATTTTCCAAATGCTTCCCTGGGAGGTACATGCATCTGAATTAATGAAAGCGGCAGAAATGAAAAGCCAAAGCAGGTACTTCAATATAACCCACCGGCACTTTAAAATTCCCCACTTGTCCGGCACCTCTTCCCTTCACGCATTTAAAATTCCCAACAGCTTCTCGTAGGATAGATACAAATAACCCTGTAATTTCAACAGTACAAGATTATAGAAGGATTTAATCCTAAATTGGCTATTTCTTAAATGTAAGTCTGACCAAACGATAGGTCATTCCAGCTCCTTCTCAATTATCATATAAATGTATCTGGCAAACACACTTGTTATTCCAAATCTCCAAATTACAAGCGTTCCCCGCTCGGGGCCGCGTCATATCCAAGCGTTTTAGCCTGTCCTTGAAGACCCTTCAAGTTTAAGTTCTGGCCCCTCCTAGCTCTCAAGTCCCGTCCCACACAGGCAGGTCGTGTGAGCTAATGTGGATTTCTCTTTGTGCTCTGAATAGGCCGGGGGTGCCTGCTGGGGATTGAGCCACATACACTTCCTGCCTTGCCTGTTCCCTGATCTCTCTCCCGTGGTGCTGCCCGCAGGCTAAGGGCATGAACTTGGGGCACCAGGCTGACCTGGAACTGAATCTCTAGTCTGCTACTTGCCAACGAGAGGACTGTGGACAGAAAGAGCCTGGCTCAGTTCAAAATGATACTCGAGAGTATCACTGAACCCACAGAATCCTTACAAGAGTTAAATGAGCAGATATATACAAAGCATTGAACACAGCACTTGGTATAAAGCAAGGACTGGATAAAGCCACATAGTTGCCATTGTTGCTATAAAC
Organism: Puma concolor; assembly: GCF_028749965.1. Taxonomy (NCBI): domain Eukaryota; kingdom Metazoa; phylum Chordata; class Mammalia; order Carnivora; family Felidae; genus Puma; species Puma concolor. The sequence goes on from NC_141672.1 coordinate 136,157,501, forward strand.
ATTATTACCTGCCGTTGTCAACATCCTGCAATCCTATCAAAACTTAAATGCATCCTCCAAGATTACTCTAGTGGAAGCAATCTCTCCCCCCTCTGAAATCCTGAATCGCCATTCTCGAGGGGATTTCTCACATAGAGCCTTCTGATGTAATGATTTCAGCGCGGTAAGAAAAAGATCTAGTGTGTGTTAATCACTCTTCCCCCCGAGCATTTTATGTACGTACCTTACTCCCCTCAATAGCTCTGAGAGCCCTGTGCTCTTATAATTCCCGTTTCGCAGATGAGGAAACTGAGATCCAGCACAAACAAGTCATCCATCTGATGTCGCATGGCTGTTTCAAGGTGACAGCTGCATTCAAAGCCAGCAAGGCAGGCTCTGGGGCCTCTGCTCTTAACTGATACGTTGCTTCCTCCTCTCTGCTAATCTCTTATCCGGGTGAAAAGTGAGCACACCAGGCATCTCCCTCCTCTTACGATAGCCCGGGCCCTATAACCTTATTACAAGGGGGGGGAAAAAAAACCACAGAATTAAAATCGCAGACGTGGCCTTGAACTCCATTTTAGCCCCTTCATAGCTGTGAGACCTTGGGCAAGTAATGTAATACTTCAAAGTCTCCATTTGCACAGGGAAAGTGAAAATTCTTAAAATATTAGCAACAATATATATCAAATTAGTATCCACCATATGGCAGACACTCAACTAATGTATTTTATTAACACGTTTGAAGACTTTAGGGAGTAGAAGTTATGTTTTGTGCATTTTCATTTTTTTGGTTCCTCTTCATAGAATCTCAGAAAGAATCCTCCCCATTCCCTTGCACAGAAGAACAACTCAACATCTATTTTCTGGTCTGAATAAGCGAAAGCATGAATAAACGCCACCTGGGTGATGCCAGCAAACAGCTCTAGAAGAACATGGAAAATGGTCCTATTAGGCTGTTTGTACCTAAAAACCTTCTTGATAAAATAGCACACACTCTTTCATGTTGCGGTAACGTTTAGAGCTTCCCGGAATATCAACTGAGCTCTCCAACTCCGAGGCCACTGTGGTGTAAGGTCCAGGGCTGGTCTGAGACTGACTTGAAGGCAGACAGCACCACCTACTGCACTAGGATTTTCCACGTTCCAGAAGGAGGCCCCAATGGGAGCCAGTTCAAGGCCACGCGGCAGCACTTAACGCCAGTGTAAACGGAGCCTAAGCGAAAGCTACGTGATTGCAAAGGAGACAATGTGTCCAGGAAGCGGAGATCATTTTGCTTACTCTCACTTCCCTTCTCCGCTCTGACTCCTGTTCGAGTGTTTCCACTGCTCCAGAGAGGGCGGTCCCCCACCCCCCTGAGCGCTGATCTCAGCCGTCCTTGGGGGACCACACTGGAGAACCCCCGCGGCTCGCTTTCTGCATAATTCAGCTGCACATCTCTAAGAAGTGTAACTTTTGTGCCCATGCTGGTGGGCGTCACGGGGTCTGAGTTGCATGGGCGTTGAGCCAAAACATTCAACAGCAGACTGACCTGGGATAGGAGGCCCAAGGTCGTCATTGCTTGGATGCCCACCTCTCCTCAGTGAGTCCCACAGGCAAACAACGTTTGGTTTCAGACTTAGTTTATCCGCACTTCTCCTCGGCGTCGGCGCGTTTGGCAACACACCCTTCGTTGAGGGGAACAAGGAACGAACCTCAGATTTCAGATCCATGCGTGTTGGGGCGCCTGGGTGGCTCAGTAGGTTAAAGTGTCTGACTCTTGATTTTGGCTCAGATCGTGATCTCGTGGTTCATGGGATCGAGCCCCGCGTCGGGCTCGGCACTGAGCGCGGAGCCTGCTTTGGATTCTCTCTCTGCCCCTCCCCTGCTCTCTGTCCTCTCTCTGTCTCGAAATAAATAAATAGACATTTAAAAAAAAAAAAATCCATTCGTGTTGGACCGGCTAACTCTGAATTGCACACTAAGCCATCTGACCCGGGGCTTGGTGTTTATAGTAGGCTCTTAATAAATGCCCGCTAGGTGCACACCCGGGAAGTGGGAGATGTTTTCTCCCCCGCCTGATGCCCCGCACGGTGGGCACCGTGCAGATCCTGTCGTCACCCTGCCCTAGCCTTCTTCTTCTAGTACATCAGTCCCCGGCTCTGCTTTCCTGCCCCTACGGTCTACAAAGGTCTCGCATGCATGCGGTGGGAACCCAAGCGACAAAACCCTCAATTAAGGAGAGGCCCGACTTCACTGGCTTGTTCCCGGTGACCAGACACAGGCTTAGAACAGAGCAGGTTCTCAGTAAGTACTTGTAGAATGAGTGGGTGACCGAATGAAAATACTCGCAAGGAGAGCCGTCGCGGAAGGAAGGACAATGAAAAGAAAAGAGTGGAGAGACGGAGGGGAAGAGGAAGGGAGAAGAAGGGGGGGGGGGCAGGCCTCTGAGGAGGAGGGTGGAAAAAGAGCCAACACTTGTGTCTGCCTCCGTAGCTCAACCAGGAGGACCTCTTGGTTCCATGGCCTCTGTTTCCCTGGGTCTGTATGTCTGCTCTGTCTTCTATCTGTACTGTGTCTCTTTCCATATATCCCTCCGTCTTGCCCTTGCCTTGTCTCTCTCTGTCTCTGGGCCAGCTTCCCTGTGTCTCTGTCTGCCTGGCTCTCTCCTTGCCTCTCTGTCTCCCTCATTCCCTTCGCGTGGCTGTCTCTCTTTCTCCCCGTGTCTCCCTGTCTCTGGCCCCGTCACCCTCTGCCAAATGGCCTTCTTGAGCTGTATCCAACTCTCTTCCTGGCATCCAGCACGTTCCGCAACCGTGTCCTTCCTTCCCACCCCTCCCCTCGTTCCTGACGAAGACCCCTGGTGGAGATTCTCTCTGCCACTCATTTAAATCCCGGGGGTGAAGACTTCTTCACAGCGACAGCAGGACTTTGGGGGAGCACACGTCCCCGTCTTCTCGGCCGCAGTAACCACATAAAAGCCTGAGGTACAATGTTCCGGAAGCACATTTCCTCGTTGACTTTCCCTGGGATGGTCCAGAGAAGTCATCCGTCCCTCGCTAATTTGGAAACTCCCGAAATTGTATGCACCAGAGTGGCCTTGGAGCTGCAGACAGAGGGGGGCCCGAAGGAGAAAGCCATTAGGAAGATCTCACCTTTGTGTTTTCCTGTGATGCGGTCCAGGCGTTGGCACACTGACAGCTAAATGGCAAGCCTCCCTCCCTGGAACTCGGCTTACCAGACTGAGCAGCCCAGACAGCAGTTTAACCCGAGGGTCAGAGGGCTGCGAGGCGTCTCCTACCAACTGGCTGCCTTCCCTCCGCCTCACTGAGCTCCTCCTTCCCGTATAGACCCTGACAGGAGGGGCCATGCCATGGGGCTCCCCGCTAGGATTTAGCTACAAAGAGCCGTTCCAACAACCCCGTGCCCCCCCTCATTTTTAATTGAATGAAACTCAACACAGATTCTTTATTAATACCAGAGACATCCTGAGTTGCCAGAGACGGGAGTGACTGCACGTCAATTGGGAGTGTGCAAAACACACACACACACACACACACGCGCGTGCGCGCGTGCACACACACCAGGGTGGGTATCTGAGTCACCGTGGGAATCTTCAGTTGATTAAAGGTGGGGATTGAAATGCGTCTCAGTAAGCAGAAAAGAACTTACAATCTAACATCTCAATGGTACCAGATTTCAAAGGGCAGCAAGATGTGTTGAAATGCACATACATAATCACCAGCGGAATTAACAGATTTGCAGAAGTTATGCTTGAGAACATGATGTGTAGCTGTAACACAGCACAATCAAATTCCCGTTTAATTTCATTAGTGTGAAAATTCAGACTAGTTGCACATTGCCATTTCTTTTTGCTAATATTAATTTGGGGGGGTGTTGAAAGAGCACATTTTGAAGTGTTTTCTTTTCCATGGATATTTTGAAAGCAAAATCGCATGCTTCCGTAGAGCGTTATCTATTTAAGATCGTTTCCCCTCTGTCTTTTAACCTTGAGCTCACAAACCAAGTTAGATACGTGGAAACCCGACAGGGAAGCTACAAAAGCCACAGGCTTCTGGTGCAGGAACTTGTGGCATGCTTTCTTCTGGCTGTTTCCTTTCCTTTTGGGGGGGGGGTGGAGGGACGGAGACACAGGGAGAGAATCCCCAGCAGGCTCCGTGCTCAGCACGGAGCAGGATGTGGGGCTCAGTCTCGGGACCCTGAGATCATGACCTGAGCCCAACCCAGGCGTTGGATGCTTAACCAACTGAGCCACCCAGGCACGCCAGGGTATGAATTTTAAAACAGGGACTTGTGTGATAAAAATTGCAGCAGGGCTGTATCAACAGAAGAGAAGAGAAGGGATATGAATTTGAGCAGTGACTGTTCAACAGCACGGCGTGGCTTCGTTTGATGTACACTTGAGTCAGAAACACACACGTTACCGTATCGACGTGTTTCTTGTTCCTGGGCTTAACAACTGGGTCAGTGGTTACGTAGGGTTAGTAAGGGATTTAGAGAAGAGGAGGTGGACGGCAGACGCGGCGAGGAGAGAAAAGTATGTTTACTTGAATTACCCAGCAGAGTTTCAAACGTGACATATAGAAGAACGGAAAATGGTCACTGCGTTAGAAATGCTGTTTTTTCCTGTTCATTGAAGAGCTACGGCTTGGAGGCAGAACATTTGGGTTCACGTCTTGCTTTTCTCACTTCCTGGCGTTGAAGCAGGAGGCAAGATAATAGTACCTCTCTGAGCTTTTAAATTTTTTTTTTCAACGTTTATTTATTTTTTGGGGACAGAGGGAGACAGAGCATGAACGGGGGAGGGGCAGAGAGAGAAGGAGACACAGAATCGGAAGCAGGCTCCAGGCTCTGAGCCATCAGCCCAGAGCCCGACGCGGGGCTCGAACTCCCGGACCGCGAGATCGTGACCTGGCTGAAGTCGGACGCTTAACCGACTGCGCCACCCAGGCGCCCCTCTGAGCTTTTAAATGGCCTCTGCACGATCATGATAATTACAATGTTAGCTTCCCAAAATTATTAAAGCGACTTATTAAGAAAACAGTGTATGTCTTAGTGCTCCATAAAATATAAAGAGTCACACCTAATGCATGTATAACTATGCTTATTCAACATAATTCTGGATACATTTACTTTTTTTTTTTTTTTTTTTTTGTCTCTTTTAAAAAATTAGCGGCATGTCCAAACGATCTTCTGTCTGCATAGTGTCTGAACGTGGCTGCCTCTTCATTGGTGCCACTGGCTGTCTGGGCCTCAGAGTCAAGGCGATGTCTTATTTATCGGAACATCAAAAAATTAGAGGGACACAAGGAATGAGTTTGCGCTGCAGAATCCTCCGGGCCCGAGCCCAAGTCCCAACTCAACCACTAACACACTATGTGACCTCGGATATTGTATTTACACTCTCAGTGTGTCTGTTAACTCAAAAAGAAGAGACGAGAATGCCACGCACTGCTTTATTGGGGGGATTACACGGGACGCAAACAAAAACTGGGGCAAAGAGACATTTAGTATTGGTCAAGAGCTGTATGGATAAAGTATCAGATACCAGACTCAAGGTGACTCAAGGGAATTTGTTGCCTCAAGTAACTTGGAAGTGCAAGTTTGGACATAGCTCTATCCACAATCTCAAGATCTATCATCAGGGCATCTTCGACTCTCAGCTCTGATTCTCCTTGTGCTGGGATCTTGTTCTTTCTGACTATGGTTCTGAAGATGGTTTCTGCTTCGTGGCCAGAGGTGGATTGAAAGGGAAGAGTCTTGCACGCACACTTATCAGAAAGTGAGCATTGTTTACATATATATAAACACATACATGCACTTTTATCTATGTCCATCTCTAGATATCTATAGGTGGATGAAGAAAAGTAGAGCGAGAGGGAGGGAGGGAGATGATAGATAATGGAAGGAAGGAAGGAAGAGAGGGAGGAAGGAATGGAGGGAGGAAGGAAGGATGGAAGGAAGGAAGGGAGGGAGAAAGGAAGGATGGAAGAAAGGAGGGAGAGAGGGAGGGAGGAAGGAAGGAAGAATGGAAGGGAGAGAGGGAGGGAGGCAGGAAGGAAGGATGGAAGGGAGGGAGGGAGGAAGGAAGGAAGGAAGGAAGGAAGGAAGGAAGGAAGGAAGGAAAGAAGGAAGAAAGAAAGAAAGAAAGGAAAGGGGGAAGGAAGGGAGAAAACATTACATTCCATGTCATGGCTTTGATCTGGAAGTCACCAAGGCTATGATTGAAGTTCCCATTAAATCAAAGATTGGAAGAAGAGTCCACTTTTTTAAAGAAGAAGGAATATTGAGCAGACAAGAACAGTACATACCCACTCATGTTCAATTATGGCCACTCAGCATCCATGTTCCTGCTATTTTACTTTATATTTATTGAAAATAATTTTCTTGCCTGATATAAAATACACAACTACAACCCACTCACTTCCTTTGCAAAGAAAGACCCCACAAGGGCACGTGTACGTGTTTCATCTTGCTCAAAGTCTGGGCTCCACGGGTAATATGCATTATTCTTGGTCCAAATGGGGAGGCCTCGAGTCCAGTGACTGGGATGACTACAAAATAATATCCCAGTTTGTGGAAAAGGAGACAGTATCCCATTATTATTGGTACGTAGGACAGTACTGTTGGAGAGACTATACAAAGGCTTACTCCCAGGACCTGTGGATGATGTCCTACGTCAAGCAATCGGTTACACCTAGGTCACCAGGAGGATCCCAAGTTTCCATTTCCCTGCATTACCGTGCCTCAGAAGGGCAAGGGGGACAAGTCGGCTTTTGGGGAGGAGCCACTTTGATTTCGTTAAGTTACAAAAACTAGGAAATGGCTTTAGAAGAGGAGCAACCCCAGGTCCCTGTCTACCAGGCTTGGACTTGTTCTGCAAACAGACTGCCTTTACTACCTTTGCTTGATTCCTGGAGTCTGTTCTGATATCTAACAGCAAAAATCTTTCTGAATCCTGTTTCTTGAATAAGGAGCCCACCTTTGCACATTTGTCTCTTAGCAACCAATTTGATGCTCTGCCCATTTTGCTATTCTTGGTCTTACTGACTTCCTTCATGGCTTGTGACTCAAAGCAGTGTAAGACATCACGTTTTGGTGGATAAAGCAGAGTTAGCCAGTCCCTGACCTTTTGTTCTTTCTCTTTCCCACTACTGTCTCCAGCGGCCAGCACTCTGTTGATGGGGAATGCCTACCAGCAGATAAAATGTTGGAAATACTTGGAGATCAGCTCCCCCCACATTCTTTAAGTCTTTTGTAATGGCTTTGTAATGTGTCCATTTGCCCAGGCCGCACTATATTGCCCAAAATTTCATTACTTGTATGGTTCCTTCTTGAGTGGGCCACAGGGGAGTCTCTCGGGTAAGAGTCGGAGAGCAGAAGTGAAACGGCTGCCATTTTGTAGCCCACACACGTTGTTGCTGACTGCTGACTCTCTTTATTGAGCACAAGACAGCCCTGCACCATGGTCGCTTTTCTCCTGGAGAAAACCCTCTCGGAGGTTCTTTGACTCTGGGCCACGTGCATGTTTTGTTCCACGATGAAGACACCCACATCAACACCCACCACAAGCATAGAGGCAACAAGAACTGAATCAGACTTTAGTCCATGCTTGTGGGTTGCAGCTCATGGTTGTGGGTTTCTGCTTGTGCCTGTGCCCACCTTCATACACCTATCCATCTTCTTTTCCTGCCTGCCACGTGGTCTCCAAGCTCCAGCAGTGGACAGGAGGACTATGGCCCTACAGGGCATTGTAAGGTGGGATCACTACAACGTATCTATGGCTATAAGTCTATATCTATTTACCTACCAACTTAGTGGTTCTACTCCAATGATGGAACCCTGACCGATAGGCTTAGCCACTCTATTTTCTAATTAATTGTCAATGATCATCTATACTTTAACTCCAGGATGTAACGGTGGCTTCTGCAATCCAAAGGTGCTTGGTTATCTGGGCCCCATTTACCTATTTGCTGTTCCCAGTGAAATGAACCTCAGTTATAACTCTGGATCCATTTCCTCTCTGCTCCCAGAGGACTGGCAAATAGGTCTCCTCCAAGAGCATAGAGGAGGTGGCCATTGTTAGCCATTGTTGGCCACTGTTAGCCATTGTTAGCCTCTGCTCCCAGAGGACTGGCAAATAGGTCTCCTCCAAGAGCCTAGAGGAGGTGGCCATTGTTAGCCATTGTTGGCCACTGTTAGCCATTGTTAGCCCTTCCAGACTACTTGCTTCTTTGAAACCCACCATTTCTAGCCATAAGGCTGTGTGTTAATACCAAGAATGATGTTTCAGTACACACGATTATTTCCAAAAAGTAGGACAATGGGAAACTCCCAGTTAATGTTTTTTTTTTCCAATTTCCCCTGGTGATAATAATATGGAAGTAATGAGAATCTCTAGCTATTTCATCAAATGTGTCCCTTTTCTCTCAATGTTCTCTCTCACTAAGGAGTTCTCTCAACAATAAAGAGTTCCCATGTTCATCCCAACAGATTTCACAGCCATATTGGGTAGATTTATTACTAACCACTGAACAGACTCCTTTTGAATGAGTTGGTTTTCTCATCCCCTCTATCACCACATTCAACATGAATGGTCTTACCAGTATGTACTCAGTTCAGTACAGTTTTAAGACAAGATGTTCAACTGGTTGTTTTGAATATTTTCCACAATACAAGTCATGCTCTAATTCCCTTCTTTTCCCACTGCTTGAAATGTATACACTTTATTGAGTTCAAATTATTACTAATGTAGTAAGCCATAGAGGGTATCTTTAGGAATCAAAGATTATATGATGTTGCCTACAAAAGGAGATTTAAGCTCACTTTTTGGCCAGTAACCAACCTCAAGACCTATAGATTCAGTGGAACCACATGAAATTACTTTTTTTTTTTTATAATCCATGAATCATATATTGGCAATCTCATTTGTTAACCTAGTAGAAAGCTCTTTAAACCAGTGTCCACAATTTGAATACTTATAAAGAAATAAATTAAGGAAGGAACCAAAAACAAACTCAACATTTCTTTTAAGTGAAAAAAAAAGTAATTATGAGGAACAAAAGCATCTCTACTACCAAATAGATGATTTAGGGAGGATAGAAATAAAAACATAAAAAAAAAAAAGTTTTTTTATTCCCAGAGGTCTGGGTTAATCATGAGGAAATTAAGAAAGCATTTATTCCAAATTTTCAATCAATTAATTTAACCTCAATATTAGTCTATTTCTTGAGAAATTCACCTTCTTGACTATAAAGCATGTTCTCACCACACTTACCAACAATTTAGCTGTCATGGTGACTGAAGAGACAAGAATATTGAAAGATCTGACCACCCACACTTTTGCAGCTCAACTGGAACTCACAATAATGATGGCCCCCCTTTTTATTATTTTAAATCCATATACTTTTAAATTGGAATTTTAAAGTATGAGCTTTGTCTTTCTTAGCTTTCGATCCAACTCCACCCAGCATGTATTCTGTCAACAAAACTCTTACTTCTTCCTAGGATATTCCCTTTAAGTTGAAATGGGATGGATGGTAATGTAATAGATGGAGCTATGAAAGGGACTTCTGTCATGACACCAGAAGTACATGATGCATGTTAAAGAGTTGCTGTCTGTCATTACGGGCCAGGTGTTTCAAGGGAGGGGGGAGCCAAGGGAGGGAAAAAGGGAAAGGGGAAAAAATCCCAAGCCAGAATAACAAAAAGCCATCTGTATTTTCAAGGGTCACTATGGAGAGGCTCAGACTAGGGCATGTGAAAGTCTGGCAGTAACACAGGGCTAAGAAGAAGGAGGAACATATAGAGTAGGAGTGAGGGAATGAGGAGGAGGGAAGTTTCACCTTGGCTGGACTTCAACCAGGAGCTGGGCTATGTTGGGCATCACCTAATTTCCTAGGGAAAGGGCTACTGACTGCTAGGTGGCACCTCAGGGCCCCAGCCAAGCATGGTGGGGTTTAGGGTTGTGCCCAAGGGCCAGGAGGACTATGGGAGTACAGATATATGCGGCAGGGTTAGACAGAGGAACAAGGGAGAATGGCATTGTTATTTTGGGAAACTGGGTAAGATAGAGACAAGGAAAGTGATGCAGGGGCTGAAGCCAATGAGCATAAGGGATGTGTCTGTGGGTGGCTGTGACTAACACTAAGTAAAGGACTTGTATGGTGCAATTTAAAAAAAAAAATGTTATTTTCCCCACTCCACCAACCAACTGGCAGTCAAGAAGGTGGTGTGTGGTCGGCTTCTCTCTGTAACTATGCCAACTCCTCCCCTGTCTGCCTTGCTCAATAAGGTTTCTAATTTCAACAGTTGTTCTGTTGTTGTTTGAGTTTGGGGAATTTTTGTTTTGTTATTCTTCTTATTCACAGGGGGCACTGAGTGGTGAGCAACAGGGGACAAGACGCAAGGGACACGAAAGGTTTTATGGGATCACCACCATTACAGCTTTGGTTTCTTCCTTCCATTGAGACAGTTGGTAATGACTTTTTTTCTGGCACTTTCAGACATCTCTCTCCCTGGCATTAGCTGTGGTCCCTTACCACCATTCTGTTGTAGAATGCCTTCTGCCTGGACATTTGGAGGTTCACCCCCAGCCCCTTACCAATGAGATTCCCATTCGCGCACCTGCCCTCAGGTAACGCTCCCACTTTCATGGGGTCCACACTGTCTGCTGTCTGTTGGAGTGCACACATCTCCCAAATTCTCTCCATGGCTGCCCTAGCCACTATGGCCACACTCACACCATCAGGATTTTTCTTTCACTTGAATCAGATAGCACAGGACTGCATGTCAAGTTCTCCAGAAAATCTTCACCTTTTTGCCCAGCTTGAGACTCCCAGGACAGCCAGACCGAGCTTCTGCTGCCCAGGCCTGTCCAGTGTATGCTCAGTTATGGTCTCCAAGCCGGTATCCACCTGCCTCCTTTAGAAATCTGACTTCAGGTATTGTAGGACCCAGCTCTGGACCAGGGAGTAACTGACACCGGGTCTTGAGACTGGGTACCATTCCATCAGCCTGAAACATGGCCTTATTTATAAATATGAAGATGGATATACTACCCAAATGTTACCTGCCTGTGCGTAAAATGAACTTTTATGTCTCCATTTTGATATCTGAAAATATTTTTATTCCAACAGCCCCTTTTGAGTAAGCATTTGGTTCAATATAAAATTCTATCCCATTTACTTTTAATGACCTCATTATGGCATTGAAGCCCCGACAGGCCTGACTACTAAAAATTAATATACCTCCAAGTGCCCTCTGGTTATTTCTGAGGGCTCCTTAAACCACTTTGTGTTCGACAGTCTCCATACCACCCTGGGCTTGCTCTCCGCTCCTCTCCCACCTGTCCACACCTGCTGTCCACGAGGCCTCAGCCTGATTATTACCGCTCATCATGGGAACTCTATACTGGCAGCCAGATGCTCTGGAAGCTTCCAGCCTTTGGTTGCCAAACATCACGGCATTCTGAGCAGAGATGGAAGAATGGCTTCTCTCCGACTGGGCACCAACTAGGATGTCTCAAGACTGGCTTGGTTTCTGCCATCAAACCCTCCCCTAAACAATTCAACCATGTTCAAGACATCGCCCTTGCTTGAAATCTTTTTAAATATGTCATGAAAAGCATTTTCTTCAGTTAGTTCCCCTCATTTCTTCTAATTTGGAGAGCTCAAATCCAGCTCCAGAGGCTAGACAAGTATAAATACGTCAGCCTCTGGAGGTGGAAAAGTATAAATACTTCTGATGGGGTGGCCTGAAATGGATGGGGAAATAAACTATAATATTGGCTTGGAGGTCAGACAATGGACTTGGACAATGAGCACCTGAGCCAAGCCATTAGTCAAGAGGTGCTTACCTTGTTCAGCAGACATGGTTGGCCCAGCCCTCACCCCTGCATTTTTCTTGTGTCACCCTAGAAAGAGGAGACAATCCAAGGCTGGCATACATTAAGATATCTCACATCTATGTGTGTGGGAGCTTGGATCATGATTGAATTTATTTTAGAAACATAAGATAAAATATCACTACCAGATCCTTTCTATGGAGGGCAAAGTTGAGTCAGGGAGAGCCAGTCATGCAGCCAACAGGTGGCTGGGCTGGGATCTGAACTTCTGTAGCCTTGTACTCAACCATTATTCTTAATATCCTCAGTAAAATAGTCAAGCACTCTACCATTCACCAGGCATGAAGAGACAACTAGAAAAGAAGGTTCTCATTTTTTTACTTTGTTGTCTTGTACACCATATTTTTCATGTACTTGAGGATTGATCCATTAAAAGCACACAGAAATCTCCTTAATGGATTAGGAACAAAAATTTGAACTTGTCCAAGCTAAGTCACATTGGGATCCTTCACAAAAGGTGTCCCAATGACCAGAGCTGGAACGTGTTCTCTTTATTTTCTTGTCTATGAGGTTTTCTCTAAGCTAAGGATGGCCTCCACCTATCAGAAATGCTGCCCCAGGAAAATTTCAAATGGCTTCAGGCATAAGAGTCAGCTTTGTGGGACTCAACTTGATTTCCAGTGGAAATAATTTATCTTTGGCCCTGATTCACAGACTGAGTGGCTCCCACTCGTGAACCCTTCTCTTCAACTCAGACATCCAATAAAACTGGTAATTAAAGTCATGTAATCATTTAAAGAGTTAACCTCTAATTAAGATTGCTTAATTCTGAATCCCAGTTAATGCTATTTCAAACATCTTAACTAATGTTGTCCCAACTCTAGTTACAAGAGTAAAAAAATATTCAGCTCTATTTTACATCTTACAGAAAAGAGGAGGAAGGTTTCTCCTACCATAAAAAACAAAAACAAAAACAAAAGACAAACAAACAAACAAAAACCTCCCCTAAACCCAAAAGAAGAAGCTTGGGGACAGAGAACTGTTTAGAACTTTCTAGCTTCAGACCACAGACTTTGTGGTAAAGATGACAGAACTCCCCAGTACCTTCCTCAAAAGAGGACTTTTTTTTTAATTGTTTTTCAATGTTTTTTATTTATTTTTGGGACAGAGAGAGACAGAGCATGAACGGGGGAGGGGCAGAGAGAGAGGGAGACACAGAATCGGAAAGAGGCTCCAGGCTCCGAGCCATCAGCCCAGAGCCTGACGCGGGGCTCGAACTCACGGACAGCGAGATCGTGACCTGGCTGAAGTCGGACGCTTAACCGACTGCGCCACCCAGGCACCCCAGAAGAGGACTTTTTATAAGAGCTTCCATTTGCTTCCCATTCTTTACTTAACCACACAGGTTAGGGGTCTTGTAAGCCTTCTGCAACCAGGAGCCCTGATGCAATCCCTTCCTGGGGACTGGGCAGAGCACTTGGGTGCCAGGCAGGAGTTCTGTGCATTTGGGGCAATAGCTTGCCATAGAGATCACTAGCAGCCAGTGCCCTGACTCAGTCAGGATAAATGACAAGGAAAGTCAGCGTGATTGTGCTCACCTGAGGACTACACTATTCCTGTGCTCTTGAATTCTTGAAACTCTGGTCATGACATCCAACATGTCTGTGCCTTTGTTTATCTGTCTCTTCTCTCTCTCTCTCTCTCTCTCTCGGATATTTACCCTCCATTCTAGGCTGACACAAGAACATCACCAGATATGCCATGGAGGAATGTGGCACTGAATGAGCAGCTGAAATGAAGAAGCATGGAATGAAGAAGTAAGGAAATGATTGGGAATGGTATGTTGGGATGGGGTTGGACACATTGGGAGACAACGAAGAACCATTGAGGATTCTGAATACCCCTAGCCTAGAAAAATGCCTAACCCTACTATTCGCCTGTCAACACAATGTATTACAATTATAAAAGTTTAGTTTGACTTTGTATGAGAACAACAGATCAGTTCACACCTGAGAAGCACTTACTTCTAATGCTTAAGTATGACAGATACAATTACAGAAATCACTAGATACGATGGTGATGGTCCGTTTCATGGGTCAGCTTGACTAGGCTACACTCCTAGTTATTCAATCAAATGTGAAGCTAGATGTTGCTGTGAAGGTATTTTGTAGATGTGACATATATAGATACAGAGATAGAGATAGAGATAGAGATAGAGATAGATAGAGATAGAGATAGAGATAGAGATAGAGATAGAGATAGATAGAGATAGATACTATCTAATAAAGGAGTTTATCCTGGATAATGTGGGTGGGCCTGACCCAAGGATCTGGAAGAAGAAAGTCAGACAGTGGACTATAGTCAGCCCTTGCTGGGTAGATTCCAGCCTGTCCTACCTGTCTGCCCTTTGGATGTCAGACTAGTCTAGCCAGTCCTGATGATAATATAAGCCAATTCTTTGCAATAAATATCTTTATATATGTGTATGCCACACTGGTTCTGTTTCTCTGATGTAACCCGCACTGATACAATATGCATCAAATTAAATTTATTGTATTGTTGTAGTATTGCATTTTTTATATAATTCAGTGTCCTCTTTTTCTTCCTTTCCTCCCTCCCTCCCTCCCAGTCTTCCCCTCCTCCTCTTCTTCCCTCTCCTCCCCTCCCCTTTTCCTCTCCTCCCCTCCCCTCCCCCTCTTCCTTTTCCTCTTCCTTCCTCTCCTCTTCCTCCTCCTCCTCCTCCTCTTCTGTCTTCCATCTTTGACTTTGTAGAAAAGTAACTCCTGGGGGCGCCTGGGTGGCGCAGTCGGTTGGGCGTCCGACTTCAGCCAGGTCACGATCTCGCGGTCCGGGAGTTCGAGCCCCGCGTCGGGCTCTGGGCTGATGGCTCAGAGCCTGGAGCCTGTTTCCAATTCTGTGTCTCCCTCTCTCTCTGCCCCTCCCCCGTTCATGCTCTGTCTCTCTCTGTCCCAAAAATAAATAAAACGTTGAAAAAAAAAATTAAAAAAAAAAAAAAAAAAAAGAAAAGTAACTCCTGAGTGGCAGGTCACCTTCTTTTCTGGTCCCAAAGGAAGCTTTGGGACCAAGCTTTGGGAACAATCTAGAAGGTTCATTGTACTAACACTTTGCCAGAGGTTGTCCCCAGCTCGTCGCAGGCTGAAGTCTTTCCACGGCTGTCTGCAGCTTTATGTGATCTCACAATCCAATTCACCCAGAAAGGTCAATGTCAATCCAGACCTTTCTTTGTCCAAGTTCACAAAACAGCGGGACAGAAAGTTTCTCATCCTTCCCATGATCACCGCATCCTTAAAAGATAGGATCTGCCTCCTGAGCCTCCACCTGGACCCAAGGGTCATGCTGAATGTGGCAGCTGTCCTGGGTCACCACCATCTGAGTCACCCTTGCCGGGCCTCCCCTAATGGACCCTCTAGTGCTGTATCCGCATGACTGGGATCAGTGCACGTAAGCAGATACTGGCCGGTCCAGCGGGGTCCTGAGAGCCAGCACTTACAAATGGGCCCACCCCCTCCTGTCACCCCACCCTGGGCACAAGCCTGAGGCCTCACCCCACAGCCTTCTTACAAACAGCCTGCCTGGGTTTCAGAGCCATATTACCTCAGTCCAAAGACCGTATTTCTGTAAACCTGAGACAAACCTATTTTCATAGTTTAACGTTTCTGAAATTGGTAGTTTTCTTGTAAATGAGTACATTTTACGGGTTTTGCCTCTGTGTTTGCTTTTTTCTTTAAGCCACTAGTTTCTATACATCCTCTTTTGCTCCCCACCCAAAAAGCTGTTAACACGTTGTTTCAGTTATAGTCAAAAGCATCTTAGGATTGACACTTCCAGAAAAGATGGAAGCTCACTAAGGAGGGAGAGCTCCATCCCAAGAGTCCCAACAGCCCTGATACAAACAGCCACCATCCCTGTGAGTCACTCCGATAAGCCCCTCCTTGGTCTAGGTCCCCTCAGGTCCTCGTTAACTCCAGGAAACTCTGACCTCAGACCGAGCCGCCGCCTTGCCATCGCCCTATCTCTCTACTTAGATTTGACACGCTTCATTCTGTCGTTGTGTGTCAAACCACAGCCACACGTGTAGTACAAGTTTCATCTCAGAAGTTCAATTTAGATACCATGGCAGAATCTCTCCTGACTGTTCTATTAAGGCGCACCTCACAGAGCCTGTTTGCCCGTGGAGCCTTTGGTGGCCTACGAGTCCTTGCTTGTTGACATGCCTCTGGCTTCCTCGCTTCTCCCAAGATTAACTCATTCCCGAAGCTATCTGCTTTAGACAGTCACCGTTCGGTAGGGACACCGAGACCGCACTGTTTCTTGTCTACATGGACGCACTCTAAGAATAAAACGGTAAGCTATTCATAGTCCTGAGAAGACAACGTGCATACGTCAGAACTGTCCAGGATAAACCGGGACCTATGAATTCTCCCCAAGCATAAGCCACCATGGACAGACAAACACTTTGCTCCTGGTCCCGTCATGGATTCCTTGCAGCCCATAGATTGGACCTACTCGCTCTTGGATTACAGGCTTTTCTTTGATCCAAAGAGGCTGGTCAGGATGGTGTGGCCATACAGAAAACAACATGGCTGTTGGGGTCTGAGGCACAAAAATAATAAATACCATTAAATGATCATTACCACGTGCCCGTGAGCCAAGTGCCATAAGTTCCCGACTTTATGAAGTACACGCTTATTCCTTTCTTTTGAAGAGAGGGTATATCATTTGGGCAAGATCATTCAGATGGGGGGTGATGGAAACAAGATAACACCCACCCTCCAGAGACCAGCCTGTAAGCTCTGTACCTTTCCTTTCCCTGCCCCAAGGGATTCCTTTCTTCCTTCGGGTTATGTATCTCAGCAGAGAATGTGAAGAACCAGGATGTAAGAGAGTCGCCCTCAGAATGGGGCTGAGGATGTGGCTGGTATTCAGAAAAATAGGTGTCTCCACCTACACTGAAGCTACACAATTATAGACTTTGATCTAGAGCAGAGGTCAAGAAACTTTATAAAAGGCCAGTACGTAAGTATTTTAGGACTGGAAAGCCATATGGCTTCTATTGCAACCACTTGGTGTGCCATTGTGGGATGAAACCAGCCACGGACAATACATAAATGTGGCCGTTTCCAAAAAAATAATAAAATAAAATAAAACAACAAAAAACTTTATTTACAGAACCTGACTAACTTGAAAGGCTAAACCATAAATTTCACAGTCCGGCAGCCAGCCTCCTCAGGTCAAGACTTCAAGGACAAAGTTGTCTCTGAAAATGCTTCTGAGAAAATGCGCTCAAGTTCTCTGAAGGTCGTAGGGACAGGGGTGCCACACCGCTAAGGGGGCTAGCAGAGCAGAGAAGGTTCCAAGTATAGAAAGGCCCTTGCCCCTGCCGCCCTCCAACCTGGGAGAGGAACTCACAATACCAAAATAAGTCGGCTTGTTTATAAAAGGAGAACATCATTAATCTACAAATGACCAAGTAACAATTTCCAGGGGGGCTTCCTAAAACTTTCCTTGTTAATTCAAAATATCCTAGCAACAACTTCCACGAATCAGGCTCCACTATCAGGAAGGCACAACAGCACTAATGAAAGGCTTAATGATTAAACTGAACTTCTAGAGTCAAATGTTCTGGTTTTTTTCCTAATGATATAGGAAGGAGTTTTCAGAGGGTTTCAGGGGGCTAAGAAATGCACTTTGCAGGGGAAAAAAAGATAACCAAAGTTTCCTACTAACAAATGTAGGACAAACATATTCGAATGGCACATTCTTTTTTTAAGGGGTATTTATTTATTTTGAGAGAGAGAGAGAGAGAGAGAGAGAGAGAGCAGGGGGATGAGCAGAGAGAAGAGAGAGGGAATCCCAACCAGGCTCGCTCAAACCCACAAACCATGAAATCATGACCTGAGCCGAAATCAAGAGTCAGATGCTTAGCCAACTGAGCCACCCAGGTGCCCCTAAATGTTACATTCTTAACTTCCCAGTCTTGAGATTGAGGAGGCTCCAAATCAAATGGGAGAAGGGGCAGCCAAAGAAAAATTTGCTCTGTCTGGGAAATTAAGGAAGCCTACAGCTCTTGTGGAGATCCAGGGACTGGAAGTCTGAACCCCACTCAAGTGCCAGAGAAGTAGTAGAACCGTAACCAAGGGTTGTAAAGCTGTGTGCAAACCTCGCGAGTTTGACACCAGCGTAAGAGTTAAATGTTTTTACTTGAACTTACTAATAAAAGAGTCATGATCCAAACCATTGTTGATGAGTTCGAAAAGTATCCAAATGCACCTAGATGTGCTTCTGAATTCTTTTAGAACAAGACAGAATCAAAGATGTCTAAGATGTTCTCTCACCCTTTCCTGGTTCCCTTATTCTTCTCACCAGAGGCTATTACTTGTTTCTTATGTAAATTTTGCAGATGTCTCTGGATATACAGCCATATGTGGATGTTCCTTAAAAAGAAAAAAAAATGACGGTATGTGTTACACATTTTCTAGCTCCTCTTTTTTTTTTTTTCTCATTTAATGGTATCTCTTGAAGCTCCTTCCATCCACCACTTTATTTTTTTTTTTAACGTTTATTTATTTTTGAGACAGAGAAACACAGAGCATGAACGGGGGAGGGTCAGAGAGAGGGAGACACAGAATCGGAAACAGGCTCCGGGCTCTGAGCTGTCAGCACAGAGCCCAACGCGGGGCTCGAATTCACGGACCGCGAGATCATGACCTGAGCGGAAGTCCGCCGCTTAACCGACTGAGCCACCCAGGCGCCCCTCCATCCACCACTTTATATAGAACTGCCTTTTTCTTGTCTTGTCTAGTATTCAATTGTATGAATGTGTCATAATTTATTTATGGACATTTTGGGCTTTTACAAACTTTACTACCAAACAATTGCTTCCATAAATATCTTTATACAGATATAATTTTTTGTATATTTTGTCAGTAGTATAAATTCTTAGGAGCAAAATTTCCCAGGTCAAGTGAGTATGTATACGTTTAAAATTTAACAGATTTTACTCCATTTCTCTCTTGGAGGTACCCTGATTTTTATTTCCAATAGCAAAGTATGAGAGTGCATATTTGACTTCAAAATTTTTCTTGAATCTTCGACTTCTAAATTTTTATTGACAATATTATATATAATAAAAGTCTGGCTGTAGTTTTAATTTACATTTACCTTATGGTAAGAATTACTATTTGAACCACTCTTTATAGATTTAATAGCTCTGTGCATTTTACTTTCTGTTAAGGTGCCTAACGCTTGCTTTTGATTCTTAGCTCCTTAGTCTTTCACTAAGTCTTTCCTGTTGATTACCAGGAGCTCTTAACATGCTAAGGAACGTTAGCATGGGGGGCACTTGGATGGCTCAGTCGGTTAAGTGTCTGACTCTTGATATAGGCTCAGGTCATGATCTCACAGTTTATGAATTCTAGCCCCATATTGGGCTCTATGCTGACAGCATGGAGCCTGATTTAGATTCTCTCTCCCTCTGCCCCTCTTTCCCTCTTCCTCTCTCCCTCTCAAAAATAAATAAATAAACAAACACTTTTTTAAAAAAAGAAAATTGTTTTGAGCCTATTATATAGTTGCAAATATTTATTTTCCAAATTGTGGTTTGTATTTTTACTTTCTGGTCTTTTATTTTTTTGTCCTGTAGCAATTTTCAACTTTTATCTATTTAAATTTATCTGTTTTCTCTGAATTTTGAGACCTTATCATTCTTAGAAAAACCTTCCCTACTATCCCATCATAAATATAAATTTTCCTATACCATTTATAGTATTTTATGGTTTTAGCATTAACTTTTAAAACTCTTATGAATCTAACATTTATTTTGGTATAAAGTGTAAGATAGAAACCCAGCTTCTTCCTTTTAATTCAGATCAGTATCTACCCATCATTCAGTAATTCAGATTTTGCTCACTGGTATATCTTTCATCATATATAAAATCCTACATGGATTTGAGCTATAGTTGGACTTTCTCTTCTACACACTGTTCTCATTATTTTTATTCTTTATAATAAGTGTGATGTCTAGTATAGCTAGCTCTCTTTCATTATTTTCTTGTATAATTTTTCCTGGAAATTATGTTTATTTTTATCTACATGAAACCCTAGATTTATTTTTAAAAGATGGGCTCATGTTAACTCTATTTCCTAAATTCTTGTATGTTTGAAAGTGTGTGTTATATTTATATGGTAATAGTAGTTTGGCCGGGTATAAAATTCTGAGGTCACTTTTTTTTTTTAACCTTAGGAATATTATAAACACTATTCCAATCTCTTGTACCATAAATATGTATAAATATTTAATATGTATATACACACACATATATATAATTCATGGTATAGTCTCTTATATACATGCAGGAGGAGGGATGAGAGGAGAGAAAGATGGAGAGAGAAAAGAACCCTTAGGCCAGTTTTGACTTTTTATCCTTTTTAAGGGTGGATTGGATGTTTTTACCTGGATTTCCAAAACAATATTCTTTATCTTTAAAGTTCAATAACTTTATTTGTCTAAGTCTTATTGTTGGATTGTTCTGTGTTCATTTTTTCTCCCTTTGGCACTATAGATCTACAGATTCAAGTGTTATTTTCCTTGTGAAAATTTTAAAAATTATTTATTTAGAGGCACCTGGTTGGTTCAGTCAGTAGAGCATGAAACTTTTGATCTTGGGGTTATAAAGTGTGAGTCCATATTGGATATAGAGATTACTTAAAATGAAAATCTTTTAAAAACAAATTTAAAAATATAAGTTATTTATTTAGATGATTTTATTTGTTCCTTTAATTCAGCTTTCTTTTTTGGACACACTGATAATATGTGGGCCAGATATTCTTTTATTCTTTACTTTTTCTAGTCCTTTTAACTCTTTGTTCATTTCTTTTTTATTTTGCTTGTGTATTTTAATCTCTCCCCATCTTTCTTGCTGTATTTTCAACAAGGCCATTTTACTTCATGCTCTTGGAAGTGTGGCCCTTGTTTTGGTGATGATTTTATTTTTCTTTCTTCATGCCATGCCCAAGGTTTGCCAGCTCAATGTTTTTTTCTTTAATTTTCTTTTTAAAGTTTACTCATTTTTGAGAGACAGAGTGTGAATGGCGGAGAGGCAGAGAGAGAGGGAGACACAGATTCTGGAGGAGGCTCCAGGCTCCAAAATGTGAGCACAGAGCCACATGCAGGGCTCAAACCCATGAACCATGAGATCATGAATGAGATGAAGTCAGACGCAGAACTGACTGAGCCACCCAGGCGTCCCTGCTTGCTCAATGTTTTATCTCTTTGGGTTGCCTTGCTTTATCTTCCCTGAATATTTATAACCTTTCTTAACGTGATTTTTTAAAAATTATAAACCGGGGCGCCTGGGTGGCGCAGTCGGTTAAGCGTCCGACTTCAGCCAGGTCACGATCTCGCGGTCCGTGAGTTCGAGCCCCGCGTCAGGCTCTGGGCTGATGGCTCAGAGCCTGGAGCCTGTTTCCGATTCTGTGTCTCCCTCTCTCTCTGCCCTTCCCCCCGTTCATACTCTGTCCCTCTCTGTCCCAAAAATAAATAAACGTTGAAAAAAAAAATTTAAAAAAATAAAATAAAATAAAAATTATAAACCACAACTTCATTGTTAGTTGTTATTAACCACAAGTTTATTATTACTACTTTTGTTGTTGTTATTTCCATAGCAATATATTTTGTCAAAATTTTCAGCTGTTTTGTAGCAACATTCTTCTGGTGAGTGTATGACATTTAGAAAGTAAAAAAAAAAAAAATTGCATTTTTACAGCACCAGTTTAAAACCTTAAGTGCCATTTGTGTTTCTTTATCATATTTTTATCCATTAATTTATTTGCAAATATTTATCGGCTGTACTATGTGTTACGCATCAGGCTAGGTTCTAGGGAAATACTAGCAAATAAAACAGAGAAGACCCTTGATTTATGGACCTGTGTTATATCTTATGTTGTTTGTCAAAAATTTACATGAAAAATAAAAGTAGTCACGTGTAAACATACAATTATATTTGAAACTTATGATAATCTTGTCCCTGTCCTCCCAATTCTCTCTGTTCTCAACAGGCAATGCACACATACCAGAAATGAGTATTAATTAATTAGCATTATGAAACAATTGTACACAAGAAAATGAAAGCAACTTTATGAGCTCCGGTCTTTCAGATCAAGTAAAAAAGTAATGTCCATGACCAAGTTTTATTTCAAGCCTAAATTAGTAGGCTCCCTTACCAACATCATGTTAAACTCAACATTAACAATCATATGTTTCATTATTAACACAAAGCAAATTATCAAGAAATATATATTTTAAATCCCTACCCTTCTCTGCTTGTTGACTCCGAGTTGTGCTACAAAGGTCTACCATTCTTTTGATTTTCTTCTAACAGAATCACACCCTTACTTTGAGATTTATCTCCAGGTTTTTGATGACAAAGGCAGTGCCTTAGTATGTCTAACAGCACATAAACTATAGCACCATTACCACAAAGTACAGAGACATACTTGTAGAAGAACGGACTCTCCCTGTTAAATGTATGCAACTGGCTGGACATCCCAGCAATTTATTGAAAAAATTAATAGGTCCTCTATGTGACATTAAATAGCCTTTTAACAACAGTGCACTTAGATCCCACACCATCTCACGCAATATAAATAGCACTGAATTGCCTCACAATCAAATAAGGATTTGTCTTCCATTTCAATTTAAATTACTCTGAAAGATAAGCAAACCTAAAAAGCTAATGGAGAAATAAATCCCGATCTATTAGGTTTTCTTTGACACGTACGCAACCCCAGTTGTCTTTGGGAAAATCAAGTCACATTATTTATTCGTAGTTTCCATATACCAGTCATTAAGGCATTCTTGGTAAATAGTGTTAAGTGGAATAAGATAAAGTCATAATATTGTCACAAGTGTGCACAAAGAGAGAAGAATTGGATGTTTCCAGAGTGAGAAACACTTCCTGTGCTGTGAAGAATGAAGGAGACTATGAGGGAGAATACACCATAATATTTGGAGTTAGCAAGGAAGATGACTGATGGAGCACAAGTCTTGTGGCTCCAAATGTGTTTGTAGAACCAAACACCTGCTTGTGCACTGCAGTGAAGACATTCATAGTGGGAGAGACCCAGAGACAGAGAAGGTGGAGGTTATTTTAATAGCCACTCCAATGTATGTACTATAAAGTCAATAATAAAGGGATGAAAACCTACAGCAATGAGGGCCCCACATTATACCCATCTCGTGGACTCAATCGACAATTTTTCTTCTCTTCCCCTTTATTCAACAATGACAGGAACAATAGGGAAGGAGAAGAAGAGGAAGAAGGAGAAGAAGAAGAAGAAGGAGGAGGAGGAGGGGCGGAAGGAGGAGGAGGAGGAAAGAAAGCAAAAGCAAAAGCATAGAGAGAGTGACAACACAAGATGGAAATGGCAGATAGTCAAGTGGGTGGAAATTGGCAAATTACTGTGAATGCCTTGACATGAGGTTCAAGAAGATACAGAGGTGAGTAAGACGGACACAACTGATGGAAAGAGAGAACAAGGAAGAACCAAATGGTTCAAATAATTGTGGCAGGCCGTAGCAGCGTCCTCATATTATACATTCTTGCCTGTTGCTATGCTACCTGTCCCCACCCTTGAGAGGGGTGCAGACCCACTCCCCCCATTGACGTTGGACCTGGCCAAGCGTGTGACTTGATTTGGCCACTGTGAAGTAAGCAGACTTAACCTTTGCCCTATCCCGATAGATAACACAGAAGCCTTTGTTCAACCGACTCTTGCTTTTTTTTTTTTTGTCCCTCTGTAACAAGAATGGTATGTCCCAGGGCAGAGTCTATCAGCTTGGACCCTGGAACGAGACGGGAAATCAGTCGCAGAAACCCACACCCTATATAAAATGAGGACCATTCCCGTTTTCTCTGATTGGATCCAAGGACGGGAAGAGCACTAAGGGGTTTAGTGGGAAGAGTTTGGGTACAAGTGGCAGGGCTGGAAGCAGACTTTAACAGATTGCCAAGTGATCGGGAGGTGTTGATGTGAAGAGAGCGTGTCTGAAATGCCCTTGAGAAGTGTGGCTGTGAAAATGAGTAAAGTGAAATGGTAGTAGCCGTGGCGATGTAGGGTCCATGGGAGGGTTATGGCTTTCACGCCTGCTTTTGTTTCTGAAAGATGAGAGAGGCCCAAACAAGCTTATATGCTGATGGGAAGGAGGCAGAAGTGAGAAAGAGGATTAAGATATTGTGTGCAAAGGAAATAAGAAGGCAGTGCACGCTCTGGGAACCAGTCCACAGGCAGATGGATCCTCCTTTGATAGGACAGTGAGGGACAAGCTGACGAGAGAAATAGATGGTGTGCTAGGCTTTAATGAGAGCCCAGCTGAGGCAGGTGATTAAAAGATTATGAATTCATAATGATTCTAATCTGTCTAATTGTGTGATTCCCCCCGCCCCCGGTAGGGCTTAATTTTGGGGCTAGATATGAGCTGGAGAATGAAAGTGATTGGGTCTGCTCTGGATTGGGATTTTGTTCAGACAGAATGGACATATGGAGGTATGCATGCTTGCAAAAGAATCTAAGCCTCAATGGAGAAGGCACTCTTAACTGGAGGTATGCAAACCGAAAGGAAGAGAGGCTAATTGATGGAGAGAATGGAGAGACACCAAGATTGCCACTCATGCTTTGATGCCATGTTGCAAGGGAGCTACTCGAGCAGAGGAGCCAGGACAGTAAAAGGGTCACCTTGGGAGAATTCGCTGCTTTGACTGGTGATTCCCGACATGGCGCCGCCTCTGCTAGGAAGCTTCAGAGCTGGAGAAGGGTAGTGGGTGACGGTGGTGGAAAGGTTGAGGTCACTGGGAAAGAGAAGTTCAGCAACGAGAGGCCAGGAGTTTGAGTTGAGACGCAGAGGGAGACTGTATACCAGTTGCCCAGGTTTTTGGGGATTAAAGGGGAGTGAAGGCAATAGTAAATGGTTGACATGGGGAGGAAGAAAGGGAAGGATAGAAAAGCAGACGGAGACTCAAAGAATCAGAAGTTCGAGGGGAAAAGCAGGAGGATAATCATGTGGAAGGTAGCAGGGGTGAGTCACATTCACCTCTCAGTGGGGCGTGTGGAAGAATGCCCAGGGATTGCTATAACCAGGATTTTTCTCTGCTCCAGCCCACACACCGAGGGACCCGTGGGAGTCTCCAACACGCCATCCTCTACTAGGGCAAATGTGGCAGATGGCTGTGCTTCCTGTTCGCTCACGCCTCAGAGTTCACGCCAACAGGGTCCTCAGGTCAGTGGACTATAAAACCACAAGTGCGGAATGATGTCTACAGGTCCCCAACTCTGCCTCCCAGATTCCTGAGTATGAGGTGGCTCGAACAGGGGGAGGTTCTCAATCTTCAGGGTGAGCAAGAATCGACTTAGTTACACTTTTGTAACTTGCCAGGCTCCTATTCCAGAGGCTGAAATTCAGAAGGGCTGAGCGCGCGCGCGCACACACACACACACACACACACACAAACAGCTTGGCATTTTTAACCAGCACTCCCCGTGATATAAACGGGGGTACATGGACCACACTTTGATAAAGGCTGGAGTAGGGAAGGGAACAAAGACTCATTTGAGAATCTGTCAAGCATTAACGTCATATGGTCATGGGTGAACCATATCCCTTCCCTGAGTCATGCATACAACTACATACTGGTAAGGGACAGGCTTCTCTTGTTAACACAGCAAAGCCCAAACAATCCTTCTTAAATTAGATAGAGCTTTATTTCTCTTTAATATCAAAGAAGAATGGAGGAGGAAAGAAAAGAAGAATGGAGGAAGGCAATGCAGAGTCGGTCCGTAGCAGTGGAGAACCCAGCTCCTTCCACTTGTCTGCTTACCATTCCAGCACTAGTTTTCCAGCTCCGGCCCTCATATCTGAATTGGATTCCAAGGTTAGAAAGCAGAGAAGACTATGAAACAAGAAAAAGGAAAGAAATTGTCAATTATACCTGAGTAAAACTGAAATTTGAAGAACAGAAAGAATGGACAGGATAGAAGGAAGAGTGGAATAGAAGGAGGGAGGGAAGGAGGGGAAAAGGGAGGGAGGAAGGAAGGGAGGAAGGGAAGGAGGGAGGAAGGGAGGAAGGAAGGAAGGAAAGGGAGGGAGGAAGGAAGGAAGGAAAGGGAGGGAGGAAGGAAGGAAGGAAAGGGAGGGAGGAAGGGAGGGAGGAAGGAAGGGAGGAAGGAAGGGAGGGAGGGGGGAGGGAGGGGGAAAGGGAGGGAAGAAGGAAGGAAGAGAAAAAACCCTTGTTGCTCCCTTTCTTTTAAGAATCCTTGCTGGGGTACCTGGGTGGCTCAGTTGGTTGAATGGTTGACTCTTGGTTTAGGCTCAGGTCATGATCTCTCGGTTCATGGGTTTGAACCCTACATCGGGCTTTGTGCTGGCAGCACAGAGCCTGCTTGGGATTGTCTCCCTCTGTCTCTGTCCCTACCCTGTTTCTCTCTCTCTCTCTCTCTCTCTCTCTGTCTCTTTCTCCGTCTCTCTCTCTCTCTCTTTCAAAATAAATAAATAAACTTTAAAACAAAACAAAGAAGCTGTGCTAAAGTCTCCCACATCTCATCACCCTACATTTCACTTGCACAGCCAGCTGCAAAGAAGAATGAGAAATACAGGTGTTGGCAATGGAACCAGTAAGAAATCAAGATTCTTGCACTAAAAAAAGAACGGAGACTGGATATTGGGAGACTAGCCATATCTGCTTTGTCGTTGTGAAACCTACTGTACTGTCATTGGCTGTTAGGTACTGTAATTGGCTGGCTCAAACAACAGAAATTTACGGTCTCACAATTCTGAGAGCTAGAAGTCCGATATCAGGGGTCCATATTGGTTCCTTCTGAGGGCTCTAAGGGAGTATCTTCATGCTTCTCTCTGAGCTTTTGATGGTTTGCTGGTAATTCTAGAAGTCCTTGGCTGACGCAGCACCCCAATCTCTGTCTCTATCTTGATGTGGTATTTTCCCTGTGTTTGCCTCAATGTCCAAATTTCCTATTTTTATAAGGACACAGTCATATTGGATTAGGGCCCATCCTGCCGACCTCATCTTAACCTGATCATCTGCAGACTCTATTCCCAGAACAGGTACTGAGTGTTAGGAGCGACTTCACACCTTTTGCAGGGATACAGTTCAACCCATAACACCTACTCGGTAAGGTTCGCAGAGCCCTGCCACCCAGCCTCTCCAACCTATATTCTCTCATCTTTGCCCCTTAGGCTACTTCTAGTCCATGTCTACGACTTTCATCTCTGCTGGTTTATCATACCCGATCCCTGGCCCTGGAAACTAGAATCTCCGCAGCCACCTCTTCTTTTTCCTCTGTGTTCGTTTCAGGGATTCAGACCCAGATGGTCTTTATAGCTCACTCTGCAACCTGCTTCTTTCTCCTTCAAGACACAGCTGGGTCTGAGACCCTGACAGCCCGCCCGCACTTAGTAGCCCTCGGTCTTCAACTAACCTGGCCGTGAACCCTCATGGCTCAGACCCTCGGCATCCACAGATACTTCTGGCCTGTTTGTACTGTGGTCTGTAGTACTGCCTCACAGCTGCCCTTCTCAACACCTGCTCAGTTCAAAGAAAGAGAACGCGACACCATGGTTGGTAGAAAGGATTTTTTTTTCACACCCGATTAAATAGCTCCTACTTGAAATAAAAAAGTCTTTATTTTTAGGGGCGCCTGGGTGGCTCAGTCGGTTAAGCGTCCAACTTCAGCTCAGGTCACGATCTCGCGGTCCGCGAGTTCGAGCCCCACGTCGGGCTATGGGCTGATGGCTCAGAGCCTGGAGCCTGCTTCCGATTCTGTGTCTCCCTCTCTCTCTGCCCCTCCCCCGTTCATGCTCTGTCTCTGTCTCAAAAATAAATAAACGTTAAAAAAAAATTAAAAAAAAAAAGTCTTTATTTTTATTCACTTTTTAAATGTTTATTTTTGGGGGGGTAGAGAGAGAGAGAGAGAGAGCAGGGGAGGGGCAGAGGGAGAGGCAGACAGAGAATCCAAAGCAGGTTCCACGTTCTCAGCACAGAGCCCAATGTGGGGTTGAACCCCCGAACTGGGAGATCCTGACCTGAGCCAAAGTCGGACTATTAAGCGACTGCGCCACCCAGGCGCCGCTGAAATAAAAATGTCTTTACCCTTGGCTCCCCCAACTGGCTGCTGGAGTGGATCATATTGTCTCCAACAACAGAAGATGGTGCCAGGGAGGGATAAAGGAGTTGATACACTCCATATTCGGCTTCCATTCACACAGTGTCTGAAAATAAGGGGTTGAGAGGAAAACAGGGCAGTGCAGAGAATCTGTGAAGAAAGAATTGCCTTTACATTAAATATTTTTCAAGGTTTTCTGGGAAGCATCAATAGCTTGTTAAATATTCAGCAGAGAAATCTCCATCGGACTGTTACCCAGCGTAACAACAAAAGGGATGGCTGGTTTTACAATCTCTGCCATGGTGGGAAGGGGATAAGGGGCCACAGAGCTGGGATCATTTATCAGAAGAAAAAAAAAAAAAAACCAGCGGCTTCCAGCAAAAGGTTCACAGATGCTGCCTCCTAATTAAATTTTTTTTTTAATTTTCGAATACAATTTTACAGACTCTATACCTGCAAATGAATGCCTGACACCACATGGTGTCTCCCAGTGCACTGGGAAGGGAACAGCCAGGGCAGTTTTTGATGGCTTATGCCTCACTCCGTGCCCTTCATCTGCTCTGTGTTGCCAGCAGCCAGAGATGGGAAGTTAAATTAAAATAAAACACTAGATGTCCTGTATGGGTTTCGAAGTTGTCTGGGCCGCAAAATGCGATTGTGTTCCTTAAAATGGCAGAAGTCGAGGCGCCTGAGTGGCTCAGTCCGGTCAGCGTCTGACTTTTGATTTCAGCGCAGGTCACGATCTCGGGGTTCATGACATCGAGCCCCACGTTGGGCTCTATGCTGACAGCATAGAGCCTGTTTGGGATTCTCTCTCCCCACCCCCTCTCACACTGCCCCTCTCCCCCGCGTGTTCTGTCTCTCTCTTGCTCTCAAAATAAATCAATAAACTTTTTTTAAAAAATGGCAGAAGTTTCGGATGCCACCTCTGTTGCCTCTAAGGATAAGGAGTCGGTAAATTTAGACAGACCCGGGGCCATGAGTCCGGGGACTGTCAAACGTGGCATTGTCAGTGCCATTCAAAGGGAAGTTGTAGAAAGAACAAGGGCAAGTGTGGGAAATTCATAGCGCCTTCCATTCTTGGCCAAAATGTACTTTTCCCCTGAGCCCAGATGTGACCTTCATATTCTCAGAACGACACTTTGCAGCCACTAATAGCAGATCAGAACTTGCAGCTTCAGTTGAATGCGTTTGTCATTCTTTGTCTACGGGGTTAGTTTCACGGAGGAAGCAAGCTGGGACCAGGATTTAAAATAGCCAAGAAGAGAATTAACTACCTTTCCTTAGGATGTAAAATAAGAACAAGGTAACTTGTTTTGAGGTGAGGGCTTCTGTTCCCTAAAATCTATTTACTTTGAGAGAGAAAGAGAGAGCACAAGCACGGAAGGGGCAGAAAGAGAGAGAGAGAGAGAGAGGAGAATCTCAAGCAGCCTTCATGCAGTCAGCACAGAGCCCGACACAGGGCTCGAACTCACAAACTGTGAGATCATGACCTGAGCCGAAATGAAAAGTCAGACACTTAGCCAACTGAGCCAGCCAGATACCCCTGCATATATACACACACACACATATATATATATATACACACATATATATATATACACACATATATATATACATACAATAAATAATATATACATATATATACATATATATACATACAATAAATAATGTATATATATGCAATAAATAATGTATATAGTGTGTATATACATTATATATACATATATATGTATATATGTATATTATATATACATTATATATATAATATATATATATACACACACACACACGCATTGTTTATTGCTTAGAGTTTTCACTTGGTTTTTAAAGATGGCCATTCTAAAAGGGCACCTAAAGTTTTTGAGAGACAGTCAATGTACCTTATTCATATGATTCAAAACCCCAAGGGTGTGAGCAGCGTGGGCCAATACTCCCATCCGGGAGGCCCAGAACAATCAGGGCATTTCAATGCAAGATGCTCTAATCATTAAATGAAGGTGCATACTGAAGTTCGTGAGTTCGAGCCCCGCATGGGGCTCTGTGCCGACAGCAAGGAGCTTGCTTGGGATTCTCTCTCCCTCTCTCCCTCCCCCTCTCCCGCTTGCTCTCTATCACTCTCAAAATAAACAAACATAAAAACTTAAAATTTTTTTTCTGAAAATAAAACTCTCATAAACGCGTCGTGAACACTTTTCAAATTACAAGACAATGAGAAATAAGGAAACAAAGCTTACTATCTAGAAATCCAGAGGCAATTAATTTTAAGCATTTTTTTTTTGCATACGTGGCTATCTACACACACATGTGATCACGCTCTGTATACGGGTTTGTGTTTTTGCACTAGAATGTTATTGCATTTGTATTAGGATATTTTGTGTATGTGTGTTAGAATGCTTCCGCGTTTTTAAAAAAGTCTTCAGTTTTAACAATGCATCATTTTTCCTTATCTAAGAATGTAGCACAATTTAATCTTTCATTCTCACTAAATACGTGTGGAGTACCTACTATGTGCCAGGGTGTGCTAGTTCCTGGGAACCCAGCAATTTGCAAAGCAGCCATATTGTCTGCTGACATCAATCTTTTCTCCTAGTTTTACTGAGCTTTCATTTACATATAACATCGTTTCAGCTTCCGATGCCCAACAGAGTGATTTGATACGTGTGCCCATGGCGCCATGATTACTACAATAAGTTTAGTTAACATCTATTTCCTCATACGGTTACAACTTTTTTCTCGTGATGACAACTTCTAAGACCGACGCTCTTCGCGACGCTCTATTACACATTTCGTGCGTAGTGTGAATGGTTATTCATTAGGGTCATCAGACTGTGCATTACATGTCCCCTCAGAAGCACATCCTGCCACTTGCAACAACATGGATAAACCTTAAGGGCATTACGTTCGGTGAAATAAGTCAGAGAAAGACAAATACCATAATGTCTCACATATATGTGGAATCTAAAGAGAAAAAAAAGGGACCTCATAAAAATAGAGTACAGATAGGTGGCTGCCAGAGCCCGTGGGTGGGAGTGGGGGGAGAAGTGGGTGCATATATGGATCCTTAAAGATCCTCACTAAAGAGTAGTGAAGGAGGTGGACGTTAATCAGTGACTCAGGGACATAAACACGCATTTATAGTTAAGAGGTATCGCTAAGAGTAAAGGAGCATTGAAATAGGAAAGTTTATGATGTAGCAATTGACCTTGCTAGGAAGGTTAGGAAATGAGAAAATCATTATCGAGCTGAGATACGAAGGAACAGTTGAAGTGAAACAGATTGGAAAAAAAAAAAAAAAAAATGGAGCAAAGTGAGAAAGACTGTTCCAGGCAGAGGGAACAGCATATGCAAAGCCAATTGACAAGGGGACAGTCTGGTATATCTGAGGCACTATAAAAACAAGGTAACTAAAACCCAAGGTCTAGAAGTAAATAATAAGGCTGGAGAGGTAGGTGGGGTTCACAGCAACTAGACCCTGAGAAGAATCTCTTTTCATTCCATGGAGTGGTTTTAAGCTGTTGAAGGCAGCCATGTGGGGAGGGGTGGAAATGAGAATCAGCACATCTGAGTTACAGAAAGATCATTCTGACTGTGCTGCAGAAAATGGGTGGGAACATAAGTGGAGGCCACAGGGTCAGTTAGAAGGCAATTTCAGGGGTTCATAAAAGACAGAGGTAGGTGTGATGGCTCATAAGAGTGACACGGAACCAAGTAGACAGTGGTGGACGGAATCATCTAGGACTGGGGATTTATCAGACACAGGACTGATGAGACTCCAGAGGGCAAGACAGTTTAGAGTAATGATAAGACCCGTTGAAATAGGGAGTCTTGCACTTTAACGGCAATGATAAGAGGACTGAAGACAGATACAATAATCCCTTATTGTCAGATACTTGGGTTGTTTCATTAACTCGCTCTGCAGTGAACACTTATATAGAAATCTTACTTAGATTTCTCATTTATTTCTTAAGGTGGATTTCCCAAAATGGAATCCAATAATCAAACCACACAGATATGGTCAGGATTATAAACGCGCTGCTGTGTTGCCCCCATAAAAGTTACGTTAATTTCATCTTACGCTTTGTTTGGGTGTGCTTAGCTCACCAGAAGTTCACCAGCACTGAGTGTTTTCACTTTTCACAATTTTGATGAACAAAAATGACATTTAATTGTTCTACTTTGCGTTTCTTGGATTATTAATGATGTTGACACATTGATAACATTCTTAAAATATACATATGTATATTTTCTGTGTATGGTCTATGTTCCTTGTCCATAATTTTTCCCTAATATCTTAGCGTTTTCTAAGGTATTTTTCACTAATTGAAAAAAAATCAATTCACACATTATCGTGGGTATCAATTCTACATAAGAATTTTTGCAACATATTTTTCTCTTTTATGTTTGCCTTTTGGCTTTTTATTATATTTTTTAAGGAGAACACAGAAATTTATACAATCAATGTGATACTTCTCTTATTCTTCATTTCAGATCACCTCCATCTAAAGAGATGTATTTTTAGGGGCGCCTGGGTGGCTCAGTCGGCTGAGCATCTGACTTCAACTCAGGTCATGATCTCGCGGTTTGTGAGTTCGAGCCCCGCGTTGGGCTCTGTGCTCACAGCTCAGAGCCTAGAGCCTGCTTCATATTCTGTGTCTCCCTCTCTCTCTGCCCCATCCCCACTCATGCTCTGTCTCTCTCTGTCTTAAAAGTAAATAAAACATTTAAAAAAACTTTGTTAAGAGACTTATTTTTAAAAATCACCTTTTCTTTCTTGTTGAATTGTTAACGTATTTTCTTTTACACTTTTATTCAAGCGGGAATTATTTTGATGATGGCATGCTGTCAGGATGTGACATTTTTTCCGATCCTTTTTCTATAGTGAACATCTTCAGGGTTTTGCCCAACAAGTGTTACCCTTTCTCTAGGGACCTTCCTGCCACTGACCCTGCCCTTTGCCATCTACAATTAATCAGTCAAGAAGTGGGTCATTCAGAAGGCTTCCTTGGAACTTTTCTAACTGAAACTGAGAAACCTAATCACCCCCTATTTGTTGGTGCAAATTTTTACCATGGATATTCTGGAGCCTTCAATGGACATGAAGAAAGAAAGCCCACAGTGAGAGAGTATAAATCTAACATGCCCTCTAGCAACAATGTGGATGGAGGAAGTTTCCTGGCACTGTCTGTGGTCTAGTTGCAGGTATTCCTGAGTCTACCTGCTCCTCAAACGTTCCTTGAATCCGTGGGCCAATTATGTTTACTTTCATTTCTTTTTTTTCTTAATTTTGCCTATTCCAGTTCAAATTTGGTTTCCATTCTCAAAAGCAGCTATACTACATGGCGTTACTTGTAATATGTGTGTGTTGGCTTTATTGTTACGTTCCATACTTCGCCTGCGTTTTTCTAGTTGACTTCCATGTTTTCATTATGTGCCAGTTTTGTTTTTTTTTTTTTTCCGTTTCCTCAGATAATTCTCCTCCTGGAATGAAGTTTAAAGCCCTTTGGTTCTTCATATGGATTTCTTTCTATTTTTATAGCACGTAGGTGGCTCGTCTATTTAGGACTCAACATTGAATGGAGACTCCTCCATCTGAGCTCTCTTAGAATAGAATGCAGAGAAGCAAGAGATAGGCTTGGGCGATCTGACAAACACTCAGATCATGTTTGGCATCTCAAAATACTGTCTTGCAGAATCACCCGGGCATCTGTTGCTGGGCTCACAGATCATTAACCTTAAGATCATTAACAACAACAGATATTCCTCATTAACAGATATCAATGGTGATTTACTCCCATCAGTTAATAGAGTATCTGACCTAGCGGATACTCACCAGATATTTTTTGGATACACACATGGGTGAGTAAATGAAATGTTGCTCATCGAGAAGAGGAGTCGGGTGTAGAAAACTTGGAATAAGGTACCTGAAGTCTTAAGTCATATTACTTGAGATCTCTAGTGCCCCTTATCTGCAAACTAAGGATAACAATGATTTCCCAAGCCAACCTATGGAATTGTTGTTGAAGATAATGACATACTTGGGTGAAAACCTTAGATACTCTGGACCCAGTGGTATAAAAGATGAGTTGTTTATAGAATATTTACTTCATGTACGCTCAATCATTGGCTCGATCATGTAGTTCATGGGCAATGTGGCCTAGGTGCAAATGGAGCAATGGTCTTCAGGGCACTGCAGCTGAAAATCTGGACTATTTAAACTCCATGAAGTTGGGCATCAGAAATCACATTCTCACTGCGATCACAATCACTAAAAGTTTCTACTAGCACATTAAAACCACGGGCCAGCAGAATTAGTTTGTTGGGATGGCTGAACATTTTAGGGGAGAGGTAAACCTAATGAGACCACAGATCAAACCCAAGTAGCTTTGAAGCAGGCAATCCCAGAATTACATGGAATTTCCATAAAAACAATTCTCTTCCACAGATGTTGAAGTTTTGGTGCAAGCCATTCCATGGATACTTCTCATTCATAGTCAGTTGCTTCTGGAATGATTATGCCTTGAAAATTTATTACTGCTATTTGCTGTATCTTGCCTATAAGAACTCAAGAGTTGATCACAACAGACACACCGGGAAAATTGTATGGTAGAATATTGAAGATTTGGCAGAAGTAAGCCCATTAGCTTTAGATAGCACCGAAGTCTAGACTCCTTCTTGTCCATCTTCGGCTTGATAGAAAGGGCAAATCTTGTAATATTTTAGGTACCCAAAAGGAAGTGCTGGAGAAACGATGAAAAAAAAAATATGTGAGGTAAATTCTTTAAAGTTAGTTCTAGGAAAATCAAAGTAAGAAGGGTCCCCGCCTCCTGATTTTCAAATCCCTGAAACAGCAGCACCACTGGGAATTAACTCACATGTCAGGCAAAGCTGAGTCTCAGGTGTTACTCATGCTGGCATACCAACGCAGTGGGGCCCCTCCAGGGTGCCTGTACCACGATTTCACGGAGGCTACCCAATGGAAGTTCTATACCCATCTTACTTGAATCTTTCTCATACCTGATCAACCTGAACAGGACGAAAGAGATAAGAAGAGTACAGATAAATGAGACAGGGTCGACCTCCCAACCTTTTCCAAACTGGCATAAAGATGGCCATTTAAAGCACGACCAGAACATGGTGATTTCAACCACCCCCCCATAAAAAGGAAGAACAAGTCAAAACATCAACAAAATGGTTCCAACAATATGGTAATGATGTTCCCCCATTAAGCAGCTCAAACAAGGACTTATTTGTAATGAGTCAAATTTGGGGAAGACTGAACCTTTCATTCCCTTTTTCATTCTTAATGACAGCAGTTCCTTCTTCCTGAAGGCACGGACTTAGGTTCTCATTTTCTTTCTGTGGTTTCTGCAGAAAGGCGCTATATATAGAAAATGCCTCATTAAAGGTAAATAGATAAATGAAATAATATCTAAGCATGCAGCTTAATTTCCCCTCAACAGACCCTCCACATGTGGAAACTGAAGAAAAAGAAGAAGAAGAAGAAGAAGAAGAAGAAGAAGAAGGAGGGGAAGGAGGAGGGGGAGGGGGAAAGAGGAGAGGGAGGAGGAGGAGGAAGAAGAAGGAAAAGAAAGAAGTAAAGAAAAAAGAAAAGAAACAGAAAAAAGAGAAAAATAAGAGAAAGAAAGAAAGAAAGAAAGAAAGAAAGAAAGAAAGAAAGAAAGAAAAGCTTCCTTTTTCAAACTTCTCTGAGTATTTATACCACTTTGTTTTCATTCACACGAGGGAATAACAAGGGGTCCTCTGATGAATGTTGCAGATCGCCATGGTTACGGTTCAGAGATGCGGCAAAAAGCAATTATGGTGGAAGAGAAGAAAGAAATGCACCTCTTTGTCAGAATTTCATAACAGCTGTAATAACACTAGAGCACCCAAATGAATGTAAAATAACTGAAATATTGTGGCATGTTAAATGCCAGCACATTAAAAAATTGTATTTCAATGTCACATTATTTAAAACGACAGGAAGCATTAATTCCAGCTGCACCAAGGAGCTTGTTAAGAGATACAGGGTGGGGGATGGAATCCAGCATCCAGCCAGGGAGGGGACTTCAACAGGATGCATGGAGCACAATACTGTTTGGAGGAAAAAAGGAAAACAGCACAAGAGCAAATTTAATCTGATATTCAGAATTCGTTCCCTTATACCTTATTGAGGTTAGCACCCCACCCATGCCAAAGCCTCTACGGTATTAAGCAATTCCTCCGCAAATTCCATATGAATGGGCCATGAACTCTTTTCCTTGCCCCATGAACTCCAAATACTTTTATTAATTATAAGTTTTCCTGCTGAGGAATATTATACCCATTTTACAGTAGAATGAAAGGAGGCGATGATGCCCAGATAATTGTTCATCCTTCATCCTGCAGTCTTCTGTGGTCAAAAGAGGTCAGGGATGTCTTTAGTTTCCAGTGTGGGGGAATTCTCCCTTATAGCTTGGATACCTCATAGGTCCCAGTTTTGATTTCTTTATTTTTTTAATTTTTACTTATTTTTCAGAGGTGGGGGTATGAATGGGGTAGGGACAGAGAGAAAAGGGGACAGAGTATCTGAAGCAGGCTCTGTGCTGACAGCACAGGGCCCGACGCGGGGCTCGAACTCACGGACCGTGAGATCATGACCTGAGCCGAGGTCGGAGTCATGATGAGTTTTATCATGCGACTTTTCAAATGTGGTCGCTTGCCTGTTTATTGTCAAACTGAACAAGTGTCAGTCAACTGCTGGGTGACTGCAAAAAAACAAAACGAAACAAAAATGCAAATGCTGTTCGTGGGAGTCAATGCGGTCCTGTCAATATAATGGCTGAATGGGTCACTCCTTGGAGTGGTTTCCCTCCTGAGTTTAGCTGAATAGACTGGAAAGCAGTTGCTACCATGACATCTGCTGGAGCCACGGACACGATCGTCACTGCTTCTTTTGTGCTCAAGGCAACGGGAGTTTAAACAGGGAGGAAGTAAAAGCCTGGATTTCAAGACAAAGGTTTCATTTCCTCCTGCTGGTGCCTCATCACTTGTTGTTTGCTGCGTGCTTCTGTCAGATAAGTGGGCTTGCAACGCACCTTAATTAGAATCGAGGATTATCCTGGACCAGAATTCATTGGGCAGCAGGCCCTTTTGTGGCCACAGAAAGAACAACCTTGACTCATCAGAATACGAGGCCGACTTGAGGGTTTTCCTGAGAAAAGAGCTTTAAGTAGCACAAACTTCTCCTGTGTCCTCCTACTTCCAAAATGTATTAAAAATTTCTCCCTAATTTTCTGAAGGGGAGAAACTAATAATCTTTTTCTTTTTCAAGAAGAAAGTCAAAGAACCTGAAAAAGATGAACAATGCTAAGTCCCTTCTGATTCCAGAAGCAGTAAGTTTAAAGCCGGGAGAGGCGATATTTATGAGTTGGAT
Source organism: Puma concolor (assembly GCF_028749965.1). NCBI lineage: Eukaryota > Metazoa > Chordata > Mammalia > Carnivora > Felidae > Puma > Puma concolor. The sequence continues at coordinate 136,194,934 of NC_141672.1, forward strand.
GAAAAATACTGGGTTCCCAGAATCTCAGATTGTCGTTTGTAATTTTCTACAAATCTTGGTGCTTTTTCCTAACAGCACTGTAATTAGTAATTAAAGAAGTTTTTCTACCATTTCTATCTTTCTCATCAAAATATAGGCTCCCTTAGAGAAGAAACAGGTCTCTCTTGTTCTCTGCCATATTCCCGGTATCTTTGGTTACAAATGTTGTCTTCATTTGAAGCCACTGAACACTTGAATAACTAATGATTTATTTCTGCGGGGATGAAAGGAAATGCAATCATTTCCTGAGCAACAAGTTTGTCGTATGGTTAAATGGGTAAGAGTGTTTTATAAAGACAATGTCTAAGGGATGTTCTATTGAGGGACGTCCTTGGATGAACCAAACCATGTGGGGGAGACTGCGTGTTGGGACTACTCACACAGATATCTTTGAAAAGTCACTACCAGTTTCCACTTCCATGACCAATGTACTTTGGCGGTCTCGCTTTTGGGTTGAACAACACATTGATCCGTTGTTACTTCTGGGTAATGATCATCAGTGAAGGGGATGAGAGCTAGAAACAAGTAGTGAGGGTGAGTAGGTTTTACAACAGTAGTGACGGCTGGGGAAATCGGAAGAGAGTTGAGTTGAAACACCGTGGCCTTAGACCCAACTTCTTATTAGTTTGGGGAGGAAGGAGCTCGGATGTGGATATTCGTGTCAGCGGACTTCAGAACCCTGATCTGCCCTGGCCCATGGTGGGTAACCCTGAACAGAGGTGAAGGGATTCTTTAGAGAAATATCTGTGAGCGTTTTTTTTTAATTTTTTTTTTAACATTTATTTATTTTTGAGACAGAGAGAGAGAGAGAGCATGAACAGGGGAGGGTCAGAGAAAGAGGGAGACACAGAATCTGAAACAGGCTCCAGGCCCTGAGCTGTCAGCACAGAGCCCGACGTGGGGCTCGAACTCACGGACCTCGAGATCATGACCTGAGCCAAAGTCGGTTGCTTAACTGACTGAGCCACCCAGGCGCCCCTATCTGTGAGTGTTTTGAACCCATGGGATTGCATATCATTCCTTGATTCCTTCCACCCCCTCTCCCTCTTTCTTCACACCCATATCATTCATGTTTTTACCTGTTTCCATTTAAAACTGGACATAAAGTCCATGAAGGAAGAAACCATTCTGTAGGCAACACCAGATCCTGATGTTGAAGAGAATTCAGTAATATTTGGTGGCTGGATGGATTCCACAGAAAGCAAGGTGCTGCTAAATTTGATGGAAGGAAATGAAATCTCAGGGAGCAAAGGCCACCTAATCTTATGTTTAAAGCACAGAATCTCATTAATAATCACTACCCACCCCCGGTTATATAAACTTGCCCCAAACCTATAAAGTATTAAGAAGCTAGTCTGTTTTCTCTCGTCCTACCCTAAATCATATGATTGCTCTTCAAGCTGGACAGGCATCCAACATTAGGGACAGACACTGGTCCCCGGGGCTATGGGTCACTCTAGCTTCTTCCTTCCATGGAAACGTGCAAAAAAGACAGGTTATTACTCAGGCCACTACACAATTGCTAAAGGGCCATACTTTACCAGAAAGTATGCTAAATGGCCATACGAGTAATTTTCCTAAAACATGGGTAGAAAGAGGCTCTTCTTCCTCAAACTTTGTCAACTCCCTGGTCAAGAGTCAGTGTCGAAGCAAACTACTTGTTTTCCTACTGCTTGCCCTCCCCCCCCCCAAAAAAAAACTGAACAATTAAATAAAGCAAAACGGGATCTGCTTCCCCAAGTCTCTAATCCCTCCCTTCACCGAGAGCACACATAAGGACTAAAGAACTGTCCCTGATAACTATGCCATTTGATGGGCTTTTGCCAACAGGGCACCGTTAACGTCAACATCGAAATCTTTTTCGTATTTTCTTCTAACTCTTTTTTTTTTAATTTTTTTTAATGTTTATTTATTTTTGAGAGAGAGAGAGAGAGAGACAGAGCATGAACGGGGGAGGGGCAGAGAGAGAGGGAGACACAGAATCGGAAACAGGCTCCAGGCTCTGAGCCATCAGCCCAGAGCCCGACGCGGGGCTTGAACTCACGGACCGCGAGATCGTGACCTGAGCCGAAGTCGGACGCGTAACCGACTGAGCCACCCAGGCGCCCCTATTTTCTTCTAACTCTTATACTGACACCGCTTTTGTGGCTTTTGGGTGCAAGAGCTAGACAAACTTAAACGGTGATAATTGGTCAATGCCGTTTGTATTTCTGGATAAAATATTGTCTCTAGAAAACATTTTCAAAGCTTATGCTAGCTAATGTTTTGCTAATGCTACAATGCTAATATTTTGAGGCTTCTAACACATCAGAGAACATCCACATCTCATCATATCTAATTGTCTCACAGTTTTAAAAATAACATTCATAATTGTAATCTTCAACCGTCTTCAATTTTCACTCCTTATTGTATTTCTCACAAAGAAAATTTCAGTGCTGTGCCTGAAACCATGTGATGGAATCCATTTTCCATCTAAGCACCTGCTATTAAACAGCAATTACTTATGTTCATCCTTGCCAGTAGCCTTAAAAGGGAAAGGGGACAGAGGATGTAAGACAAAATCAAATTTATAAGAAAGGGGGGGATCACCAAAATGGTGACATAGGTTGTTCCTGACATCACTCCCCCTCACAAGAACAACTACCAACTTTTCAAGAGCAAGTCTGCTACCAGGAGGATGGGAAAACTGCAGGGGTGAGGCTGAACACCTCCCAGTATGATAGACACCAAAATGGGCTGCATTAGAAGGGTAAGAGGAACGGCTGCACATTGACCACATCGTCTCTCCCCAAGACGAGTGCAGCACCATGCAGAGAGATGTCCCCTGGGCCCCAGCTCCTCCAGTGGGAAAAGAGAACCCAGGGAGGACAACCAGCCACTCCAACATTGTGGGTTGCTTTGTGAGAGCCCCTACTCTGATCTCACATCACAGGGACCACCGTGGAATCTGTGGGGCCCAACCACTGGGAATCTGTGACCCAGAAGGCAGGGTGGGCTTTTGGCCACCAATACACAGATCTTGGCACAAAGTTCATACCTTTCGTGCTGAACTATTCGGCTCAGCCAGCAATTTTGCTCACTGACTGGACCAAGCAGGGGGTGCTCTCTGACCAGGGAACTCGAGGGTGTGCTGATCTGCCTAATTCAGATCCCCAAATGAGTTTTGCTGGCCCTACAGCCTAGTTTGCCCACAACCAGCCAAGGAGCTGACTTACAGCCTCACCCACTACAGGGCATGTCTTCTAGCTCCATTTGACCGGAAGGGCCAGTGAAAACTCCTGAAAGTGGTGAGATTCCATTGCACTTGAGCCAAGAGGCAGGGGGGCAGAGCCGATCGCCCCCAGAACAAGCCAGTACCTGGCACAGAGCATTCCTGTGGTACCCACAGGCAGGGGGATTAGTTCACAGCCAAGCCTGAGGGTAGCTCCCGCCCCCTCCCAACAAGAAAGCCCACTTGGGAAATGGAGAGTAGGCTGGAGCAGCCCCTGCCTCTCCCACTCAGGAAAGGAAGCTGCTTTAGAGCCCACCTGCTGTGGAGAGTGTCTTTCAACTCCATCGGACCAGAAGCAGAGGGGCAGAGCCAATACTTTGCAGATAAAAGCCAGTGGCCCTGTTCAGCCAGAGAATTTGGGTGTGAGTTGGATTGAGTTAAAAAATAAAAGAGAGAGAGAGAGAGAGTTTACCAGCTTTAGAGCTGTTTCTGCTGTACCTGGGCAGGAAATCTAATTTATAGCTCGACTCATCACTGAATACAACCTTCACCCTGTCCATCCAGGAAACCTAACAGGGTGTAGAGCTTATAGTTTCCCCATTCGCAGGGAAAAAACAATGGCTTCACCTGGCCAGGGAATTCAGTGCAAACTCTGGCCTGATTTGGATCCTCAAACAAGACCTGTAAAGGCCTTGGGTCCTGTGCTATTGCATTGCCAGGGCAGGGACGCTAATTCGTCGTCCCTTCAAATACTGAATATAGTACGTGGTGTCAACCATCTGGTAAGCCTGACCATGAATGCAGACAAATACAGAGCCTATCCTACAGCCTCACTTGGGTATGGAACAAAGGCAGCCAATTCTAGCCAACTGTATTCAACCCACGGCATGTTCCGTTCATCCCCATCCTCAGAGCGCAAACAGTTAACTTCACCCCAAAATAGACCGTAATAGCAGACCTCACCTGCCCAAAGCCATTACTAGCTGACACATCCAGAAACCCAAACTGAGCTGATTGGTTAAGAACTGTCTCTGCCAAAGCAAACCTGTAAAGTTTAGAAAAAGAGCCCAGTTATCCAAATGCATTGAAAACAATGAAAGGAATCAAGAATCATAAAAACTCAGGCAAAGATGACGTTACTACAAAAAAACTAATAAAGCTCTGATAACCGACCCTAAATAAAATGGAGATCTATGAACCGCCAGACAAAGAATTTAGAATAACCCGTTAAGGAAGTTTAGTAAACTCAAACAAACAAACAAACTAACGAAAAAACAAAAAATAGAAAGATAGGTAAAGTTAATTAGGAAAACAATGAATGAACAAAATGAGAAGTTTGACAAAGAAATGGCAACCATAAAAAAAAATTCTAGAGTTGAAACATACAATAACTGAAAATTTAATTGAATTTAATTGAAAGTTTCAAGTAACCATGTAGAAGAATCAGAGACCTTGAGGATAGACCACTGTAAATTACCCAGTCAGAAGAGAAAAAAAAATTAATAATGAAAAAGAGTGAGGAAAACCTATGGGAATTATAGGACACAATGCAAAGAAACAATAGTCACATTTTAGGAATTCCAGAAGGAGGAAAGAAGGAAGGAAGGAAGGAAGGAAGGAAGGAAGGAAGGAAGGAAGGGAGGGAGAGAAAGTATATTTAAAGCAATAATGGCTGAAAACTTCCTAAACCTGGGAACAAAAATGGACATCCAGACCCATGAAGCCTAAAAAACACCAAATAAGTTGAACCTGAACCTGATACATCAATATATACTATAATTAAATAGGCAAAACTGAAAGACAAATGATTTTAAGAGCAGAAAGAAAAACGAGAGAAATTATATTCAGGAAAATTTCGAGAAGATTAATGACAGGTTTCTCAACAAAAACTTTTTAGCCCCGGAGAAAATGGAATAATATATTCAAATATTGGGGGGGGGGGTGGGAACTGTGAACCAAGGATTCTATAACTGGTGAAGCTATCTTCCAGAAATAAAGGAAGGATAAAGACTTACCCAAACAAACAAAATCTGAGGGAGTTTATTACAAGACACTAAAGGAATCTCCTTATAAGAAATGCTAAAAGGAATTAAGTGGATGTAAAAGAATGCTAACTGACATCATAAAAACATAAAAAGGTATTATAAATTTCACTGGTAATGTAAATATATAGTCACTGTTAGATTCTGGAATATGATAATGGTGCATAATTCGCTTACCCCCCCAGTTGTTGTTTTTTTTAATTTAAATAGTAAAAATAACCATAGCTACTATAATCTGCTATTTATTACAGAATATAAAAAAACATGTAAATTATAATAGCAATAACCTAAAATGTGAGGTAAGAGGTGAAGTAAAAGCATACAGTTTACAAATTCTGTTTATCAGACTAGAGTAGGGTTATAAGTTTAAGATACTTTATGTAAGTTGGGACACTTGGGTGGCTCAGTCAGTTAAGTGTCTGACCCTTGATTTCAGCTCAGGTGATGTTTTCACGGTCATGAGATCGAGCCCCACCTAGGGCTCCGTGCAGGGTGTGGAGCCTGCTTAAGATCCTTTCTCTCCCTCTCCTTCTCCCCCTACTCTCTTAAAAAAAGAAAAAAGAAAGTTTTATCAAAAAAAGAAGATATGTTATGTAAGCTTCACCATAACCACAAGGAAAAGTCCTGTAGTGATTTCACAAAAGAACGTGATAAATAATTCAAAGCATACTGATATCAAAATACATCAAAATACAAAGAAAGACAAAAGGATTAGAAACAAGGAACAATGAAGCTAAAAAATAATCAGAAAACAATTAATAAAATTGCGATAGTAAGTCTTTACCTATTCATAATTATTTTAAACATAATGGATTAAATTCTCCAATTAAAAGATATAGAATGGCTGAATCATTTTTTTTAATGATCCAAAAATAAACTCCCTACAAGAGACCCACTTTAGTTTTATAGGCACACATAGACTAAGAGTGAAAACATGGGAGAAGAAAACATTTCAAGGAAATGGTAACAAAAATATGCAGGGGTAGCTATATTTATATGAGACAAAATAGATTTTAAACTAAAGATGATAAAAAGAGACCTAGATAATGCCTCACATTAGAGTATCCAACATACAAGGCAAAAGCTAAAAGGGGTGCCTGGGTGGCTCAGTTGGTTAAGTAACCGACTTTTGATTTCAGCTCACGTCACGATCTCCCAGTTTGTGAGTTCAAGCCCCATGTTGGGCTCCATGCTGGGCCTGGAGCCTACTTAAAAACAAAACAAAACAAAACAAAACAAAACAAAACAAAACAAAACCCCAATAAAATACATAGGAAAAAACTTCACTAAGGAGAGCAAAAATCTCTAACCTGAAAATTACAAGATGCTGATGGAAGAAATCAAAGAAGACACAGATAAACGGAAAGGTATTACATGGTCATGGATTGGAAGAATTAACATTGTTACAATGTCAATATTACCAAAAGATTCAGTGCAACCTCTACCAAGATTCCAATGGCATTTTTTACAGAAGTAGAAAAAAACATTCCTAAAAGTTACAGGAAACCACAAAGGACTCTAAATAGCCAAAGCAATCCCGAGAAAGAACGAAGCAGGAGGCATCACACTTTCTGATTTTAAGCTAAGGTTATCAAAAACTACTGTGGTGGTGTAAAACAGAATTGAGATGGAACACGGCTGAGAGCCCAGAAAGAAACGCAAGCATAAACAGTCAACTAGTATTAGGCAAGGGGGCCAAGAACGCTTAATGGAGAAAAGAGTGTCTTTGCAATAAATGGGGCTCTGATAATTGATTATTCACATTTAAAAGAATCGAACTGGGGGCGCCGGGGTGGCTTAGTCGGCTAAGCGTCTGACTTCAGCTCAGGTCATGATCTCATGGCTCGTGAGTTCGAGCCCCACGTCAGGCTCTGTGCTGACAGCTTGGAGCCTGGAGCCTGCTTCCGATTCTGTATCCCTGCTCACACTCTGTCTCACTGTCTCTCTCAAGAATAAATAAAATTAAAAAAAAAAAAAATTAAAAGAGTGAAGCTGGACCCATGTCCTACCCCACTCACAAAAAATTAACTCAACATGTATGATAGATTTAAATGTAAGACCTGGAGCCATGGAGGTCCCAGAAGTAAACACAGGAATAAAGCAACTTGATGTGGGCCTTGATGCTGGGTTTTTGGATGTGACACCTAAAGCACAAGAAACAAAATCTAAAAATAAATAAATAAACCTTTGGAACTACAACAAACTCAAACCTCTGCACAGCCAAAGAAACCACCAACAACATGGAAAGACAGCCTATGAAATGGGAAAAGATATTTTCAAACCATGTGTCTGATAAGAAGTTAACATTCAAAAGATATGAAGAACTCATATCAGTTAATAGCAAAATAATGATAACAACAGCAATAACAACAACCCAAACCTCCTCACCTCACTACTACTGCCCTACCCAGAGTTGTCAATGGCCTCCAAGCTGTAGAACCCTCTTCATTTTTGACTACTCCTCCTTCCCACTATAAAGAACGCTTTCAACTCTTGACCTACATGGCATTTAACGTTCTCACTTTTCTTACTTCTCCGCAATAACACTTCAGTTTCTCTCCAGAATTTTCTTCCTAGGTCCACCCTTGAGGATGGTCTCTTCCAGGCTTCCCCACCAGGAAGGCCTTCTTCTTCTCTCATTCTCTGTATTACCCGTGAGAGACCTCACCTCCATATGGACAGATCCCCTGTGTCTCCAGCCCAGACCTTTCCCTTGCCCATTGGAGAATTCTAGTTGGTTGTTGCCCTTGATATCCTTAATCACTAGATCCCAAATAAGACACATTTTCTTTTCTTATTCCATCCAAGCCAAACCTAGCCTACATTTGATGTCCCCCCACCCATGCCAGTGAAGGTCATCACTAGGCACCTCTTGCACAAACCATCAGTCTGGAGCCAGCCTTGAGTATTCCCTTTCTTATTCCTCATATCCAGTCAATCACCAAAGACTTGTGTTTCTCTTTCTTAAAAATGATTCGAGTATATCTGTGAATTATCATGCCTCAAGACACTATCATCCCTTGCCTGGTTTGCTGTAACAACCACCTTAGTGGTATCCCTGCTTTTGCTTGACCACTCCAAGTCATGCTTCCCATTAATCCCTGTCAGTGCAGAGTACTTCCAAAACAGAAATATTGGGGCACATGGGTGGCTTAGTCAGTTGAGCGTCCAACTCTTGATTTCAGCTGAGACCATGATCCCAGGGTTGTGAGATTGAGCCCTGCATCAGGCTCTGCACTGACAGCACATAGCCTGCTATCGATTCTCTCTCTCTCTCTCTCTCTCTCTCTCTGTCTGTCTTTCTCTCTCAAAATAAATAAATAAACTCAAAAAATGGAAATATCATCGTTCCTTCCTGAGCTCTCTGATGTCTGTAAAATAAAGTTCAAGCTCCTTAATACGTTTTTCAAGGTGAATTGTGACCTGGCCTTTCAAACTTCATTCTAAGCCTTTCCCTGTTACAACTTGACATGTGACTTTTCTTTTCTTTCTTCCTTTCTTTTTCCCTTGTTTCTTTCTCTTTCTTTCTCATTTCTTTCTTTTTTTTCTCTCCTCTTTCTTTCCTTCCTTCCTTCCTTTCCTCCTTCCTTTCTTCCTTCCTTCCTTCCTTCCTTCCTTCCTTCCTTCCTTCCTCTCTCTCTCTGTCCATCCTCCATACTTCCCACCCATATTCATATTTTCTTTCTCTCTAATACCCTTCCCCTTGTTGTTCTTGGCTAATTCCTATCTATCTATCATGCCTCAGCTTAAACTTCACTTCTCTTTGAATGCATCCCATGACCCCTTAACACTAATTTAGGAGCTTCTTTAACATTGCAGTCTCCATACTAAATGTTCATAGCCCCTCTTTTGTCATTGTGTGCCTAATTGTCTCTACGGGGGGCAAAGACTGTCCATCGTGTTCACTAATTCGTCTGATCACCAAGCACAGACCTAGCATACACTAATGACATAGTATTTCATGTCAGAGCTGACATTTGTTTTTTGCTTATTATGTCCTCGACACTGTTCTAAACATATTATACGAATTAACTTATGTAATCTTACAAAAAGGCCTTGCCATAGCTACTGGCATCATTACCACTTATGGATAGGTAAACCGAGGCACGGAGAGATTAAGTAACATGCACAGTTATTAAACCATGGAGCCAGGATTCAAATCTAGACAGAGTGGCTCTAAAGACCATGCTCCTTTCGTTGTTGTTGCTGCTGCCGCTGTTGTCACTAAATGAAGGAGAATGAGTGAAGTGGAGTGCTGGGTAGAACCTTTGGAGGTCAAATTCATTTCCCCATGCCACATAGCTGGGAGGTGCTGGAGATAGGGATCCACTCTGTGTCTTCTGCCTCCAAATTCCATGAGTTAGAAACCGTTCTGCACTACATCTTCTATTTTTAACTGTTTTAAAAGCAAATGCATTTTTGCTCTCTGTGGACACAGTTTTAATAAGCCTATTTAAATATCATAATTCAAATGCAAAATCCCCTGCTGCAGCCTTCTGTGATTCACAGACTTCGGTACGTGGCCTCTGCTCTTTGTGCTGAGGGCCTGATGAACTGACTGGCCCCACGTTTATCTCACTTCCTGTATGATCAGACTCTCCGAACAGACTGCTGAGCCAGGAGGTTAGAATAGTCTGTCATGGCTTCCAAAATATTAATTGGATGGTAATATTTTCGCTCAATAGGCAGCTGGTTCATACCCTCCCTGGGAAAGTGCAAAATGGTGATAAAAAAAAAAAAGTGTCTCAATTCTAGGAGAAGTGAAATGTTTCAAAATATCCCAGGAGTTAACTGAGCTGGTCATTTTTTCCCTTAATTCTCCCAAATTCATATTCACTGAGCATTGTTAAACCCTGTGATGAGATGTTTAAATCCAAATCTGAGATTTCTCAGTCTTCTCCTGGATCCCCATCGAAATAAAATGCTGAGTCAGGTCTTATATTTTCACCAAAACGTTTCTTAATTACCTTTAGTGAGGAAGCAAATTGTATTAAATTTTGTATTCGTCATGCCTAAATTAATGTCACTCATGTATTATTTTCTGAAAAACCTCTTATTGAATGAATGAATGAGTTATCCTAAGCCCTCATTATTCTTTCATTTCTTTGTAGCAGAGATCAATAAATTTTTGGTTTGTAGCACAAAATTTTCTACCATGATTCCCACATTTGTTTGCATGGCAGACCAGCAGAAGGCATGATTCTCTCTGTGAAACACTACAAAATTCAAAATACTTAAAGTGAGTTAGTCTTCAGAAAGATACATATTTTTAGCCCCTCAGGTCAGTGGTAACTACTTCTTAATCTTTCTGGTTGTTTCTTTTCTCTCTGTTATGTCTCCCTTCAAGGGTTGTGGGGGAGGGGGCGGGGGGAGCTCTCTATTACTTTTCTCTCTCTCTCTCTCTCTCTCTCTGTCATCTAGTCCCATGATTCAAACATTCTATATATTGATTCTCTGCACATCTTTTGACCTATCCAAGTAACATGCAACTCATTTGTCCAACAACTGATTGCGAAGTATTCCTCTCCGAGTCTTTGCTGTCTCAGTGAGTGACCATTGCTTGGGTCTTAATCCCAAGAGTAAGGATGCCAAGTAAAACAAAGGACAATACGAATTCTGTAAGCCCACAGATGGTAGTTTGGCAAGAGTAAGGCACACAGGAAAGACAGATCTATATGTAGAGTTAATTATCTATTGCCAATAAGAACATAGTGCTGTTCCATCTATGATATAAGCAGTCCAGTATAATCAAGATGTCACCCAGCCACTGGGCAATTCAAGGGTTTTGATTAATAGACAAATAAGGAGGCTACTGTACTGGGATAGCAGGATTGTTCCTGATTACAAGTGTAAATGAGTTACAAAATGGATGTAAGAATAGGTCTGGAATAAAGGAGATCCCTTAGGGTTATCTCTTATTACTACCACATTCTATGATTGAAGTCAGTGGAAAAGTACCACAACCCAGTGAGGTAGGATTGCAAATAGCTCAAACCCTTCAGGAAGGAATGTTTGGATTTTAAGTATGGTTTAAAGAGATGTGTATGGACGCCAGGTTGATAAGGGGTGGACTGTGATGGTCTTTTTCTATGTGTCAATTTGATTAGACAATAGCTTTCATTTATTTGTTTACACTAAAATCTGTGTTGCCATGAAGGTATTTTGTCAATGTCATTAAATCCCATAATCTGTTCATTTGAAGCAAAAGAGATAATCCTAGAAAATCTGTCTTCTAGCTGTAATAGATAATCTTGGTGGGCCTGATTCAATTATTTGAAAGGCCTTACCAATCCCAAGCAAGCTCTGCACTATTAGCATGGAGCCCTGGTGTGGCTGGAACCCATGAACCTTGAGATCATGACATGAGCTGAAGTCACGAGTTGGACTTTTAACCAACTGAGCCACCCAGGCACCCTAAAATTGGGGGGGGGGGGGTTCCAAAGAGTTTTTGTTTATATGGGTTCTATCAATATTTGCTGTATTGGAAATTAAAATTGGGAATTTTTATGAGTAGTTATGTCTCCATCTAAAATAATAACAAATCTACTACATGTTAAAATAAATAGCATATTTGTATTTTCAAATAATTAGTGAGGAGTGTAGCACTGTTTTACATTTTTTGCTAAACTCTTTAATGTCTGGTTTAATAGAAGACAACTGGGGCTTCCACCTCCATCTGTATTCAGCCTATTACAATATATTGTTTTGGTTCAAGAATATGATGAATGTTTGGTCTCACCATCTGTCTGGTTAGAAAAGGAAAGAGTATTGTAATAGCCTGTTTGATAATTATAGGTATTCTTTTATCATATTACACCAAAACTTGACAAGTAATAATTTTTAAAGGTGAGTTGCAATGTGGAATCTGAAATTATATGAGTGAACATTAACATACATTAGTTCGTCTTTTTGTTTGAATGGATCTATTACTCACATGTGATTTTTGTAATATCTTGCCTTTGTCATTTGGAAAACAATAGTTCACTGTGTTAGGCAAACATTCTAAATCTTGATATGTTTCATGATACAGTAATAATCATGTTCATCAACAATCAACATCACCGTGAGCCTCATAAGAGAGCTGTTAAGCTCATAATGGCAGACACAAGTTCTCTAAAATTCTTATTTTCTTTTTTTTCTAATGTTTTTAAATGTTTGTTTATTTTTGAGAGAGGATGAGGGAGACATAGTGTGAGCAGGGGAGGGGCAGAGAGAGAGGGAGACACAGAATGGGAAGCAGGCTCCACGCTCTGAGCTGTCGGCACAGAGCCTGACGTGGGGCTCGAACTCACAGACTGAAAGATCATGGCCTGAACTGAAGGCTTAACTGACTGAGCCACCCAGGCACCCCTAAAATTCTAATTTTCTTTTGAAAGTCTGCCTTTCATCATTTGTAACAAATACTCTCATTTACCTTTAAGTGACAGACTCACGTCATTCACTTTCAAGAAAATGTTTGCCAAGTGCCTAAGACTGAGTAAGTACACTTTGTTAATTGTTCTGTCAAGTAAAAATACTGTTCCATGAAAAAAGTGGCTAGTTCAGCTAGCAACTCAATCACACAAGGCCTTTTCTTCCAGGTAACCATCATACCTGATAAGACACAAAACTGCTTCGGGTAAACTTCTGATTCTGCCACAACAAAAAATGTCAGAATTGACGCAATTATTAATTTTCATTGCTCTCCTAATGGCATTCTCAAATAAAACTGGCTTTTATTGCCCTGAAAGTCCACTTTAGTAAAGAAACAATGCCTGGGGGCAGGGGGGAATGCATTGACTCATGCTCAGACACATTACACGCCGGTTTCATCAGTTTAAAGGTCAATTCAAGGGGCGCCTAGGTGGCTCAGTTGGTTAAGCGTCCAACTTCGGCTCAGGTCATGATCTTGCAGTTCGAGAGTTCAAGTCCTGCATCGGGTTCTATGCTGACACCTTAGAGACTGGAGCTTGCTTTAGATCTGTGTCTCCCTCTCTCTGCCGCTCCCCTGCTCATGTTCTCTCGCTCTCACAAGTAAATAAATATTAAAAAAAAATTTTTAAAGGTCAATTTCAATTAAAATTAACAAAAAAACCTATCATTATGACAATAGTTTTAATTCTGTGGATCCTCTGCAACAGTCTCAGATATCCCCAAGGACCATCCTTTGGAAATTTCTTCTATAAGCTATACCTAGTCAAGGTGCCCTCCCCTCCCTATGATTTGAATTCCACTGAAAACCCAGCCATTTGGAATTCATGACAAACAGGGAGATGTCATGCTGGTTCCATTACTCTAACCCAGAAATCTGAGTGCCTAAATTCTGTCTCTTCCTTATCGAGCGTAATTAAATAATATGTGTTTTCCCACAGGACACTTTCTATATACTTTATCTACAGGGCTGTACTGGGTTAGCTAATATATTAGCCAGGGTTCTCCAGAGAAACAGAACCAGTGTGCCAGTGTGTGTGTGTGTGTGTGTGTGTGTGTGTGTGTGTGTGTGTATAAATAGGGAGAAAGATTTAGGGAATTGGCTCATGCAGTTATGGAGGTTGTCAAGTCCCAAATCTGCAGGGTGATTTGAAGGCTGGAGACTCAGGAAGAGCTAATCATGCAGTTTAAGTCTGAAGTCAGTCAGCTAGCAGGATTTGCTCTTGCCTGGAGGAGGGCAGGCCTTGGTTCCATTTGGGCCTTCAACTGATTAGACGTGGCCTACCCACATTATGGATGGCAATCGGTTTTACTCAAAGTCCACAGATTTAACTGGTAATCTCATCAAAAACACTCTCGCAGGAACATTCAGAACGATATTTGACCAGAAAGGTGGGCTCCGTGGCCCAGTCAAGTTGACGCATAAAATTAACCATCACATATAGTGTTTCCCCAAGTTCACATCCTTCCTAGGACCTCAGCCTGTGACCATGTTTTGGAAATAAGACCATCGCAGATGCAATTAGTTAAGATGGGGTCATGGTAGAGTAGGCTGGTCCTTCATACAATATGAGTGGTATCCTCATAAGAAGAGAATGCATTGGGAGAACACCATATAATGAGAAAGACAGAGGTGGGAGGGAGGTGTCCACAAACCAAGGAGAGCCAAGGATTTCCCGTAACACTAGAAGTTAATTGAAAGGCTCCCGTAGAGCCTTCAGAGAGACCGTGGCCCTGCCTGCTCTCGGTTTCAGACTTCCAGCCTCCACATCTGCGAGGGGACACATTTCTGTTACCTTTACACCACCAAGTTTACAGCACTTAGTTACAACAGCCCTGGGAAAAACTAACACAGTTCCCATGGCTGACTTGTGTCAAGGTAGAAGGAAAGATCTCTTTGGAGGCAAGGATAGTCAGGATTTCTCTCACGAGGGTGGGGAAGCAAAGCGAGACCCCTGGCCACGTGCTCACTGACGTGTAAGGTGGAGAGAGAGAGACAAAGTTGGGGGCTGAGCAGGAAACCCCAGCAGGAGAGGGAGGGCAGTGAGCTTGGTCAAAACCAGCTGGGATCCCCCACACAATGTAGGAGGCCGACTGAGGACACGGGGAGGACGAATCAGAAAGGTCTTCGTTACCTTCTTCTTAAATACGGCTAACTATGCCAGAGAGCTTTTCAGAGAGATACCTAAGAGTCTCTCTCAGTTTGCCTCCTTGCAAAATTAGGAGCACAAATGAGGATTGGAAGGAGAGCCAGAGGGGTTGAGAGGGAGAGCCAGACCCCGCCGTTGCTCTGGAAGGGAAAAGAAAATGTCAGATCGCAGCTGGTAAATAAGATGTTACAGCGAAGCTTGAAAAGCCGGGTTCTTTCTCCTTTGTAAAGGCCCTACCTGCATAACATGAAGGGGCTCGGTGACAGACACATTAAAACACCATTAAACTGTGAAATAGAACACAGTGTGAAAATAGATTTAACCTTCACAAGTGTATCGATCTCCACCCAGCGCCGTGCCCAAGTTCTGGGACAACTGCTTTATAATAGGTTTTACTTATTTTCCTGTTGCTGTTCTGACTTCCTCCGAGGAGGGTGTTATTTCTAAAAGCCCCCTGACCGTGGAAGGAAGCAGGCTTGCTTCTCAGGCAGCGCCTGGCCTCGGAAAGCTCCCGCCAGCTGCTCCGCAAACAGAAATCAGTTTGGTGAAAGTGAGGAATGAGTTTGCGGCGGCCGCTGGGATGACAGAGGCCCAGGGAGGAGGAGGAGAGCACTGCCAGTTACTTGCAGGGTTGGGAGGTGGAGATGAGGTGGGGTGGGGGGAGGAGAGAGAGATGGGGTGGGGGGAGGAGAGAGAGGTGGAGTGGGGGGGAGGAGAGAGAGATGGGGTGGGGGGAGGAGAGAGAGGTGGGGTGGGGGGAGGAGAGAGAGGTGGGGTGGGGGGAGGAGAGAGAGGTGGGGTGGGGGGAGGAGAGAGAGGTGGGGTGGGGGGGAGGAGAGAGAGGTGGGGTGGGGGGAGGAGAGAGAGGTGGGGTGGGGGGGAGGAGAGAGAGGTGGGGTGGGGGGAGGAGAGAGAGGTGGGGTGGGGGGAGGAGAGAGAGGTGGGGTGGGGGGAGGAGAGAGAGGTGGGGTGGGGGGAGGACAGAGAGGTGGTGTGGGGGGAGGACAGAGAGGTGGGGTGGGGGGAGGAGAGAGAGGTGGGGTGGGGGGAGGACAGAGAGGTGGGGTGGGGGGAGGACAGAGAGGTGGGTCCATGCAACTGTGGACCCTGGCAGGATGGCCTTTGTGGGATGGCTCTTGTGATTTAGTTTTTGCTTCAAAATGTATCTACAGACACACACACACACACACACACACACACACACACACACTCAATACTCTTCATAATAAGGAAGAAAAGGGAATCCATTCCCTGGGACAAAAATGCTCCAAGAGCTGTAGCTCTCGCAATAATTTTCTGTGTAATTTTTGGCCACATGAGCAGATTAACAAAGAGGAACACAAAGCCAGCAAAAAAAAAAAAAAAAAAAAAAAAAAAAAATCACTTACTTTTCACGGAAACGTTCACATTTAATGTTGCAGGAGCTTAGAGGGCCGAGCAAATTGGAAGATACATTTGTATCTCAGAGTGAAGAAGAAGAAGCCCAAGTATCTCCGAAATGTGAGACTTAACATCACTTTTTTTTTTCCTTCAGCCACCTTATTTGCAAAACGAACATCTGAGGTGCGACCCTTTCCTAAATTGTAGCCAAATCAGAGGAAAAACATAATGAAGAGACCAGCATGCGGCAAAGCGTCCGATGAACCAGTGAACTTGGTCAGGAAAAGTCAGCGAAGCTAATAGCCAGTGGTGTTTTGTGTGGATCCCGACATCGTCATCAGAGAAAAGATGTCCATGAGGTTGCTCAGATTGGAACGCTCAAGACTGTGGCCCCCAAATCATGTTCTTTCTAATTCTTGTATTAAGGATTCAAGCACCTTTAATAAAATTGAATACCATTTTTTATACAAAATTTCTTTGTAAAAGGGATACAATTGCTTTTTCAATGTTTATTTTTTTATTTTGAGAGAGAGAGATGGGGGGAGGTGCAGAGGGACAGAGAGAGAGACACACAGAGAATCCCAAGCAGGTTCCACCCGGTTGTGGGGCCTAAGCTGAAATAAAGAATCAGATGCTTAACTGACTGAGCCACCCAGGTGCCTCTAAAAATTGCTTTTTAACATGAAAATGAATCTATGCCAGAGTAGTAACTGCATCATGCTTAATGGTGAACAAATAAATTCTCTTTGGGACGACAAACATAATGAAATTATCTCATTTGATTATTATTATTTAAAATTATTGTGTAAATAATAACTGATGAGATAAAATATGAAAATGCAATAATAGTTCTAATAATGAAAGGGATAAAGAATAAGTTGCCCCGGGGGCGCCTGGGTGGCTCAGTCAGTTAGGTGTCTGACTTCCCCTCAGGTCATGATCTCGTGGTTTGTGAGTTCGGGCCCCACGTGGGGCTCTGTGCTGACAGCTCAGGGCCTGGGGCCTGCTTCAGATCCTGTGTCTCCTTCTCTCTCTGCCCCTCCCCTGCTCACTCTCTGTCTCTGTCTCTCTCCCAAAAAGAAATAAATATTAAAAGAAATTAAAAGAATAAGTTGTCCATAGATTACATGACTGCCTACCTAGAAAAGTTAGTGAGATCTATTAAAGTAATTAGAACAAACGCTTGATTTAAATACATTTTAAAAACATAGAAAATACCAGCAAGATCCTGTATTAAAAATGTATCTACTTTGAAAACAGAATAAGAAAAGGATCCCTCCTTTCCAAAAAGATTGCACCCAGTTGCAACCAAAAATATAAAATAAAGTGTAAATAATCCTCATAGGAACTGAGTAGAATTCGTATGAGGTAAAAAAAAACAATACTATAGGGGCACCTGGGTGGCTCAATCGGTTAAGCATCCAACCTCGGCTCAGCTCATGATTTCATAGTTCATGGGTTCGAGCCCCACACTGGGCTCTGTGCTGACAGCTCAGCCTGGAGCCTGCTTCGGATTCTGTGTCTCCCTCTCTCTCTGTCCCTCCCCCACTCGTGCTCTGTCTCTCTCTGTCTCTCAAAAGTAAATAAACAGTAAAAAAAAAAAAAAGGTTAAAGCTGTAAAATATTATGTCATGTTCACATATTGACAGATTAGTATCACAAAGATTGTAAATCATCCACAAATAGTTTACGAATATAATGAAATCGCAGTAGGATATTTTCGAGCATGGAAAAAAAAAATCTTCTGAGCGTTTAGGTAGAAGAAGAAGCTGGGACAGATAGCCTGGAACTGTTTAAAATGAAGAAGGATAGGGAATAACATGACCAACCTGATGCTCACCATTCATTCAGTAGATACTTGAAAACCTACTGTGTGCATTTTGCTTGTGGGAGATCGAGACAGAACAGACATGGCCCGGCCTTCAAGGAGCTTACGGCCTAGTGAAGGAGAGAGAGAGTAAAAAGTGATGGCACTGGGGCGCCTGGGTGGCTCAGTTGGTTAAGTGTCTGACTTCAGCTCAGGTCACGATCTCGCAGTCAGTGAGTTCGAGCCCTGCATCGGGCTCTGCGCTGTCAGTGAGGAACCTGCTTGGAATTCTCTCTCCTTCTCTCTCTGCCCCTCTGCTGCTTCTTCTTTCTTTCTCTCAAAATAATAAATAAATAAATATATATATATGTATATATATATATACATATATATATATATATATATTTTTTTTTTAAAGAAGGATGGAAAGAGAACAAGAATTCCCAGGAGAAGGAATGCAGGTTTGAAAGGGCTGCAATGAAAAGATCTTGGCACAATCAAGAAACAAAAGGAGTCCAGCCTCAACAAAACAATGGAACTCCAGAGAAAGATGTAGGGTTAAGGGGGGGGAGAGAAACAACCGGGGCCACATGCAGACCATGCAACAGGGAATAGATTTTATCTGAGTGCAGTGAAAGTCTCCCTAAGGGTCCTGAGCAGGGAAGGGGACACAATAAAATGAATGGTTTAAGGAGTGTATTATTTTCTGTCGTGTGGGAAACGCACGCAGGGCGACTCGGTGGTGAGCTCAGCAGAGTGAGGGCGCCGGAAATGGGAAACTGAAGGGTTTGACAGACGTGTAGAAGGTAGAATGAGTGAGAATTGGTGACTGATCGAACGGGAAGCCAAAAGACCTGTATAAAGCTGATCTCTCTTAAAGTTTTTCCCTGGGGTAAGAAAAGACAGACTGATCATTACAAACAAACAAACAAAAAAGAAACAGATCCATATGTATATTATTATAAAATACACTTGGCATTTTAAAACAGTGGGGAAGAGGGGCGCCTGGGTGGCGCAGTCGGTTAAGCGTCCGACTTCAGCCAGGTCACGATCTCGCGGTCCGTGAGTTCGAGCCCCGCGTCGGGCTCTGGGCTGATGGCTCGGAGCCTGGAGCCTGTTTCCGATTCTGTGTCTCCCTCTCTCTCTGCCCCTCCCCCGTTCATGCTCTGTCTCTCTCTGTCCCAAAAATAAATAAAAAATGTTGAAAAAAAAAATTAAAAAAAAAAAAAAAACAGTGGGGAAGAAGGAATTATTCATAAATGTATTTCAGCAATTGGCTAAATAATTTTAGGGGGAGAGAAAACCTGATAAGGTCTGTACTTCACTCACAATTTCTGCCAAATAAAAATAAAACATTAAAAGTACTAGAAGATAATATAGGTTGATTTTTTTTTCGTTTTGTTTTACTTCACTTTATGCTTTCCTCACTGTTGGACATCAGGGACAAACATGATATAAAAATACTCCTTAGTTCATGACTGTCATCCATCAATTTGTAAAAACACATTCTCCCATCTTTTTTTTTTTTTTTCTCCCTGTCCTCATTCCCATTCTACTTCTCTGGCTTCATACACTCCAACCCCACCCAGCATCCACTCTGATGTCGTTAATAGCATTCCCCCTTAGGGTTAGTGAGCATCTGAAATGCTAACACGGTGAGAAGCCCTTTCAAAAACACCTACCACTTAGGGGCGCCTGGGTGGCTCAGTTGGTTAAGCGTCTGACTTCCACTCAGGTCATGATCTTGCAGTCTGTGGGTTCAAGCCCCGCATGGGGCTCTGTGCTGACAGCTCAGAGCCTGAAGCCTGCTTCGGGTTCTGTGTCTCCCTCTCTGTCTGCCCCTCCCCGACTCATGCTCTGCCTCTCTGTCTCTCAAGAATTAATAAATGTTAAAAGAATAACAACAAAAAACACCTACCATTTCCCTCTCTCTCTTTCTCTCTCTCTCTCTCAAAATAAATAAATAAACTTAAAAAAAAAAAAGAAGAAAGGATCAGCTGGGTGGCTCAGTTGTTTAAGCATCTGACTCAGTTTCAGTTCAGGTCATGATCTCATGATTCCTGAGATTGATCCCCGCATCAGCCTCTGTGCTGACAGCATGGAACCTGCTTGGGATTCTCTCTCTCCCTCTCTCTCTCTCTGCCTCTTCCCCTTCAAAATAGAAAACACCTACCATTTATACCCCTTAAGTAGATATGAACTCATCTTAAGTTTCTTATTAAATTTTCCCATCAAAGAATACCTCTTCCTTTAATCTAACCTTTATTTTTTTGTGTGTCCTCCAATTCTGTTAGGGTTTTCTTCATACAAGCTTGCTTATTCTTTATTAGGTAAAACCCAGGCACTTTAGAGCTTTGGTTGCTATTTTAAAAGGTATCATAATTTTTATTTCCTTTTCTGAATGCTTATTCCAAGTATGGACGAATGCTATTGATTTTCAAATTTTATTCTGCCTGCTCACTTGAAAAACAATGTTGAATTAGGAAGGACTTTTTAAAGCATAATGCCAAAGGCAGAATGCAGAAGAGAAAAAAAGAAACATTTATTCGCCAAGAAAACCTATCAAAGTCAAAAAACATGACAATTGGGGAAAAAAATATTTGCTACACATATGACAGAAAAGAGACTAATACTCTAAGTATATACAAAGCTATTACAAAACAAAAAAGAAAATTGTCAAATATGGGCAAAGACCATGAAGAAATTATTAAGGAAGAAATAGAAATATCCAGGAAGCACGAATTAATGCTCAGTATTATATGTAATCAAAGGTCTGTAAATTAGCAGGAGAAAGCACTTTTGCATTATCATCTGCATTAGTCAAGATTCATGTCATAGTGACAGAATCCCAACACGATGTACATTATGCAGAGGGGGAAATGATTGAATCGGATAACGGGGATATCTGGGGATGAGCCTTGCTTTGGTCCCAGGGGGTCCTAATAGCTCCCTCCCATCTCCTAGTGTCATGTCTATTGGATTTGATTCTGCAGGCTGATTTTGTCCACTTGGCAGACAAGATAGCTGCCAGGAGCCCCTTTCAGCCTGGCAAATTGAGATAAAAATCTAACAGCTCTCTTCAATGCCTATATCTGAAACCTAGGAAACTTCCGGTCCTGGTTGGGTCTCTTGCCTACGGTCAATAGAGAGTAACACTCCATAAGCAGAAGAAAGAACCGGGGAGGGTATTTTTTCGATTCATCAAATTTTAAAAGCCCCAAATCCTCATAAACAAACAAACAAACAAAAACCAAGAAACTGATTGCCCGTGGAGAGCATCAGATATGAAATTGGAGGGTTGCCAAGGGTATACTCTGTCGCATAATTTTCTTCGGGACCTCATTACACTGAAAGTCACCTCCCAAGCCACTACTGGGGACTCGTGGGCTGGCGTGGTTTGCTTTAGACATTATATCACCGTCCTTGGAGAAAAGAGCTACTTGTGGACAGAGAAGGGACAATTCCATCTTGAGGGACGAAAGCAAGCGGGGGTAAGGTCTAAGATGGTTAGGGGCGGGGGAAAGTTGATCTAAACTCTCCGAGAATAGGTCTCTCTTAGAGAACAGTGTGGTCTGTGCTGAAGGTTAGTCACAAACAGAATCTCAGGCATGTGAGAGGAACACTCATGTTTATTTTTTTCTCCCCGCTAAATTGATAGGTTGGCAGGTTTGAGGCCCATGTCCTTTAGAAATCCCACGGCACAGCTTGGAGTTTTAATACAGCCAGGAAGGCAATAAACAGCACGAAGGTCACTCAGAGCTTCTACTGCGAAGGGAAAAGGTTTTGTCTTATGAAAAATACAAAATGTAGGGATGGCGCGACGACGGCAGGGAGCAAATAATGGCATTCCTTATTCCTCTGGAACTTTTCAGAAAACCCGAATTCCCTTGGACAACACATCTGCCATCTTCTAGATTTAAATACCTTGAAATGGTAAATGGCCT
Organism: Puma concolor; assembly: GCF_028749965.1. NCBI lineage: Eukaryota > Metazoa > Chordata > Mammalia > Carnivora > Felidae > Puma > Puma concolor. The sequence goes on from NC_141672.1 coordinate 136,216,917, forward strand.
TTGCAGGTCTGTGTGGAGAAATGAAGGCACTATAGCCATAGGGCTTGGGGAAGTTGCACAAGTGTGTGGTTCGATGCTTCCTTCTTTGGGCGTGGGGATATCTCAGCACCCAGCGCCAATTGAGAAAGATAGTAAAAGCCTGACCGGTCATCAATGGAGGGGAGCTTAGCTTCTCTCCATTTAACTTAACATCCCTTCTATATGTCCACCTGCAAAGCCTCCATGTTAGATGTTAGAAGACATTTATTTTTTATTTTATTATTTTATTTTATTTTATTTTATTTTATTTTATTTTATTTTATTTTATTTTATTTTAGAGGAAGGTGCAGAGACCAAGACAGAGAGAGAGAGAGAGAGACAGAGAGAGAGAGAGAGAGCCTTCAGCACACTCCATGCCCAGCATGGGACCCAATCTCACAATCCTAAGATCATGACCTGAGCCGAAATCAAGACTTGGATGCTTAACCATCTGAGCCACCCGGGTGCCCCAGACATTTGGGGATGAGGATGTCTCGATTCAAGAAGAGCTGAGCTGGGCCTATGCATTCTTCTGATACAATATGGAGTCATTGCAGAGGAACCAAGGACGTGTAGGCGTCAAAGCAGGAAAGGTAGGGGCGCCTGGGTGGCTCAGTTGGTTAAGCATCCAACTCTTGGTTTCCGCTCAGGCCATGATCTCACGGTTCATGGGTTCGAGCCCCACATCGGACTCTGTGCTGACGGCACGGAGCCTGCTGGGGATTCTGTCTCCCTCTCTCTCTGCCCCTCCCCTGCTCGCTCTCTATCTCTCAAAATAAATAAATAAACATTAAAGAAAAAGTTTTAATAAAGAAAAAAAGCAGGAAAGGTAACGCATCGTGGCGAGGCTCAAAAAATGTTCCTTAGAGAGGTGCAATGTGGGGAAAGCGCTGAAAATGGATGGTTGTCACTGGGAGAGAGAGGGCAAGAGAGAGGAGAAAAGGCGATTTCAGATCAAAGCAGGTGTGCGTATTAAGGATTCCAGGGTAGTACATTTTGAGTGCAATTGACCGTATTTCTGGAACAGTATTATTATATACTTCTAAGAGCTAGGTTGGGGGGCGCCTGGGTGGCTCAGTCGGTTAAGCATCCGACTTCTGCTCAGGTCATGATCTCGTGGTTCGTGAGTTCAAGCCCCGCGTTGGGCTTTGTGCTGACAGCTCAGAGCCTGGAGCCTGTTTTCAGATTCTGTGTCTCCCTCTCTCTCTCTGACCCTCCCCCGTTCATGCTCTGTCTCTCTGTGTGTCAAAAATAAATAAACGTTAAAAAAATTTTTTTAAATAAATAAATAAAAGCTAGGTTGGGGCCAGCTATTGTCCACGTTGTCCAACACGCCCTGCGTGTTGGAAAAGAAAATTGCTCACATGCATTACTATTGTTTGTGCACTGCCCTTTCGCCATACTGGACTGAAAGCTCTTGGAAGGCATGAACTATATATCCGGTTCCGGCCTGGCAGGTATCTAGATGTGTGTCTCGCCTAGTCAATGGGAACAGTCCTTTGCCCCAGTCCACTATTCAAGAGACTGCCCTGAGGAGAGCTCTGTTGGAGTAACCTTCCTGACTTCCCTCCAGCACCTTTATCAGCATGCCTCCCCAGGGAGGAAGAAGGAGATCTATCCACTCGGATCTACTTCCTCTTTCTCTTTGGGATCTGCCTGTCTACACCGAGTGGGCCTTCGGCTCTGCTCCTTTCTGCCCTGAGTCTTACAGGATCAGACAATACCCCCATGTGGGGAGGGCTCTGGCATCCAACACTCTTTTAATCTTTATTTTTGAGAGAGAGACAGCGTGTGAGCAGGGGAGGAGCAGAGAGAGAGACACAGAACCAGAAGCGGGCTCCAGGCTCCGAGCTGTCAGCACAGAGCCCGACGCGGGGCTCGAACCCATGAACCGGGAGATCGTGACCTGAGCGCAAGTCGGACGCTCAACCGACTGAGCCACCCGGGCGCCCCTGGGTCTGACTATTTAATTCTGGGGTTCAGTATTCAGAAACTTAGCCTCAATTGTTCAGCAGCAGTAATACAAAAACATTTTCACCTCCATTTGTTTGACTCCTGCATCTATCCCTTGGTCTGAACTCAGATGGCAAAGGGGGTGCTATAGCCCCCTTAAATGCTATCAACCCCTGCGAGTGGGCACTCAGTGTGGGTTGATTGGAAGAATGTACGCATGATTTAATTATTGAAGACCAGAGGATATAAGAAGCATCAAAGTCCCCACTTGACCCATCTATTGCTCTGTCAAGGCCCATCTGTGACCATGTCCACCTGACAATAGAATCTTACCATCAGGGCATTGGGGGGTCACCATTAATTGATCACTTTCTCTCCCGTGTTCTGAAATATCTGATTATTTCCTTCTTTTCTCCTCTTCTGTGTAATAGATTTCTCAATTCCTGGAAATATTCCCATCACCTTTCACCCTTCGGAAACCATCGCCTCTCTTTCCCCACTAATCCTACCTCCTGCAGCTGCAGCGTTGCTGATTTTCTGGTCTCCCTTGCTACAGCCAGGAATTTTAATAATCCTTGAAATTAGGAATACAGGAGCTCTCATCGTTACGGCATCCCCATCTGAACTGGGACATACCTATTGCTAGAAGACGACGTTTCCCGTCTAAAAAAAAAAAAAAAAAATGAGCCTTCACGTTCCTGGTACTTTCACATGTCACTCGCCAAGGAGGTGTCCCACGCAGCGAATGGAAGACCAGGGAGTTTTCTTTTTTTAAAAAAAATCACATTTGAGGGGCGCCCGGGTGGCTCAGTCGGCTGAGTGTCCGACTTCGGTTCGGGTCATGATCTCGCGGTTCGTGAGTTCCAGCCCCGTGTCAGGCTCTGTGCTGACAGCCCAGGGTCTGGAGCCTGCTTTGAATTCTGTGTCTCCCCCTCTCTCTGCTCCTCTCCTGCTCACACGCTGTCTCTGTCTCAAAAATAAATAGAGATTTTTTAAAAAAATTAAAAACAAATGAACAAAATTCACATTTGATTTGAGTTGCGTCTCATTGTAGAATACACTAATACTTCTAAAAACTTGATGTCACATTTTCTCAAGAGCATGCCAACTAAAACAAGAAATCCACCTGCAGTTCAAAGCTTGTATTTTAATGTTCAAAGAGCTTTCTGAAACTGGATGGCCACCTCTCTTCCAAAGTTTCTTTCCAAACGATGAAACTCAGAGATAAGTGGGACTAAAGTCAGTTGCGGATATGACTCAAAAGTGAGAAAGATTAAGAGCTCAGCCTTCACAGATCTCAGGACAGAAGTGTCTGAGCATCAGTGTAGAATTAAAAAAAAAAAAAAAAAAGAGGGGGGCATAGTCCATTGAACATGGAAAAACAATTAAAAAATATATTGAAAGTAGAAAGAAAAAGAGAAATCATTCCTAATTAATTCTGCTGCCCTGCTCAACCCCAGCCTCTTTGTAATCCTACTGGGAACATCTTTATTGATCTGGGGGTCCTGCAGCAGGCTTCTGATGCTTATCTCAGCATAAAAACAGGCTCTTGTGATGAGCAGTGATTTAATTACATGACAATCACCGTTAACAATGCATGGCGAATACCACAAAAATATGCAGAGCAAGATTGGCCCTGATAAGTGCAAAGAGGTGGCATTGACTTTCAGTAAAGTTTCTGGCCACAATTCTACTAATCCTTCCCTCTTAGGAGAAAATAATACTCAGTGACTTGAAATGTCTAAGGACTGACTTCACTGGTTCAATTTTAAGTAATAATAAGAAAGTTTAAACTTTAAAATATTAGCTTTTATTATATTTGTAGAACTTCTCTCTAAAACCTGAGAAATAGACCTATCATGAAGCTTTGTGACAACAAATTATGGGGCTTTAAAAGGCAGAGAATTTCTCCAGTGTGAGATCCTAAGACTCTCGCAGTGTTTAGGTCCACAGTCGGTATTCAAAAATTATGGAAGGAACGAGTCGAAATTGAATACGATTTTACAGTATGACCCTTTCCGAATAAAATTACAAGTGTCTTCAGACATATTATTATGCCTAGGCTTCTAGATGTATCAAAGCACATCTTGAAGTCTAGGTGTATTGGAAACAATAAACTACATTCCTGTCTTTATCACTAGACTAGCACGGGTTAATCAAAGCTAATTACTAGTTTAGAATAATAATGTCGTGGTGTTAATTGACACAGGTTGTTTTTAAATCATGTGAACAGATAAATATGTAAGTAAGGGCCAAACGTTGGGTTTAAGTTGATTTCCTCAAACCTGGTTAACTGAACGTGGTGGGATAGCTCGTGTTTAACGGGAAGCTAATAAAATTAGAGCATCGTGCAAGAGAGAATAAACGCAAAAGAGCTGAGAGAGTGGAGGAGTCATCACAGACGAGAGCTAGGGAACAGTGTGGGGGTGAATGGAACATGCTGAGAGCAGGGTAGAGGTGATGCCAATAGGAGATGGCACCAGTGGCGTCCCCACACAGGTGAATTGGAGAAGGGAGAGATTTCGCCCTTGGCGATACTCAGAAAGCTCAGCTTTAAGTTGGCAAGGTGTCAAAGGGGCATGAAGGAGAAGAGGTTCTGGGAGAAGGGGGATTCGCAGCAAGCCAGCATGGTCTTGACCCATAAAACTCAAGATTTCTTCTTGTGAGAATACCAACAGATTTGTCTTAAGGCAGGAGATGTAACAGTCAAGGGCACAGGCTCCAGAGCCAGCCTGGCTGGATTTAAAGCTCAGGTCTATTCCTTACGACCTTGAACGATTTCCTTAACTATCTGTGCTTCACTGTCTTCATCTGTAAGATGGGGGATAATTATAGCGCTACCTCACGTAGTTGTTTTGAGAATTAAATAATTATTCTGTTTGAAATACTTAGAACAGCCTAAGTGTCATCTGTTAGTAACATCAACATTCATAGCGCGGTGACAGCAAGCTCACAACAAAGTCTTTCTTACTCCAGCGTTTGGAAGGACCCATCGGCTGGACCAGACTCGCTACCTACCCGAACGGAAGCCCATTCTGCCGGTGGGCACAGTCTTCCCAGACAGAGATCGTCTTCCAAAGGCAGACTCATCCTGAGAAGGACCTACTTGTCCTTGAGCAGAGAAAACTGCAGCTCTTGCCTAGAACGGCCAATCGAGTTCTTTGGTCCAAAATAAAACGAATCACCAATGGATCCACAGACCTGTGAGAAAAAAAGTAATGTGAAAGAAGAACCAACATGAAAGAAAAAGATGACTCAGGAAGACCTATAAAAACACAAACAGAGGGGTGCCTGGGTGGCCCAGTCGGTTCAGCATCCGACTCTTGATTTCCGCTCAGGTCACGATCTCATGGTTAGTGTGATTGAGCCCTGCATCGGGCTCGGTGCTGACAGCGTGGGGCCTGCTTGGGATTCTCATTCTCTCTCAATCTCTCTCTCCCTCTCTCGCTCCCTCTCTCCCTGCCTCTCCCCCCGCTCATCTGTCTATTTTCTCTCAAAATAAATAAAGTTAAAAAAAAGCACAAACTGAAAACAGAAAACATTCTATTACCTTCAGATTTGAGAATATAGGAAGAAGAAGAAGAAAAAGAAGAAGAACAACAACAACAACAACGACAACAGCAACAACAACAACAGAAATATATGTTATGGGAAAAATAACAAATTTAAACTATGATTGGTCAAATTAGACAATTAACGTTTATTTATTTTTGAGACAGAGAGAGACAGAGCATGAACGAAGGAGGGTCAGAGAGAGGGAGACACAGAATCTGAAACTGGCTCCAGGCTCTGAGCTGTCAGCACAGAGCCCGACGCGGGGCTCGAACTCACGGACCTCGAGATCATGACCTGAGCCGAAGTCGGCTGCTTAACCGACTGAGCCACCCAGGCGCCCCTCAAACTAAACAATTAATTGAAAGATTGAAACAGAAACTCAAAGAAGTTTCCCAGAGATTACAACAAGGGAGTATCGTGAAATCAACACTGAACGTTTGACCTAAGACAAGGGTGAGTACCAAATAAGTACATTTTGAGACGGTAAAAGGCTCCAATACTTAACTTTCTATATGGTCTGTCTTAGAAGTTTGTTTCTAGACATACTTCAGCATAATGAGAGAGAAAATCAAGGAAGAGAAGGGCATGTGGCCCCGGATGCTGTAGATAGGACCCAAGAGAAGAAGTAGCAGGTGGGCGGGAAATGAGGTGGGTGCCCATGGGGCACTGGCATCCTGAGCTCAAACCCGGAGGAGTTGAAACACGGACTAAAATCAACAGAACAAAAAAAATAAAGGCATGTGGTCTTTAGGCTTAAAGAAAAAGAAAATTCAAATGTAACCTGGACTTACTTCACAATATAGAAATCTATACATTAAACAGTATGGATTATCCTAATCCGACACAAAAATGTCTCATTTCCAATAATGAGAGAAAATACCTCGCGCTTTTCCAAATTGCTTAAACAGCTGGTCTAGCTCTCTTCTCTTATCGCTTTCTATCTGCATGAAATTGCCAGACTTTCTCCACACAAAGCCCCCATTTGACAAATCAGAAAAGCAAGACCCAGTGGCACGAACTGACTTCAGTTCACACAGCTAGAAGTTAACTTTTCTCCTGGTCTTGGCATTAAAAAAAAAAAAAAAAAATTCTCTGCAAAATTGAGCCCGGCTAGATGTATGTCCTAAATGATAGTAGGGGGAAGGAGTAGACGCCGGCGGTGGAATTTTCATTCATCAAGCATTAGAATGCAAAACCTCTGTCCAGTGCAGGGATTCACCTTTGTGGGAAATGATGACTAACGTGATCCCTCATGTCAAGATGACAAACCTATTAAAACGTGATGAATTCCTCAGGCGAACACTTCTCATTAGCCTGACCTGTTGTCTGTTTGCGGAAAAGCATACGTGCACTTCCAAATGCGTGCACCTGATATCTCTTTGGCGGACGGAGTTCCGTGCAGCTCACTGATTTTTAAGAGAAAAGAGATTTGGAGACAAAAGAAATGCCGCTGGTTGTTGGCTTGAGGTTTCGGCAAGGTTCAAGTCTGCCTTTGCTACTCACAGCTTAAGTGGTATTTCTATTATTGTACAATTTCTAGCTTTACGGTTTCCAGTTCCGACATAATCATTTCCTAGCGTGAATCAAAAGTAATGAAGCTGTGTGGTTCAGATTTAAGTATACTATTAAGATAATCAACGACTTCAATCCAATCTTGGGCCAAATCCAGCGAGCAAATTCCCCAAACCAATCAATTGAAAGGACTTGAATTTTTAGATTTAAGCCTCTAGTTTTGACAGCGTGTTCAAAAAGAATTATGCAATTACGATTGGCAATTTGGGATTTTCTGAAATGATAGGAGACAAGCATAACATGGGTGTGTGAAATCGAAAATTGGGGAAATAGAAGCCGAAACTCTATCTAATGACGAGTTTCAACATCCGCTTTGGCTGAACATTGAGGCAGCGTTGTTGCACAACAAAATAGGCTAATCTAATGCCAGGATCTTGAAAATTGGACACGTTTCATGCACAAAGCCAGTCTGTAGGGTGCTATTCCTAAGTATCTCATCCTATTACCCTAGTGGAGAAACTTAGGTACTGCGTACTGCACCTTCGTACTCAACAGTTCAAGAGTTAGTATTAGCCATGACATCAAGAATTAGAGTTTTAGAGTTCTGGCTTTTATTTGGTTCCAATCCTGGCTTTACCATAGGAAAGCATTTCCTTCTCGGTTCAATTTACAACAGGATTATCTTCCTTCAGTTCTTTACCTCCGGACCTGACCATTAGTTGGCTGGGAGCCTCCTTAATGGAGTTTTAATGATGGGGAATACCTCTAAGATAACTAAATGCCCATGACTGTCTACACAGCTCTTTCAAATGCTGCTACTACTAACGTTTTACGTTAAAGTTTACAGAAGGGCAGAATCGGGTGGAGAACATCGATTTTCTGATCCTTAGTTTGATTCTCTTGATATCCTCCCACACTGCATTCGAGACTCGATTAAGACACGTTCTCGTTATAAATAGGATGTGTTTTTTTTTTCATGTACTATTGTTTTTTCAGTGATCTAAATAAAGTAGGTCTGTGTGTATGTATATATGTGTGCATGCACTTGCCCATGTGAAGGCGTGGGCTTAATAGACACGAGCATAAGAAATTCTGCTTTGGGGCGCCCGGGTGGCTCAGTCGGTTAAGGGACCAACTTCGGCCTTGGGTCATGACCTCATGGTGTGTGGGTCCGAGCCCCGCGTCCGGCTCTGTGTTGACAGCTCAGAGCCTGGAGCCTGCTTCAGATTCTGTGCCTCCCTCTGTCTCTCTGCCCCTCCCCCACTCTCTCTCTCTCTCTCTCTCTCTCTCAAAAAATAATAAAACATTAACAAAATTAAAAAAAGAAAAAGATATTCTGCTTTGAAAATAAATATGGATGACAGAATCCCCTCAAAAAACAAGAGAGAAATGTGCTTCTATCAGAATTTGTCAATTTAGGTTAGAAAACCTTAGTAACTGTGGTAGGCAGAATAATGACCCATTATGGAGGTCCACATCCTAATTCTTGGACCTGTGACTATGTTAGACTACATGGCAAAGGGGAGTCAAGGTTGCTGTTCATATGAATACACACACACACACACACACACACACACACACACACAGAGTGTTTTAAAGTCCTTGCACGTGGAATAGGGAATTGGAAAAAACCAGAGGAAGGTAGAATGAGAAGGACTCTGCACAACATTGCTGGCTTTGAAGATAGAGGAGGGGTCAGGAGCCAGGGTGTGGGAGTGGCCTCTAGAAGCTGGGAAATGCAAGAAAACCAATTCTGCCTTGGAGCTTCTAAAAAAAATGTAGTCCTGTTGATAACTTGGTTTTAGCCAAGTGAGATCATTTGGGACTTCTGATTTCTAGAACTATAAGGCAAATTTGTCTTGCTTTTTTTTCATATTATTATACATATATTTTTAACGTTTATTTATTTTTGAGAGAAAGAGACAGAGCGTGAGCCAGAGAGGGGCAGAGAGAGAGGGAGACACAGAATCTGAAGAAGGCTCTAGGCTCTGAGCTGTCAGCACAGAGCCCGACTCAGGGCTTGAACTCATGAACTGTGAGATTGTGACCTGAGCTAAAGTCAGACGCTTAACCCACTGAGCCATCCAGGTGCCCCCAAACGTTTTATTATTTTTTTTTTATTATTTAGGAGAGAGAGAAAATGCAAGCGGGGAAGAGGGGCAGAGGGAGAGAGGGAGAGAACCTTAAGGGAACCTTCCACACTTAGCATGGAGCCTGATGCAGGGCTCGATCCCAGGACCCTGGGATCATGACGTGAGCTGAAATCAAGAGTTGGATGCTCAACCGAGTGAGCCACCCAGGTGCCCCCAAATATGTCTAAACAAGATGCTAAATTTCTGGTAATTTGTTATAACAGCCATAGCAACCAACACAAAGGAGTGTCTTTAATGCATCCTATCGTTTTTGACCTGAGAAGGAAACCCTGCCTCCAAATTAAACCTCACTGAATATTTCTGCTTATGATCCAACTGGTGTTGTTTAATGATTCTGGGAGACTTTATTCTTCCAGGCATTCTCACCGTACTTCTCTTTATTATACTTTTAAGCAACAGTGAAAGAAGGGAAAAAATAGCCTGGTGTGTAGTGTTGAGCCAATTTCCATCAAATGTTTATCTCTCCAAATAGATGTTGTTTTCCCAATTCAGCTAATGTGATACGAAACTTCAGTAATTTGTATTTTCGGTTGCCTACGAAATTTGGATATCTACAGCATCAGAATCCACAATATGAAAACACTTGTTTATAATTTCTCATGTATTTTCATTGTCTTTCCTCACATTATAACAACTGGCTATTATAAAGAAGATGAAAATGAATCTTTGTTGTCAGGATTCTTATTTTCTTCATGATAGCAAGTACTCAAACTTCCTATTACATAGTTTAATACACCCTGATTAAGTTACTAGATCTTTACATTAAAAAAAACAAAACAAAACCCTGTGAATACTGAGCAGTTAAGGTATTTTGAACAGCTTCCAATAATTTAGTTTTATTTATTTATAAGTTATATGTTTATACAAGATTATTAAAATATTATATACTTTCTGAAACATGCCAGACAGGAATTTTTTTTTTAATTTTTTTTTTTCAACGTTTATTTATTTTTGGGACAGAGAGAGACAGAGCATGAACAGGGGAGGGGCAGAGAGAGAGGGAGACACAGAATCGGAAACAGGCTCCAGGCTCTGAGCCATCCGCCCAGAGCCTGACGCGGGGCTCGAACTCACGGAGCGCGAGATCGTGACCTGGCTGAAGTCGGACGCTTAACCGACTGCGCCACCCAGGCGCCCCCAGGAATTTTTTTTTTAATTAGATGAAAATAAGGAGAAATAAGAGTGCCTGTCTGGCTTAGTCAGTAGAACATGCGATTCTTGATCTCAGTCAGGGTTGTGAGTTTGAGCCCCCCATTGGGTGTAGAGATTACTTAAAAATAAAATATCGATCAATCAATCAATCAATAATATAAATAATATAAGTAGGCCATAGAATGGAGGAAGTAAAAATGTAAGTAGAAGTACAAGGTATTAAAACCTTAGAGTTCGTAGAGATAGGCTTGATTCTTAATCCACATGTTTCCATTATTCGGCTTTGACCAAGATTCTCTAAGGGCTTGGCTCCCCCTCTGCACGATGAGGTTAATAACTGTGGTGAGAGAAATTCAGGGAAGATGATGAAGACTATATATATTATACACATATATAATCTTTCCAAATCATTTCATGAAGGCAAGCATAACCAAATCCTATCTATAACAGAAGTCACCCAAAGTAGGTAACATGACATCCCCATGAACTTCAACATATAAACGGGTGAGGACAAACTTGACAGTTTCAAGACCTACATGATATCAGCAAAGCAGGCATGGGACATCGGATGGATCTGAGATAAAAAAAAAAAAAAAAGAACAAAAAAACCTAACGAACCAAACAACTCAACTCAAATTTCCAAAAAGTACTCAGAGGTATGGCAGTCCTTGAGACTAGCAGGGACTTTTGCACATTTCAATTTTTAGGCGAGTGCCTGGTAAGGTCTGAGCGAGCTGGAGCCATCTCGGTACTATGAACACTCAAATCTCAAAACCAATATACCGAAGCTTCCTTTTAGGACAAAGTCCCCCCCTCGTCCCCCCATAAGTTAAAAACTGCTATGACTGGAAATGAAATCGAATGCAACATGGAGAAAAGGGTGGAGGAGGCAGAAGGTTTAGACACCAGTGTTAAAAAGGAGAATACAAAGCATTCAAAATGCAAAGCCGTGTTTGTTAATCGCTTTGCAAGAACAATAGCTGTGAAGCTATTCTGACCCACGTCTCCATCCTAAAACAAGTAGAAAAGCAATAAATTGCACTGCGTTAAAATTTAGAGTTTATTTTCATTGAAAGACATCATTGGCAAGTCATAAGAAGTAAAAAGGCAAGTCATAACATGGGAAAGATGCTTGCCATCCATATCTCTGACAGGTGATTCATACGCAGATTATGCGTAAGGACGTTCTATAATGCGATGAAAGAAAGCCAGGGTAATTCACGTAGGAAAAAATGGCAAAAAGTTGAATAAACACTTCACAAAGGAGAATTACAGGTGGCTCTCTTTGTCCACAGGGGAACACGCCTTTAAGATTCCTAGTTGATGTCTCAAACCTCAGATAGCACCGAACCCTATGTATATCACGTTTTATCCCATACATCCCTTGGATAATTTATAAATTAGGCCAGTAAGAGATGAACACCACCGCCTAATAATAAAATAGAATAATTATAACAACATACTGCAATAAAAGTTATGTGAATATGGTCTCTCTCTCTCAATATCTCATATTATGCTGTACCTCATCCTTCTCGTGATGATGTGAGATGATAAAATGAAAGGAGGTGGGGCGCCTGGGTGGCGCAGTCGGTTAAGCGTCCGACTTCAGCCAGGTCACGATCCCGCGCTCCGTGAGTTCAAGCCCCGCGTCAGGCTCTGGGCTGATGGCTCGGAGCCTGGAGCCTGTTTCCGATTCTGTGTCTCCCTCTCTCTCTGCCCCTCCCCCGTTCATGCTCTGTCTCTCTCTGTCCCAAAAATAAATAAACGTTGAAAAAAAATTTTTTTTACAAAAATAAAATAAAATGAAAGGAGGTGAAAAATGCAGATGCTGTGATGTAATGTTAGGCTATTACAGACTTTCTCACCATTCACCAGAAAGAGGATCATCTGTTTCTGGACCATGATTGACCACAGGTGACTGAAACTACAGAGAGCAAAACCACCAAATAAATGTGTAAAAAGCAAAAATATATATAAAAACTAAAACTTTCCCTTTTTTCTTTTTCTTTCTTTCTTTTTTTTTTTTTTTTACAAAAGCCATCATAATTGATGAGGGAGCATGAGGCAGGCTGAGGGCAAAAATGCAAGCTAGCAACTCCCCCCCCCCAACCCCCCAACCCCCAACCTCACCCCACCCCCACCCCCAGGGTGGGATGTGTGTGATATTCCCCAGGCACTCCTGGCTGCCCTAGGACAAAGGAAAGGAGAGAAAACCAATGGTTAACTGATAGACACCACAGTCATAAAGGATGTGAGTCTCTATCAGTTTACAAATATCTTCCTAAATTACAAGAAAAAGGCATCTTATCAATAGCCTAATCTCCAGAAACCCATAGACTTGGTTTCCCCGGAGCCCCAACATCACCCCTCTACAGCGATATGGGGAACAAAGGCAAGAAAAAAAATGGCAGGTAAAATTAAATTTCCTTATCACCTGCAGCCCACCGACAAATACTTGAGGCGAATACAGAGTAGAACATTTCTCCAGGGACCCCTTACCGTCCTAATGTGAAAGCCTTACCAGAGGGAGAACAACCTTAGCTTTGACAATAGCAAGTCTTCAAGTAGCTTAGGAGTCCTCTTTAACATATCAAAGTCCTTCTGGAGGCCTATCTTTTGACTTTACCTTTCCCACCTTCGTAACTGGCCACTGGCCACAACCCCAGTGCAGCTTTAATAAAATCACCTTTTGTTGCACCAAAGACGTCTTCAAGAATCCTTTCGTGGCCATCAGCTTCGGACCACCCCACCATCACCCCAAAACTTTATCAATAATTAGAGTTTAAAGATGACAAACTTAGGAGAATATTTGTAACTTACATCACGGGGGGGGGGGGGGGCGGGGGGTAGGGAAAAGTGCTGTAACCAAATAGTGAAAGAAAGGTATGAAGATGTGCCCGGCTTCTTTAGTCATCAGGGAAATGCAGATTCAAACCACGAGATACCGATGCGCAGGCATCCCCAGAGGTAGAATGGACCAGGTGGAGATATGCAGTGTTGGGGGGGAGGTGGGGCCATCGGAACTCTCCCACAGCAGCGGTTGAAATGCAGATAGGTTCAACCACTTGGGAAAACTGAGGGTATTTACTAAAGCTTGATGTGCATACCCTATGACTCCGTAAGTCTACTCCTCCGATGTACTTACTCAGCAGACCTTGAATATTGGCTGAAATTCCATTTTGAATAGGCACACCGTCTACTCGGGAAAAGTGGACAACGCTGGGTAACAAAGGTCCAAACTGAGGCATTTTTCTAGTAAAACTATTGAACTTCCAAGGAAGAATAGTAAGTTGCTTTTAAGTCATAGAAAAATCAGACAGACATTAGACTTTTTGACAGCAGCCTCTATGACAGAAGAAAATCAAATGGATTTCAAGGTACAAACAGGAAAAAAAAAACCTCAAGTATTTAAAAATAAAACAAGTAAAAAACAAGGGTGAGTTCTCCTGTCGCCTGTGAATGAGGAAAAGTTCATTAATGATTAATCAGAATCCAGGAACAATATGGAAGAATATAGATTAAGTGATTTTGTAGGACAACCAAAAATATATATATACATAAACTAAAACTTTCTTCTTTTAATTAAAGGTTTCTTTTACAGTTCAAAAAATGACAAACTTGGAAAAAATATTTGTAACTTATATCACAGATAGCTAATATTCCTATATAATTAGGTTCTAAAGATAGAAAAAAATGCCAACATTCCTCCACAAAAAAATGGGCTAGATAAGTAATCAGACAGCTCAAAGCAAAAGAAATGCAAAATAGATGTTCAGCATATGAAAAGCACTTCTCACAATGAGAGAAACTCAAACCTATGCTAAAATCCTATTCCTCACTTGCCAGATTGGAAAAATCCAGAAGTTGGTCAACCTACGAGGTTGGCGAGGCTGGAGGAGACAGGCAATCCCAAACACCACCGGGAGGATACAAATTGTAAGAGCGCTGTAAAGAAGAATTTAGCAATATTTACCACAATTACATATATACTGACCAATAAATCCAACTTCTCAAGATCTATCCAAAGGAATCATTGGTAAAACTATAAACGCATGTACGTGCCAAATAGTTCGTGGCAGGGTCATTTGCAAAGCACTAGATGGAAAAAAAAACCAAATATCTATTGCTTGTTACATTGAAGCTGCCAAACAGAATGTGATCACCTTTTAATACTGTGGTGGGGTGCTCTCCAGAGCTGGTTGTTCCATAAAAGATTAGGTCTCATGGAAATGTTTTAGTAGATTACCTATTCTCTAAGGGGGTGGGGGAGAAATATATGTGTGTCTGTATGTGTGTATGCTAGAAAACTGAAAAAACATGATGGCAGGGAAAGCCATAGAATTTGTTCTAAATGATTACTTATGGGAGAAGGAGAGAATGATACGGACGAGGCAGCGATAGAAATCAGACTTACTTGATTATATTTTGTGTTGTAGATGTGACTTTGGAAGGGAGTGACCTATTTACCTATCATTTAAAAAATTAAATATTAAAAAGGCCATCCCTAAAAATGAAAATAAGTCAAAACAAATGAGCCTACATATGTCGGCAGTTGGGTAGCACAGTGCCAGAGAGAATCTATGCTAAGTAACTCAAAAACAATAAATTGAAGAACTACATAAATAAATGAACAAATTTCTGTGATGTTATGAGTGATAATGCTATTCTCAGACTATCGTGACTGTGTTCTGGGATAAATGACATGTTTTATTATGTAATATTCTAATTATATCATTAGGAAGGTTATTGAAAACTGGGATTCTCCATTTGGGGTAAGACACACAAATAAGATTAAAAAATTTAAGTAAAAACTCTGTAGTTTGAAGTATCAGCATGAATTTATGCTGTATATTACTTTTTTAATGTTTATTTACTTTTTGAGAGAGACAAAGTGTGAATGGGGGAGGGGCAGAGAGAGAGGGAGACACAGAATCGCAAGCAGGCTCCAGGCCCTGAGCTGTCAGCCCAGAGCCCGATGTGGGGCTCAAACTCATGAATGGTGAGATCATGGCCTGAGCTGAAGTTGGATGCTTAACCGAGTCATCCAGTCGCCCCTATGATGTATATTATTTAAAAAATATTTCTTGGGGGCACCTGGGTGTCTCAGTCGGTTAGTGTTCAACTTCGGCTCAGGTCATGATCTCACGGTATGTGGGTTGGAGCCTCACATTGGGCTCTGCACCGACAACACCAAGCATGATTTGAATCCTCTGTCTGCCCCGTCCCCCTCTCTCTTTGCCCCTCCCCCCTCTCAAAAATAAACATTAAAAAAAAAACTTCATATGGTCAGAAGCTCTATAGGACAAAACACCAGTTCCTTCAACTAATAAATTGCAAGAAAAAAGAACAGAGTAGAAACAGAATAACTTAAAGAGATTTCAAAATAAGCATAGACGTATCAGAATAGTCACAATATGTAGACTTTTTCAGAATTTGATTCAAATTATAAATAAGATAATTTGTTACAAAACGATTAATACTAATCCTGAGGTCCTCAATGTGCTATAGCTTATATCATGGAAATAGTGTATCTTATTTTCACCTGTGAGATTCCACTAAACTAGGAAGGAAGGCTAATGAACATATCAACATGGTGGGTTGCAAGTTATTTCTGTTCTTTCTGGGAAAGGTTAGATGTAAGTGATTGAATAGATACTGAAAAGGGAATCGTCAGGGTAAGCGTATGCTTAGTTTAGTAAATGCTTAATAAATACTGCCATCAGTTTTCCAAAGTGGTTGAACCAACTTCCTTCCTTCCTTCCTTCCTTCCTTCCTCCCTTCCTTCCTCCCTTTCCTTCCTTCCTCCCTTCCTTCCTAACTTCCTTCAAATTATTTTTAAAAATTTTTAAAGGTTTTTATTTATTTATTTTGAGAGAGAGAGAGAGAGAGAGAGAGAGAGAAAGGGAGTCAGGGAGGGGCAGAGAGAGAGGGTAAGAGAGAGAATCCCAAGCAAGCTCCTCACTGCCAGGGCAGAGCTCCACATGCGGCTCTGACGCACGAACCGCAAGAACATGGCCGGAGCCGAAGTCAGACGTTTAAACAACTGAGCCACCCAGGTGCCCCAAAAGTGGTCGAGCCAATTTAAACTTCCACTGGCCAGGGGTGATAAAAGCTGTGGAGAAAGGGGAAAACATGCAAGACATTCGGAGGCCCCAGACCCAGGGACCACCTCCTTACAGAACTGGTAGGTGATGAACCTACCTGCCAGTGACTCAGAAATTCCTCTTGACTGCAGCTGGTAAGGTTGGGTCTCCAGGGAGTGGAGAAGACTTGGGAACAGAGGACAGCTCATGTCCTGGCAGCAAAAAGAACTGTATATCCTAGTGGTTCTCAACTTAGGGAGATTTTGAATTCTTACACGCCCCTGAGCGTTTGGCAATATCCGGACACATTTTGACTCTCACATCCTGCCAGACCCGGGGAGATCCTACTGGCCTCTAATCGGTACAGATCAGGGATGCTGCTAAATGTTCTTACTGAGCTGAGTATCCTGTCACTCCACGGCAAAGAATTATCTGGCTCCAACGGTCAATAGGGCCCAGTTTGAGAAACTTTACGTGTACCCTTAAGGGGTGGTAATCGAAAGGGGCACAAAAGAGGCTTCTGGAAGGCTGCCATATTAAGTTTCTTGATCTGTGTATTAGTTTCACGAGAACAGTCAATTTGTGAAAACTTAGGAAGCTGCATACCTATGTTTTGTGCGCTTTCCTGTGCACTTTCTTGTGCCCTTTCCCTAATTCAATAAAAGTGAACACTATGTGCTGAGCATTTATTTTCCTATGCAAAACCTTCATAATTTGAGTGCTATTATTTCTATTATAATGATGAGGAAATTGGGCTCCAGGGAGATAACCGGGATTGCCCAAACACAGCCAGTAAATTGGTGCCATAGGACCAAACCTTGGATTTGAACCCTTATCTTTCTGGCTCTAGGTCATTGACCTCATCCAACTCTAAGCTAGCAACAATCAAATGCTAATGACAGGCAGTTGAAAAAAACAAAAACAAACAAACAAAAAACTTGGCTTTTTATTTTGGTATAGCCCAAAGTTGGGGTCAACCAGTCCTCTGAATTTTCTCCCTTTTTAAATTGTCTATTTTAGGACACATAAGATTTTTGTTGCCTCTGAATGAGGGAATGGACAGCTATACAAAAGAGAAAGTGGGTGAAACACAGATCAAATAAGGTAGCAATTTTATAGGTTATCAAGGCATTGGGAGACAAGTTTGAAACTACTAAAGTTTAACACTAACTGGGAAGTTTTAGGACCACATGTGAATTGAATTCGTGCACACTCCCACAGGACTGTGAATAATCGAAATCCAGGCTAAAAACCAAGGGTTAGGAGAAAAGGAGGCATTAATTATTAAATAGCTGTGACACTATTCATTTGGAAATCTTTCACAGGAATAGCCAATATGAATACTCAGTAGAAATGGACAGCATGAGCAAATAACCATTTATAAGAAGCAAGGGAAAAGAATGTCAGGAAACCTCATCATTCAAAAGTCAATAGTTCTAAAATTGCTCAGATTTCAGCGTATTCCCTACTTCCCAAGCCCCCACCCCTGCCCCACTGCCCCGACCATGACTGTTTTTGAAGTGGTTCGTGCAAAATCAAGAATTGGAGCACAGATCAAAACCATAAGCCCAGACATACCATGTGAATTATGCAAACTATCTTTGTAATTGACTAAAACTACGATCTTAAAGTGCCTTGACCATGAATGACCATCAATACATGGTAGCTACTGGTATGGTCGTAACTGGGTCCAGAGTCTTATAAGCAAATACACTGCCATAAATTATGAAGGTTAAACCTGACAATAGTGAGTAGGGGGTGGTTATCTAGAAGTAATCCTAAGATCTGTTTGCTATTTAAAATAAGCAGTAGAAGGTTCAGCAGGATCTCACAAGGCTCCGATTTTAAGTTGAATTTGCCGAAAAAATGCAGGCTGGTAGGTTGAAAACTGCTGATATTTTTTTAAGGTGGTCATAGAGGTCAATGCTATTGGATCTGGTTAAAGAGAGGCGTCTGGTCAGTGGGTCAAAGGAATCAAGGTTATGTGCTGTTTTAGCATCTTTTTTTTAAATTTATTTTGAGAGAGAGAGAGAGAGAGAGAGAGAGCAAGTGGAGGAGGGGCAGAGAGAGAGAGGGAGAGAGAGAATCTCAAGCAGGCTCCACACTGTCAGTGAGGAGCCCGACGTGGGGCTCAAACACACAAACCTCGAGATCCTGACCTGAGCTGAAGTCGGATGCTTAACCAACTAAGCCACCCAGGTTACCCATGTTTTAGCATCTTTAGTAATGATTTAGAAGAGAGAAAAAGATATAGCACAAACATTTTAGGTAATTTTAAAATTGAATATGAGATAGATAGATGATAGCTAGCTAGCTAGCTAGATAAATAACAATCTGAAAAGAAGAAATGCTCTTATTTGATAAGGGGCTTTTTCTCTAATCAGTCATGTGATAAGTTTCCCGGGACAAAAGTTGCTGAACCTGAGGCTGACAATAAACATAATCAAGGGTAAAACTTTCAGAGTTGGAGATAACATGTGCCTGGGTCCCTCACTCTCTGAGCTCAGTTCTGCCCAGGATGATGGCTCTCTGTACAACCAGACCTTGCTGTCTGACCCTTTCACAAAGTCAGAGACTCTGTCTCCCACTTGTTCAGATTCTCATTCAGAGTCCTCGGTCTTCTACCTGGGCTCAGCCCAACGTGCGGTGAGGCGTACAGGCGATTCATACCTCAGGGGAGGAAAATGTTTCCTTTCATTGTGCAAGGAACATTCAACTTGTCCCTGTTCGCTTTTCTCTGCTGGATAACTTCTCCAGCTTGTGCAGACCTTTTGAGATAAAAGCAAAAACAAAATCATGGCATTTACCACTACGTAGATCACAACGGTTCTGGTAGATGCATACTACATCATAATGCCAGCTGTTCATTATCCAGTTAAACAAATGATTTCATGTGTTTTTGCTTTTCCAACCAGTTGCTTTGATCTAATAATGAAAATAGATGGAGAAGAGAAGCTTGCATGTATTACTGTAATGAATTAAAGGAATGGAAAGCAAATTGAAATCTCAGGATTTCTCAGCTATGAAGACTCGCCTAATAAAACATTTCCCAGAAAAACAGAAGAAAAAAACAAAGCTGGATTGAATAATGAATGAATTGAATTCTGGAGAGCAGACAGCTGACACTGGGCTTCTAGGAAAACACATCCTCCACCCTAAGGTTTCAAAGGCAGCAAGAAGCAAACTCTGAAGGTTTTGCCTGAAAACACAGGTTCTCTGGTTCTTAATTGGAGTCTATGGATCAATGCTTGGAAATACGTGAAATTTCACAGAGATTTAGGAATGTATGTGTACGTGTGTAGAGTTCACCCTTGAACAATGTGGGGGTTAGGAGTGCTGACCCCCTATGCAGTGGAAAAGCCAGGTATAACTTTTGATTCCTCCAAAACTTTCCTACTTATGATGCCAGCCTCAATGAAAATACATATAACCAGTAAAAAGAGAAAGCTTTCTGGAACACTTCAGATCCTGAAGTTTCATGGGCCAATTTGTGCATGTAAAGCAATGTTTAATGCTTCAGGAGATGATCAGTTAGAGAAAGTCGTTTTTTGTATTCCTAATAATGAAGATCTCTAAAAAAGGATGATGGATTTGTGTTCACATGTAATTGAATATTTAAGGGTAATGAGATTATGGAGGAACTGTCTGCTTTGGGTTTGTTGAAAATGAGTCCCCACAACTTAAAATGTTTATTTGGATTGGTGCTCTTGTTTCATGTTGAAAATACTAACCATGATCAGCTTCAGTTTCTTTAATGGTAAATGAGGAATAAAATTGTCATGCTTCATAATTTTTCTTTCCTCTTAGTAAACATGCAGACAATTACACAAATCATAAGTTTACAGCTCAATGAATTTCACAGTTAACAGGTTCACGTAACAAGAATCCAGACCAAAATGGCAGAACCCAAGAATTCCACTTATGGTTCCTTTTACCCACTACACCCCCAGCCTTCTGAGTTTTAACACCATGGATTGTATTTTCCTGTTTTTGAACTCTACACAAATGAAATCTTTCATGGCACTTATTTGTGCTGTGTCTTGTTTCTTTTGTTGAGCCTTATTTGTGAAAGGTACCTATGTTGTTGCATGCAACATTCGTTTTTCATTTCATTTCTGTATGGTATTTCATTGTAGAGTCACAAGCAATTGATTGTCCCAGGTATTGATGAATATATACTGTTTCTGTTTTTGGAATTATGCAAGGAGTGCTGCTGTAAATAGTCTCGGGCCCATCTTTTATCCAATGCATGCACACCTCTGTTGGTTATATACTTAAGAGTGACACTGGGGGAAGGGTCATAGGGCATGCATATGGTTAACATTAATAGATACTTCTTTTCCAAATTGCTTTTACCAATTTATGTTCTCACTCACCAGCAGTATATAGGAATTTGTTTTTCCATATCCTTAAAAACACTTGACTTTTCATGTTAGCCATTTTGGTTATGTGCAATATCATTTTCCAGAGGTTCCAATTTGCATTTGCCTGATGACTACTGATGTCGAGCACCTTTTTATATGTTTAGTGGCCATTTGCATAGGCTCTTTGGTGAAGTGACTGTTCAAGTCTTTTGCCCATTTTTGTATTGTGTTTTCAGCCTTGTCACTGTGGAAAATCTGTTTGTATTCTGGATAGAATTCTTTGCCAGATTATATATAGAGATTATGGATTGCCTTTCACTCTGTGGCTTAATCTTTTACTCTCTTAACCATACTTCTAGAGGAAAAAGTTAATTTTAATGATCTCCAATGTATCAGTATTTTCTCATTATGATTAGCCTTTTGTTTTCCATTTAAGACATCTTTGCTTTTCACATAGACATGAAAACGTTTTCATATCTCTATGTCTGAAATCTATTTTGCCTTCTGCTTTTAGGATTTGCAATTCATGCAGGATTGATTTTCGTGAGAATAAATCAGGAGTCAATATTTATTTTATCCATGTGGATACTAAAGTGACCCAGTGTCATTTTTCAAAAAGGTTTTTTCCCTACACTGCAGGCTGTTCCCACACCGAAAATACGTTACCTTTGACATAACTTGGGTGAGAGGTTAACCAAATATGTGTGAGTGTCCTGATATTTTCTACTTCTTTAATCTATTTGTCTACACTTGTGCCTATAGCACATTGTCTAGTTACAATAACTTTATAATACATTTTGTTAGCTGCCAGTGTTAATCATCTGCAAGATTGCTTTGACTATACTTGGATTGTTGCATTTCCATGTAATTATAGAATCAGCTGATTAATTTCTGCAAAAGTTATGATTTTTATTGGGCTTACATTTAATCTCTTGACATCTTAATATACTGAATCTTCTTTTTTTTTTTTAATCTTTTTTTTTTTCTTTTCAACGTTTTTATTTATTTTTGGGACAGAGAGAGACAGAGCATGAACGGGGGAGGGGCAGAGAGAGAGGGAGACACAGAATCGGAAACAGGCTCCAGGCTCTGAGCCATCAGCCCAGAGCCTGACGCGGGGCTTGAACTCACGGACCGCGAGATCGTGACCTGGCTGAAGTCGGACGCTTAACCGACTGCGCCACCCAGGCGCCCCAATATACTGAATCTTCTAATGCACGAAGCCCTACATTTATTTATCTTCTTTCTCTCAATCATGTTTTCAATGTAGAAGCTTACACATCTTTCATAATTTTGTATTTATATTCATAAGGGATTTTGGTCAGTCATTTTCTATCCTTGTATCACCTTGCTGGATATTGGAGGATTATATTGGCTTCATAAAATATGTAGAAAAGTGTTATTTTTTTATTTTTTTTATTTTTTATTTTTTTTTTTACTATTTTCTGGGAGAGTTTGCATGACATTATTCTTTCCATAAGTATTTAAAGGAATTTCATAACACTGTTTTTGTTGTTAATTACATGATTTATTACATCTAAAGCATATAGGAAGTACCTGGCAATGAATAAATGGTATAAAATGCTAACTATCCATTCTCCCCGTGTAAATCACCACATTAAAATGCCGGAAGAGCAGGCTTTATACAAAGAGACCTCCATAAAGAAGCAATGTGCTTTATGCCATTCTTTAAGTGGAACCTGTCAACATTGATCCAATTATCCACTGGTACTCGTAACATTTTCAGAGGACACTCTATTTTGATTTCCTAACCATTTTACTACTATAAAAGTTAGACTAATACTACACAAAAGAGAGGTGGGTTTTGACAAGGGTGGTTTTAAATGATACAGATCATCCCATCTTGTACTAATGAAGAGTGTTTTGTTGTCAATAGGTATACACTGAGTTCATGACATCTAATTTTTTTTTCCTTAACAATTCCATGCCCCTTCTTTCATTGTGAGTCGCTGTGCTCTCTCCCTGCTCTCCTTCTAGTGGAATTTTTCAAGGGTTACCGCCAGGCTGCCTCCATTTTCCTAGGGCTACTAATTTCTCAGCCCAAATCTGGTTTCCTTTTTTTACCATTCAACTGAAATGACTCATCACCACGGTCTCCACAAGTTGCCATGCTGTTAACTAAAGGTCATTCTTCTGTCCTCAACTGACGTGATCTCAGTGGTAGTTAGCACTATAGACTAAAAAACACCTGTTTTCTTGGAATACACTCCACCAGTTGAATTCTATGACAGTGTATGCTTACTGTTTTTTCTCTTGTTTAATATTTCTATTTAGTCTAGGTGGACTCACCTTTATAGGACTTTTTTGAGTATTGGGTCAATTTCTCAAAGCGTGGGACTTCAATCATTTCTATGAATGTTGTCCCTTAAGCATATATATTGGCACCTCTTTGAGATCCCCTTTTGAAGCCTCATCAGCTACCTCAAATTCAACATCTTCTAAAACCAGGTTCATGCTGTTCCTTTCATGGCTGCTCCTATAATTCTCTCTTAGCACATACCACCTTCCCAGACCCAACAATGACCAGACTGAGTGCCATCTTTGTTCTACTATTTCCCTCACCCCATAGTCAAGCAACTGATAAGCTCTGCTCATTTTTTCTCCTACCCATCTCACAATTTCAGAATTTCACTTGTATTTTTTCCCATTGATACTATTTGAAGGCCCATCAATTTATCAAGACTTCAAGTTGGCTCTTCCGTGAACATTCATAATTGCTAGTCTATCCACTGCAGTCAGAATATTCTTTTTCAAACTTGAATCTACAAACATCATGCCCCTTTTGAAAGGTATCTGTTTCACGTCTGCTTTTACCAAGGGAATGTAGTCTGTTTTGTTCAGGTAGGTCATCAGTATTCAGTATATGTTCACCAAGTGATAAATGACAAGAAAAAGAATCAGAAAGTTTTAGAGATTTTTTGTTTTTGTTTTGTTTTTTTTTACCATGCACAAATATATTTTCCTGTGATATATAGGTAACAATGACTTCACCAATATAAGACATCATTTAAATGTTTATAGTGGGCATGCCAGAGCTTTAAATAGTATCACACAATATAAGCTATGCACTAAATGCAAGAAATTACTTCCTCTGATCGACCATGCTAATCTACCCAGATCAGCCCTCTGTATACATGAAAAGGGCAGAGAAGAAAAGTCGACTATGACTCAATCAATTAATCATGTATTTCCTGAGTGTCTATTAGGTGCCAGACAGGGTGCTCCATCAGTAGAGGACAGCTGGGGTCAAAAGCCTCTGGTAACTACGAGCTATAGCAGAATACGGCAAATGCCAGAAAGATATAGAAGATGTGAGGGAACAAGAGAGAAGGGTGGAATGTAATTCAGACAAGGATGTTAGAGAAAGTCTATTTGGGGCAGGAAACTTTTGAAACTTTTAAAGAAGGGTAGAATTCAGGCACCTGGGTGTCTCAGTTGGTGACTCTTGATAACGATTCAGGTCACAATCTCACAGTTGTGACATCAGGCCTTGTGTCGGGCTCCTCACTCAGCATAGAGCCTGCTTGGGATTCTCTACCCGCCCCACACCCCCCCTTCTTCCCCGCTCATGCTCTCTCTCTTTCAAAATAAACAAGCATTTATTTATTTATTTTTATTGTTTATTTATTTTTGAGACAGAGAGAGACAGAGCATGAATGGGGGAGGGTCAGAGAGAGGGAGACACAGAATCCGAAACAGGCTCCAGGCTCTGAGCTGTCAGCACAAAGCCCGACGCGGGGCTCGAGCTCACGGACCATGAGATCATGACCTGAGCCGAAGTCGGCCGCTTAACCGACTGAGCCACCCAGGCGCCCCAACAAGCATTTAAAAAAACATAAAGGAAGGTAGAATTTCAGAAACCTGAAAGTATTCCTGGTGAAAAGAACAGTCGGAATGAGGTTTAATCTGGCATAATGTAATCGCCGTGACTCGTGAGAGGTTATGGAGGCCTTGGCTTAGGGGGTGGTGATCAGAAATGGACAAGATAACAGGACAGTCAACACTGGATCTACAAATTTGTGGGTTGGGAAGTGTGGGAAATAACATAAGTAACAACAAATGGGATGCCCAGAGTCTCCCAGCCCAGAAGATGCCAGTGCCAGTAAGGGAAATAAGGAAACGAGAGGGAGACTATGACATCAGGAGTCCTGAACACATCAAGGGAGCAATAATGGAGTTTCTGACCCACCGAGGGATAGACGCCTTTAAGACACCCAGGCAGGGCTGGAAACAGGAGCGTGAGGTCTGAGAAGAGAACCAGGAGAGCTTGGCTAAACTTCAACATTCCTACTAAATTATCTTTAATGATGGTACTGTGAATCCACAATCCATAAATTTTATATAAAGCATTCTGGAATCTTTCATCCGAGTTTGATTACTTGTACAAGTCTTCACATTCCCCTTACAACTAACATTTTTAACCTTCAAAGCCTCCTTAATCAATTAACACTTGTTTTCCATTGACAGTTTATTAAAGGTTGATTCGGTCCCGAATCCCAGCTGCTGTCTGCATCCTAAACTTAACGCTCCGAATTCCTGTTGGGTGACAGAGGGAGGAAGAGTCGCTAATGATGGCTCCTTGTTGGACAAATTATTTCATTTTGAAATTGCATAGCCGAAGAACAACAATAAAGTATCAGTGCTACTTTTAAAAATAAATAAGGGGTTATTTTGCTTGCTGAAAGTTTTCATTCGAATGACTGATCAGATCTCACGTGTCTGTCTAAAAATGTCTGACTTAGGTCGTTACAAAATGACAGACTATGATAAACTACATGATAGTCGGGAGTGAGACAATGAGGCATTGTTTACACAGAAGATTGAGTAACTGGTTTCACAAAAGAGGTTCTTGGATATCTATTGTATGTACAACTAAGAGATTTACTGGAGCTTTTATAATTTCTGCAAGGCTCTTTTCCAACCAGCTTCATTAACTTGAAGCAAATCAAATCATGCAGAAATCTGGCTCAGCCAGAAAGAAACCCAGGAAGATATAATATGAAGACAAACAGACACGGGATGATAAGGTTTAGAATCTTTGGCATTTTTCATAAACATTTTGTTTGAAGATTATTAAATTACAACCCAGAGAGGAAAAAAAAATAGCAAAACTCACTATTAAATCTGTTTTTTTTACCTCAACTTTTCTTTACAATACATATATATATATATATATATATATATATATATAAAACTGCATAAAGTATGTGTCAACTAAATACGGTCTTTACAACTTAAATATCATTTGAACATAAAGATATTGGCATACATTTTATATATGCACAAAATCGGGGTTTTTACCTGGGGGGTACTATGAAATGGGGGCTGTAGGCATCAGATACTATGCACGATTTGGGGATGATGCTTTTCTAGGAACGCGGTTCTGAGATATAGATGTATTACATGCAGATTATTTTGCTCAGGAACGAAAGATCATTTTGGACTGCTGCCTTATTTTTACTTTCTGCCCCCAAATGCGGGCGAATGAAGGGATTACGACAATCAGGTGAGCGGTCCACCTTCATTCGTTAGTCCCTTGCTCCCCAGCCTTTACCTTTCTTTCTAAATACTTTCAGAATTCATTCATTCATCCCCCACGTCCTGAAGCTATAATATTGACATTTTATTTTGGAAATAAAGCGAAGTCAAGTCAGAAGAAATGGCGTTTTTAAGGCAACCAAATACTCTCCCTGAAACCTTCGCTTTTTGGACAAGTGGTCCCTTTCGACTTTCCGGGGCCTTCCATCGCCAGCAATGGACGGTGAAAGAGGCTGGCATCCAGCGCCGAGGTGTTGACCACAATTTTCCATACGGGTCTTCAGTAATCCCGGCTGAAAGACTCCCAAAGACTTGAGCTGATCTGGGTCATTATTTAAAAATCTATGCATGATATATACTATGTGGGGAGACAATGGCTACCAGGGATTTGCTAACTCGGAGAAACCGACTGCCTCACGTGAACAACAATCTGAAAGGGGTGTGCACACGGGAGTGGACATGACCAGATCTTCAGGAGAATCTGGTGGAGGTACCATAACAAGTTCAAAGTCCGTCTTGAATCCAGGTGGACTCCCGGCCGTTTTCAAGGAGGCTGTTGAGACCCCTGACAGCCTTACGTTACTTTCTATGGGAGAAGGGACATCAGTCTTTCACGGTCTCTGGCTTGTTTCCTTGCGAGGGGCCGACCTGCTACGCAACCAGCACACCCGTGTGCGTGGACGTGCGCACACGTGTGCAATCGGTGCCGGTGGAGAAGCGGGGAGAAGAGGGGGAGGGCTCCACACAGCACATGTTTTGGAAAGACACCGTGGGGACCACCGGTGGAACAGAGACATCACGGGTCTCATCGACCCCACAGGGAATCGGGTGCCGGTGGCCAGAGTTGGCGCGTGTCCTAGACGCCACTGCGCTTCTTCCGAAGGGGGCTGTGGCTGCTGCAGGGTCTCAGTTCAGCGTACTGCACCTGTGAAAACAAACAGACGGGACGCCGGCGGTTAGGTAACCCTAGCTCGCCACAGTGCGTGTTAATGGCTCCCCAAGGACAAACCGAGGCAAAGGAAGGAAGGTTCAAAGGTAATGAATCATTTTCTAAACACAGGAACATGAAGGGATTAATTGCAGGAAGGATTTGAGAAGTCATGCATCATTTCTTGAAACCAAAATATTAAAAGCAGATTTTTCTAATGAGATGCCTGGGTTTCTACCTGCTCTCGGCGCGGCCAGATAATTCCAGTTTTGCGCGTGCCCGTTTTCAGCCACAAGTACACTTAGTAATTGCCTCTTGCGAGTGTTTCCCTTAGTACACGATGCAGCGACTTACTAAGAAAGAGTCATTTCAAACTATCTACAATCTTGGAGGAAAAAAAAATGTCTCTGCAAATTATATACATTTATTTGGCCAGAGAGACCGCCCCACCCCCCCAAAAAATGTTGAAATGGATACTGGCCACAAAGTTAAATACATTTCTCTTAAAAATGAATTTCCTTCGCGATGTAATGGCTAAACCATCTGTGATAAACATGAGTGCTCAGGGTGTCCCCAGTGGCAAACTGTCTATTGCGTTATTAGAAAGCACTCTTGGTGACACGTGGGAGGATCTCACTAGCATATTGTAGATCTTCCTCGAACGCTCTTTTGCTGTGTCCCTCTGTAATCACGTCACCTCCCAAATGGATGGCCGCTCTGAGGGGCTGCCGTGTCGACCGTGTAGAGACAATCCTTGCGGTGGGGCGTGCTTGATGGTGATTTCCTTTCTTCAAGGAGGCAGGGACAACCTCATGTTGCGACTGAAGTTGACTGCACATTGCGATCGCATTGCTTTGGTGTGTGGGTTTTGATTGGCTGACGGCAGAATGGCTTTATTTGAAGTATTGTATTACAGACCACATGTGCTCACTGTTTTTTAGCATTTGTGCCAAACTCCCCAAGGACATCGTGTCCCATCACATACGTTGAGCTACAGTTTGCTGAGAGCAGATACATGAAAAAAGCACCCTTTCCTTAGAGTGTTTTGTGAGGGTCCCCCAGGGGAGCAGGGGTGACATACCCTCCAATCTTCAATGCCAAACAAACAGGGCCGGGTTACTGTTTTATGATCATGTAATGCAAATGTTAACGAGTAACTTCATATTAATATTAGCTAATTATATTATAAAATGGAGGTGAAAGAGAAATAGCATCATGGAGTCTGTTTTAATCTCTAGAACTCAGAATGAAGGGGAAAGAAATTCTAGGGCTTTTCACCTCCAAGTCACTGTAATCTGCACAAAGTGACCTGGGAACCAGCGATGCGACCTTGGCCCAGAGACGAAAATCCATACTTGATTGGGATGCTCTCAGATAATAAAGGGCTGTGGCTTTGATCATCGCGTTGGTACGTCCTACCACGGTCTCCCCATCTACCTATTCTGTGATCTCGATGCTGCTTTAGAGAAATCATTGCCCACCCTCCTTCCTCTGGATTTATGGCAGCCTGATCTGCAGGGGCCTAGATCAGCTATTCTATGAGACTTTCTGGTATTGTCGCCTCGTTTAATCTCAACGCATCCACAGAAACCAGATGCCGCTGGACCAAGTACCTGTGAATAATACTTCCGATCGATCTCCAATTATGTCACGCTATCTCTGCCTTTATGTGTGAGAGTGAGTGGGGGCTTTGCCCTCAGCATCCCTCAGTCTTCAGAGGGGAAAAGATAGAAGGGAAGCCTAGGAGGTGATAAGGGCAAGGAAGAATTAAAACAAATAATAATAATCCTCCTGTCCACTACTTCCCCTAAAATGCCTGCCACGCGGCAGAGGGGGAAAATAAGAATCCCCCCAGCTTGGGATCTCCCATTCACTGAGCTCATCTCATCCTCCTGGGGGAGGCAAGCGATCATAAAACGGACGAACACCATCACACTATACCCACACAGTAGGGGTTCCAGATCATTCTTAAGTAGCTCTTTTTCCGGGTAATTTTCCGTAATCGTCTCAGGCTCGGGACAAAGGTTTCCTTGCCACCTCCCTGCAAGCCAGGCCGCTTTAAGGATTTTCTGATTCGTTATCTCAATTACCCAAGCACAGCCCTGCGCTCCTCTGACTCTGGGGCTGGCCAGACTTCAGGGTTGGGGTCCCTGCTGGTGGCGGCCGTTCATTACGTACCTTTTGAACATCAGACGGTACCCTGGAGAGGAAGTCTAACAGCTCATTATTGTCGATGGCATAGGGATTTCGAAGCTTCTTAGTAAATTTATTTATGCCTGAAAAATAGAAACACCAGGAGATCTCTTTGTCTGTCTGCGTATCCATCTGTCTGTCTGTCTCTTTAAAAACTCTCCTGACTGGGGGGGAGGGGCATTCACAAGTCAAAATTAGTGTAAAACAATTACTAGACCTCATGTCATGCACACGTTGCTGTCATGTGAAATCATTCACAAATGCCTGGTCTTGAACGAAGGCAGGGTGGGGTGGGGGTGGGGGTTCTGTCGGACAGGAGCTCTGCCTTCTTGGACTGTGAAAATCCCATTACAATCCCAGCAGCAGGGCGGCAGAAACACACATGAAAACAGAGTAGCTCATCGGCTTTTTTGGACTACGCTGATTAACAGCCTCCTCTGCTAAGAAAACCAATGTCCCAGATGGGAAAAGGCCTTCATTAGCCCAAACAAGTCTCTGCTTGGGGGCTCTGGACCACACGTAGCAGTGGGAGGTGGAGGGGCGGGCGTTGCCTTTTTTGTTGTTAAAAAGAAACTGCAGAAATCTCTCTCCCCTACCCCAACTCATTTGCACCGGTTTCTCTCCTCTCCCGGCAGAACAGAACCTGACATGTTGACTGTAACTTTGATGCTACAGGAAACCGTGAAAAGCTATCACTGGAAATTAGCCTGCTCTGGTTGCTAACTGAATTTACGGACCGCAAGGCGGTGCGTGGGTTTGTCTCGTCCATGGAGTCCCTGCTAATTCAGGACGGGGACCGTAGTAATTAGAGGAGGTTCAACATGGAAGGTGTCTTTGAAGGGTGCACCTTGGGTGCGTGGGCATGTCCGGGGGGACGTTCCGCCTGCGGTTTTCTTTCCAGAGGGGATGTACCTGTCGGCCACCTCTGTTTCCTACTCTGCTCCTCGGAGCTGCTGCTAAGAGCGCATCAGCCACTGTCTTTTCACCAAAGGTCAACTCTTTTCCATGCTGAGTTTTCAAAAGCCCAGAGACCGGGTGGTGGGCTTCAGAAGCCTTGCCACGGAGTGTTTGTTTATTAGCAAAGATCAGTGCTTGTTTATTAGCAAAGATCGGTGTTTGTTTATTACCTGGCCATCCCAATGATGCTGAAAGAATTCTCACCTTCGATGAGCCCTTTTACCCCAAAGCCAGCCCCGACACACAAAAGCTTTGATGTTTTTCTTCATTAGATAGTATTTTGCTTTCCTCTAACGACTGAGCTTCCTGAGTGACATGATAGCTGACACAATGCAACCTCCCGTCTTTTCCTTAGAGGGTCAGATTTACATCTGCTTTGCAAATGGGAGCCAGCCACTGTTCATGAGTAACTGGTGGCTTGGCCGTAGGGCTGGAGAAGGCTTCTTGCGGACGACCCTTTTTCTCTCAAGTCCAAGCTGCACTAGGCCTTTCTTCCCTCTCCCCCCACGGCAAGCTTCGTGTTTCTAGCTGAAATTGCCCCGAGTTCCTTTACACTGAAATACTCTCACTGTGTTATTCTAAAGACACTTAATTGTAGCATGGGCTTTTTTGGCAAGAGAAAACAGACAAGGCGAAATGATGAAGGGAGACAAAGACGTATTGAGAAAAGATATATCTTCTATTGTTAATTATATATAGTGTGCGCATCTGGAGCCTTTACAATGAGCAGCAAGGCAGGGATAATATCGCAGCCGATCAAAACACGGCATTCTTAGTCACTGAGAAGATTATAAACCTGCACAGTAGCTCAAACGCACCAAGGGCAGAAGGAGCCCCATAATGCACTGAGACTGTCTGTTTGAACAACTTAGGATAAAAATTACACGGCGCTCAGATGGCGTGCTGCAAAAGCCCACCTTATTTTGTCAAGCCATCAAATGGCGTCATTACTTACTGCATGAGCCCAAGTGTCAACAGGGGATCAGGTACTCCTGGGTCATCATTAAGGGACGATGAAGCAAGGAACAAGCATTATGGAACAGCCATATCTTGGCCCCAGCTCTGGCATCCCCGTGTGGTAGCTGTGTGGTTTCAGGCAAACCACTTAACCTTTCTGTGCCTCAGACTACTTACGTTAAAATCTGAGCAAAAAAAGATCTGCCCTATTATATATATAGTGTCGTAGGTTGATGGCAGAATTACGTTGCACAACGTAAGCTAGAAGATTCTGCACTCTGAAATTCTGTAACAATGAAGGGGGCTACCATCATCACTCCAGATGTCAACAAGTCCCAAACCAAAGGGCGCGGATAGGAGAAGAATCGTTACACTGTTAGGCATGTGATCGCACACAGCCAAATTTGGAAGCTGTACCTTTTTCGGTAGCATGATAGACACGCCTTTCGATTTTTTCACCTGAATACAGAGAGGCAAAGGGCACCTCTGCTGTGAATGTTAATTTTGTAGCACATGAAAACCGTGGGAATCCAAATACTGAGGGATAACATTTGGCAAAGACACTATCATTTAATGGTCCCGGATCACAAACTGAACAGATCATTAGAGTGTAATGAGATCCCCAGCAAAAATAAATAAATAAATAAATAAATAAATAAAATAAAAAAGTCTCTTGAAGAAAGCTGGAAAAATTGGATGACTGCTTTGCACATATGGCCACAGGTGAATAAGTACCTGAAAGAGAATTATAACACTATTTTTCAGGTACTTTTATGAGTGACTTGGGATGTACCCTGACCTCGATACATCAATAGGAGTGGGTGAGATGGGGCTGAGGGTCCTTGCTTGCACATGTATCCAACGCTAAGTGCTTGCCACCGAAAAGACATTGTGGTATGACAAATGGAGATATAATGTTGAATAAGTCATGGGTCCTTCTTTCCAGAAGCTCAAAATCTAGCTTGGGGAGTTCATCTCCACCTTGGAACAACAGAAGTAACTGAGAGCAGAGCTCCAGTATCTATGATGTAAATAGAATGGAAGGCATATGAAACACCTTTCCAAGGGGACAGAAAACCCGCTTGGGATCTAACCCTAAGAAAGGCCTTGCCTCCTAGAAATACATCAAATAAGTGATCAAACTTCAGTACATCTGGTTTCCTTAAGACAATTTCATCTATCCCTCTCAAACCGCTTCTCACATAATTTTCCAAATCTACACTCCCACACTAGAGAGGTGGGTGGTGGGCTCAAAAGAAATGCCATTCATGTAGACCACAGCTATGAAACTTGCAGGACTCCTCCACTCGTTAAATATCTGTCAAGTACTTGTTAAAGATCTACTACCTTTATGTAGCTCCACCAGGAACTATAGGCTAAAGAGGAAAGAAAAGTGTCCTACCCTTCAAAACCTTACAATGGAGTTGGTGAGTCAAGGAACACTGCTTATAGCCATTATGAAATTAGGCTGCTTTCTGAGGCGTATGTTAAGTAATTCTCGTACTTCATCATGAGTTCTACAAAAACATCATTTGGTGTGTAGATTATGGAAATAGAGAACATACAGCTAAATAGCTTTGTTCCAAAGGGTTAAAAATATTGGACCAAAAAAAGACAAAAACAAAAAAACCAAAACTCAGGATCTTACCACTTTTAGGACTCACTGGAAATGAATAAATAACTCAGAATAATAAATAATCTGATCCTTAATAAAGTGAAAAGGAACACTAGAAATTTAAGACATATGAAGTGATCTTCCACATGAGAAAGTCTCTACCAAACAAAAATAAAAAATAAAAAATAAATTAAAAAAAAAAAAAAGAAAGTCTCTACCAAGGATACAGTCATATAGGAGATGTCTAAAGGAATGTCCTGGGTCCATGTTACCTAATAACTAATTTGTCTTGGAAAAGAAAATAGAATTGTACCGTATATTCCGTGATGGCATGGAAGATTTTATTCAATGAGCCAACAGATCATGTGTTGACTGTCAAAGCTTTTGACTACATCATATATGGTGAACTCATCAGTAAACTATAAGCCCCCATCTAGAATGCAAAACTAAAGGACCAGACGCAAAAGACGAAGCTCACAGGGTTACTGTCAGTTCGGGAGAACATAATAAAGTCCACTCTATTCAATAATTTCACCCATAAGCTAAATTAAAACAACAGCAATATCTTATTAATTAGATGCCAAACTTTGGTGTTGGAGAGTTGCCAAGATCTTGGAGGATGAGATCAGACGTCAAAGCAATTCTGGATAAACAGAAAGAGGGACTGGAATTCAAAAACTGATGATCACAGGAGGAGAGATAGCATAGTCTTCTTTGTGGGGGGCAAGATGCAGAAAAGCAAATCAAGCGTGCACTAGAATGATTAGGAAATCATGAGAAACGGGGTTTGATAAGCTGACCATGCATTCAACTCACACTAGCTTAAAAATGAACAGAATATTGGCCAAATAATCCTCGTGATTTTGAATCATGTTTTGGTTAGGGGCAGACAATAGTTTTAAGATCCGCGTTTTAAAGGCGGCCAGTTGAGTGGATTCGGAAACTCATTCTTAATGGAAAACAATTAAGAAAGAGTGAGACTGTTCGGTCTAAATAGATAACATTTAGTACAGAAGGTATGCTGGGAAATACTTTCACAAAATGTTCCTTCTTGATCAATGGATCTGAAGAGCTCCACGCTCTCTTTTGAAGGGTCCATAGACCCATGTGCTAGCACTGTTGCAAAACACAGAAACAAATAAACAAAAACTAAGTATGCCTAGAAGACTTTCCCCAAGAGTGAAGGTCATCAAGGCTCAAAACCGACCCCTAAAGAGGGAAATGAGAATATCTTTTTCTTTTCTCAGGCTTGGCGATAAAAGAGAGATCCTTCTTCACACGGGATTTTCACTTCCTCGACGAAACAGACAACCAGTGGATTAGGCTCCCTTAAAATCATTCCACCTCTGAAGTTTTATGAGTTATTCTATTTTTTCAAAGGCTTTTCCCAGTTCAGAATGTCTACACTTGGCTTTCCTCGTCGGCAGGACTCTTCTCCTGTGGGTTCTCTTTGAAAAGGTCTACATTTAATGGTTTTAGAAAGGTTGTAGCTTTTTATCTGACATTTGCAGCGTCTCGGCTTTTGCTTAAAGATGAATGCATCTCAATGCAGTCACTTGTGTTTGTAAGTTCTCGGAACATCTTAACATCTGAGGATCCCTGGAAGGGGGTGGCTGTGATTGAGAACTCAGCAGTAGTCATAGGAGCCAAGTAACACTACGACGGGCAGACTCTTACGGAAAAGGGTTGATTGCTTCTCCAACAATTAACCGACTGTAATGCACCCTCCTTCTATCAACCCAGAGCCCACCCAGCAACAGACACAAATATTCACAAAGCTGCTTGTATTTTGTCCAGCTGCTAGCTTGTGTAGTAAATCAAGTCGTGACATTTATTTCGAGTTTGTGAATTTGTTCCTGCTTTTGTAGAGCAGCTCAACTTTATACAGGCACCCCGTTTACCCTGCTAAATAATAGCTTCCTCTTCCATCAGGCACTGGTTAGGGAGTAGCTACCCACCTTCCTCTCTACTGCTTCTGGATTTAAGTATGGGGTTTAGGTTATTTTTCCTCCAGGAGAGAGGAAGTGTCAGAAGCAGCCCGGCAGCGGCCAGATCCACTTTTACATAATGTAAAGGGCGAGATGCAGGTGGTTGCTCACTGTTTGAATAACTGTTTCCTCAAAGTTAACCGGACCACGGCAATATATTATTCAAGAGTATTTATGACTGCGAAAGCCCAAAGGGAAATCACATGCACCATCACATTTTTATTGGATTGCAATTATGCAGGAGGCCTGTACATATCTGTGCTGACTGTTCACGCAATTGGCCTTTTCAGGGAGGTCCTGGAAGTTTTTTGTTCCCCAAACGCCTTCCTTAATCTCATGTTTAATTGCCAACAAGAGCACACTTAAAGTTTATAGTCCCACTTTACAAATGAGTAACTGATTCTTACCTGAAATCGACTGCTAGGAGAAGGACCATGCCCAACTTACCCCAGATTAAAACGATGTACCGGAGTGGAATAAAATACAAAGTGACGGTGGCCACTGCCAGGATCAGGCAGGCCAGGAAGGAAAGGAATGGGACCGTCCAGTTAAACGTGCTGTAGACAAACCACAAAGATGTCATTTTCTCGCATGCTCTGGCACAGCTGTGCTACGTTCATCTTGCCATTGTTTATTTTTTTAAGGTTTTATTTTATTTTTTAAGACACAGAGAGGGACAGAGCACGAGCGGGGGAGGGGCAGAGAGAGAGAGAGAGAGAGAGAGAGAGAGAGAGGGAGCCACAGAATCCGAAGCAGGCTCCAGGCTCTGACCTGTTAGAACAGAGCCCCACGCAGGGCTCAACCCACGAACGGTAAGATCATGACCTGAGCCGAAGTTGGATGCTTAACCAACTGAGTCACCCAGGCGCCCCTAAAAACCACAGATTTGAATCTAAACATATCAGTAACCACATTAAATTTGAAGGGACTAAAAAAAAAAAATTTGAAGGGACTACAAGCTATAATGAAAAGCTAGCGATGGTCAGAAACAAGAAAGATACCTAAAATATAAACAGAAAATAATAGGAAAGGATATATTATGAAGAAACCAATAAGTGGGAGGTGGTGTGGCCATATTAATATAAGATACTAAGGCAAAATTTCATTTATTGTTTAGAGATAAATACATCACTTCCAACTGATTAATGATCTAATTCGCCAGGAAACTATAGCAATTTTAATACGTACAACCCAATTAACATAGCTTTGGAACACAGAAAGCAAAAACTGACCAAGCTACAAGGAGAAATAGACAAATCCACAGTGGAAAGTTTTGACATACATCTCTAAGTAATTGATACAAGAAGCCCAACTGAAAATGAAAATCAGAATATAAAAGATTGAATGTGGGGCGCCTGGGTGACTCAGTCGGTGAAGCTGAAGTGTCCTGACTTCGTCTCAGGTCATGATCTCACACTCTGTGAGTTCGAGCCCTGCGTCGGGCTCTGGGCTGACAGCTCAGAGCTTGGAGCCTGCTTGCTTCAGATTCTGTGTCTCCCTTTCTCTCTGCCCCTCCCTTGCTCATGCTCCGTCTCTCTCTGTCTCAAAAATAAATAAAAACATTAAAATATATATATATTGAATGCAATCAACAAATTTAATCAATGAATATATATCCAGAACAATATCCTAGATAACCTTTTCAAGAACACATGGAAAATTTACAAAAGTAGGCCATTTTCTCAATGAATATTTTCTGACCATAAAGCAATTAAGCTAGAAACCAGGAACAAAAAGATAACCAGGAAATCTTCAAATACTTGGAAATTAAGCAATATGCTTCTTGGCCAAAGAAGAAATAAAAACAGGGAGAAAAAAAAAGTTTTTATTAAATTTGAATGATAATGAAAATATCAACACCAAAATGTCTGGCCTGGAGCTAAAGTTGTGCGTATAGACAATTGTAGAACTTTAAATGCTCTTTAAATGTTAGGAAGATTAGAAAGACGGGAAAAGAGTTAGAAAAAAAATACTGAATTCATCCCAAGGAAAATAAAAGGAAGAAAGGAATAAAAATAAGGGTACTACTAATTAATGAAAAAGAAAGCAGGCTAACAGGTAGGATTAACAAAGGCCAGTGATAGCTCTTTCTAAAGACTAACTTAGGGGCGCCTGGGTGGCGCAGTCGGTTAAGCGTCCGACTTCAGCCAGGTCACGATCTTGCGGTCCGTGAGTTCGAGCCCCGCGTCGGGCTCTGGGCTGATGGCTCAGAGCCTGGAGCCTGTTTCCGATTCTGTGTCTCCCTCTCTCTCTGCCCCTCGCCCGTTCATGCTCTGTCTCTCTCTGTCCCAAAAATAAATAAACGTTGAAAAAAAAAAATTTAAAAAAAAAAAATAAAGACTAACTTAATTGATAAATCCCCACCAAGAAAGAAGGTTAAACGCAATTAATATCAAGCATAAAAAAGTGGACAAAGCTACAGATCCTACTGACATTCAAGATAGGATTTTATCCAATAAGAGGACTTGATTAACAAATTTATTCCAAAAAGTAGAAAATTTAAACAAAATGGGGAAAACCCAGAAAATGACCACTTATAAAAACAGACGTGAGAAGAAACAGAATGGCCAAACACGTCTATTTTACCAAAATCGAATATTCAGTGAAAACCTGTCCTAAAAGAAAACTCCAGGCCCAGATGCTTCCCCAGCAAATTCTAGCAAATCTTAAAGGAAGCAATGACACCAGGCGTATGCAAACTCTTCCAGATGATGATAGAGAGAACGCTTTGTAGGAGTCTAGAATAATCTTCTCTCCATAAGGAATTTTCAAGAACAGAAAATTAGAGATCAAATCTCGTTAGTGATGACAGCTGCAATAATCTTATGCAAAGTAATAGTAAATAAAATACAGCAAAATACAAAAGGAGAGATTATATAGCATGATGAAGTTGGGTTTATTCCATACAGTGGAACACTGGCTTAACATTTGAAAGCCAATCACAATAATAGACCATATTAACAAAAATAAAGGAGAAAAAAAAAAACAAACAAACATCATCTTAGTGAATGCAGAAGAAAAGTTTGATAAAACTCAACTCACATTCACGATAAAAACTCCTAGTAAATTAAGAATAAAAGGAACTTCCCCAATTTGATACAACATCTTTACAAAACCCTATAGCAAACATCATCCTTAGAATGAAATGTTGAAATTTTTCTCTGATATCACATAGGAGAAGAGTGTTCAGCCATGCCAATTCTGTTCTACCATAAAGTAAGAAAACACAGAAAAATGTCGAAGGATTGGAAAATAAGGAATAAACAATTATTCCTAAAAAATATGTTTCTGCAATAGAAAGTTAAGGATAATAATCTTCAGGTAAAAATTAAGATAACTAGGTTTACCAAAATTTAGAAATACAAAGTCAGTGTGGGGGAAATTCATTTCACTTCTATATCCCAGGAACAAATAAGTAAAAATGCAATCTGAAAACAAAAAAGATACCATTTAAAATACCATGAAACAAATCAAGGACTTAGGAATATAGCTCACAAAAATGCGTCACACTTCTATACATACAACTCTAAAATAATACTGGAAGAAATTCAAGATGGCCTGAATAGACAGAAGAGTACATTAGAAAACTTAAAAGTTTATCAAGATGTCAATTATTTCCCAATTAATGCAATCCTTATCAAAATCTCAATAGTTGTCTGTGTGTGTACAAACGAGTCGTGTGTCATGTGTATCAGCACTGGGTGTTAAAAATGAAGATGTGTATCAGACACTGCCACAAACACACTGTCAGATTTGCTCTCCCAACAGCAAAGTCAGTTAACTCTTGCGTCTTCCCCTGAGCAACTCACAATGTTAGTGGAGAGCATTTTAATGTTTTCAAAAAAGAAGGGGACATTCACTGTTTACATTTTTTTTTTTTTAATTTAAGACACAGAGGGGCGCCTGGGTGGCGCAGTCGGTTAAGCGTCCGACTTCAGCCAGGTCACGATCTCGCGCTCCGTGAGTTCGAGCCCCGCGTCAGGCTCTGGGCTGATGGCTCGGAGCCTGGAGCCTGTTTCCGATTCTGTGTCTCCCTCTCTCTCTGCCCCTCCCCCGTTCCTGCTCTGTCTCTCTCTGTCCCAAAAATAATAAACGTTAAAAAAAAAAAATTAAAAAAAAATAAATTTAAGACACAGAAAAAGAAAGTCAAGGCAGTTTTTCAAAAATAATATTCATAACAGTCCATGTTTTTAAGCTAGTAATGCATCTGTCTACTGGTCTGAGCTCTTTTCATGTACTAATTCCTTTAATTCTTACAAAAAAAATGTTATGAAGCAGGAATAATTATTACTCCCATTCTATAAATGAGGACTGAGTCATAAAAGTTAAATAATTGGCCCCAGATCACGTACCTTCCACACAAGTGGCAGAATTGGGATCTGAATTCAGAAAGTCAGCTCAAGAGCCCTCTCACTGCCCTCTACCGTAGGCACTTTAGAACAAGTAAAAAGGTGTATTTTGCTCATTTAATTGATTCAATACTCCTGTTCATACTGAGGGCTTAATTCAAAGACATTATACTGTAATACCTCTAACACTCAAGAACTTACTAGACCTTCCCTTTGTTATCATGGAATATCTTATGCTAGTTTCCAAGAACACCCAAGGTGGATAAACCCTGATAAATCTAAGCTTTCCATCTCAAAATCAAACACTGGGTGAAACATTGTCACAGACTTCTCTAGTTTTCCTGACTTGAGAGCTCCCTAAATTCCTAAGAAAGCAATCCCTGACTCGGGCAGTCATGAGACAAATGAGCCACACCCTTCAGTTAGTGGGGAAAAAAAAAAAATCAGTGACTCTTCTTTGTTCATTCGATCATTCAGGCTTACTAATAATATGTCTTAAGAATATCATTTTCCCAGTTCCAAAGCACTAAACAAAAATGACTGACTACATCTGGTAAGGGGGGGTCCAGCCCCATCCTGTACTTCTTCCCCCAGTTGGGTGTCCCAATAGTTGACCTTTATGCCCATGGAACCATTATTTCTCTCATTTACCAGGCTAGGACAAATGAATTCTTCTGACTTTACTACGCATGGAAACACGATCGACTGGTCATATAATTCTATAGATTACTCTTTTGTAATGTACCCCACACGATGCTTTCATTCACGAGGCATGGTTTTCATCCTCCCTTGTGAACTTTTTCCTCACACCTAGCCTCTGGCCCTCTCCTTGGTCTTTCTGACTTCATTCTTTGTTCCTTTCAGCACATCACTCTCAGAGTAAACACTGGCTGAATCAGACTATCACTCCCCATGCCCTCGCTTTGATTCAAGCTGCCCTTAACCTCCTTCCTCATCTTCACTGCTTAGTATTTCTCGACGCCATTTTCTAACAGAAGTTCTACTTCCTACGGATGTGCCTTCCAAACCTGACTCTGGACCATTTGCAGGGATGGCTTCCCTGTCCTACGTGTTTCTCATCGTCTCCTCTGTGGAGATTTCCCTGCCCGTGCGAAGATACAAGTGTTAAAGCCAACACTCCATCATGACAGGACAAATAAAATACAGCACTCTTCTGACCCATCCAGCCTGCTGTCTGAGATAATCTAGATGCTACATGTTCAGTGACTGTGTTAGCCTGTTACATGCTAACGTTTGAAACAAGTGCAACATTAGGGAAGATAATTAGAGAAAGTAGAGAAGAGTTAGAAAAAGAAAATATGAATGGGGTCTTCACAGTCAGGAATGGGGAAGCCTTGCTCTAAGAGTTTTATGTAAGCTTATTTATTTACTAGTTGCCAGAAGTTGGGTAAAAGTTTTCTTGGTCCTTAAACACTGAATTACAATGGAATATTCCAGCAGAGTTACACATGCCGTCCCACTTGAATGCCCAGTAGGACCTTTAAGGTCACAGTAGTAATGAATGGCCAAATAATTAATAGGAGTAGAGCCTCA
This sequence comes from Puma concolor, assembly GCF_028749965.1. Classification (NCBI taxonomy): domain Eukaryota; kingdom Metazoa; phylum Chordata; class Mammalia; order Carnivora; family Felidae; genus Puma; species Puma concolor. Next base: position 136,257,807 of record NC_141672.1, read on the forward strand.
TGAGCCTTCCTTCCTGTGCTGCAGCTGGGCAGAACAGTACTCTGTTCATGGCTGAAAATACATCTCAGACATGGCCACCACAGCTGTGCTGGGCACAGCTGCCCCTCAGACGCACTGCAGAGATGGGGGCCTGTCTAAATCGCCCTGCCTTCTTCTCTCATCAGATACATTTCCTTGACCATTATCAGCTGCACAACAGCCACATTTGTCTGTTAGAGACCTTTGAGCATGGAGACAATTTTACCAAACGACACGGTCTTCCTTCCTCGGTCTTGCCCCCACTCCACATCCTCTTATCCTCCTTGCTTCCAGAATGTTCCTCACTCAATTTTTTTTTTTCCACCCACTCAAGGCCCTGTACGATCTGCCTCACCTCCATGCACCGCCATCACCATCTGCTGTCACACAGACATACTAAGCCCCCACACACTCCCTGTATCTAGTACAGTCTCGGGCTTTGAACCTTCGCACAAAGTCTCCCACTTACTGACTTCTTGATTCTTCCACTCTTTCCTCAACTGTCTCTTTCCATTATCAGACATGCTGATAAGGTATTGTTTCTTCAGAACTACCCTCTGTCGGTCTTTCTCTCTCCTACATCCCTTTCTGGGCTGGTCAGATCTCTCCTAACAGCCTGCCTTACCGCTACGTCACATCAGTGCAACTGAATTCTAATTGTCTTATTACTATTCTCCCTCACTGGGAAATAGCTCCTTAGAGGAAAATGACATTCTAGGGTAGTAGTGAGGCGGGCGGGTTAACATCTAAGCTTCTTCAAGGCACCTGGGTGGCTCAGTCAGGTGAGCGTCCGACTTCAGCTCAGGTCATGATCTCACGGTTCGTGAGTTCGAGCCCTCGGTCGGGCCCTGTGCTGACAGCTCAGAGCCTGGAGCCCGCTTCGGATTCTATATCTCCCTCTCTTTCTGCCCCTCCCCTGCTCCACCGCCCCCCCACCCAAAGTAAATAAATATCAAAAAAAAATTTTTTTTTTAAATTTAAGCTTCTTCACTTACTAGTTCTGTGACCTTGGGCTACAGAGTTAATCACTCTCTGATTCCATTTCCTCATCTGTAAAATGGGTAGATTAACAATCCTTAATCCATAGGCTTTCTGGAATCCTGTAATCTGATTCCTCTCAGTAACTTCTTAAATAAATTAGTATGTGTGGAGAGTTTACAACAGTGTCTGGCCAGCACATGACGTGAGCTGATGTTGCTATTATCATGGTTTTATGGAATATTTCTCATTCTTAGACCAGGTCAGTGCCTGAAACTTAGAACTGAGAGTTAATAAGTGAATGAAGGGAGAACTACTATGCCCTCCTCATCATTTGACTATTTTCTATTGTCACGTTTCTGTTAAACAACTTTGAGGGTAATTTAAGAAACCTTTTGTCAATTTATATAAAATCAAGAGGAAAAAAGCAGGTAGGCACCGACATATATAAGCAAAAATCTTCCTGCTCTTTAATTTTTCTTCTAAGACATTGATAATGGGAATAGCAACATGTAAATTCAGTAAAACTTACCAAATTTGTTTAAAGATGATTTATAACCTATTTTATAAACAAAACGAACACATCTTACTGTGCCAATAGTAAATGGCCACACAAGACCGACTGAATTGGACAAGGAACTGAGAAAGTTCAGTATCCGTAGAGAGTTCCATATTAACTATTTATATTTCCTGCTGCTAATTATAACTTAGTGATTTCCTTGCATCTTGGTATATAAAACTTTCCCTTGGCTTTTAGCACTAATTTTAATCTCTTCTTTACCCATGAAATTTCTAAAGTATTATCTTCATTGCTTACAGAAACTAGAATGGCCAACAAAATAAGAAAAAAGAATTAATCTTCAGAAAGAACAACACAGTTGACATAATTCTGGATTTAAAAGAGGAAATAAGTTTACAATTTAAAAGCCAAGAAAATTAAAAATTGCTCTGTTCATTGGTCCCAAATGAAGACCAGGTTATACAGAGTTCATAATGCTTAAAACAAAACAAACAAGAATCACAGAAGGAGTCTTTCTCAACTGAGACTCTATTAGATATTTAGTCCTTGTGCCCTAAGGTAGGAAGTGACAGCTACAGGTTGGATATCAGTCAACTCTGGCCTGCCACCTGCGTTTGTAAATAAAGTTTTGTTAGAACACATTTCATACCCATTCATTTAGGTATCAATGATGCCTGATTTCATACTTAGCAGAATTGAGTCGTTACGGTCCACCAAGATGAAAATATTTACTCATTGCCCCTTATAAAGAAAGTCTGTTAGCTATGTACAACCTTTGATACGTTGAGAAAAAAATGACTCGAGGCATTCACTGTGGTCTATGTTTTCGTTGAAAAAGGTAACTTTAGAGCATATTTCCTTCCTTTTTCATTTCTGATTAGGATACTCTTCTTTAAAAAAAAAAATGTTGGGGCGCCTGGGTGGCTCAGTCGGTTAAGTGTCCGACTTCGGCTCAGGTCATGATCTCATGGTCCATGGGTTTGAGCCCCGCGTCGGGCTCTGTGCTGATGGCTCGGAGCCTGGAGCCTGCTTCGGATTCTGTGTCTCCCTCTCTCTCTGACCCTCCCCCATTCATGCTCTGTCTCTCTCTGTCTCAAAAATAAATAAACATTTGGGGCGCCTGGGTGGCGCAGTCAGTTAAGCGTCCGACTTCAGCCAGGTCACGATCTCGCGGTCCGTGAGTTCGAGCCCCGCGTCGGGCTCTGGGCTGATGGCTCAGAACCTGGAGCCTGTTTCCGATTCTGTGTCTCCCTCTCTCTCTGCCCCTCTCCTGTTCATGCTCTGTCTCTCTCTGTCCCAAAAATAAATAAACGTTGAAAAAAAAAATTAAAAAACAAATAAATAAATAAATAAACATTAAAAAAAATTTTTTTTTAAATAAAAAAAAAATCTTTAATTTATCACCCAAACCAAGATATTTTGAGAGGGAGATAATCATGGCAGGGCAATTGGTGTGAATTGGCCATATCGTCACCCCAGTTCTGAGGCACTGCCCAACTGTAAAGCGGACAAGCCCAAAGAACAAACCAACAAACATAAATAGGACTTGCCCCAAACACTGTTACCTTTTGTTTTTTGTTTTTCGCATTTATTGATCCCCCCCCCGCCCTCTTACCCCCACCGTCCTTATGGATGGCAGCTCCATTTCAAACACAGCACGAACGTAGAACTTACTTTTTAATTCTTTCTCCAAAAGAAGCTATTTCCTCCAAGATGTTTTGAACAGTTGAAACAATATCCTGTACCATATAGATTCTTTCAATTAACCCCTTTTTCTCGGATTCCTAGGAAACATAAAGGCAAGACTTAACTTGGTCACGTTTTATTTTTATTGTCCCACAACAGAAATCTCTACGCCGTGTTACAATAACAAGGTACTCATCCACAGAGTGACTCCAAGGGAGGAATCCTATCGTTCACAACTTAAATATTTATTGACTCCAAGGAACTACTGCCCACTCATTCAGATACAACCATTCACAGCGTGCCTCAGTTGCTACCTCAGTATGAGGCCATGTTGTGTGGAAACTCCACAGAACCAAGAGCTTCATTTCTCTGTGGAAGCTGCTGTTTCTGCCAGAGAACTCGCAGCTCCTTCCATTTGGCTGAGCCCGACGTCCTGTCTGGCTTCACAAGCTCACCTGCCAGCTCCCCTTCCCCATGTCCCCTCACAATCCTTCAGAAACATTTTCAGCAGGTGACAACATGGTATATGAGAACTCCAGACGATGATGCGTCTCCTACTCCTGCGGCTTCTTTGTCAAACTCTATTACATTTTTTGTTGTGTTTTAAACCCACTGTAAATCCGATGAACATTTCAGTCATCCTTTGGCAACTGCCTCAGAAACACAATAGGCCGCTGGAGGCAGACAAAGTCACTGCCAGAGACTGCATCCTACACAGGTTATCCCTGTGGAGGCTGCCCAATGATCAACTGGCTTTTCCTTTATAGAATTAGAAGCAAATACAAGTTCATCTTCTCCAGCCTCCCGTTCTTCACGTGAAACAGAATTCAGCCTTCTAAGAATAGTATCCTTACTTTGCTTCTAGAAAATCTCAAGACCTGGGTGCCTCAGGTCAGACTTCAGTTAAGCGTCAAACTTGGGCTCAGGCCACGATCTCGAAGTTTGGGAGTTCGGGCCCCGCATCGGGCTTTGTGCTGACAGCTCAGAGCTTGGAGCCCATTTCAGATTCTGTGTCTCCCTCTTTCTCTGCCCCTCCCCCACTCACGCTCTCTCTTTCTTTCTCTCCATCAAAAATAAATAAACGTTAAAAAAATTTTTTAATAAAAAAAAGAAAATCTCAAATGTGTTTTACCATGTTAGGCAGTTAATGCTTACAAAAAGAATTTGGAAATTGCTCAAATGTTGGAGAAAAGACTAGTCTCTAAACAGTGGGTATTTTTACACAATTTCTTATTTTCTGATATTATAATCTAGCTTCCTGGGAACTCTATCGTGACCGGGATTTACCTCTTGGCTTTTGCCTATCAGGGTCACTGCAGCCACTACATCTAACGCAAAACCTCAGATAAATCTAACAAAGCTTTTCATTTCTCTCTATCTAGAATTCTACTGGAGTTAGAATTCTGCGAAATTATGGAGCAAAACCTTCTAAATTGAAGAGACCATTTTAAGAATAACCTTCTCTGAAGTGAAAGAAAATACTTCGCTCTCCTCTTGTATTCTCTTTTCCATCAAACTGGACACAATTTGGGTGGGAAGAGAGAACCCACCACCCAGTTAGAGATGGCGGGTGAAAGCACCAATGTGGCAGGAATGTCAAAAAGCACTTCCCTTCTTGCACCTGTCCTGGTTTCTGAAGCCACGTGTGGCCAAAACAGACCACACAGAGGGTAGAGGTGAGAATGTACCACTGTCAGCCCCTCTATGGTAAAGGGGGTGGTGCCGGGATGGTTTGAAGAATCTCTTACCATCTGGGCTGACCTCCTTAATCCGAGAATTCTGTATAGAAGAAGAAGGTGGGCTCGTGTCCTCTCGGTACATCAAACTTGCAAGACATTTTTCCTTTTTTCATCCCCTCTTTAAATTCCTTATTTCCCTTACTCTCTAATTCTTCAAGCAGCTTGCATTAAAAATTAGATATGTTGCCAGAGCAACCTAATTTATGCTCAGCAATCCACAACATCTATTAACGGGCACAATGGTGAAAACCCATCTCTGTCTGCTACACAAGTATTCGTGTTTACAAAGAAGGATTTGAAAGCACCAGGGAATCTGACCCAAAGGGCAAAAGTAGCTTCCTCTTTTCAGCAGCATAGGCTTTGGGTCAAAACAATTTCTTGGAAAAGGATTCAAATTTCCATGCAGCTCAACTTCATAAAAGTGTCCTAAGTTCAGTTGACTGTTTTTTGTTTCTCCCCTCCCTCCGAAAAACCTAAATGATGAGATTCTGGTTATGAACAAAGTAGAAGTTAGTAAACCCAAATAACAAATGATTGTCACAACGTCCTTTAACGTTTTCACGAATTCGATGTTTTAGTTTGCCTATTTAATATTCGAAGACAAGGTTAAAGAGTCCCACCATGTCTCAGCTAAAAGGAGAGTAATTTATCAACCAAATCTGTATACTTTTAAAAGTAATCAGAATTATATCATCTTTGAAATACTTATCAACCGTCGACTTGGTTTTATCATATTGATGGACCCACATAACTATTCCATTTTATTCTTATAAATACAGTCCTTCAAATATTTTAAAAAGCGTATTTTGTATATTAAAAGCAATGTGCTTATGTTATCTGAACATTTTTAAATGATACATAAAAAATGATTATTTGTGCTACACATTCATATATGTAACTGGGTTCCTGGTTATATCTATTTATAGTCCCAGGTCAGGGTACTTGTCAAAAGAATGTACTTTTTAATGCCATCTTTTTATATATTTCGTAAAATTGTTCTTAATCATCTTCAGAGTTGCACTTAACAGCCATTAAATTGACACCTTTAATTGACTCTACTGTGGATCATAATTTTAATTACAACAATACTCTCTCTACAGGCGCTGAGGTACCTTGAAATCTCACACCAAAAAATGTGTTACATGGAGAAAATCACTATCAATTTTAATTTTTAAGTATTGAGATCTGCATATATTTCAGCCCAAATATTTTATATCCGTTCGTATGAACATTCTCTGTCAAACATCTTTTCGAGATAAAACTTCAAGTAAATTGTCTCCATGATTCTTCTCAATGTTTAACAAAACGCATACTGAAAAATAAGTGGCTTCCCAATTTCCCTCCATTCTTTAGTAAGATACATATTTATTCTATTAAACATCAAAAGATTTTTTTTTTCCCACAAATTGAGACATCTCAAAGGAAAACTTCAGAATTTAAACACTGAATAGCACAAAGCATTTGACCTCATCGATTACTTTCTGGCAAATATTCCTTGTTCTTGTAAAAAAAATTAAAAAAAAATGGCAGTGTCTTTTTTGCTAGCTTTTTAAAAAATTCACTTCCACTCACTAGCAGCTTTCAGAGATGAAGTGACTTGCCATTCAATCATTGAAGATTTCGATTAAAAATTGCCAACTGATTATGACCCAGATTCAACAAAAACTGTAGAGATTTCTTTTTGCACAAGAGTTCAATAGCTCTGGAAAATGTGTAGGTTGACTAAGAGCTCTTTAAAGGTTCAAGGATTCCTAAAATCAGATTGATGATCAACAGCAAAAACAGAGTGCACATTGCCACACTGAAGTACATTTTTTATATCTGACATATCCTTGTCATGAAAAACTCTGTTGTTGCTACTCAACACCGTATATATAAAAATATTTATAGGGGCGCCTGGGTGGCTCAGTTGGTTAAGCATCTGACTTCGGCTCAGGTCATGATCTCATGGCTTGTGAGTTCGAGCTCCGCCTGGGGATCTGTGCTGATGGCTCGGAACCTGGAGCCTGCTTCAGGTTCTATGTCTCTCTCTCTCTAGCTCTGCCCTTCCCCCGCTAATGCTCTCTCTCTCTCTCTCTCTCTCTCTCAAGAGTAAACATTAAAAAAAATATTGATAAATGTGGACACTACAGCTTCTAATTCAATCGATGGCACATTATCACTTGTCTGTACACAATCATGGAAAATCAGGGCACTGCGGCCGATCCCAAGTACATTTCTGTCTCACAGATTCCCTCATTTTGCAAGAATATCTTATTGGCCATGATGCTGTCCTTCATCAAAGTTTGCATTCATATTGTCGCTACCAAATTCAATAAGCCCCAATGCTCAGTGTTTCAACTAAGTTTACAATGGCATTCCTGATGTCAGAGATTTCGTCATTGGTAAAACTAACTAGCAAAAGCTTTATTTTGGCTCCATATATTGGATAAAAAAATAAAAACAATTTTAGAATGAACTTATTTGATATTCTGAGTCACTCGATGTCATCCAGAAAAGACCACCATTATCTGACGCTGCACAAGGTTTTTTATATGTTGGTGCTACCCGAGTCAACATATGAACAGCCAGCTTGCCATTTTTCATACGTGTTCAATGAAACCTTGGGATGGAAAATCAATAAATGTGGAACAGTCATCTGATCTAAAAGAAAAGTCATACTCCACAGAGAGGTATATAAATACAAGTTTTCAGCTGCGTGAATAAAAGCATGTTTCCAGAAATGGTCTTCTTGAAGTAACTACTGTTGAGGCCTCTTTAGCAGATTTGTAACTTAAGTTCACCTACTTGTAAACTTAAGAGATATGGTCATGGCCCCAGAGGATAGACAAGAAATGTAAACACACATCTATTTAGTTAGCACATCAACAAGTATCTCGACAAAGCAGGGATCATTACTTGAGTATTTCCTAAACGTGTACTCTGAATTTATTATTCACTCATTAAAAGGGCTTTACCCAACAGTTAAAAACAAAAGCTTTAAGTGCAGATTTACTCATTGGAATGAGCGAAACAAAACACTATGATAAATGTGTTCAGACTATTTTTTATTCTCTTATCCATAGAACTGTTTAAATTCTGCATATATTTAACATACACTCACCCTGTAATCTGTCCTCTTTCCCACTCACCACTCTGAACTGGCAGGGTGGAGGCTTTACGCACCTTAACAGATTTGGCGATCGCCATGCCGCGACAGGCTGCTATGCCAGGTGGCCGATTCGAGCAGAAGCATCAGATGCTTCTCCTCCACTGCTTGAGATAAGAAGGGATGGACCCATCTGAGAGCATCTTGTGTTTTCAGTGACCATCCAAAAGCCTTCCCTTAAAGCTAGGTGTTAGTGGGGCAGGCCCTGAAAAGCCCAGGAAAATAGATGGGTTTATGCCTGGTTAGTTGCTGGATTTAACGCGGTGTCTGTGAGCTCTCTGGTCAACACCTGCGCAGATGGGGGGAAACGGTAAATGGAAATTTTCTGGGCAAGGAAAGGACACGTGGCAGAGGAATGATTGCAGTCCAGAACTTCACTCCAGAGCAAGTGTGTCCCCATTACAAGAAGCCCCTTAAGTGTCTGGCAGACGTTTCGCAAGGTAGGCATTCGGCACGCATTTGTTCTCTTTGACATTTGTTTCTATGATGTCTATGGCTGCCTGTTCTCTTTCCTTACTGTAGAATATATAATTTGGAGACACCCTGTTCCGTTACGTATTTCTACCTACTCTTCCTTTCCAGCACGATTTTCTCGATAGTCATGCGAGTGTACGTTAAATAATGCCTTTTGAAAATATTTCAAAAACACTTCTTTCCATTCTTGTATGTAAGAGCTCAGGTACCCAGGGGCTGTCGGTGCCAACCGGTAAAAAGTCAGAAGAAAAAACAAACAAACCATGAGACTTCCCAGCTCGACCCAGACCTGCACCTTATGTAAACTAACAGGCTCTGGTCAGAACGAACTGGGTTTGACTCTGTCTTGTCATCTACTCGGTTTGCCATCACGGCGAACTCCTCACTCCTCCTGAGTCCCGACTTTGCTTTCTGGAAAAAGGGAAAGGCTCATCCGTTCCTGATTGAGTGTTTGAAGAATTAAGTATCATTCACATCATAAAGTATGTAAAGCACGTGGTGCACTCCAGGTACGTCCTAAACCGAAGCCCCTTCCCTTCAAGAACGCAAAGAGAGAAAAGAATGTGAAACCTCTGGTCTGGTTGAAAGAATACGAAGGTGATTTAGAGTTTCGAAAGCAGTGGTCTTCCAAGATAAGTCTGCTCACGTTGCCCTGCGTTGTACGAAAGATCATCTGGCGGTTTTATCCGCGTCATGCTGGCTTTATTTACACGTCTCAGATTGGACCACGGAATGCGGTGATAACAGTTTAGCAAACACAACATTACAGCTACTGCTGCTACCAAATCGCCTGGGAAGAGTAACAGAGACTCATTCAGAAAGACGGAACGGTTACCGCGTGTGCTCGTGTGTTCCCCTAACAGCGGAGGCTTCTGATTTATAGAGGGAAATGCGTAATAAAAACAGCAGTGGCCACTAGTGTCGTTAAGCAAATGCACAAAGTAACTGTGTCTCCACACGCACTTGACTCTGCCATCCCTACATCCGAGAAAGAACGGATTGTATTTCTTACTACAAACTTGAAAAATCGGGGAGGCGCAAGTCAACTCGTATGATTTAGGGTCTCCTCTATGACAAAGCCTGTGTCACAATATGATGGAAGAGATGAGAGCATGGAACTCTCCAGACACAGAATTCAAATTTCATAAGGTTCCTCTGTTTTCTTATGCCCTATAAAGTAAGAGCGGCGCTCATGGTAAGAAAAATGCCAAGCGTGTAACCTAAAATTGTGTATTATCATATGGAGATGAATGTAAGATTGCCATTTGTCCACGGTGAAAAAGCAAAACCGAAGTCCTTTGGCTAAGTTCTGTCATCAGTTGAATTCAGGACAAATCATGTGCTTCCTTTCAAAGCAAAACCAAAAATAAATCAGGAGGCAAATTCACGTCTCCAATGACTATGGCCCTGTAGGTGCAATAAACTAGCTTTGAGCCTCTGGGAGAGAATTCACACCATCAAAATGAATTTACAACTCAGAATTAATTATATAATCAGTGTGTTACGTTAAATCTCCCCCACATGTTCTGATGTTGGGGGAAAAAAAATCCTCATTTCTCTATTAATTACCTAAGCCAAACCAGGGAGATAGTCCTGAAAATTGACCATGTCAGAAAAAAAAATCCTTCTGACATGTTTAAAAACTGAGTAGTATGTGTCACAGGATGGGAAGCATTCCCAAAAGCGATCAATGCAAAATTCCATCTCAAGATCTTTCCAATAATTGCAGCCATCTAGAGCAGAGACACAAAAATATAACTTTGAACTTCCATGGGAGTATATTTGGTCTGTTTTATCCTATGGAATATTAAAAGCCTGTAATTTGAAAGCTTGGAGAATTATAAACACCAGAAACAGACTGAGTGGCATTTAGCATGAAAAAGAAAAAAAAAAACCCTCAGCATCTGTCATAACAAAGAATAAGAAGCAATATTTCTGATACAGGAGATTAAAAATTATTCTTTGGGAAGTCTGGCTTACTGCACTGGGAACTGTCTTTAGGATTTCTTCCCAGGAGATGTCGAGTGCGTGTGCATGCACGCGCACAAACGTGTGTGAGCTCGCGCACGCACACAGTCAACTCCAAGGTGTATGCTGTTTCACTGGGGAGATGTCTGTTCATTACACAAAGTGCTTCCACGCTGACTGGGATTTACCAACACGTTTCTTTGGCGTGTGAAAAGAACCCCACTGCTGGAAAAAGTAGAAGGATGAACATCATCAAGAGGAAGGTGTTGATAAGACACAAAGGAACAGTCGACAACAGTCTAAGATGACGATTTGGAATGTAGAGCTCAGGAAGATTTATTTCATGAAGCTTCTCCGAGCCAACGGACGGACGCCACAAATACCATCCCAAGGCAAACAGGGCTAGTGGTTTTCTAGAAGTACTGAGGCAGCCTTCTGTCACTACTGTAGGTAAACACACAATGCTTGGCAGTTGTTGATTTTGCTGTGTGGGTGCCTTCGATTTTGCTTCACTGCCCAACATAACGCGCCAACGTTAATGAAAGAAGCCATCGCACTATACTGATTATTTACTTAGAGCACCATGTTTATAGTTTCAATCTTTGTACCGATAGGGGCTCGACATGGGAGAAAACACTCCATAAATGTAAAACAATGCAGAAAAATGAACCGATACATTAATGACAGGTTTCCTGCCTGACCGTGTGGCAGGGTCAAAAATAAACCTGATTTAGGTCTGAAGCACTGGATTTGTGTTACTATCCTATCAAGTTAAAATTTCTCTTAATTTGTAGATGGGGGAATTAATACCAAATGTAATGGTCTGAGTACTGAATGGGCTCAAATATATAAACACAGTCTGCACATTGTAAACACTCTACCAGTATTATCTTTTAAAGTTGACTTATTTATTCTGAGAGAGAGAGAGAGAGAGCACACGAGTGTGCGCGAACAGGGGAGGGGCAGAGAGAGAGGGAGAGACAGAATCGCAAGCAGGTTCCAGGCTCCAAGCTGTCAGCACAGAGCCCGATGCAGGGCTTGAACCCACGAACCATGAGAGCATGACCTGAGCTGAAATCAAGAGTTGGACGCTTAACCTGAGCCATCCAGGTGCCCCTATTCATATTTGTATAAATATAATTATTTAACTAATACTTACTCGAAATAATATTATTACTTTTGTGTCATTTATTACTTCCTAGAAATTATTACTTTTTCCTTGAGGAAAAGAGAGATATATTCGCCTTGCTATCAATTATCTTGTAAACTCACTGGATAGTCCGGATTTAGGGCAAACCACAAAAACAGATGGGGTTTCATTAGGAAAGCCGAGGAACAGCTACTATCCTCAGAAAAACAATGACTGGTGGATGACTGAGATACAATGTCCAATGTACTCTAATTAGCATGATGTAATAATTTTAGGCAATGAGAAATTAAATATCCAGACACAGTAGTCCATAAAGATAGCGTCTCCGACTTCATTCTGTTAGAGCACATAAGGTAATAGAAGGATAGACAATCCATCTAATTTACAGTCTATCATATTTCACAATATTGGGAATAACATCCTGAGCAAGTATAATCCTTACAGTAGAAATCACATAGAAAATACATAAGCACTAGGAATATTAGTGAGACTGATAGTAGTGTGACGAGTAATGTTTCAAAAGGTCAGATCAGGGGCGCCTGGGCGGCTCAGTCGGTTAAGCGTCCGACTTCAGCTCAGGTCATGATCTCGTGGTTCGTGAGTTCGAGCCCCGCGTCGGGCTCTGTGCTGACAGCTCAGAGCGTGGAGCCTGCTTCCGATTCTGTGTCTCCCTCTCTCTCTGCCATTTGCCTGCTCACGCTCTGTCTCTGTCTCTCAAAAATAAATAAACATTAAAAAAAAAATTTAAAGGGGCGCCTGGGTGGCGCAGTCGGTTAAGCGTCCGACTTCAGCCAGGTCACGATCTCGCGCTCCGTGAGTTCGAGCCCCGCGTCGGGCTCTGGGCTGATGGCTCAGAGCCTGGAGCCTGTTTCCGATTCTGTGTCTCCCTCTCTCTCTGCCCCTCGCCCGTTCATGCTCTGTCTCTCTCTGTCCCAAAAATAAGTAAACGTTGAAAAAAAAAAATTTAAAAAGGTCAGATTAGGGGCGCCTGGGTGGCTCAGTCGGTTAAGTGTTCGACTTCGGCTCAGGTCATGATCTCACGATTCGTGGGTTCAAGCCCCGCTTCGGGCTCTGTGCTGACAGCTCAGAGCGTGGAGCCTGCTTCCGATTCTGTGTCTCCCTCTCTCTCTGCCCCTCCCCCGCTCACACTCTGTCTCTCCCTCTCTCTCTCAAAAATAAACATTAATTTTTTTTTTAAAAAAAAGATCCGATTAATGACATTTCTGGATGACCTCAAAAAGTAATGAAGAATGGGGGGTTTGATTTTTAAAAGAAAAATCTGAGCAAGTCAGCGTGTCGGAGAAAAGACTGCTGGAAATAGGGAAGCCAATCCCTTCTCATTCAAAACATGCGTAAACTGATAATTAAGATTTGGCTGGAATCCATTTTAATATTAAAGTCTTGAAAGTAAGATGGTCTAGTAGAAATGGTAGCAATTAAATCACTTCATCACTAAAAATCACATTAGATCAAATTAAAAGGAGTTAAATTAGAGCAACCATTGACTTTATTTCCCTGAAAATCATCCTTAAACAGGTCCTCTGCAATTTGCCCCGCGTATAAATCGCATATGCCCTGAAAGTGTGGGTATGTGTGTGTATTAAACTGTTGCTAACCTTTCAAAGATACTGTCTGACTTTGGGTTTTCTTAAAAATGCCATACTTTATCATTTCAAAGTACCACTGTTCTGTCACTAGGATAAAAAAAAATCACTAATCAAACTAATGTAATGTGTTTGGAGCATTCATAAGAAGGCGCAAAGGAATCCCAAGTGAAACTACTCTCGCTGTGAGATTGTAAAATAAACTTCCTCCAAGCATGACGGTCTCCCCTTTAGGAAGTACTATAGTTGGGATGAGATAGATCTTTTTTTTTCTGTCTAGAATAAGAAAACATAATGAATGGGGCATAGTGGGCCTAGCCCACTCATCCGAAGGACTGTGCAGGTTCAATGCCAGCAAGAACTCCTGTGAAATATGTATGCCACATGCTTCTCTACTTAAGAAGGTTCTGCCTGGGGGGCGCCTGGGTGGCTCAGTTGGTTAAGTGTCCGACTTGGGCTCAGGTCATGATGTCACAGCTTCTGAGTTCGAGCCCCGCATTGGGCTCTGTGCTGACAGCGGGGAGCCTGGAGCCTGCTTCTGATTCTGTGTCTCCTTCCCTCTCTGCCCCTTCCCTGCTCACACTCTGTCTCTCTCTCTCTCAAAAATAAATACACATTAAAAAAAAATAATAATAATAAAAAGAAGGCTCTGCCTGGGATGAGTGGACTAATCAGTTTGAAGAATGGAAACCACGTTAAACACCGAAACTGATGGTTTAAAATGGACTTAAATTTTAATGACGACATCCTAGTTTGTGAAGAGAGGGTAGAGATATCATATTCATTTGCATCCTTACATGGTAAAATGGTCCACAACGGATCCATAAAAATGTATTAGATGTTTACTTTTTAGTTTTTTTAATTTTATTTTTATTTTAGAGAGAGAGGGAGAGAGAGAGAGAGAGAGAGAGAGAGAGCAGGGGAGAGGGGCAGAGGGAGAGAGACTCCCAAGCTGGTTCCATGGTCATGTGGAGCCCAATGCAGGGCTCAATTCCATGACCCTGGGATCATGACCTGAGCCGAAATCAAGAGTTGGACACTCAACCGACTGACCACCCAGGCACCCCTATAGTTATATTTTTTTTGAAAAAAGTTTTTTAATGTTTATTTTTGAGAGAGACAGAGACAGAGTGTGAGCAGGAGGGAGACAGGGAGACACAGAATCGGAAGCAGGCTCCAGGCTCTGAGCTTGTCAGCACAGAGCCCGATGTGGGGCTTGAACTCATGAGCTGTGAGATCATGACCTGAGCTGAAGTTAGACACTTAACCGACTGAGCCACCCAGGTGCCCCCAGATGTTTATTTTCTTAAAAACATCCATATCTGTTTTTCACCCGTTACAACACGCAACAGCGACGTCCCGTCCCCCCCCTCCCGCCAAACACTGTAAGACAATTGTTCACTCATCGATAATTCTAGAACAAATCATTCAAGTCCTATTTCTGACAGCTGAGTTAAAAGCACACCAACTCACAGTGCAGACATCACAGCACAGATTCTTTATGATAGCAACAGACAGGGTTTTGGTTGGTTTTTTTTTTTTTTGTTTTTTGTGTTTTTGGGTTTTCTTATTGTTACATGCCCTTATGATTTCTTCTTGCCGATGTTAATAGTAACTGCTGAATATTCTATGTAAGCATTTGTTGGGCTGGAAAAAGAAAGAAACTCTAATGCAAGTATTTATACCTTCCGCAATGAAAACAAGATATTATTGCTTTGCGTGACCTTTCCTAAGTATGGGATACAGCATTTTACACAATAGTTTCTTGGTTCATGCTTCAATTACTGACCTTTACTGTGCAGAAAATTAATGCAATTTTCATTGTAATCCATCCGTACAAATAAGGTCCACATAGAAGAATTCCACATATGGAATCTAATAGAAATCGGAAATGTCAGCTGATTGCTGTTGGCTGAACTTAGCCATTCTCTGTTTGTTCAGGGGTCCCCAGCAAACTATACTTGTAACAAGCAATTTCTCGCGTGGGCCATCAGGAATAAGAGAGAAAGATTTCCTCTCTTCAAAGTTTAGTCTGTACCTTTGGTTTCCTAAAAGCCAAAAAACTAGTCACCTGAAGGTTCTAGGTTATTTCTGAAAGCCCCCCCCTCCTCCCCCCCACACAAAGGGAGACAAAATCGTGCAGTCTCATTTGGCTTCTAATACGGGTCACCCCCACGGACGTCTGACAACTAGAAGGAACAAGAGGCTATAGTGATGTCATTTTACAACAATCCCCCCTCCAGACAATAAACGTATGACAGACCCCAGACCACGTCCTGGTCGGTGCATCAGAGACAGGCAGAAGACTCCTGAGGAAACTCTGCCGAGGGGCCCTGACGTGCTTTCATCTTCCACAGTCGCCTGTGATGGTATTTGGTGGGAAGGGGCGCTGGCAATTAAGGAGTGTCACTTTCAAGATGGATAGTTTGGATAGAAAGGAGTTTCCTCTGTTCTTCTGGTTTGGAAGGAAACGGCTGTGTGTTTATAATTTGTAAACAGCTCATCGCTCACTGGGTGTGTTACAGTTCCCAGAAGCCTGGTCTGTCACGTCTAACATGCAACAGAAGCCAGAAGGGCTCTGTGGACAAGCCCCTGGAAACAGCACACTGTGGAGGGCAACAGCCCGGTGCCTGTGTGGGCAGGTCTCTGAGGAGCACATCTCAGTTGTGGAAGCTTGCTGTATGCAAAGAAATGATGGACTGTAATATATGTGGATGATGCGGGCTCCAGAAGTCTTGAAGCTGAAAATCCCTCCGTACTTTACAGCTCTCGTAGCAAAGTGCGAGTGGAAAGATACTGATAAGAACCGCAAAGCTCGCCAGTCTCCCTAACAGGTGAAGGGTTGTGTTAAGCAGACGGAGGCATAGAGAGAAGTCAAAACTTCATTTCAGATTTATTTCTCTGGATGATATCATAGACATATAAAATTGAGGAAGCAAACACGCATGGCCGTGCTATGGCTCTTAAAGGTCCTGTGAAAATACGACAATCCACGTATCTCCAGAACAGACTCGCCCCGAAGGAAATGGGGAACGTCGTGATGCCAACACCCTCTGTGCGGATCGGGTTTGGCCCATCTGCCGTGGGGAGGGCCATGCCTGGGTAAATGCAAGAGCTCCAAGGCTCTTCCATGTAGATGCAATGGTTCCACCTCAGTTGTCCTTGCCCAGAAAGGCCTCAAGGACAGCCCAACTGGCTCTACCTCCAGACTCCCAGACCCCCGCAGACAATCCTTGGGGCACCTGAGTAGACGGGCGCATTGTGACAACCACTGGTCTAGACCCCACGGCCTGGATATGTTGCCTGCCAGTTTACTGAACTCCACTTTCTCATTCATTGTCTTCTTGTTGGATGCCCTCCGCAGATGGGCCACAGACACATGGTCACGATTATCTCTAATTTTTTTTTTTTTTTCAACATTTATTTATTTTTGGGACAGAGAGAGACAGAGCATGAACGGGGGAGGGGCAGAGAGAGAGGGAGACACAGAATCGGAAACAGGCTCCAGGCTCTGAGCCATCAGCCCAGAGCCCGACGCGGGGCTCGAACTCACGGACCGCGAGATCGTGACCTGGCTGAAGTCGGACGCTTAACCGACTGCGCCACCCAGGCGCCCCTTTCATTGATCACGATTATCTCTAAAGGGCAGATGACTCCCTCTTCTACGGAGGGCTCATTTCAACAGAGCCAAACAGAAGGACATCTTCCCCACTTCCCAGCCTTGCTAAATCAAATTTTAGAATTCTGCTTAGTAAAGGTTTAAAACAATTTCATTAGTGCTTGTGTTTATTTTGACGAAACATCCCACCAGCACGCATGTTAGCCTGGCTACAACTTTTTCGCGCTCAAGGAGTCACATCAGTCGGAAGCAACTCACATCAATCCGTCGAGAAGAAAGTTGCGTCTGCGTGACCCTGTTCTGGAAAGAGTCACTTCCGTTTAAAACACATTCTACTGTATTTTATCATTTTGCTATTAGCGATCATTTTAGCACAACAAACAAGATTTGCTTTGTAATCCACCCAAGTTGTTTCAAATGGGCAAAACCATCTGGCTTGCCCAATTAATTTTAAGGCTGTTTGTGTCACGGAGCCAGGGTTTAATTCGCTGCTATCTTCTGGGCATTTTATACTGGATACTTAACTCTTAAGATTCCCCCGTTTGCCCCCTTCCCCCCTCCCGCAAGCCTCCCAGGCGCTCCCCTCGCAAACCCCATACACCCACAGGTTCTAGGGGGCTGGAAGTCGATTAAGCCGGTCGCATCTCATTTGGCATTTCACTTTTTTTTTTTTTTCATTATATTCCAGAAGGTTTGTCTGAAAGCATAATGACAACAAAAGCAGCCGATTTGAGAGATTCTCCCAGGAGAAGGAAAAGGACAGATGTACACCGACATACAGCTGAAAACACTGCCAGCAATAGCTGGAAAAGTGACAGGCTCCCAAGTGGGTGACCACCCCACGGAGCACAGACAGGAGGCTAAAGGAACAGCAGTTTCACTTGATTTACTTTGGGCTTTCTAGACTACCTTTCATGTACCTTTTATACACCAGGGGAAGGCTCCCCTTCGCTCGCATCAAATGACAAGCCTCCTATAGGTACGCTTTGTATAATATCTCCGTTTTCCCTTATATTTTACCCCTTTTATATCCTCCCTTACTAAGATCTTTAAAAACCGATATCCTTTATAAATTACAAAAATATTCCTATCCCGGACACTCCATAATGCCAACAAACAAACAAACAAACAAATAAATAAATTTTTCAAACAGGGTTTCACTCAACCAGGTAAAATGCCATCTGCGGACGACACGAACGTTTCCTTTCGCGAGCTTTCCTGAGCACACGTACCTTGTCATCGTCATACTCCTCTTCGTCTACGTCTGTGCTCTCCTGAAAGGAAAAAAACCACAATTTGTTAATATGACATCCGCTGAAACGATCAAATGCAAATTAAACCCGTACACACTTTGTAAGGTTTTCTACATAATTGACGCGCTAGTGTTTTTTTTTTTTTTTTTTTTTTGAATACGTTATAACCTCTTGGAAAAAATAGTGGTTTGAAAGTTCAGGGACACTGTGGCAAGACTATAAAACAGGATGCATAATCTACGTAAAACTTAACTATAAATAAAGCTATTAGGCGAGTGCCCTTTGAAGGCACCCAGCTTTCAAACTGCATTGCCAAGCTGTACTTTCTGTAAACAGTTGGTTCTTATTCTGACAAATGAGCCAACTGCTACGTTAAGGCTGAGAACACCGTACTCGGTTTGTGCTAGGCTCATTGTTATAATGACTGCTCTTTTCCTTTGGGGCCATTACTGAAACATTAGACAGTAGGAAATGCATTAGTCTGAATATAATCAATCTCAAGAATAAGTTACAGGTTTCTGTGCATTATTATTGTTTTCCTTGTGATCTGGGGAGGGGGGTTGAGGGCAGGTGAGGGGAGGATACTTAGGCTCTGACTGGGACTAACAGGCACCTGGCTTTTGTTTGGGGGCCAAAGCACCAGGTGCCGGGAACAGGCTTGTTCAGATTGGTCTAGCCATCTCGGCTTGGGGCGCCTGGGTGGCTTAAGTTGGTCAAGAGTCCAACTCTTGATTTCGGCTCAGGTCATGATCTCAAGGTTCTGGAGTTTGAGCCTCACGTGGGCCTCTGCACTGATGGTGTGGAGCTTCCCTGGGATTCCCTCTCCTCCCTCTCTCTCGCGTGCTCGTTCTCTCTCTCTCAAAATAAATAAACCTAAAAAAAAAATCTTGGCTATTTAGTAGGTAAGTTGTAATCCCAACACTGCAATATTTAAAAGCCAACACATGTTGGTACCCAGTCCAGCGGGTTCGGCAGCTCAGACAAAATGCTGGGGAGTAGAAAACCAGGGTGGCTTTTGAGCTTGAACGCTTACCTTTCTGCTCAACCACCTTGCAAAGGTCAGGCGTGCTGTTTAGACGCCACTGTTCCAGTAGGAACCAGAATTGTCACTCTCACGTTCTTAAAAAAAAAAAGAGTAACTCTGAAGTATCCAGAGTCCTCTGCTAGCCGCCATAAAACCGCTGAGCAGTTACCAGGCAATTTCTCCAGGACTGGTACTGTATTACCCCCAGAATTCCCCTGAGCGGCAGCTCGCAATGTGTGACAGTCCGCTGATGGCTGGAGAACTCACCTGTTCACCGTCGGTGGTACACATTTCGTGAAAGCAAATGGGTAAAAACACATGCAATAAAAACACATTGTGGGAGGAAAAACATTGTGATTAGGAGTTAGAAGTCTTCAGCCTGGGACAAAGTCTTCAGCTTAAGACACTGTTCCAGCACTTTCTGCCATGTGACCTTGAGCAAATCACTTTGCCACTCTGGGGTTTAGTTCCATCAAGTATAAAGTAAAAATAGTAATCCTTGCCTCCTCCGTGGTTATGTTATCAAGATTTAAATAGGCAACAAATTTGGAGTGCCTGGGTGGTGCGGTCGGTTAAGCGTCCAGCTCTTGATTTCAGCTCAGGTTATGATCCCACGGTTCGTGAGGTCGCGCCCCATGTCGGGCTCTGTGCTGACAGCACGGAACATGCTTGGGATTCTCTCTTCCCTTCTCTTGCCTTCCCCTTCCCCTTCCCCGCTCACACACACACACACACACACACACGCACACACACACGTACTTTCTCTCTCAAAATAAACTTAAAAAAATAGGTAACAAATTTGAAAATGTTCTGTAAATTAAAAAGATTTTATATACACACACATTTATATGCACATGCACTTATGTATACTTATGTACCCATATGTACGTGCATAGACACCTGCCTACGAATACATACACATTTCTGCATGCACACACACACACACACACACACACACGCTATAAACACACATACCATAGATGTAGCTGAAAAGTAAACATGATCAGAAATTGTAAAAGTGTTATATGCTAACTAACTTGGATGTAAATTTAAAAAAAAGAACACTTCTGGAAGTATAAAAAATGAATAAACCTTAAAAAATTAATTGTTTAATTTAATTTAATTAAATAAAAAAGAAATTGTAAAAATGTTAGTTGACAGCACTTTTTACTAAAGATGTTTCTCTGAAAATTCCCTTCATCTGCACCTCTGTGAAGCTTAGTCCTTAAGCAATCCTGTACTTTAAAGCTATTTACTTATTAGTTTTTTCTAGCATCTTTAGGCCCCTCATTATTGATATATGCCCATGGCTATTGCATTAAACAATCAAATATCAAACAGAATAGAATTCTGAATTTGCTTGATGTTTCTGCTCCCTGCCTAAACACTCTGTTCTCTACTTCCCTTCTATCCCAAATGACAGCAAAACATCCTTTTAATATCCATTATTTCAGAGATTTAAAAAAAATAATAGCATTGTGAGGAAAAGTGGGTGAAGTTGGTCAGCTTTTGAGTCTGGAAAAACCCAATGTGAAGATATTTTATTAACATGTCTCAGAATCTTAGATTTCTGTTTATTTTTTTAATGTTTATTTTTGAGAGAGAGAAAGAGGGAGGCAGAGTGAAAGCAGGGGATGGGGCAGAGAGAGAGGGGGACACAGAATCTGAAGCGAGGTCATGGTTCTGAGCTGTCAGCAGAGAGCCTGACGCGGGGCTCGAACTCATGGACCGTGAGATCATGACCTGAGCTGAAGTCGGACGCTTAGCTGAATGAGCTACCCAGGCGTCCCTCTTAGATTTGTTTTAAAAATTTGGTTCTTGAATCTGGGATGCCAAGATAATACCAGAAAGCAAGTCTATAAATACAAGTTCCTGCCAACCCAGAGCAGGAAAAGATTCTTTGGGCCGGGATACGTGGAATAAGGGAAGGCGAGTCAGAGAATAAGTATGACAAGCAGACGCTGGGGTAGGTCTTTGAGAAGAAGCCTTGCGGGTGCTTCCTTCAACACCATGGGAAGCTTGAGATTTATAAGACCTGGACACCGCAAAATAGAGGTGCCCACGGCCACTTGCCCTCTGATTTCCCCGGCAGTTGGCAAAGCTCTGAAGGCTTCAGCCAGAGACAAAAACTGCAAAGGGTGTTAGGGTGGAAAGGCCTGAGTCAGCCTCCCAAATGCATTCTGTGTCTTGAAGGAGCTCAAGGAGACATCAAAGGCGTCTTTTCAGTGGATGGGAAGGTAATTCACAGTAACCTTGCAATGAACCAGATGGGCACACGTTGAAATCCGCGGCCGGCATGGTAATGATGACCAAGCACCCGGGGGCCCTCCTCATGCTAAGAAGGTAGGTCAAGACTCAGGAACATAGCCTAGAAGAAACGCTCCAGGTTACACCCAATAAAAGTCCTCCACTAGAGCGTGAACGTGTGTGCCAAGTTTCTCCTCGTCTCTCAAACCAAGAGCACTTGGGCCATGATTTGGTGGTGGTGGTTTGCTGTCGTTCACACGCCTTTCTCTAGACAAATGTCACAGTTACTGGAATCTCTGCTCACCTGGCTGTCCTGGATGCTGCCTGTCTTCCCTTTTGGGAGAATGATGAAATTGTAGATGAAGAGGAGTAATAAGGCCAGGGGGATCATGTACAGTTCAAAATTCCAGACGGCGACCAAAAATACCTGATTGGAGGACAAGACAAAAATCACTGCTTGGAAAATCAGGATGGGAGTCATTTTAAAATCCTTCTCATTGACTTAAGGAAATTAAATCCAGCACACTCTGTCCATGGTAGCTTTGAAGAACAGTTACAGACAGGGACACACGCGTGCGCGTGCGCACACACGCGCACACACACATGCACGCACGCAATTAACACAGTTTTAGAACCGAAAGTAAAATGAGGAAGGTATAGAGATAAGTTGGCCAGTCGCACTCCGAAATGGACAATACAGTAGCCCCATACCTGGAAATCCCGTGACCCTGTCAACCACAGTCAGTGTTTTGCTCCTAGATTTACCAGAATTTAGTAAAGCAGTATGGAAAAACCCAAGGTCTCACAGAGTCCGGCCGTAGACCAAATTTTGCCAACAGTAAGGTTTACTTGAACTATAGAGTGTGACGACTTTTGAAACTGGCTGCCAATGTTTAAAAATCCAAATATGCCAGATGAAAACTTCAGATAGCCGAAGTCTCTTTAAAAATCTTGAAATTTTCTAATCTGGAGGCTGGCTGGTCACAAGGAAATGATGGGCTAGAACTGTGCTATACCTGCCCAGTTTCTATCGGCCTCTGAGTTTGTGACCATTTCATAGAAAAAGTCACTCTCGTAACATATCAACTTAGAAGAGGCAAATTATTGCATTTTAAATATTAAATCTTCCACTCCCAAAGCAGTATTGTTTCACTAATTACTGAAAACATTTTCTACCATGCTAGAGTTTTATTTTTGCAGATAATATAGATTTCCTTCTTATATTTTGGTGGCTATTCTGAATTTAATCATGTATTCTATTATATGTTTCAAGAAGAGAATTATTTGCTTTAAAAGCTAATAATTTGTACATACCAATTTTTAAATTAGTAACATGACTAAATTTTCATACTATTTCAAATAGCTTTTCATTTCATTTTTTTTGGGGGGTGGGAGTTATAAGAATATAGTCACACAGTCTACAAATGACCTGCTTCTGTTTCCTCTTGTCTAATATCTATAACCTTCTAATATGTGTACTTACTTTTATTATTACTAACTAAACAATTTTAAATAAAACTGTTGAAAGGGACATCATGGTCTCACTCCTGAAATTAATGAAAATGCTTCTATTTTTCTATCATCAAGCATGATGCCGACCTTTAGTCTGAGCTATATAAATCATTTCACATTAAGAATACACATATAATAAATCATTTTTAAACTAGAAAGTTGACATACAGGCATTCATCTTATTATTCTTAATATTTTAAAAATATTTCAGGAATCCTCCATGAAAACATTTGAAAAAGGAAAATATTTTTGAAATAAGAATACTTACACCAATTTCAACAAGGGTTTATTTCTTGTTATTTTTGAAATCAGGAAAGGAGGAGGGTTTACTATCTTTTAAAAACAAGGAAGGTTTTTTTTCCTTTTCATTTTACAACCTCAACACGGTGTGTTATATTTATAATTTCCTAATATTGAAGTAAACTTGTATTTCTGGAAGAAACCTCTTTTTAACTGAACTGTAATTGTCCTTTAATATACATTTGTATGGTATTTGCTAACACTTGAAGACGTTTTTGCATAGATGCCCATGTGTTACATGTGTTATCTATTTAACCTTTTTATATTATTTTGAGGTTCTGGCAACAGGATTATTTTGATGCCATTATTTTGGTATACTCCATTTTTTATGCCTAGGATAATTTTTTCATGTCATATTACTAAATATTCTAAGAATGAAAAAAACTTACATAGAGTAACGTAACTAATCCCCATGCACCCACACCCATGAAGTCTTGTCAACGTACTGTCACTTTTCTTTCCAATTTATGTATTATTCTTCCTTTTTTTAAAAGTAAAACATGTCAGATAATTGTTTCCCATTGTCGATCTTCACCTGCTCCCTCAACCTGCTCCTCCCATTCCCAGAAGCCAACCAAAAATGGATGTGAATCTTTGCCTAAGGACATTGAAGGTTTATATTAGAAATAACATAAACAGCATCAAAATGTTCGGATCATTCTAAAATGTTTTATCCAATAGCGTGTTTCATAGATTGTTGATGGTGTAGGTATAAATCCACTAATATTCATTTTAACTGATATACGGTACCCTGTTCAAATGAATGTTTTGTAATTTATCCATTATACTCTCTTATCATTGAAAATTTAAGCAGAAACAGCAGTTTTATTTTTTAATGTAGTCAAACATATTCATCTGCAATCTCAGATTTTGTACCTTTCCTGTTCAATGTTCTACTTAAGGAATCATATTCTACTCTGACATGATAAAGTTATCTCATCATGTTTTCTCCCAAAAGACAACTGTATGTGTGTGTTTCTTATTATAGATTATATCTCCATATATTCATGACTTTTATATAATATCTCAAAATATTTTATTACTTTCATCATACTGACTTTGCATATGTTTTTTTTATTATTTTGCTAAGTGACTTAAGACTTTTGATACTATTATGAATGGGGGCATTTTAAATTTATATACTTCAGTTACTTTGGGGCACAGGAGTACTGATTTTTATATGTTGTTCACATTATTCCTGACCCCTATATTAGTTGTAGGAGATTTCTTTTCTTCTTAAAGTTTGTTTATTTATTTTGAGAGAGGCAGAGTCAGTGCAAGTGGGGGAGGGGAAGAAAGAGAGGGAAAAAGAGAATCCCAAGAAGGCTCTGTACTACCAGCACAGAGCCAGTTACAAAGCCGTGAGATCATGACCTGAGCTGAAACCAAGAGTCAGAGGCTTAACTGACTGAGCCCGCCATCCAGACATCCCAGGAGATCTCAAATCTATCCTTATGGAGACCTGATGTGGAAAATCATATACACTGAAAATCATGGCAATTTTTTTTTTTTTGCCTTCCAATCTATGTGTTACTTAGATGTTCTTTTAGTGCTGAATCTCTATACTTCTTAAAAATAAGTAAGTGTAGGGGCGCCTGGGTGGCTTGGTCGGTTAAGCGTCCGACTTCGGCTCAGGTCATGATCTCACGGTCCGTGAGTTCGAGCCCCGCGTCGGGCTCTGTGCTGACAGCTCAGAGCCTGGAGCCTGTTTCAGATTCTGTGTCTCCCTCTCTCTCTGCCCCTCCCCTGTTCATGCTCTGTCTCTCTCTGTCTCAAAAATAAATAAACGTTAAAAAAAAAAACCTACTTTAAAAAATAAGTAAGTGTAGAATTTTAAAAACAATTTTTGAATCAATGTGTATTTTTATCTTGTTGATTTTCTCTAGTCTATTAATCTGGTGTGCTTTAGCAGCTTTATTTACGGTTTTATAATTTACATATTCCTATCAGTTTCTTTTTAAAGGTTTCTTTCTTTTACTTTCATGTCTTGTTTTGCTTTAATATGAACAACATAGAGAAAAGCAGAGAAAAATAGTGTAGAATGATTACTAGGGAAAGCCACAGATTTTCCGAATTGTTACCTATTTCCCTTTCCTTGTTCTTTTTTTTTTTTTTTTTTTATTTTTTTTAAAATTTTTTTTTCAACGTTTTTTATTTATTTTTGGGACAGAGAGAGACAGAGCATGAACGGGGGAGGGGCAGAGAGAGAGGGAGACACAGAATCGGAAACAGGCTCCAGGCTCCGAGCCATCAGCCCAGAGCCCGACGCGGGGCTCGAACTCACGGACCGCGAGATCGTGACCTGGCTGAAGTCGGACGCTTAACCGACTGCGCCACCCAGGCGCCCCTTCCCTTTCCTTGTTCTTAAAGTTCTTTCAGGATTAGGAGTTTTAACAGTATGCTAAATGGTTACAAGTTCTTAATGTCTACTGGATAAGTGGAATTTTATTGTTTTCCTTATATTGCAAAATATAACTTCAAGTGAAAAGAGGCTGATATGAAACTATTGGGAAAAATTAGGAAATAGCATATTTTTAGTTTCTTTTCTTCATCATAAAGCTATTTATAAAATGTCTTTAACAAAATGACTTGCACATCAACTACTATTAGAGGGCTGTTGTGCTAGGTAAACACCTCATTTGCTGTAAGATTTGCCTCTATCAAGTATAGTTAAGTAATACCCGAAAGTGCTTTACAACAAAAAGGGAGCCACATTTAAATATTCACAGGGCTCAAAACTCTTTCAGAGTGAGACACTAGTGCCTTTAGAAACCTTTTCAAGGGGCCCCTGGTTGCTTAGTCAGTAGGACACGCAACTCTGGATCTCAGAGTTGTGAGTTCAAACCCCACGTTGAGCGTAGAGCTTACTTCACAAAAAGAACAGAAACATTTTAAAAATCAAGGCATATTCCTTATATCTGTGATGAAGAGTTAATTTCCTAAATACACACTTTTCAGCAAAATAATAATAATAATAATACCCTGAAAACAAGTTTGCAAAAAAGACCAAGGATAATTAGTAGACTCTGATAGTTGGTAGGTAGATAGGAGACTTTGCCCCAAGGTTATTTGCAGGGGAATTCAAAGCTTAGCAGAAGAAATCAGATCTGTAATGTTTCTGCACCTTTACCTCAAGAACAGCTGTGCTCGCAGTGATAATACCAGCTGATTAAAACTCAAAAGAAAAATTTGCCCTGTTTCTGAGGGGAGGAAACATGGAAAGAAGTTGGGGACAATCAGGGCCACCAGAGAGCACAGAAGTGGACTGAAGGAGAGCACAAGCAAATGAAAACCCGAAATTCTGTATGTGAACTCCACTACAGGTCTCTGCCATAGATGTGGGGCAAACTCAAAGCAGGCTTAACTGGGATCAGAGCCACCACCCACAGGAGGTGTGACAGAATTGGCAGTTAGAGCTTCATGAAGTTAAAAGTCTTCTTAAAAAAATAAAATCAACCTTATGTGGGGGCATCTGGGTGGCTCAGTCAGTTAAGCGTCTGACTCTTGATTTCAGCTCAGGTCATGGTTTCACAGTTCATGAGTTCAAGCCCCACTAATGGTACAGAGCTTGCTTGGGATTCTCTCTCTCAAAATAAATAAATAAACTCAGCAAAAAAAAAAAAAAAAAAAAAAAAAAAAAAATCAACCTTATTTGAAAGAATTTAAGAAAATCTAAGGTCTTTACTGCATAGCATTCCTAACATCTAAGATATAATTAAAAATGACTCAACACACATAGAGTCAGGAAAATGTAAATCATTTTCAAGGAAGAGGTGATCACCAGATGCCAAGTTCAAGGTGAATTATATGTTAAAATTGTAAGACAAGAACTTTAAACCACCTATTAAAAATATGCTCAATGAGGTGAAGGAAAATAAACTCATACACTGAATTACAACTAGTAAATATGAGCAGAAAACATACAAAATAATAAAAGTGAAAACTGTCCATCTAAAAAAAATACAGTATCTAAGGTTTTTTTAAATTTTTTAATATGAAATTTATTGTCAAATTGGTTTCCATACAACACCCAGTGCTCATCCCAACAGGTGCCCTCCTCAATGCCCATCACCCACTTTCCCCTCTCTCCCACCTCCCATCAACCCTCAGTTTATTCTCAGTTTTTAAGAGTCTCTTATGGTTTGCCTCCCTCCCTCTCTAACTTTTTTTTCCCCCTTCCCCTCCCCCATGGTCTTCTGTTAAGTTTCTCAGGATCCACATAAGAGTGGGTTTCCTCCCTGCATTCCACAATGCCGATGCTAAGGTGACCCAGTCTTACCTTCCCCCAAAAAGCAACTCTAAGAAAGTACCTTAAACCTTTAGCTACAAACATGATTTCACTTTTTGCCCCCAAATCTGTTTGTAATCATTTTTACAAAAACAGATACAAAAATATATACGTGCCAAATCTCGGACGAGAAAAAAGTGATGCATAAAGAGACTTCGTGTTTTGCTAAGGATAATGCTAAAGATAGAAATATGTGATGCCTGTGGTTCCAAGGTAGCTGTGACTGAAGAACTTCATCACAGATCCTGCCATAGACACTTGAACAAATCTTCCAGGTATAATTTGATTAGGTATGACATGAGAAGGATGTTATCTCGTATCACAAAAAGTTTTACAGACCCCATTGGGCTCCGTTTTTCTCAGGTTTCATTAGGAAGTGACCTGGAAATAATTAAGCAATCAATCAATCCAATGGCCATCAAATATCTTTATCCCAAACTACGAATGTACTAGACCCCTGAGTTAAAGTCATGTTGAGAAGCAATATCCCAAGATGCATGAAGGAAGGGCAAGTTGATTCCTTTTGGCTAAGGTACTACTGTTTCAAAGTTCAATAACTTTGACTGAGTACTCAAGGGAGTTGGAAGGTGTTTTATCTGCAAAATACCGAAGAGGGGATTAGCTTCCAGTGAAAACCACCAGAGTGGTCCTTGCCTTAGGACCAAAAACAATTAGAAAAAATTTTTAAAAATGCACATGCATGTCTTCCCCAATATTGTGAGAATCGGTCCATAGGTTACAATACACATTAAATCTAGACATGGAAAACCAGTGTCTCCTGAAATAATCATACAGTCTTCATGAACAACCATCCTGTAAGCACAGGGCATACTCGGGGGAAGAGATTCTCATTCACGTTATTTTAGAATAAAGGTACTGGGTAAACATGAAACAAAGCTATGCTACTTCTCTTCCAAAGAACTCCAAGGTTAAACAAAAGGGAAATAATACAAGAATCTGTTTTCAATTTGACCAAGTATACATTCACTGCTCTAACAAATCAGTAAGCAACTCCTTCTCGAGAAAGTGCAAATGCCTTTACTGTGGTTAAAAGAGAAAAAAAGTGCCACACGTCCCACTATCATAAAGCAAAACAATAGTATACACCGAAAAACACCTCCAGGTCTTCTCGTGCCCATGAACCTGATGAAAATTGGTTATAGCTTCCTGGCCTACGTGATGACACTTAGGCATCGTAATTTAATATTTAAGAACTTCCTTTAACTGGCTCCTACTGGACTGTCAACCCTAAGCCAATATCCACCACAACTTCTAGATTCCCAATCACAGTACACTATTTGCAGATCCCAACACGTGAAATGGTGTTCGGGATTTTGCTTTTGAGAAAAAGCTCAAAAGCTCTCATTTCGAGAGCTACTCCTTGAGCATTTCCTCACCTCTGAAGTGTTTCCTCCTCAATGCATCCCAGAGCACCATACCTTAACCCCATTTCCTGTCACTGCTT
This sequence comes from Puma concolor, assembly GCF_028749965.1. Classification (NCBI taxonomy): domain Eukaryota; kingdom Metazoa; phylum Chordata; class Mammalia; order Carnivora; family Felidae; genus Puma; species Puma concolor. Next base: position 136,286,800 of record NC_141672.1, read on the forward strand.
TACTTCATGTATAAACTCATTGCTCATTGTCCCTTCATGAAACATTTGTTGAACACTTACTGTGAACTCTGTTGATTTATTTTAATTTTTTTTCAATGTGAAAGTAGGCGTGTATTAACTGACCAGATCACACAACTAATCGGGGGAGATACCTTGGTTCATCCTTCTAATAAGCCTGTCGATCTCGTCTTCCCTGTTGCCACCATCTCTACCTTCGACAAAACGGGTGGGCTTTTTTTTCTTCGTGCTCCCTCACTGGAGAAGATAATTTCAAGGGCCATCAGAAGTTGTTTGCTCCTTTGAAACATTTCCCCACCAGTACAGAGCTTGTGAATCAGATCCTCCGCGTAGATGCTGCCATATTTACCAAGAGATCAAGCAATCAATGTGTTACCTGTCAGGGCAATTTGCTTCTCGTGGGTTTTGCCATAACCATGCTTGTAGATCAATTCGTCCACCGACTGCAGGTTTGGGTACCCCCATGGTATACATGGTCCCACGGTCCTTGAACCTTTGGGATCACGCCATCGACACCTCTGATCCTGATGACAAATGCCAATTTGGGTTCTACAGGTACGCGAAAGTTTCCAGGTCTTCTTGCCATACTAGCTACGCAAATCTCAGTGCCGTACCTCTGCCTATACTACTTAGCTAAGTGATGCTTAGCTTTTTTGTGAGTAAGCGTCTTCCTTGCCTTTCGAAACACCTTTTGGGAAAACTTCTCCCCCAGATGCTTGACCTTCAACTCTGCAAAATACTTTTGCTTTTCCTTACGGGTTTCTGGCACAGCGGGAGCCTTCTTTTACTTTTCTTCCGCACCCTCTACGGTTCCAGCCGGAAAAGAGCTGAACCATGCTGACTTTGAAGCAAGAGCGAAGGAAGCCAGCAAACCAACCACCGCTCCCAACAATAACACGAGCAATAACGAAACAGCCTTGACAGAACTCACGTTGTATTTGGGGATGAAGGATGAGACAGATAAAATAAGCCAAGTATATATTAAGTATCGATAAAAACTGCTATGTGGGGAAAAAAAAAAAAAAACACAACACAACGAACAGTAATGAAAAGAAGGGAATACCAGGCAACAGGGCTGGGGGTGCAGTTATAAGTGGGGGTGGCCAGGGAAGGCCTTGCCAAGAGGGCAACATATGAGCAGAGCCCTTGGAGGAAGTATGGAAATCCGGGTGAGCAGGGTTTCTGGTCAGAAGGAAGAGTGGATCCAAAGGTCCAAAAGCAGGAGCAGAACGGGTACGTGCAAGGAATAGGCACTACCTCTGTGGCTGAAGCAGCATGAGTAAGACCTCTAGAAAAGAAGTGAAGTCCTCTAGAAAAGACCTCTAGAAGTAAGACCTCTAGAGGAGGAGAGGCACGGGAGTCAGTCCTGAGGGGCTGGGACCCCAGCTGTAAGGTCTCTGATGTCTATTCGAAGGGAGAAGCTGAGCCGCTGGGGGGCTATGAGCAGAAGGGCACCTGTGCCAACCACAGTCGTGACCTGAGAGAGGATGCGGAGTACGTATTAGAGCTTGAGGACGGTGCTAGCACCTAGAAGAGGGGAAAGAAGGGTGGATTACAGAAACGCAATATGAGCGTCAAGAGGCCCTAAACGCGCCTCTCTATAGCCGTGCTCACCTAAGGTGTTGCACTGCATACAATGAAGGTAGGGAAGGAAAGGAAATTATTTCAAAGGTGGACCATGGAGCCTGAGCTGGATTATCGGTGAGGGGCAACAGAAAACAGCAAGGATGCAACTTCAACGTGAGGGGTATAGTGATTCACAGACGAGAAGCAGCTGCAGAGAAAATCAGTGAACAGAGAAATGGCTCCAAGGAAATTACTTCAGGATGTAGACAAGAGAGACAAAGATATGGATATCCAAGAGAAGTGAAGAGACACGGATGATAGAGAAGAGAAGACGGTCAGGGTGGGGGCAGGGGATTAATGAAAGAAAGAGGAAGAGGTCATATAGGAAGATAAAATGAGAGTTTTCTTTTTTTTTTTTTTAATTTTTTTTTCAACGTTTTTATTTATTTATTTTTTTTTTGGGGACAGAGAGAGACAGAGCATGAACGGGGGAGGGGCAGAGAGAGAGGGAGACACAGAATCGGAAACAGGCTCCAGGCTCTGAGCCATCAGCCCAGAGCCCGACGCGGGGCTCGAACTCCCGGACCACGAGATCGTGACCTGGCTGAAGTCGGACGCCCAACCGACTGCGCCACCCAGGCGCCCCAAAATGAGAGTTTTCTAAAATTGTTGAAAGAGACCCATACAGGAAGTAAAAAAAAAAAAAAATCCTTACCAGGATAAATAAGGAATTTAGGCCTAAAAACGCCATACTAGAGGGGTATCTGGGTGGCTCAGTTGGTTAAGCATCCGCCTCTTGATTTTGGCTCGGGTCATGATCTCACCGTCAGGAGATAGGAGCTCTGTGTTAGGCTCCAAGTCTGGCTTAAGATTTTCTCTCTCCCTCGCTCTCTTCCTCTCTCTTGCTCAATCTCCCCCCCCCCACCCCCGAGTGAATAAATTTATTTACCCCCGAGTAAATAAATACATACGTACAAAATGCCATAGAACTGAAGGAAAAAAGGGGCGCCTGGGTGGCGCAGTCGGTAAAGTGTCCGACTTCAGCCAGGTCACGATCTCACGGTCCGGGAGTTCGAGCCCCGCGTCAGGCTCTGGGCTGATGGCTCAGAGATTCTGGTGGTTCAGAGACACAGATTCTGTGTCTCCCTCTCTCTCTGCCCCTCCCCCGTTCATGCTCTGTCTCTCTCTGTCCCAAAAATAAATAAACGTTGAAAAAAAAAATTTTTAAAAAAAATTAAAAAAAAAAAAAAAAGAACTGAAGGAAAAAAAAAAAACACACCTGGGAACAAAAAAGAAACACTTAAAAGCAGCTAAAGAGAAAAGATGGCTCAGTTGTAAAGAGAAAAGCAATTTGAGTAACTTCACCTCTCAGTGCAACAAGAAAAGCAAGAAAATGGAATATATACAATCTCCATCTTTCCATTTAGAATACTGAATCTAACAAATTGCCTTAAGAGTAAAACAAAGACACTTCGGAAACACAAAAGCCATCCGTTCTTATCACCAAAAGACCTTCATGAAAGTATGCATAAGAAGATTTCAAAGAGATGGAAAATTGTCCCTGGTCTAAAGGCTGAATGCAAGCATGTATGTGCTCAGAGCAATGACAGATGTGTACACGAACCTCCACAGACGTGGACTTACAAAAAAACACGCTAATTTGTGCGTAATGAGGCAATCTAGAACTAAAATAGGGGTCAGTAGAACCCGTAAATTGGGAGAGGTACAGTTTGATTCAAGGAATTCTAAGACACTCTTGTGTTAAGCCGGTGTGTGAAGTAGAAACATAAACTTGAACTTTGCGGTATGAAGCGGAAGCTTTGCACCTCCATCTTCCCACAGAAAACAAAACCCACACAAAAGCAAACAAAACGCCTGCGTGGCTCGGGCGGTGGAGCATCCGACTCTTCATTCAGGCTCAGGTCGTGATCTCACGGTTCATGGGATCGAGCCCCGTGTCGGGCTTTGTGCTGACAGCAAGAAGCCTGCTTGGAATCCTCTCACCCTCTCTTGCTGCCCTTCCCTCCCTCTCAAAATAAATGTTAAAACTTATGGAAAAAAGAATGAAAGACAGATGCAATGAGGCGAAGCTTCGGTTGCCCCCCTTTACCTCCTTCAGGGATTTTTTTGTTTTGTTTTCTTTTGCCAATTCGCAATTTAGGACCAATTCACTATGTGCGACGAAATGGTGATGGGGCACAGATTAGCAGCATAGAGCTCGTTTCTAATGTAATAATCTAGGGTGCTAAAAATTGGAGTGCATAGAAACTATGACAGCTAAGACTTGAGAGACAAGAGAAAAGGCTCATGCTTTTATTAAGACACCTGAAGGGCTATGCACTAAGTACACGGGTAAACTAGAAACAGCCAAATCCTCAAAACGTTTGAAATCCTTCCTTGGATCGTTTCAGCCTTGACTGTATCACAGGGACTTGTTCAACTCTTCCTACCTCCTCTATATCCTTTCTGCTGGAAGATAACACAGTCCATATCCCCTATGACACTCTAATAAATCTTATCCAGCATTTAATAAAAATAACTCGTCCTACTTAGGATAAAAAAGAATGACCAACAGTCAAGAGAAAAAAAGACTACCAGAACAAGCAGATGATTTCGATGTTAGAGTCACCAGATATGAATTTTAAAGCAGTTATGATTTATATATTTATATATATATATATGTATGTATATATATGAAAATGGATAAAAGCATGGAGAATATCAGCAGAGAACTGGTATATCTGGAATAAGATCTAATGGAAAGCTAGAAATTTTTTTTAAAGGGGTTAGTAAAATGAAGAGCTCATGAAATAACTTACTAGCATAACAGAAAAGAGAAGATTCACGATTTGGTGTATTTGTGTAAAAATATCTATACTTTATGCAGAGATAAATACACTAAGAAAATAAAACAGAAAAGAAAGCTACATGGCACACTGAGAAAAGTTTAATTTACACATAAAAATTTGGAATCCGGGAAGACAGAGGAAAGAGAGAATAGAGCAAAAGCTATAAACGATACTGGATGAGAATTTCCCCAATTTACCAAAGATGTGAAGTGACAGATTTAAAGAAACTCAAATACGATGAAAAGAAAGAAAACCACGTGCAGGCACGTAACTAATCACCAAAATAAAGGTCGGAAGGCAGACACTGGGGAGGGAAAAAGGAAAAAAGAAGAAGAAAAATATTTCTTCTCCATGAATAAAAATTAAACTGACAATTGACTTAAAAAGAAAAAAAAAAGAAGAAGAAGACGATAATAGCCAGAAGATAATTGGAAAGACTTTATATAAGATTTATTTTATATGTTCCTTGAATGTTTGGTTAAAATTTACTTCTAACGTTATCTGGGCCTTATGTTTTATTTTCTGGACAGATACTAAATTACTGATTCAATTATATAATGGGTTTAGGGCCATTAAATTTCCCATACTGTTTCAGTCACGTTGAGACACCTTTCTACAAGTTTTACCTATTTCATACATTTTTTAACATTTTAAGCATACGCTTTCATAATATCCTTTTATGTTCAATCTCCGCCTTATCTGGGTAATTTCCCCCTTTTAATACCTGATGCTCGTGCATTTACCCTGTCCACTGAAAACTCTCAGAAGAGAATAGTCAATCTTACTAGTTTTTCGAAGAGACCACTTCCCACTTTATTTTCCGTTCTATTTTACACACGTACTCTACTGCATCGATTTGGCTCTCATTTATATTCATTACAAATATTTCTTATTTATATTCATTCGGTTTCGTTTTGCCGTGATGTTTCAATGTCTCGATTTTGACAGTTCACTCACTAATTCTGAGTCTGCCTCATTTTCAATATTGGTTGTGTCTTGCCCTGGTTTTGTGGAATACAACACACCAATTCCAACTCTGACATGGAAAAGCAAAAAGCCAAGAACAGCCAAGTCATTCCTGAAAAGGTCAAACAAATTGGAACCACGCTAAAGCCAAATATTGGTGTCACATTGAGAGAGGTGTAGACAAGAGACCAATGGGACAGCACGACTTGATCCATGACCTTGTGAAAACTGCAGGCCCCTGGGAAAGAGTAGAAGATTCAAGAACTGGTACGAGACCGATTACCTGGAGAGCCAGAGCACAATGATGAAATCAAATTGAAAGGAGCTTTAAATTTTTAGTATAAAAAGCAAAGCCACAGAAAAGGTAAAGGGTATCTTTACGACCATGGGCCCGGGAATGGTTCCTCAACAATGACACAAAATGCACAGACCACAGGAAAAATTATTGATACATCTGACATGAAACGTAAGAATTTTTTTTCAATAAAAAGGTAGGGGTTACATAACGAAGAACAAAGAGGCACATAAAGGCCCCCACGCATTGAATCTCATCTGTAATGAGGCAAGTGCAAATTCAAACCACTCCAAGGTACCGCTTCACACGTCAGATGGACAAAATTGAAAAAGCCAGCTAATCCCAAGAGTTTTCCAAGATGCAGAGCAATGATTAACTTTCATTTGATGCCTGATGGCTCAGTCACTTGGGAAATGGTTGGCATTAACTAAAGAGAATGATCAGATAACCAAGTAACTCTAGTCCTAGGTATAAATTTGGGAGGAATGGGTTTCAAACTTTGGTGTGCATCAGAAATACCAGGGGGCTGGCTGCTTTAAACAAGATTGTTGGGTCTCATCCCTGAAGGCAATGGGTGGGGACGGGGAAATTACATTTCTACCAAGTTCCTAGGTGATGCTGACGCTGATGTCCCGGCACCACACATTAGGAGTCATGACGTTAAACTGCAAGTGCCCCCCCGATGAAACACGTATCACTATTATCAAGAACACTCTTCATAACAGCCAAAAACAAAAATTAAAAAAAAATAAAACAAAACAACAAATGTGGAATCAATCCAATGTCTATCTAAAGTAGAATGGATAAATCAAATAATTTACTTGTAAAGTTAAATGTACAGAATGAAGACAAGCCACACGGATGAACGTCAAAAATACTATTTTGAGTGAATCTGCAACCCGCAGAGTAAGGCATTAAAAGTATTGTGATTGCTTTTATCCACTCTCCAAAAAACAGACAAAATTGAATTACACTGTTCAGAGACAGACACAAAGTTGGCGAAACTACAGTTGGACAGTGAGAGAATGACAGAATATTCAGTGTCACCATTACTTCTGGGGAAGAGGAATGAAGAAGCATTCGATCACAAAGAGGCAAAAGGAAAAGGGCTTAGAAAATAATGGAGATTTTTAATTTTCAAGTTGGGTGATAGGCACACAAGTATTTCTTAATGGTTATTCCTTAACTTGTACACACATACGCATAGTTTTATAAACTCCCTTATATATACACTATATTTTACATTAATTTTTTTTTTTATGGCAGGTAACATACCACTAGACACAATGGGTATGATTTTGCACTGACCTAGGAATGCTTTCAAAGGCCATGCAATTGAGGGCTCCCAAGCAGCCATATATTGGTTTACAAATGATACGGACAAAGAACTGATCTGGAAAGTAAGGAAGTCCAGGGTGGGGAATAAAGAAGAAAAGAGGGGTGCCTGGGTGCCTCAGTTGGTTAAGCGTCCAGTTAAGGCTCACGTCATGATCTCACGGTTCGTGGTTTAAACCCCCACATCAGGCTCTGTGCGGACAGCTCAGAGCCTGCTTCAGATTCTGTGTCTCCCTCTCTCTCTGTTCCTCCCCTGCTCATGCTCTGTCTCTCTCTCTCTCTCTCTCAAAAATAAACATTTACAAAATTTATTTAAAAATAAAGAAGAAAAGGAGAAAAGACAGAAACCAGATAACTAAAACACACACACACACACACACACACACACACACACACTGAACCAAATATGGCCCCTATTGTTTGCAAGTTGACAATCTCTGGCCCAGATTACTCTAATAAACTTCAAATTCATGTATTATCATAATACTTTTCTCTATTTCCTAACTTTTCACATCAAGGCCAAAGTAATAACCCAAAGCTTAGTTCTCATCATGGTGCACTCCCGCCCAAAGCCTTTTGTGTCTGCCTGCTCTCTAGAGACAGAGTCTACAACTATTAATATGAGATACAAGGGGATCAAATCCAAATATGGCTCAAACTTACATCTATTGTTTTTACTGACTCTCTCCTACCATATTTTCTAAATTCTAGGCACACAAAAATTTACTTTTCTTAAAAACTACCTATGTTTTATTTCTCAGTGCCTCTTAGTCTAAGTGCCTCTAGGAATGTTCTTTTTTTAATTTAATTTTGTTTTTTTCTTTCTCATTGGTTCCCCTGACTGGGATAAGCCATTATGTTACTTGGTGTTTCATGACACCTGATAACTGGTTCAAAATACATTTGCCTGGCATCATGGTCATTTTGTTCAAGTTTTACTCTTTGAAATCCTGAAGCATATATAATTTGCATAAATTACATAAAACATAGGACAGGGTCTTGTATGTAATAGATACTCAAAGATTTATTGAATTGAAACTACAGTCAAGATGAGCATTAATTTCTAACTGTATCCTTTGCATTTCAACAACTTGTTACCCAACACTGCAGTTGGATGATGTCACAACACAAGGCTGCTTGTAGTGGTCTGGAGGGTAGACCAGGAAGCCCTAAATCAGAATCTAAACTATGGCTTTATACAAGTTCAAGAGAACAGAACCTGAGATACTCCAGATACATGAATTACAAATATTCCCCCGCTGCAATACCCCGCACCCCCCAGCATGTGAACATTTGTGTGTGGCTTGAAAAGGGGGAGCAGGAGAAAGTTCTGGTTAGAGGTTTATTTCCATCTACATCAATGCCCAGAAAGTCAAGGCAGTCAAATATACCATGGGTTCCAAATCAATGAAAACTGAGGAACTGATTAATCAGTTCAAACATCCATTCAACGAACCTTCATGGAGTGTTTATTATGTATGTACGGGGCACTTGCTGTTATTTAAAAAACAAAAAAGAAAAAAAGAAAACAGGAACAAAATGACAGTTTCCATCATCCAGCATCTACCAGTATAAACTATCTCTGTGTGCACACACACACACACACCCCGAAATTAGAGTTTCTCATGGTGTCTTATTCACATATGGTTGTAAATAAAAATAGCAGAGAACATCATTATATATGATTGCATAGTCATCAAAAGAACATTTTAAATGAGAAAATAAAATTATTAACAATTTGATTTGTAGTGAGTTTGACTATGGAGCTGAGTGCCCTTAACTACTATGCTACACGCTTTCCTGTTGTGTCATCTCCAACAGTTGTGAGGCAATTACATTTTTTAACATGAAGCATGTATTTAATGGTGCTTAGGACGTATTCATTTTGATTGGCTGTAAATCGTGGTTCTATCCTCGCAGCGGATACTCGCAGCTCGTGGAAACACTACATAGCCTTTTTTTCATCTGTAAAATGAGAACAGTAATATCTTCCCCAAGCATTGTCGGAAGGACTCAATGCGATGACAGAAGGGAGGAGGCATCATCACTGCCATGATTCTTAAAGCGGATGAATGACTGAACCCAAGTCAAGGGACAGTAATAAAAGCATGAAGAAAGCCACTTGGAAGATAGGGTTGGTTGGTCTCAATGTCACTAATTATTTCTCTAGAAAAGCACGCAGGCCAAAGATAAGATATTTAGTAAGTTATTTCTTTGTGTTTGCCCAATGCTAGAGAGTGGCAGTGCTTTGTTTCAACTAACTTTCTCTTTAGTAAGAGAAGGATAGCGCGAGCAAAAGACACAACAGAGGTAAAAATCAATCAATCAATCAATCAATCAATCAATAAAGGCTTCACATCTTTAAAGATGGTAAGACAACTCATTGGGATGGATCATAGAGAAACGAGACTGGAGAGAAGGTTGGAGTGCTAATCGGGGGTCAGTTAGTGGAAAGACCCGCAGGTCACAGTAACAAGTTGAAGATGTGATTGTAAACGAAACACACCAAAAACAAAACCAGGACCAGATATTCAACTAGATAATTTTTGCAGCAAAGTGCTCTTACTCATGGGAAAGGAGTAATGCAGTGAGAAACCGAAGAAAAAAATTCAGGAAGGAAATGCAATAGCCCAGGAGAAAGAACAAGATCACCTCTGTCTGGGATGCTCAGGGGTGTTTTACAGAGCACACAGGCTGTTGTAGGTTCTTGAAACATGGTTTGGATTTGGATGAACTGTGGGGAGTTGTGTGGGGAAACACCACCATACATTTGATGCCCAGTTATACTCCTCCGCTCACCAGGAATTATTTCTGAGTCCTGGACAACCCTTGGACTCATTCCTGGTCTCCTCATCCCTTTTAGTTGGCCTCTGAAACTAGCCCCACCTATTCCTCTCCTTGTTGAGGTTCTCACACCCAAGATCCGCCATATGAGCAGGCACACTGCTTCCTCCTAGGCATAAAGCCCTCCATATACCAGCCGCCATGAGAGAAGCCCACCGAGCTGACCAAATACCAGAAATCTTTCCACGTTGCTGATCACATGTGACTTTGGTATATTTGTAATTGCAGTTCTCCCAGCCACTCTTGACTGAAATGTCCACGGTCCGTGACCTCTTCCCTCCTCCCAAATGAACGCCTCACTGAATTACTTCCTACGAACTTACGCAAGGGGCCAATGCTTGTTTCATAAATCTTCATTCATCAGAATGCAACATGAACGAAACACCACAATTAGGCGATGAAGGGCCTAGCTGGGGTAGGCAGAAAAATGAATATGTTACAGTTCAAGGGGAAACTAAGGTTTCCCTTATGGAGTTAGGAGTTAGGGCTGCTAATCCTCTAACGTTCACGTTGGGAGTTCATCATGGATTACCTGGTGGAGTCGAACGTAATCACGGGGGTTAGTCCTTCAACGTGGAGGGCAGAGACAGAAGAAGAAAGGAAAAGATGTGAGGGCACGGCAAGGTCAGAGTGACGCCGTGTGAGGACTCAACAATGCGCCTTTGCTGGAATGTGAAGATGGAGAGGAGATCACGAGCCAGGGAACTCGGACAGCCTCTATATGTTGGAAAAGGAAAGCAAATATATCCTCCCTTAGAGCCACCAGAATAGAACACAGCCCTTCTAACATCTTGATTTGAGATCCAGTGAGATCTGGGGTAGACTCTTGTCCTCCAGAACTGTAAGATGATAAATCTGTGCTGTCTAATGCCACTTCATGTGTGGGAATTTGTTAGACGAGCAACAGAAAGCTAGTCAAGTGGTATAATGTGAAAGGATTTCCCTAGGGAAGCTGGGAAGGGCTGTGTAGACTGGCCAGAAAGTGAATTCTACACTTTTGGCAGGAGCCAGGGTCTAGAAAGGGATGTGTTCCTCCTGGTCCAGTCTCCACCTAGAAAGAGGCAAAGGGAACAGAGGCACCCATCATGGAAGAAAGGCTTTGGCAAACGTCAACTTGGCTTGGGCTCCAAACTGAAATGCCCTTCGCTGGCCTGACCCTCACTTTTCTCCCTTGTCCTCCAGTAAAAAGTTCCTACCTACCTGCACTTCTACATCATGCCATATACAGAGAGAGGAAAAGTTTACCAAATCAAGGCTCATTAGCCATTTGTTCTCTGGAGCATCAAAATATGCCATTTCTGGTGTTCATTTGGCATTGTCTTTGACTGTTTCTACATGACATAGTCGTCTGGTCAGTTCACTGGGGGCAAAAAGTCAAACTGGGCCTCTTGCCTTATCCCTTAAGGACAAAACTCCGCCAGCTAGTTCTGGTTTTGTGCGGGGAGTCTTCTCCCAGTACTTTTGCAGAAAGACACCTGAATTAGGTGTTTCCTACTTTTAGTATCTTCCGTGACTGCTGGAGTAAACAATTTATGTAATTTTCAAACTTCCGATTTCACAAGAACACTTTTCTGTGTAAAAGGAAAATGCGGAGGGGCGCCTGGGTGGCGCAGTCGGTTAAGCGTCCGACTTCAGCCAGGTCACGATCTCGCGGTCCGTGAGTTCGAGCCCCGCGTCAGGCTCTGGGCTGGTGGCTCGGAGCCTGGAGCCTGTTTCTGATTCTGTGTCTCCCTCTCTCTCTGCCCCTCCCCCATTCATGCTCTGTCTCTCTCTGTCCCCAAAATAAATAAAAACGTTGAAAAAAAAATTTAAAAAAAAAAAAAAAAAAAAAAGGAAAATGCGGATGTTTCAATAGATATACCTAATTCCATTCTGATTTTAGGAGAAGTCTATACATAAGTCCATATAATCTTAAAATTAACTATAGGCTGGAGACTTTTACACTGTATTCTTCTAGACATGCAGGTTTTGTTAACTTATTTTCCCCTTCTGAACATACCTTGCGACTTTCTAAAAACAGAAAAGAATGCTTCTAACTTGTATTTACATAAGCTCGATACTAAATGCATGATCTTTTCCCTCCTTTAAGTACAAAGCGTTTATTAAAATCCCATCACTTTCATGTTCGTATCAGGCTACTGGCCACTGTATACTTTCCATTTCTTGGTGACATTATATAAATGGGACAAAGTCCAACGATCGCCCATGGCCCAATAAAAGCCCCCATCTGAGGTGCCTGGGTGGCTCAGTCGATTAAGCATCTAACTCTTGATTTCAGTCCAGGTCAGGATCTCAGGGCTCGTGAGCTCGAGCCCCTCATCGAGTTCTGTACTGACGGCACGGAGCCTGCTTGGGATTCTCTCTCTCCCTCTCTCTCTGCCCCTCCCCTGCTCATTCTCTCTCTCTCTCTCTCTCTCTCTCTCTCTCTCTCTCAAAATAAATAAATAAAACAAAATAAAAGTCCTGCATTACGCATAAAGGCAGAACAACTAGTTCACAAAGTAGAAACGCTAGGAACTAAATGAAAGAAAGCAACTAATGGGCTCCCACTATCAGCTTTTACCCCTGGAAGGATTATCATTTCAGGTCTACAACCAGATAATAAATGTCTCATCACGCGTTTTCGCAGAAACTGGTAATGGAGCTGTAGAACGTCTGATCTCAGTAAATGTATCTTTCAAAGCCGTCGGCAAATTCTCTGCTCTGATTAAAGGAAGGGAGGACAAATCCTCACACATTTATTTATTCCCCATAAAGCTGGGTATCTGGAAGGGGTCAAGGAAAAATCCCATTAAATGTACAGATAAGTATCTCACTTCTTTCAGATGTGTAACCGTTGGCACTGTGGGCACCCTCCGTGGTAGAAATCCACCGGGGCTCGAATTGTACTCCACGTGGACAAAGCGTTCTCGAAAAGTGTTCTCTGACTTTGGTCACGTGAACATCAGGCCACAGTGGCGACGGAAAGCTTAAACTTCACACTTACGACTGACTCCTTCATGTTCACAGAAAGATTAGATCAGAATGAATACAGAAGAAATCGCTCTGGGTAATAAAGCAAGTGTATCTAATTAGCGTTAGTGCAGTGATCAAGTAAAACAGTTCACTGTATTAAGTTACTCTGCTTGTCGCTTTATTTCTGGCACCAAAAGAAGTAGGCTTGCAACCCGTTCACAGGAAGTCTGCAATAGCTCTGTACATATTCAATGTGCTTAAACCAGACTAAGGTGCTTTCCTTCAGGAACCCTCCAATAGTGATGACAGAGAGATGCTATTTATAGCAAAGAGCGATTCCTTTAGGAATCCTATCGAGCATGCCTTAGATGGTCTCCCGTTACTTGGATAAACTATCTATTTGCTTCATCAGAAAGAGAACTGCTTATATGCGGGCCACACACACTTGCCTCTAAAAACAAACATGAGGCCAAGGTTTGGATCCTCCTTTCCTTAAACATGCTTTTAGGAATCCCACGTTTATTTGGATCAGGCGGAATCTGAAGAGCTTTCCTACAACACTGAGACATCACTATAACCAGGAAGAAACCCAAGATGGGGTATTTAAGTACATACACACACACACACACACACACACACACACACACACGCACTCATATACACTCACACGCAGCTGCTCACTCAATCTTTTGCTCACCAAAAATAAAAGTTCAAATCAAAACCCAGGATTGCCAAACTCAGTTTTTGGCCTGTTATGTTCAAATCACGTAAACATCACGTAAACATCAGCTTTTGGCCTCTTAATGGTCAAATCACTGTCACATCACGTAAACAAATGTGCCCGCAACAATGACAACCACAAAAATTTCTAAAACAACAATGATCCTATTTAAAGATGCCGCCTGCATTGTAACGTCTTTCATTTCAAACCAAAAATAATGTCTGATGCCATGAGTAGAAAATAAAGACTTCCTCCAGCCTTTCTAGGATGTGATCCATTTAAGCACAGAATGAAAATATTTTAAAAGGCCCTTTAAAGACCAAGAGGCAGATGTTCAGGTAAAAGCAAAGCCAGGAGATTGTATATTTTAATAAAGCTATTATACGTGCAGCCTCAAATTAGGAGTGGCACTGAGGCTAGGACATGTCTAAACCATCACCACCTGTTTGCCCTGAAAAATCAATTAAAGGCACACTTTCAGAGTACTCCCCTTCGAACCAATAAAACTTAGCCAGCTTCATGGAGACACTTGAGTCCCTCAGGGGGAATGTACTTGAAACCTGAATCCTGAGTCTTTGTGTTCCCGCCCTGTTTGCATTTATATAAACTAACCACAGTAAAACTGGCCTAATGGGAGGGAGACAGAGACCAAAAAGAGAGGTGGGGGTGGGGGGGGGGGGAGAGAGACAAATCCTTACTTCCACTGGCTTCATCCTGAGAATCCTACTTCCTTTTGGTGAATTCCAGTAATTTCTTCAAAGGCTCTTTTTTTTTTTTTTTTTTTTTGCTTTTCCTTTTTCTGCTCCTTCAGAATTCTGTGCTACATTTTCTGTGCAACAGAAGAGATCCAACTTTGCAAGTTGAAAGTAAGGGCAGGAAAGCCATCCCAAGTGTTTTAGTAATTAAACGAATATTGCATAATGAACCATATGCCCAAAGGGCCTGTTCTTATGTGGGCCAGATTTTTGTTTGAATTTTTAATTTTTATATACAGATGAAACATTCGGTGTAATCTACCAACAGCGCGAGGGAACGTGCAACAAGGCAAAGTGTGAGGGACAGTCCGCGTAGGAGCGGGAACAGGAGACGCTAGAGCAATTCTGCTCTGAAGATGTTGATTCAAATGTGTTTCTTCCCCTCCAGCCATTGTTCTTGTCATCTGCTCAGAGTGTTCAGGAGACACATATAACGAACACACTGACAGCTTTATACAGTATGAGTAAAATACAGTGCCGTCAGGCGAAAAGTGTGAAAATCCCACGGGACAAACAAGGATTTCTTAAAAAAAAAAAATCCTACACCCATCATTCAGACTACCATCTTGAATTACAGGGAATCCTCCCAAGTCTCTTTTGGAAGCTGCATAAATATTATACTGCAGGCTCTAAGCCACATATATTAGCGATTTGAACTGATCTAAGAGGAATTCTTACCTCGCAACAATGCAACCGTGCAGAGCGGGTAGAAAATGCTCAGGGCGAAAGGCAAGCATGTCCTCCCCACTCCTGCAGCAATGCACACTATGAATTTAAGGATTCAATATTCTGGCTCAAACATACAGATCCCCAATATTTCCTAAACTCCTGTCGTAGAAGAACTGGAAAACCTTCCTTGAAGCTTTGCAGCGGCATTTAGAAAATACTGAGTTATAATCCAAGCAACATAAGAGATACAGGGTCTGATAACATTACTCTGTCAGCTCCTGGACACGCAGGATTTCAGAAGCATTCTCTAAGGCAGAAGGGAGCTTTTTAAGAACGTGTTTGCACAACATTTGAAATTTACAGTGATGGTCTGGACAAAGTTATCAGGTCCTCCGGGTGGGTCAGTCTTGTAAATGCCTAATTCAGGATAAACATTTCAGCATGGGTGTGTGTGTGTGTGTGTGTGTGTGTGTGTGTGTGTGTTGGGGAGGGACGGCACAGAGGAAACCCTTAAGTCCACTGTCCTCCGGGTCTTGAACCGAAATAACCCAAATCCAAGATGCCACACTGGGCCTCACGGCATGGAGAAAAGATTATGAAAACAAATCTGATTAAAAATCAAGGTGAAGCCTTAGACTCTTTTCAGCCCCACCCCCCAGGAACACAGATATGCTGTCATTTCACAACGTAAACACCAGAAGTGGAATGCAAAGCATTTAAAGAGCAAGTCATAATGGAGCTGTAAATAACCCCTCTCATTGCTTTCCCTCTTCATTCAGAGTTTGCGCCTTTCCCAATGGCTAGGTTACTTGATCTAGTGGTCTCAGTGGAAAGACAGATAGACTTCAACTGCAGGCAGAAGACAAAAACTGACAAGGAGCGTCACCTTTCCTGACTGTTTAAATCCTTTAAGGAAGTGCCTTAGCAATTAGAGTGGGAGTGTAATCTTTGCAGAGTGCATTAACACTCTCCGACCTCCTAGACAATAGATCAGACCTCAGACACATAATGCTTCCCTAAGGCTTTTTAGCCAGCGTATTTGATCTTTTAGTCACTCCGTGTGTGTTACTATAGGTATCATCCACAGAGAAGGCATTATTCATGAGCACCACTGCCCACTAGGTCTGAGACTGGACTGCAATCAAGCAAAAGCAGGAAAATCACCTTAATCCTCTGCTCTATTTCCTGTATCTTTAAGATGGGCCAAGTCGGGGGGGCGGGGAGGGAGGGAGAGAGTGAGTCTAGACTTCTGGAAGAGTCTTTCACGATTCTCTTATTATTTTTTAAAGCTACAGAGTCTGTTCTGTAAAAGTGAATTACAATAGGCCCTTTTTATCTGCGGGGGGTGCCTTCCAAGACCCCCCCAGTGGATTGTCTGAAACCACAAATAGTACCGAGCCCTTTTATATACCGTTCTTCCTATACTACATATCTGGGATAAAACTTAATGTATAAATTTAGGCACGGTAAGAGATTCACAACAGAGATGGATGATAACAGAACAATTACAACATCCTATAACGGAAGTTTTGTGTATATGCTCTCTCTCTCTCTCTCCCTTAAAATATCTTACTATACATGCCCTTCTTCCTGTGATGATGTGAGAGAATAAAATACCTATGCAGAGAGATGAAGGGCGGTGAATGACGTGGGCGCGGTGACGGAGTATTAGGCTACGGTGACCTTCTGACATAACATCAGAGAAGATCATCTGCTCCTAGACCGCGGTTAACACGCAGCCACTAAAACCATGGAAAACAAAACCGCGGATAAGGGGAGACAACTAGAGTGGCGTTAATATGCATAGGTCATTCGATGAGTATGGGCCGCAGGGGGGCCGTGGGGGGGGGGCAACCTCTAAAACATCTGATGTTTTTTTTGTCAGCAAGATGAACTTCATAATGGATTCATGGAGAAAAATGCCCTGTGTGATCAGCCGCGCTGGAATATGCAAAAGAAAGCAAAGAGAGGAAATCAAACAAACTCCTTGCACTGCAAGCTTTTAAATCTTCATCTGTCCTGCGGGTTACGGGACAGGGCACACTGGTCAGGCAATAACCTATTTCCTGATGAACACATCCTGTTCCAACTGCTAATCTCACAGTGGAAGCTTGGCTTTTACCATTTATTATAAACATTTTCAAGAACTGCTTACTGCGATATATTTTTTAATGGATTAGATTTTGGTCAGCTGCTAACAGAGCAGAGAACTGAATATTCTTTATAGGAAGACAGCAAAATAGGTTTTCTGAGAGTCTGACTTCCTTTCCACTTTTCTCCCTCATGAGTAATTGGAATAGCAATTGAAACAGAATGTAAGAAGGCTAGAAGGTTTCTTTTCTGCTCTTTTTTTTCTTTTCCTCCCTCTTCCATTATAGGAAATTCTGTATCCGAGCTTATGGTATACAAGACCTTATTGTTCTGAACTTTATCACAAGACCTAGTGAAACGTTCAGAAGAGAGACAAAGGCCAAAATTCACATAATTTGCTCAAGACCATCACAGCTGTCCGTTAAAGACACTCAAGATCTAAATAGTCTAAAGCATTTAAACCAAAATAATTACATTTTCTTAGAACCAAGAAATGTGTACTGCGAAGGATTTTTGAATGAGACTGCAAGAAAAAAGGAGAGCTGCTTATTAGCTTTATGTTTAAGCAAATCGTTTCAGAGTTAGCATCTTCAAACCCAAATCTAAGGGAAAAAATGGCAAATGAAAATATATACTCACAAAAAGCAATTTAAGAACTTTCAAACCTTAACAAGCAGTGAAGAAAGATCGACTGAATGCTTTCACTTTACTTTGACAATGCCTAAGGTCCAAAATGAAATCATGAAAATACATGGAAAGAATGTTACCATATCCACTATGCCTCTTCTAATGTTTTAAAGAAAGTGCTTATGTTATGTTTTTAATCCACGGGTAAAATAGCTTTCAAGCAATTCGTGATCCTACTCAGATTAAAACTAACCATGAACAATTAGCTAAGGAAGAAAATGCCCTCCTGAAAAAACTGGATTTAATACTCTGATGTGAAGGTCTGTGTACACACACGTAAACACACACATACGCACGCATGCACACACACACAGCAAGCAAGCACTGCACCTAAGCAACTTCGTACTCAATAGCAAAGGACTTTATAAACCTGACCAATGGCATAGGCATAAAATCTTGGTTAAGGAAACTAAAATTAAGAGTGGAAAAAATGGGCTTTAAATGGTTGTCCTATGAAATCTATACCAACTTGACAACAATCCAGATCTCATCCCTTGTGCCTAAAGATGAACGCCATAGAATATCTGAGTAAGTGATTATAAACTCAGAGATTATACAACACCCCAAGTTTTTTCCTTAAACTCACATAATGATTTCTGCTTGTAGATGATTGTATTAAATTAAAAATAAATTGCTGAAATTAAAATCCCCAAGAAGCAATCCACAGAAATTTACCTTGGACTTTTATCATTTATGAGTTTCTATCGCCACCTGCAGGATTATCTTTAAGTAAACTCAAGCAATAGGCTATTTGCCATTCTTTTTTTTTTTTTTTTTTTTCTTTTCCTTTCTTTTCTTCTTCCTCCTCGTCCTCTCTTTCGTGTCTGTATGTGCGTATTGGGGTGGACCAAATTTTGGGGAGATCGATTATCTATCTTCTGAAAAAATACACATTACTAAATACATAAAAATCACCAATGAAATGCAAAATTAAATTTATGAAAGAGGTGTAGGTGACTGTGGCCACAGGCAGCCATTTTTTTTAACAGCAAAACACACATCACATTTTCTAATTTTGCAACTTCTGATGGAAAGTTAGCCCATGGAAATTTCCTTACAAAAATTGTGAGGACTTCAATGGTTCCCAAGAAAGGCAGTTTTTGCTAGCGAATAGCTTTCAAAAAAGTTTTTAATTGCACATGCCTGACTTCTTCCAGAGGAAAAAAAATATATTAGCAAATTCATACTTAGTGTTCTGTTGCTTTTAAACAAAAGACAAAGGTGAGACTACGTATTTTACTGTAGCCCAATAAAGAACAGGTTTTAAGAGCAGAGGTCAAAACTTAAAACACACGAAAGCACAGATTATCACCACCATCACGATCATCATGTTATCTTCGTCACTGTCACCCTAAAGTCTGGATTAGAAAACCCCATCCCCTGAAAGCAACGGGTTACCCAGATGCACACAGAGTAATGATACAGATTTTTGTTCCTCCGGGGCATATTACCCTTCTGAGAAGCAGGTCTGCGGACTTATAGAATATTTCTCAAATGTAAGACATGGGGAAAAGGCTGCTTTCATTTTCAATAACATAATTCTCGGCTACCGTGTAGATGTAGTTCATACTCATGAACTAAAACCATAACTGCAAAGTTTATGACAGCACACATCACGTATCACACAGGCGGTACAGGGGCTAAGCATCCTGTGTTCTCACAAGCCAGGAGGCCTTGGGAAAAATCCCTTTCCCGAAGGCTTCAGTTTCTTCTCATGCGGACGAATGTGAAAGGTCCTCCGATTTAACATTCTATAGCTCCATGCTTCTCCAGAGTTCGAATGGAAGCCACGAGGGTCTTGTTTTCAACACCAAGTGAGCTAAGAAGTGTATTTCTTTCTTCTCCCCACTCCCTGTTTTTTTTTGACAAGTTGAAGCACTTCTTCGATTTTGAATCAAGCCTCTTCAATGACTTAAAGCAAAAATTTTTAAAAGCCTGCTCAGAAATAAAAAAGTAAAGGGCCAACGAAAAAGATACGGCGTCGAAATCTAAAAAAATCCCAGTGACATTAGAAGTCAATGAACACCGTGCAGAAATATGGCTTAGATGATAAAAGATTGAACTGGATTTTAATGGTCTTCGCATCTTTTTTAGGGAACGCCAGGGCTGGAATATCGGCCGCTGAAAATCGCCAAAAAATGAGCTGTTATCCAAAAAGCCAACGACACAACACCAAGGGAGGAGATGAAGTAGCCAAACACGCCTTCCTAAATCATAAATCAAAGGGCAAAAGTACAATATAGCAGAGTAAACCCTAACCAGACCACAAAGAAGGTTTCTCTCCATAAACATCAGATCAGGCAGCTAGAATGATTACCAGGCTCTCCTGTAACTGTCACCTGTGGTGGGTCTAATTACAGGCTACAGGCTAAGGCAGGCATGCCCGCATTGCACACGGCAATAAAAGGGCCATCGGCTTGCCAAGCCCAGCCAGACAACAGAGAACACACGCCACCTGATGGGGAGCCCCAAAGATCAGCCAGAGAGACTAATAAAAATGACAGCTTAGAAACAAACGACGAAGCTCGGACCACAAAAGAAAAAAAAAAAAAGACTGTATCAAATTAGCCAGAAATACAAGGACTGAGCAACACTCTTCAACAGGTCCAGACCAACGCAGGGAATCACTTAGGACTGTTTTCACACACTCTGGGGCTCTTTCTTCCTCTGCTTCTATTTCTAGATATTCTTTTCCATTTTGGCATCGTGCAAGATGCTTGCATCATCCAGGCGTCACATATAGAAACAGAGGGAGAGATGGAGAAGTACTCATCTCTATAAGAATCACAAATAAAATCCCCGGGACATTCAGGGGCTATTGACCCGGGTTCGAGACTTGTTAGTTCCCTTCATTCCCCTACCGCTGGCTGTCTTGTGGCCGTTTTGCTGTAGATTAGCACCCACTCTGGATAGGCAGCCTTGAGAAAAAGGTAGGAAAAGGCACCTTAAACGAGGTTATGATGAAGGCGGTCTATGGACTGTACCCTCTGATGGGGACCTAGGCTGTTACAGTCAGAGGAGAAGTTAGAATAAAAAGAAAGCATTATCGGGGCGCCTGGGTGGCTCAGTCGGTTAAGCGTCCGACATCAGCTCAGGTCATGATCTCGCAGTCCGTGAGTTCGAGCCCCGCGTCGGGCTCTGGGCTGATGGCTCAGAGCCTGGAGCCTGTTTCCGATTCTGTGTCTCCCTCTCTCTCTGCCCCTCCCCCGTTCATGCTCTGTCTCTGTCTGTCTCAAAAATAAATAAACGTTAATTTAAAAAAATAAATAATAAAAGAAAGCATTATCTGGTAAAAGATGGTCTTCACTGATTCTAGCACCCTTCCAAGAAGCACTCATTAGAAGCCTACTGTGTACTTAACAGGTACACAGGGCCTTTTTCATTCTGGAGCTCCCAGGGTCCTAATACGACCCTTCTATCATACAGCCACGTTACACTGAATGTGCCTTTAGTGTTTGACATCAACCTGAACTATTAGGGCATAGAAATACAATTTCTTCACCTTTGATGTGAAGAATTAATTAGGTTAGGTCAAACATGAAGAATATTCTCATAGCTCATAGCTTTTTTTTTTTTTTAGTACTCTATAGCTTTAAAGATAGAACCACATGCTTTGCATTTGGTGGTTCCAAGCACGTGAATCAGCATTAAAAAGAGATGACTCTTGAACGCTAATTGTATGACATATAATACTATGATTTGCACTTCTGCCCTGTCCTGGAACAGGTCCTCCACAAGTCCTCACATAACATCCTTTGCAAGGAAGCAGCAACTATGTGCCTACGCGTGTGCGTGCGCCTGCTTTAGAGAGGCCTCTGAGTTAGAACAACACCGTGCCTACCGATCGTTATATCAGATAATAATCCCTACCCACATGTGTAGCCCATTGAACATTTTTAAATTATCCTCATGAATAGTATCTAAGTTGATCTCCAAAGGACAAATTTGATTTTTCTTACGGAGTGCTTTAATCATTGTGTGGCACCTCTGTGGTTTCAGATGTAAGAGGGTAGGGGAGAGAAGCAGGCGGGTGGCAAGAGAAATGGGGAGAGATGCTGGGGAGCAGCTGGAAGGAGGGGCAGATGGATGAGAAAGAGGAAGAGAGAGGGATGAATGGAGGGAGATGGGGAAAGAGAGGGGGGTGCTGGATAAGAGACCAGTAAGGACTTAGCGTGACAGTTTCATTTTTGTATCTCAATATCTAATTTTTTTTTTCAACGTTTATTTATTTTTGGGACAGAGAGAGACAGAGCATGAACGGGCGAGGGGCAGAGAGAGAGGGAGACACAGAACCGGAAACAGGCTCCAGGCTCTGAGCCATCAGCCCAGAGCCCGACGCGGGGCTCGAACTCACGGACCGTGAGATCGTGACCTGGTTGATGTCGGACGCTTAACCGACTGCGCCACCCAGGCGCCCCTCTCAATATCTAATAGTACATGGGACACGGGACATGCATGCAATGATTGTGGAAAGCGAGGGAGGGAACGAAAGGGGCAAGCCTGAAGAAGGCATTGGCTAGGTCAAGGAGTGACATCGTCTCTAGAGGCTTTTCTTTCGCAAAGATTTAAGACCCTACGCTCAGGACCAAGTTTAAATGAACAGTGTGGGTATCTCTGGACGGTAGAGAGACCTAGACCTAGCCTGAATTCACTGGAATCTGCCAAAGATCATGGCCCCCAGCCTGAAAAAAATCACAGAAGGCAGAAAATGTGTGTGTCTGAGCGCATCCCGATAGAAAGTGTAGGGGAAGCAGCAGGTAATGGACGGAAGCATTCCCATACAGGGCCTGGACCTATAATACAAAAGTGAGAGTTAACCATTCACTTGCTATCGAATGGGGCCATGTGAAGACTGGCCATGTATGCTCTTCCAGGAATTAAAAAAAAAAAAAAGAAGAAGAAGAAGATCTGAAAAAAAAAAATTAGATCTAACGCTTACTAGTCAAAATTGGGACGCTCCAAAATGCCACCTGATTTCAGTCCGCATAGCTATGATTCTGTCTGAAAGTGCAATTCAATTGTAGAGTTGAAAATATAAACATGAAAATACGCGAGAATAGTGAAGAGTGTCCTTTTAAATTTTCAACAGATAATCTTTTAATGCAATTACTATAATTTTATTAAATGGCATAATTAGTTAATGCCTGAGAAGTTGTCAATAGAAGGTACAATTATGTTGTAAAAATTATAATCACAATGGGCAACTGATGGATTGTTCTTATGAAAAAGTGCTGGAAAAAAAAAAAAAAACCCTTAAAATATTTTTGAAGGTATCCTATGTAGTCTTCTGTGAAAACGGAGATTTGGGAAATCATCTTATAAATGTTAAGAAAACAATAAACTGTCAAATATCTTCAGCATTTTATACAATATATTTATGTACATTTTGAGCATATGTATGGATGTATACATTTAGAATGTCAAAAAATATCTTCTCCTCCAGACAAAATGGTTATTATAACTGGAACACCTACCAAACATGCAGGGATGTCTGTTTTGCACAGACAACTGACTTCTGGTGGATATGAAACCACCACCAAATGTTTGATCAAATGCAGGTGCATCTAGTTGTAAATAAATTGATGATAGCACTTAAAGAAGAAGTAAATCTTTTAGACACAGTGAACACATAAATATCAGAAGCATCAAAAAGATATGGACCAGCACTAGTTTAATAGTCCTATTTGAAACAAAATTCCACATGATAGCGGTTGTGCGTAGCAAAGTAAATTCAATCTGAACGTTCTCCAGGCCACGGAATGGATCATGGACAGAAGCAATCCTCAGGATCTCCTATGAAATGCTAGCTAAACCGTTCTCACAAAATCTTCCATGGGGAAACTTTGTATTCCCCGAATACCTTTGCTTCTCTTAGTCTGTGTGTGTGTGTGTGTGTGTGTGCGCATGTGTGTGTGTGTATGTTTAAGCACATGTGCGCGTGTGGGTTGAAAGGGTCCATTCTGTTACTGCTGCTGTTGTTTTTGAGTTCAGTGTGAAATCATTTCATATTTCTCAACATCCCAGGATCTCTAAAAGTGAAGGATTTGTGTATGTTAAATACGGGACATCACTAAGAAAGTGGGGAATGGTATTTTTTAACCTTACAGGGAGGGGCCGGGCAGGTTGATTGATGCTTTAAATTATGTATCATTTTGCAGGCCCTGTCGACCCTGAAGAAGAAATTCTTCATTTTTCTGACACTCAAAAAATTGAGGGAAAAAGTCACAGATGTTAAAATCATAGCTTTATGAAGAGACCCATTGATATATGGTAGATTTAGATTGCTTTTTAACATCAAACGTCCAAGTAAAAATTTAATAAAATAAGGAATCCATCAATGCCCCACAGACTTGCCTCCCTTGCTTGATGCAATAGGTGTGTGCCTGAAACACTAGTGGAAAAATGAAAAAAAAATGCAATCCTTTTTTACAGCATTAGGAGGCCTTGGTTATTTAAAATAATCTTCTGATGATGCCATCTGTCAAGTAAATTTTTTTTCTTTTTTTTTTTTTTTTTGTTCATATGAAAAAAAAAATAATTCACTTAGGCCACAATGCAACTTTAGGTCTCTTTGTAGACAATATTGGGGTTTGTTACATTCAAGTTCCCAATAGAAAAACAAAACAAACAAACAAAAACCCCACACGGATGGTTGGTTTCACAATATAAACATCACAACGCAGAATTATCTTTTGAGAGCAAATTCAATTCATCTTAACTATCTTTAAATCACATATTTGTACTGAAATACAGGGAGAGACAATAGAGCACTCATTCTCCGCCCCCGCACACTAGAAATATGGTCTATTTCTCTGATAGCTGCTGTTTTAAGACATCTGGAAGGAATGCATTAATGTAGATACGTAGATGAATGTGCTTGGCTCTACCCATCCCTTATTTTGAACAACCTGGAATTCTCAAAAAGAATCTGGCAAAAGTGTAGATTCCATCCATGACCCTTTCATGGAGTGGTTTTCAGCCTTCACGCTCTCTTGAAAACCCTTCTCCGTCATCCAAGAGCTTCCCCTACAAAGTGGGTAAAAATAACTCAGTCTCCCGCATGGGGCTCAGTCTGGAACCAGGCACTGAGATTTTCCAGACTATCAAGCTATTCCAAGGATGTCTTAACACACATCATTCCCAGGGTCTGGGCTGTTCTCCGGAGATAGTACAGACATTTGCACCTTGTGCCTCTTTAATTCTGGCTCTATCTCTTGTGAATACGATGATCATGACAGAGAATTATTCCCACTCAAATGATGAGGGTTTTCTCCCCCCCACCCCACACAAGGCATCTTGGAAAAGGCTTAACACCCACTCATAACATCTAAATACATATCTGAAATGACCGATATAGATGTCCCTACAGTCATTATCTTCTATCTAAATACAAGGACCATAATCACTGCATCTTGAACATCAGTGAGAGGTAGTATAGCCCAATGGTTAAACACATGGACTCTATAGCCTGGTGATTTGGGTTAATATCCCAGCCCGTGCTTCTTAAAAGCCTGTGAGTTCTGATACTCTATTTTACCTCTTTGCTCATTTTTGTCATCCGTATAAAGAAGGTAACAACCGATATCGACATCAGCAGGTATTGGTGAGACCTCTAACTGGTAACACTTGTAAGATGCTTCGGACTGTGCCTAACACACAGTAAGCTCTGAAACATGAGCTATTAACGACCCCGAGAGGTCAAAGTCTATGTCTGAGAATGACCACACGCAGGTCTATGAAATACCACATGTAATTACAAATCCAGTCATAGGGAAACACACAGATGTGCTTCTTCGAGGCATGATTTTTAGTTACCTTTGACCCCTGTCAATAGCTGACATCTCATATGAATTTGTTTTGCAATTGGAAAAAGCTGAGAATATGAGGTTCTGGGCAGAAGAAAAGAAAAGAAACGAATATTTAATTGATAACCAGTAAAGCTCAGGAAACACAATGCAGTAACACATCTAGAAAACCTGGAAGAAAGAGAAAGACTCAAAAGACATAATGAGCAAGATTTGCCGCAGTCATTCTAGCAAATAAAGAAAACTGAGCCTGCAGACGCATGGTGTGGAATGGTTTGCTCTGAAAAAAAACCCCAATTTAATTTCTGACAATAACAATGAATTAAACATTATATAGTCGCATTTGTTTGGCAGGTGTCAGCGAATTAAAGACAACTTTCCTCTCGGAGTATTGAGAAGACGGCCACCCATGTAAGTGGACAGGGGATGAATCCCATGGTGGAGAGGTTTATGCCTGGACAGTCTAATAAGATAAATCCTTCAATGTTTGTCCACCCACTTGTGACCAAACACCATGTGGACTTGTAGCTTGATAGGCTGCTTGTCTTTCACCCTGCTTTCAACAAGATATGATATATCCATACACACACCCATAGGAACCTTTAGAAAATGCATGCGTTGCTTTCACAAAGTCTTAAAAAATTTGTTAAATGTTCATTTTTTTTAATTTTTTTTTTAATATTTTTTTTCAACGTTTTTTTATTTATTTTTGGGACAGAGAGAGACAGAGCATGAACGGGGGAGGGGCAAAGAGAGAGGGAGACACAGAATCAGAAACAGGCTCCAGGCTCTGAGCCATCAGCCCAGAGCCTGACGCGGGGCTCGAACTCACGGACCGCGAGATGGTGACCTGGCTGAAGTCGGACGCTTAACCGACTGCGCCACCCAGGCGCCCCTAATGTTCATTTTTGACAGACAGAGACAGAGTGCGAGCCGGGGAGGGGCAGGGAGGGAGAGGCAGACAACAGAATCTGAAGCAGGCTCCAGGCTCTGAGCTGTCGGCACAGCGCCGGATGCGGGGCTCGAACCCACAAACCCTGAGATCATGACCTGAGCTGAAGTGGGACGCTTAACCGACTGAGCCCCCCAGGTACCCCTGCTTTCACAGAGTCTTAATATTAATAGCCAGAATACACTGAACACGATCCCACAATGCCCATGCTCTGTATCATCTGAAAACAGAGACTCTGACGTGATGTCAACAGGCTATTTTACGTCATCTGACAGAACAGAAGTTAGAAAAAAAAAATGCCTTGAGTTCTGCCCTTAGCTTACAACGCTAGAGTCACTTCCTGGACCTCTAGGGGAAGGAAAAGCCCCACTAGGAACAGGCTCGGCAAAAATGGTTCCTTTCACACCTGTGCAGCGAACCCTCAGGTGCCGCTCATCCTCGTTTCGGATACAGAAAGGCCTTCAAACGCCATCCTATTGTTTAGTAAAACCTTGGCCTGAGATCTCGGTTCAGGTCTGTCCTCCGTAGATCACAGGAGGGAAGCAATGTGCACCACCAGGGACAAGTCCGGTGCTCTCCATCTGGAGGCAGCGATGGATATAAGAGAAGAAGTGCGGCTTTGGCATTACGGGCTCCCCTTCCTCTCTCTCTGGCCCAGGTCACCCAAGGATCCAACACTTTGCAGAAAGACAACCCTTAATGGAGTCCACGGAGGCAAGGACCCAGGACCCCAGCCAAGGGTGGCCCCTAAGCTTGAAATCGCCCATCCGTACTCTACAGGTGGCTAACCTAAGTAGGTAGGCAAGAGCCACAAAAACGAAATATTTTCCCCCCAAATGAAGGCTTGGATGCCCATAATCTTAAAATATAGTAAGGGAGACTAACATATATATATATATTTTAATTCTATCCTAAAAATACTGTCTTTGCACGCTCTTGCCTTAGGAGCAGAAATAGTCTTGGAATGACCATGACGGTAGGGCCGGCCGAGACATTCTCTAATAAGATTACACTTCATCGGCTTAGGGAGGGGAGATACCACCTCTCCGGATCTGTCGTATCGCTGACATCCGCCACGGCTGGCCCAAGCAAGCCTGCGATGAACATTCCAACACGGAATTTCAAATTAAAACTGAAGACTGCATGCTTTTAAGGCAGCACCCTCCGTTCCCGGACCTTCAGAGAAAAGGCGCATGTGCGTCGTTCCTAAATGATTGCACGGTTTCACCGGTGACCAGTGGCAAATGTCCCCTGCCACACACTGACAGTGGAGACTCCCAGCGTCTTCCAAACCCAGGTATTCTTGCGAAGTCACATTGTGGCGAGCCAGCAAGAAGAGAGCCCCCTTTATCTTCTGTTTTGTGGGCCACGGGGCCTTGAAAGGATGATGTGGCCGCCTGCGGCTGCCAGCCTGGCCGTGTGCTCCCTGGTGCGGTGGCCGCAGGGACGACCCTCACACCGGACGGGGCACAGGGGGCCCCACTGCCAAAGCTCCCTTCCCGTTTAGAAGTCCCCCCCCCCCAGCAGACAACCTATTTCTATTCATTTGTTCTAATCTTTCCTCAGATCAGGCCGGCAGCCCATTAATCATTTCTGTCACACCCCTACATGAGCCAGTGCAATGGAGCTCTGTTTTTCTAAAAATCACACTGCCAGAAATCAAGCTCAAGAAGGAGGAAATCCTCTCCTCCTCACAGGGGCTGGCTGGGGTGCTGACTGGAAGAAGCCACCAATTGTGTTGACTTTCCTCTTTTGCCCAGAATCACAAGAGAACATTCCGTGGAAAGTTTTTGAAGAGAATTCAGGTGGGGAGTGAAGGGGGGGGGAGGCTGAAGAGGAAGCCAACGCATGAAGCCCCCAGCTGAGGAGAACGTAAGAAAGGGAAGAAGATGAATAAATGCCAAGACAAAGACAGATACGGATTAATAACATTCTTACTCATGTTTTTACTACGGCCGATTATTTTCAGCAACTTCAGACCAAAGAAAAAGTATATTAAAGGTCAAGGTCGCAGCCATGAGAGGCCTGCTACATCTTGAAGCAATGAAAATCTAAAATTAATTAGACCTAACAGAATGTTCTCCATGGCAAAGAAAAAGCCTCTTGTGGAGCTGGTACACTTGCTTATGGAATAACAGTGGGAGTGACCTTGAAGCCACAGACATCTTAGGTTTTTTTTGTTGTCGTTTTTTGTGTTGTTGTTTTTTTTTTTTTAATGAGGATATGCCTGTGGGGTAGGAGAGACCAATGACAATTAAAACAAACAAACAAACAACAACAACAACAAAAACCAGAGACAAGTTGGATCATGATTTACCAATGATCATGACTCAGAATCACTCACATATCCCTATTAGGCCCTATTGTGATTTTTGCACCTTACACAGATTAATGGCGTGATATAAAAGGCACCAGATTAGCAGTGGAGAGATTTGGTTTCTCCTCCCACGTCTGACAAGACCAATCTCATCAAGAACAAGTCCTTTTGCAAATGGCGGAGAATGTCCAGAGATGTTAATGTGAGGGGCACTGCACCAACTTTCAAGGCCTCATCAGATTCCTGGACTCTCAGTGGTTAACTTGGGTGATTTTAAGATCTCTTGCTGCTCTGCTGAGATTCTGTGATTTTATTACACCTCATAAGGACGGGCCAGCATCATCAGAGAGAAGAGTGCATCTCACACACATCAGTCACTCTCTTTTGTGGTGCTGGGTCACCGTGTAATGGGAGGTCATCAATTATGACTCAAGTGGTTTGATATGAATAAATTTTGGGATCAAATTGGTGAATACTTACTCAACACATAAATTAGAGCAATGAGGTCATGTGATTTTTCACCTGTCCTTTTTCAAAAAAAACACTGGCATTCACTGGGACAGGGGGAGAGAAATGTATACCACGGAGAGACTGATACAGACACAGTTAATGCTAATATAATAATCACCACCATGTACAGAGACACATTCTTAAGAGAATAAAAACCATTTAAAAATGTCTAAAAGTTGGATCTCTTAAATTTACTGATAGCAGAGGAGTAAGATTTGGGTAATTTAAAGGATTTCCAATGGCAAATCTGATGTAAGTACAGTCTTACAAAGACATCTCCAGTATAATCACCCATGCTAGGGTGTATTTCGGAAAGATGAACGGATACCATTTACGATTTCCTTACAGGTGTGAACTTCAGCTATGTTGAACGCGTTATTCTGCTTCACGTCCGTAAAATAAAATCCATCTGCATTTGGATTTGGGACTCAGAGGCAAATCATCTGAACATAAAAAAGGAAGCTTACCACAAATGCTACTGCACTTCTTAACGTGGATTCCCACTGGAAGCAGCTTTTAAGGAACTGTATTGTATTCCACATTGCCATGGTGATTCTTTTCACACGGTCTACATCTCTTGATAAGATCTAATAAAAAAAATGGAAAATGGAACTAGATTTAAATACTCCAAATATTCTCTTTAGATCAGGCAGCTTGGGCATTTATATTGTGTATAGCTGCCAATTAAAAAAATAATAATAGAAAGCAAAAGTCCTAACACCTCTTCTAAAAAAAATTTTTTTTTAACACGATCATCCAGAGAGGGAAAAACATACAATGCATTTTACAGCTCTTTTGATGGAGAAGAGCCTGTTTTAATAGTGTTCGGGACAAAACTGAGCTGGTAAAAGCTACAGCAGCCTGGCATTTCATGTGTGTGTGAATTTGTGTGTGGTGGGGGGAGGCAGGGAGAGAGGGATAGGTAGAGAGAGAGCATGGGAGTGAATATCTATTTTAGTTTGGAAGTAAATGGATGGTTTTGCTTTGCAAACTAAATGTACAAGTATTCTAGCTCACGTAGTCCAGGGGGAAAAAAAAAAAAGCCTATAGGAAAATATAATTCTGGGAGGAGAACCCAGCTCTCCTACCTCCTAACACCTCTTGTCTTCTACAATGGGGTCCATCTTGGTATTAACCTTGCAGACTGTGAAGAAAATTTAGGGGCTCTGTGGCTGTCACATGGTAAGTGATCTCAAGCACTCGGATCATAAACACAAGCTTCAACTGTGTAAAAACATGGCGACACAGTGGCGAGAGGCACGTGGGGAGGATCCTAACATACCCCAGGATCTCAGCCCCCCAGTCCCCTGATGCTCTCAGAGCTCAAAGCCACCCCACGTGGAGGTCCTGTTTGGCAAAGGACACGTCTTTTTTCCCAGTTGTACCCAGATTCATTTCAACTTGTTTGCCAAGCAGCTACCCCACCTACCTCCACTTGGGTTTTAACTTGCAAGTAAATAGGGCACGAGGCAGTGGTAGTGAAGGAGAAGGAGGAGAAGGAGAAGGAGGAGGAGGAGGAGGAGGAGGAGAAGAAGAGAAAGAAGAAGAAGAAGAAGAAGAAGAAGAAGAAGAAGAAGAAGAAGAAGAAATGACATTTACTCAGATTACACCCAACATATATTACACTCCATGTTACGGCAGGCCGAAAGAAAACATCGGGATGCTCCCTTCGAAAGACATTCCAGGCCCTTCCTAAGTGTGCCCACAAGTTCATGGGAAACGAAAGGCTGAGGAGATGCATTTATATTTAACTGCTTTATGTAATCCACAGCTGCTCACCCCTCAGGAAACGGTGGAAGTAATAAACACTTTAAAAAAGGGACACTTTGTTCTTTGTTACACAACTGAAGAGGGACAATAGGTACCGAGTGAAATTCTGAACTGTGTCATCAGAATAAGACAGGGAGGGACTCTGAAAAGAAACATAAAGGTCACGGTAAAAAAAAAAAAAAAAAAAAAAAATTCAAAACTTTCCCTACTGGGCCATGATCTTCACTTTTTGTTAAACTGATGAGAGAGGAATTAAGGGAAACAGGTGGCGGCGGTGGGGGGGGGGGGGGGTGGGCAGTTAACTCATAAGGAGGTAAAATGCCAACACATTCCAAATATTTAGACAATAAGAATGTGGCAGGAGCAGGCCGTGGGTGACCTCCAGGCTAGACGCCCCTAAGATCCGCTGGGCTGATCCACTGAAGGACTCTCTGGGCACAGCACCTTGGAAGGGCAGACAGGGAACTGGCTCTACCTGAAGGAGGCTAGGCACGTCCAGTAAATTCGGGAGAACGTCTACAGAGGCTGACACTAGGTTATAGAACGATCCAGGAGATCAATGGGCAGCTGACTCCTTCTGCTTCATCCAACATAGGTTTCCAGTCTTTCCCTTCTTGTTGTGCTGACTTGCTTTGGGACAGATGGGAGGACAAGGAAGGACCGGGGCTGGAGAGAGATGCTGGGGTGGAGGAAGAGAGAGAGAGAGAGAAGAGGGAGACATGGAGAAGGAGGAGGAGGAAGGGGAGGAAGGGGAGGAAGAGGAGGGTGGGAGGAAGGAAGGACGGAAGGGAGGGGAGGAGGGAGGTGGGGCGAGCCGCTAAGTAATGACTAATAAGCACTTCCGGTCCTAAGTGTACTCACAAGCCAGTTGACTGTACCCACCTACCTTCTTGGACAGCTTGCGGCTATCTTCAACAAAGCGCTTTTCTCTGGGAGTAAAGGTCCTAATACTCGCCTTGACCTAGAAAGACATCATTGTTGAGAAAGGGGAAAGGGCAGCATTTAAATGGACTTCATTCTCTTCTTTTTCTCGTTAATGACTGGGAAGAACGTGGAAACCAGTATCTTCTGATCCCAAGGTCCCCGGCAGGGAGCAGAGAAATGGAGACTAATCTCTGGGCTCCGCACGTGTTTCCGGGGATCTCATTTCACCAGCTAGTCACTTGGGCAGGTGAGACAGGATCCAGGAGACTCTGGAGTGAGCTGTATTCACTCTGAAAATCACCAGAGGTGTTTTTTTTTGTTTTTGTTTTTGTTTTTAATTTTTTTTTTTTCACGTTTATTCATTTTTGGGATAGAGAGAGACAGAGCATGAACGGGGGAGGGGCAGAGAGAGAGGGAGACACAGAATTGGAAACAGGCTCCAGGCTCTGAGCCATTAGCCCAGAGCCTGACGCGGGGCTCGAACTCACGGACCGCGAGATCGTGACCTGGCTGAAGTTGGACGCTTAACCGACTGCGCCACCCAGGTGCCCCACCAGAGGTGTTTTAACCACGGCCCAGAGAGGGTTCATGAAGTTCTTGGACTAGTCTCTAAAAAGCAAGACTTCCTTCTCAGGGTTTTAAAACTGTATTTTTACCAGGAATACTTGGTCTGTGAAAACCGGTCTCCAGCTTATGGAAACATCTTTCCACCGAGAATCTCATTTCCTCCCAAGTATATGGAAAAATAAGGAGATGTATCCTCTGAGACCCATCTTATGGGGAATAAACTGAGGCTGAGAGAGGTGAAGCAGTTTGTCCCAATCACCATACTCTAGGAAAGTCTCAAGGAATAAAATTCAAGTCCTTCCTCATCAGATGGACAACTGGAAGATCATATAACTGGCATGTATTTTTCGTAAAGCTTTCCTCCCTAAAACTCAGGTTTCACCTTTGTGCATAATCTATACATTTAAAAAAAAATTTTTTTTTTATGTTTCATTTATTTTTGAGAGACAGAGAGAAACAGAGCGTAAACAGGGGAGGGGCAGAGAGAGAGGGAGACACAGAGTCGGAAGCAGGCTCCAGGCTCTGAGCTGTCAGCACAGAGCCCGAGGAGGGGCTCGAACTCACAAACTGTGAGATCACGACCCTGAGCCACCGCCGGATGCTGCACTCACTGAGCCACCCAGGCGCCCCTGTGTGTAGTCTATACTCAAGTGCTTGTCAGAAGAAAACAGGAAATGAAGGGTCATTTGTGGCACAAGATGCACTTAGGATTTTCCTTGAAGGCAAATCAACGGGGGAAAGGAGGAGGTAACACCAACCACTTCCAGACTGAAGACTGTACCCAGAGTTCTAGCATTGTGGAGAATAAAAACATAAAAATGTCTCCGTCCTTGATTTTATGAATGATTTCTGAGCTACACTAAACAAGAAACAGGGCAGCACGGGAATAATTGCAGAGACAGAAAGATCTGGAGCTGGATGCTGACTCACTCATTTACTAGTAAATCAGCTCTCTTATTTCATTCCATTTGCTCATCATAAAATGGCATTAATGATACCTATTTACCAGGTTTAGTGCGAGGATTAAATGAAATAATGTCAGAGCCTGGGCCCCTGTAGGTGGCCACTAAATGGCCGCCATTCTTATAATTACTGTAAAAGCTCCATTATCCTACATTCGTGTATACCACTAACTGGATTAACCTGTGCTCTCCTTTTCCTTTCTAGAACCTACTGCTGACACTATGGCATATGCATGGTCACAGCTAAGTAGGCCATTTCTCTGCATGCTTAGGAATCTGCTCACAACCATCAAACTGTAGGTCTACGAAGAATCAACTGCGCTGACTTCTGAACTTGTTTATGCCAGTTCTGCCCATCATCATAATTCCTTATTTTTAATCAATTATCATAGAAACCATTGAAATCCAAGCATGGACCCGAAGACTTGAAATGTATGTTGCTCTAGAAAGCCTTGATAACGAGGTCAGTCACTAAAAAGATATTGTTATTGAGGTAATGGTTTGATGGAAAAAAAACAGTCTGGAAAATTCTATATTCAGATCGTTTGAGTATCTTTCAAGTAGATCTCCACTTGTAAAAAACGAGAAACTAGGTATTATTATAGATGTTATGAGTATATTGCTGCAAGGAATATGTTATAGAACTAAACATGATCCATGCTATAAAAAAAAAAAACAGATTTTGGGGGCGCCTGGGTGGCTCAGTTGGTGAAGCATCCAACTTCGGCTCAGGTCACGATCTCAGGGTCCGTGAGTTCGAGCCCCGCATCAGACTCTGGGCTACAGCTCACAGCCTGGAGCCTGCTTCCGATTCTGTGTCTCCCCCTCTCTCTGTCCCTCCCCTACTCACACTCTGTCTCTCTCTCTCTCAAAAAATAAATAAACATTAAAAAAAATTTTTTTAAACAGATTTTTATGCCCACACCTAAAGATTGGCAAAGGAATATTTACATATTTTATATTGAACTAAAGGTTTAAGGTACGCTTTAAAAATTCCTCCCCATGGGGCGCCTGGGTGGCGCAGTCGGTTAAGCGTCCGACTTCAGCCAGGTCACGATCTCGCGGTCCGGGAGTTCGAGCCCCGTGTCGGGCTCTGGGCTGATGGCTCAGAGCCTGGAGCCTGCTTCCGATTCTGTGTCTCCCTCCCTCTCTGCCCCTCCCCCGTTCATGCTCTGTCTCTCTCTGTCCCAAAAATAAATAAACGTTTGAAAAAAAAAAAATTAAAAAAAAAAATAAAAATTCCTCCCTTAACTGTACTTTCCAAATGGGTAATTACTTGTCTTGATAGTGTTGGCTCGCAGGACATCTACTTTAACAACTAAATAACATGTCAGAGGCTTGAAAATACCTGTCTGACCCCCAATCATTGCCTTAGAGAACATTACAGGTGATAAAGATAAAACACGAATTTCCCCTTCAATTTTTGCTTTTTTCTTTTTCTTTGACATTTAGATGTATTGAGAATTAAACACCATCAATTCTACTGGCTCAACAGTATTAATACGAGCTGAAAACTGGATTGTCCCGAACTGATTTTATAGCTGAGTTTTAAAACCCTGTTCTCTCTCTCTCTCTCTAGCTGCAACATTTCAGAAACATTTTACGCAGATTTGAGTCTCGCCAGGCTAGGTACAGAGAAGCTGGGATGTATGGCCCAGCTTGGCTTACCGGATTATATATGAGGTCCATCTCCAAGTAAATAGCTCCTTTAAAAGCTTGTTCTAAATCTTTATTCTTCAGTATGTAGCAATTTGGTCGTCCATCTCGAATCTGTCACAAACAATAGATAAAATACAAACTTTCTAGGGGGGTTAAACTGAACTGGTAAAGTTGAGACTGTACAAGGCACCCACACATGAAGCAGACAGGCAACAAATCTGAAATTCATCATGCATCAACTTTAAATTCGAGAGTGCTGTTATAACTGATAAGAAGATAAAGTAACAGCCACCAGGCTGAAACTGGGTTATTAGTGGAAAAATTAGTCGTACAAATTGTCATAGGTCGATGTGGGCTTTCTTTCAAAACTCCCAGCAGTTATACATTTTTATTTATTAAAAATGATAAGTATTCTACAAAATTCCTGGCCAGTACTTCTCAAGATTGCCAAGGTCATGGGAAAAAGGAAGACGCAGAAACTGTCACAAACGAGAGGACAGAAGGAGATAAGATGATTAAATGCAATGTGGTACCCTGGGTTGGATCCCAGCACAGAAAAAGGACCTTAGTGGAAACACTGGTAAAATCCAAATAAAGACCAGAGTTTAGCTAACAGTCAAACACAATGTCTGGTTTTTTTTAGTTTTGACAAATGTACCATGGCAATGTGAAAAGTTTAACTTCAAGGGAAACAAGGTAAGGGGTATATAGGAACTCTGGATCATCTTTGCAACTTTTCTGTAAGTCTAAAATTCTCTCCGAACAAAGCAGTTATTAAAATATTTTTTGAGAAATGAATAAAGGGACTGATTTTAATAAGATGATTGGTGTTTCACAGCCGTGAAGCAATGCAAATTAAATACGTGAGCATCACTGAAGCTGAGGTCAAAATCCACAAATATTTACAACACACAAAACGCTGAAAAGTTTTCAAAATACACGAGTTCCTCTGATCTCCTCCCTCAGTCAGCAGGTCACGTCACCTTTATACCCTAATCTGCCATTGGACCCCAGCATGTAAGGCATCTAAGAGAAATACCTCCATTTTGGAAATGACCTCGGACCCTTCAAGACCAGATCTTTCCAGATTTGGGGCCAGCCATGCTTTTGTTATGCACAGCAGTATGGGCACTGATTAAACTCTTGGCTTGTAAGAAGCATACCTGTTCACCCCAAAAGGACATTAGCAAAGCTCAAACTACCCAAAAGCTCCATTTGCGATTGTAATGAGCAAAGATTCGAATTAACGTAGGGAATTTGAGGGCATGGAATTTGAGCCATATTTTAACTGACTATTGCTGTCACTATAAGCATTCAGCACAAGTGTTCTTATAAACAGTGGTGGAAATGAGATGAATAAGTCATGGGGGGAAACACAGCCATTCCACTTTACAAGGGAGAGGTCACCTTCCTTCCCAAAGTCACTCCACCTCTCAGATTGAATAGGTTTTAAACAGAAAGATGGTTTTCCTGGCCAGTGGCTAAGAGGAAGGGGGTGCCCCATAAAGACCTGATTTCCTTCCTAAACGGTGTCCAAACAGGATTCTGAGCTTCCTCTTTTATCCACAGTCTCACTTAATAAATTGTGGGTGTTAAAGTTGAAAGAAATAAATACAAAAACAGCATGACAACTTGCCAACCTGACTTCAGTCCAATTTAGCTGTCCCTCAACCCACCGTCATTGTACTGTTATCTTAAAATTTCCATGATTTCTTAAGGGTTAGGAAAGGTCAAGAGAAGAACTTGAGGTATCAGTAGAAAAAAAATATATATATATATTATAGTAATTTTATTTGGTTTTGGTTTTTTGGTAAATGATCTTTTCCTCTTTTTCAATGTCCTAGTATTGTGTCAGCAAAAACACAGAATCCACCCCGGGACATTAAATCAGTTATTAAAGCTAGAGATATAATTAAAGCTATTCATGTTGGGCACTTTCACATAATATTATCTTACAATATGTCAACTGCAAGTTTACACATTTGTAAAACGTTTGAAAAATTACAGAAAAAAAAAAAAAGCCCCTTTGAATTTCTACAAATACCACAATTCCTTTCCCCGGATGGAAATTAGATAGGAATTTGGCATGTAGCCTTCCTAAATTTGTATTGAGGATTTATTATTCATAAATACATCCTTTAAAAAAGTCAGTAAATTTTTTTTGCCTGTGGGAAATAGCATTTTTCAACTTCACTGTGCATCTACGGTATGACTTGATAATTTGTACATATACAGATCTGCCTCATTTCTTTAAACTGCTATATAATATTCGGATATGAACCTATTAATTCTCCTACTGATGAACACTTGGTTGATGGCAATTTTTCAGTCTGTCTGCTATAAGGGGTATCTTTTGGGAAAAGAGAAAGACTAAGGCAAAGAGGAAATATCCTATTTTGAATTGGGATATGTTTTAAGTTAACAGCAGGTCAATGTAGTTGAATACTTAGTATTATAATTAAACACTGAAATAGTAACCAAAGGGACTATCTTTTAAATATTTTGATTTTTCACAGTCTTAATATATAATTTAACTTCCAACCCAAGAACACAGGACAAAAAGTTCTAGCACATCTCAACTTGCCAAACTGCTGTATGAAAGCATCTTTACAACAGGAAAGGGAAGCTAGCCATATTTTTCCTGTCGAGAATGATGTTTATCATTTATACTTAGAACTCAGAAAATCATTTCTGTCAGTTTATAATTCTAAAACCTTTATTAAATGGTAGAACAATTAAAACGCAGCCAAAAGAAAACTTACAGCAGAGAATCTATATATGCTTTTGTCTCTAGGTATGAGATAGTCACTTAAATTAAGATCTAAACTTAATTTTTAGATGTCTATCACGGCAAAAAAGGATGATACAGTTTTCGTTATATGACAAAAGGAGGTCTCTAAATTCATGTGGAGAGTCTTCCTGGGTTGACATCTGAGATGATTTAATGTCACTGGAAGATAAGGGTCTTTGGGTAAAATAACAGATCGTGTCTTTAACCTGTTATGAGACAATTCTTCCAAATGACTTATACACATTTTGCATACTCACCTTTTCGTAGGTAAAAAGCACAGATATTAGGCAATAATTTGGGGAAGGCATCTCTACAGAACAGTAATATGGATTTAGTCTTTTTTTTTTTAATGTTTATTTACTTTTGAGAGAAAGAGAGCGAGAGAGAGAGAGGGTGGGAGCAAGGGAGGGGCAGAGAGAGAGACACAGAATCTGAAGCAGGTTCCAGGCTCCGAGCTGTCAGCACAGAGCCCAACATGGGGCCTGAACCTACGAACCATGAGATCATGACCTGAGCCAAAGTCGGACGCTTAACTGACTGAGCCGCCCAGGCTTCCCAATATGGATTTAATACAATTAGAAATATGACTTTGACAATCAGGGAAATGGGCATGTTCATGTCCTTTTATTAAAAAAAAAAAAGAAAAGAAAAGAAAAAAAAAAAAAACATGATCTATCAGAAAGGTTTTATCAAGCTCATGCTGGGGCGCCTGGGTGGCTCAGTCTGTTGAGCGTCCAACTTTGGCTTGGGTCATGATCTCACGGTCCGTGGGTTCAAGCCCTGCATCGGGCTCTGTGCTGACAGCCCAGAGCCTGGAGCCTGCTTTGGATTTTGTGTCTCCCTCTCTCTCTGCACCTCCCCTGCTCACGTGCTCTCTCTCTGTCTCAAAAAGAAATAAAAACATTAAAAAATAAATAAAAAGAAAAAAAGATCATGCTAAGAGTTAATTCCTGGTTAAATTAGCCAGTGAATATAAGAGTACAGGAAGTGTGTTTCTGAGTAATGATTCAAGATTTTGGAGCCAGAGGACAAGTTACAGAGAACATAGTCTGGTTTAGATTTTTTTTTTTTTTACATTAATTTATTTTTGAGGGACAGCGAGACAGAGTACAAGTGGGAAGGGGCAGAGAGAGAAAGAGACAGAATCCAAAGCAGGCTTCAGGCTCTGAGCTGTCAGCACAGAGGCCGACGTGGGGCTCGAACCCGCGAACCGTGAAATCATGACCTGAGCCGAAGTCGGACGCTTAACCGACTGAGCCACCCAGGCTCCCCCAGTCTGGTTTAGATTTTAATCTGACCTGAAATCATCTTTAAACTATTCAATATATATATTTTTTTATTTAAAAGAGTTAAATTAAATCTTCTTAAACAAGCATTAGCATAGTAAATACGAGTAACTCTTTAAAAGTTGGGTGACAAAACCAAATTTTTAGTCAAAAAGATACTACATTCATTTTTTAGAAAACATTTTTTTAACCAGCATATAACAGAAGTTGGTATGTGGAACAGGGACCGAAATCTTTTTCTCACCTGGAACTCTCTTTAAAGAATTATGCTTTACTATAAACTTGCTTGATGTGACCAGTTACCAACGAATTCAATAGAAAAGTTAGTCGTAATCAATATGCATGAATAAAACTAACAGTTGGTTTAAGAAAAGGAACGGTACAGGGGCGCCTGGGTGGCTCAGTTGGTTGAGCGTCTCACTCTGGATTTCGACTCAGGTCACGCTCTCATGGTTCGTGGGATTGAGCCCCATGTGGGGCTCTGTGCTAACAGCGTGGAGCCTGCTTGGGATTCTCTCTCTCCCTCTCCCTCTGCCCCTCCTCCTCCTCCTCCTCTCTCTCTCTCAAAATAAATAAATAAGCATTTAAAAAAATAAAATAGAAGCTATCTTATAAAAGTAACATACATTAATTATAAGAATTGTGTAAAATTTATAAAAATGGTTTAAAAGAAGAAAACATCACGTTTATATATATATATTTTTAACATCTCTAGTTTTCACTAGACAGTTGTATTTACTCATCTTATGAAAATGGGATCTTAGTGTATTGGGTAAAATGTAAAACTTCAGAGGCAGATGTATGGAGATTAAATTCTGACCTTGCCTCAGATTGGCTGAATAACTCTGGACAAGTTACAAAACTCCTCTGTTTTCAAGTTTCCTAATCTGTAAAATGGGAATGCAAAATTATCCAGATCTCAGAGGTTGTTATGAAATAATGGGCAGAAGGCAATGAAGAACAAGGACAAGGACATAGAAACTGCTTATTAAAAATTTCCATCTATTTTTTTGTCTTATATTAATTTGTATATTTTTAAATCACTTGTCTCTTTTTTTTTTAATTTTTTTTTTAACGTTTATTTATTTTTGAGACAGAGAGAGACAGAGCATGAACAGGGGAGGGGCAGAGAGAGAGGGAGACACAGAATCTGAAACAGGCTCCAGGCTCTGAGCTGTCAGCACAGAGCCTGATGCGGGACTTGAACTCACGGACCGTGAGATCATGACCTGAGCCGAAGTCAGACGCTTAACGGATCAAGCCACCCAGGCGCCCCTAAATCACTGGTCTCTTAAATAAAAAAAAAAAAAAAGAAAAAAGGTATGGGAATCATTCCCTGATGTAATAGTCAATTCTTCTACATAATTTAGGATAGTATTGCACCTTATGGATCATCTATAATTTACTTAACCAACCCTTCATTGTAAATTGCAAAGATTTTCCAATTTTTTTTTAATGTTTATTTATTTTTGAGACAGAGAGAGACAGAGCATGAACAGGGGAGGGGCAGAGAAAGAGGGAGACACAGAATCTGAAGCAGCTCCAGGCTCTGAGCTGTCAGCACAGAGCCCCATGAGGGGCTTGAACCCACGAACCGTGAGATCATGACCTGGGCTGAAGTCGGACGCATAACCGACTGAGCCACCCAGGCGCCCCAGACCGTTTCCAATTTTTCACTTTAAACACCGTGATGATTTTACACATAGCCACCTTTGTGCATCCATGATGCATTCCCAAAAACAAATTCCTAGAAGTGGAACCGCTGAGTCATAGCACATGCCTATTTTTTGTGGGTTTGGCCAAGTATTGTCAATTAGCCCTTCTCAGATTCTGTATTAATTTACACTCCTAGCCTCAGTGAATAAGCCTATCTCTGTTTCCTTGCAACGTGGCCAACTGCAGGA
Source organism: Puma concolor (assembly GCF_028749965.1). Lineage (NCBI taxonomy): Eukaryota > Metazoa > Chordata > Mammalia > Carnivora > Felidae > Puma > Puma concolor. Next base: position 136,327,998 of record NC_141672.1, read on the forward strand.
ATTTTTATTTAATATACAGCAATTTCAGAGGAATAAAATGTCCTCAGGTTGTTTTAATATGTGGGTGTTTTTTTTCTTTTTTTTAACAACTAATGAGCCTGAACATTTTCTTTCATATGTTTATTAACAGTGGACAGTGCTAGGGCTGTGAAGCTAGATTTAGATTCAATTCCCCCTTCTGGCATTTAGCATCTGTGTGGCCATGGGTATAAATACCTAGAATATAGATGCTCAGAGATTGTGTATATTAAATTTTAATCCATTTTGTCTAAGTGCCTTCTACCAGGCTTGTATGAAGTGATGGTTCTGTCCCACAGCGTTTGAGAGAGTCCTTTTTCTACTCTTAAGAACCCCTGGAAATGAAAAATCTTTACCATATTTGTTAATCCCACTGCTAACCTAATTTGATCATTTACATTACTAAAACAAGGGCGATGAAGATGATTGATTATACTTGGAAGCACATACAGCGTGCTCCTGTACTCACTATATATTCACCAAACCACTGAAATCCTCACCACAGACCTCCGAGGCAGGCAGAATTACCTTCATGTCATCTCGGAGAACATGGAGACGGAGAGGTTAAGTGCCTTGTCAAAGATCACGCAGCCAATTAGGGGGACAAGACTGGGTGCCAACCCAGGGTGCCTATTAGCTGTTTGGATTTGCACCTGTTTGAATCAACTTTTCCCCTAGACTGACCGTCCCTTCCTCATAGATGAAAAACGATCGCGTTCTATGTTAGTGACATTATCCATCTGTTTCTATGCGGCAAGTAGTTTTTACTTTGTGTTTTCATTTACAATGGCAACATTTGTTTCACCATATTGACCTCTTAGGATTTGTTTTCCTTTAGCGTTCCTGGTTTTCTTACAGAAGACTTCCCCGTTTTATTAGCCGTTTTATTTACGGAGTTTATTCCAAGTATTTGACCTTTAATTCATGGTAAAATAGTTATTGTGTTCAGTGTAACACACAGATGCATTTTTCCCTGATGAGTAAGCAACTGACTTTCCCAGAATCAATTATATGGTGATCACTTCGTTTATCCCTTTCCTCAGTGACTTCATCTCTCAGGTTTATTATATATACAGTGATCTCCAATTGTTTTGTCTTTTTTCATGTCTTTTAGTACAGTTCTAGAACTTTCTCACATAGGTCTTAAGCATTATAATCGTTTTTTTGTTTGTTTGTTTGTTTCCTGCTATTAAACCCTTTGGTGCTTTAAGTTTTTAAAATGTTTTCCTATTGGGTAAAGCTACTCTTTTTTTTTTTTTCTTAATTTTGATCCTGGTTATACCTTTACTGACCTTTGTTTATTCCAAAATGCTACTTACTAATTTTCTTTATACTTATTTATATATAATGTGATATTATCAGATAGATACTATGGTTTCCTTCATTAAAATATAATTTTTCTTATATTTTTACATTGGCTGGATCTGACATAAAAAACTTAATGTTAATTTTGTCAGTATAGAAGTTCATTAATCAGAATATCTCTGGTCTCTCAATAATAAGTCTGATGTTTGTGATACTTCTGATACATCAAATCCATTACATATTTATTAAACTTTTTTTTTCATAAATCAAGAACAGATGTTAAATTTTATCAAGTGCTCCTTTGGCATCTATTGAAGTTTTTTTTTCTCCGTTAATATATTAATAATATAAATTACACAATTATGTTTCCTAATGTGCTAAGTCTCACTGGTCTTCCATGACAGGCGTAGGATTTCTTTTTTGCTATTGTTGTTAACTCTGTGTTTTTTTAATATCAGAATTCTTCTAGTCTCAAGGAATAAATTCACAAATTTTCCATCTTCCTTTATGTCCCTAATACATTTCAGTAATGTAAGAATGGCCAGTGCCCTTACAGTTTAAAAGAAAAAAATTGCTCTTTAAACAATATGAATCTGTTATTTTTTTTTTTTTAATTAAAAAAAATTTTTTTTTAACGTTTATTTACTTTTGAGACAGAGAGAGACAAAGCATGAACCGGGGAGGGGCAGAGAGAGAGGGAGACACAGAATCTCAAACAGGCTCCAGGCTCCAGGCTCTGAGCTGTCTGCACAGAGCCCGACGCGGGGCTCGAACTCACGGACCGCGAGATCATGACCTGAGCGGAAGTCGGACGCTTAACCGACCAAGCCACCCAGGCGCCCCAGAATCTGTTATTTTCTTATTGGGAGGAGAAGACTGGAGGGCACAGGGAGAAAAGAGTGGAATTCTTTGATGATTTTTTTCCCCAATATTTCCATAATTAAATTATTTCACTGTACAATGCGTTCAATACCTGATATTCAGGTTTCTCTAATTATATTTTAAACATAATTTTTCACTCTATTTTTTTGCACTTAATTTTTCCAAATGGGGAGCTGTATTATATTTATAGTAATCGGGCCGCCTGGGTGGCTCAGTCAGTTGAGCGTCCGACTTTGGCTCAGGCCATGATCTCGCAGTTCACGAGTTCAAGCCTCGCATCAGGCTCTGTGCTGACAGCTCGGAGCCCGGAGCCTGCTTTGGATTCGGTGTCTCCCTCCCTCTCTGCCCCTCCCCTGCTCGTGCTCTGTCCTTCTCTGTCTCTTAAAAAATAAAATAAGACGTTAAAAAAAATTTAAAAACCAGCAAAACCAACCTTTAAAAAAATACTTACAGTAATCTGGGGAGATCTCACACCTCTACAACATCCAAATTCTCTCAAGATATGTCCGTATGTATATTTATTCAAGTTTTCTTCCGTACTCTTCAGTAAAATTTAGTTATGCTCTTCATAGCAATCCCTATATCTCTTGTTTCCTTAGTCTTAGTAATATATGCTTTCCTTTTTTTCATTAGGTTCGTAAGCAGCTTCTCCGTTTCATTGGATTTTGAGGAAACGAACACTTGGATCTGTCAGATATACTGTTTACATATTTTCTACATTACTGCTCTTCTTTCTAATCTTCCCAAACTCCTATTTAATTTTATTTATTTTAGTTTACCTTTTGTTATGATGCTTAATTGATTTTCAACCTTTGTTGTTTAATTACGAAAACATTTAAGGTAAGGATTTCCTCTGAGTAATACTTCTGGCCCGTATCCACAGTTTGTATGTAGAGTATTTCATTGCTAATTTCTAAAAAGTCTGTAACCTGTACTTTTGGTTATCTACCTTAGCTACTTCGGACTTTTTTTTTTTTCCCACCAAATGTTTTGATGTTTGTTTCATTTTTGCTATTAATATATCTGCCCAACACTGTGACCACCATATCATTTCTTCCTTTTTGGAATCTACTGAGGCAGTTGTGAGCCCACAACATGACCAATATTTAAACACAATAAATAGGTATTTGAGCAGAATATTTATATATTTATGTGTGTGTCTCTGCATATATATTAGATTAAGCTTATTGCTTATTCCCTAAAATTTGAGAATCACTGTTTCAGGATGCCTAAAACTCATCTAAGAACTTGCTAAAAAAAAAAAAAAAAAATAGATTCCAGGGTCTCAACCCTAGAAATTTAGTAGCTTTGGGATGGTGTGCAGGAACTTTAGCTATTAGCATTGGCTTTGTGGAACTTGGAATTTCAAACATCTGGGCCTTCAAAACACATCACATTACAGCCTTATTTATTTTTGTGTGTCTGATATTTTTAAAACTGGACAGATGATATAATCATTTTGTGTTTCTCAGTTGGTAATTTTTTTTTCTTACAGTTCAAATATTTTTTAACATACATACATACTTCTGTGGGAAATTATTCACATAACGATTCATGTCTGCCTTATGTTCATTGGTAATGAAATCGTTTGGGGACCCATAAAATAATCTCCTCTGTATGTTTCTGAGTTACCCCTTATTTACATGTACGTGTTACACTTTTGCTCACCCACTTCTGTTTTACCACATGTGGCCCGTCTCAAAGACGCAGTAGCTAAACTGTATGCACCTACTCATTGTAACAGGTTTTTCCATTTAAAGAAAAGTTTAACCCATTCGGCATTTACCATCATGTATAGTATGCTCAGATTTATACTTGCTATACTCTTGTTCCAAGACATCAGAGGAATCCCACAAGGCATTATTCTTTCTCCCTTAGCTTGTCCGTCCTCATCAAATACCACCCACCTTATATACTACATAATGGTTCACGAGGATTCCAGCACATTAAAGGTATCCTTTCCTAGTTTCCGGGGGCAATAAGACAAACTTGCCTTATTTTATCTTTTGAAAAATTTATTTCAAAGGACATATCAGAGTGGAGAGTTGAGTGTTTGTGTTTCAGCCATTTTAGCCCCGCTAAAATTTTCAGGCGGCTAGACATCCATATACATTAATGTAAAGTAAAATATAAATACCTTTGGGGTGCCTGGTGGCTCAGTCAGTTAAGCATCCGACTTCAGCCCAGGTCATGATCTCATGGTTCATGAGTTTGAGCCCCTACACTGACACTGCAGAGCCTGCCTGGGATTCTCTCTCTCTCTCTCTCTCTCTCTCTCTCTCTCTCTCCCCTTTCTCTCTCTGTCCTCCTACATTTGCACTCACTCTCTTTCTCTCTCTCTCTCAAAATTAATAAATAAACTCTAAAAAATAAATATCCTTTATCTTAACGGCCAACATTTCAGCATTAACTTGAAAAAAAATATGATTGTGTAACTGTGTCCATTACAATCCACAAAACCCATCATAGGTGAAACAGGCAAATACTTAATTGGAAATGCAAATGAAGATGTGTATGGGCATTTATTTGGTACAAGCAATTACAGAAAATTTGTCCCATAAAGCTAATTAAGTGAAGCCGTTGCTGGTGGAGCTCGTTCCCGTGCACATGGATTCACAGAGACTGTCACGGGCTGCACAAAGCCTATGTTTCCTGATCATGAATTCCACTGCATCTGTTGGGATGGCTTGCCCAAGAGGTCTCAAATTTGTATCAAAACGTAGGACCCAGGGGCGCCTGGGTGGCGCAGTCGGTTAAGCGTCCGACTTCAGCCAGGTCACGATCTCGCGGTCCGTGGGTTCGAGCCCCGCGTCGGGCTCTGGGCTGATGGCTCAGAGCCTGGAGCCTGTTTCCGATTCTGTGTCTCCCTCTCTCTCTGCCCCTCCCCCGTTCATGCTCTGTCTCTCTCTCTGTCCCAAAAATAAATAAACGTTGAAAAAAAAAAATTTAAAAAAAACAAAACGTAGGACCCTCCTCAAATGACAGACGATCTTCTCTTAGATATTAGGAATTAACAATAAATAGATAGATGCTTTTCCTATTTTGCAGGAAGTGGATTTTCTAAGTCTTCCTTCCTACACGGGCCCGTTCCATAATTCTGAAATGCTAACCATAGGTCTGAAGAAAAAGAAATGCTCCTGGAGGAGAAGAACCCAGCTTGATTTTCAGGACCCAATGCGAATCACTTGATTATGGATCGAAATGTTAAATAACTCTAACTGAATCGGATAATGATGAGCAGATAGTGTCTATGCCGGAAATATTTTAAAATTCTAAAATGTGCTTTGTTTTCTAGGGGCGCCTGGGTGGCGCAGTCGGTTAAGCGTCCGACTTCAGCCAGGTCACGATCTCGCGATCCGTGAGTTCGAGCCCCGCGTCAGGCTCTGGGCTGATGGCTCGGAGCCTGGAGCCTGTTTCCGATTCTGTGTCTCCCTCTCTCTCTGCCCCTCCCCCGTTCATGCTCTGTCTCTCTCTGTCCCAAAAATAAATAAAACGTTGAAAAAAAAAATTAAAAAAAAAATGTGCTTTGTTTTCTAATGCATATTTACTATGTTATTGATTAGAAGATGCTTGGAATAATGTAAAAATGGGCACAGATTAGAAGTCTTCAGATTATAATCCATGCTAATGGCAATTTTCTGTTTTTAATGAGTAAAAAGTTTTCCCTATCTATATAGCCATTCAAAACGCAACTATCTGATTTGAGGACCTGAACAAAAAATGAAAAATATGGAAGAGTGACCCGCTGGCCTGGATTCTGTGTATCTAAACATATGTACATGATTTGCACAATTCTGCCACCATTAACAGATACACTGATTTTAGAACGTGGATTTTTTTTAAATGAGCCCATAGTCAGTCGGCCCATTCACCCTGATTCAAAGATACAGTGACTTCAGAACAGGCTTTTTATTTAACAGGTTGAAATGCACTTAGCACATTATCAACACCAGCCTCCTTGTAAGGCCAGCTCAAACGCCCCACTTCCTAAAGTCTTCCTAAACTTAAGTCCATCCCTCCCGCTCTGCGTTTTCTTTTCCTTCTTTTCAGCACTTCGTGTTTCAGGGCTTGTGTTAGCACAGAGGTCAACCCGGTGGCTGCCAGAGGGGGGGCGTGGGGGATGGGCAACATGGGTAACGGGGAGCGTGAGGTCGCGGCTTCCAGGGGTAGAACGAGGAAGTCCTGGGGATGAAGGGTACGGCATAGGGAATACAGCCAATGCTACTGTGACAGCATGGTACGGTGACAGAGGGTGGCATCCCATACAGGCTGGTCGCATCACCACCCTGCACACTAATGCAACATTCTGTGCCAAATATACCTCGATAAAGAAAAAAAGGTATTTGGGGTCTTGTGCATTCATGCCACAGGCATCAGCCAAGATGGGCCAGTCTTCAACTCTGCGTCTCACCCGTCCACACCCTATGGCACTGAGACCAGTGGCTGCACAAAACACATCCTGGTCATTGCTTTCGGCATGATGTCTACGTAACAGGTACGCACCATGGAAGTATAACTTCCTCTCAGGACCCCAGGCTCTGACATCAGACTGCCTCATTCAAATCCAGCCCCGACTAATTACCAGCAACAGGATCCTTCCCGTACCTCCGTTTCCTCATCTGTCCATAGCAGTAATAATAATGATAACAATAATAATAATAATAAAGCCTGCCACATGAGGTTTTCAGAGAATTAATGATTTAATGTATTATAAATGCACAGCCCAAGACGTGTTAATTTTTTTTTTTTTAAATTTTTTTTTTTTTTTTCAACGTTTATTTATTTTTGGGACAGAGAGAGACAGAGCATGAACGGGGGAGGGGCAGAGAGAGAGGGAGACACAGAATCGGAAACAGGCTCCAGGCTCTGAGCCATCAGCCCAGAGCCTGACGCGGGGCTCGAACTCCCGGACCGCGAGATCGTGACCTGGCTGAAGTCGGACGCTTAACCGACTGCGCCACCCAGGCGCCCCAAGACGTGTTAATTAAGCATTATTCAGTAGATATTAAATAAAGGGAAAAACACAGATCTAAATAAATGTTAAAATACATTCTCTGCGGCGCCTGGGTGGCTCAGTTGGTTGAGCGTCCGACTTCGGCTCAGGTCATAATCTCACGGTTCGCGGGTTCGAGCCCCGCATCGGGCTCTGTGCTGACAGCTCAGAGCCTGGAGCCTGCTTTAGATTCTGTGTGTCCCTCTCTCTCTCTCTCTCTGTCCCCCCTCCCCCCGCTCAGGCTCTGTCTCTCTCTCTCTCAAAAATAAACATATATATATTATATATATATATACACACACATATATATATAATATATATGTATATACATATATATATATATTATATATATATATATTCTCCAAAACACAAGTTAGAATTACTCAAAAACTGAATGTTTGCTGAATTAATGAACAACTTAAAATTTGCCTGTTACAGATACTGAGGGTTATGGCATTTTTTTCTATCGTATCTACCTCTACAGTTTAGGTAGAGCATGAATTTGTTTGGAGAGCGCATGGAACAGGTGGGCCACCGCATATCAGGAGGAGCCAAAATAGATCCACCATAAGATCTGATCACTTGCCCGATTCGTCAGTCAGACAATCGGAAATGAGTCTGAACTGAAACAGCCGCACCGAAGGGCAGCTTCTGAAATGTATTCAACTCAATGCTCCCGGGCCCTTAAGTCCCTCTTGAGAACGTGGCCCAGGCCACACTGCCTTTACACTTTACGTGGCAGAGAACTGTCAGATCTGGGCTTATTTCTCGGGGTGCCAGAGTCCTTTAATATCAGAATTAGAGAGTGTAAACCACAGCAAGCAGCCCCCCCCCCCAGCTTGAACCTTCCCTGTGGTTTCCCATCGACACTAGGAAAGACCCAAAGCCCTTCAAACTTTTAGACTGTCAGAGTCTTACCCCTTCCCCGCGTCACTCTGCCCCTGTGTCCTGTCTTGCTCCACATTTGTGATTCTCCCCCCAGCCTACTCCACTCCATCCACACTGTCCACCGTGATCTTTCTGGAATTGGACAGTCAGGGCACTGCCTTAGAGCCTTTGGATTTGGAAGATTTCCTGCCTGGAAGAGTTCCCCCAGATATTCACACGGCTTTCTTTCTCACCTCCTTAAAGTTCTCATTCAAATGTCCCCCCCGAAGCGAGGCCCTCCCTGGTCGGTCCATGGAAAACTGTGCCCCTTCCCCAAACATATCCTCGGAACGTATCTTGCTTTGCTTTCTACATGGCACCTTTTAACCACCTAACATGTTGTCTTGCCTTTTGCTCATTTGTTTGTTCTGTTTATGGACTCCTGCAACCAAATACAAGTTCCGGGGGAGAAGATACCTTCACTGCGGTCCTTCTTAGAGCATTACCACCTAACACAATGCCTGGCACAAACTGAACATTTGATAACTATCCCTCAAACAAATGAATAGACCGTGGGCAGCTTATCGGCAACCAGAAAAAAGTTAAGAGGGTGAGGGGGCTCCTTGCATTTAAACAGTCTTTCATAAATCACTCTACTTTGCATCTTGAAGGACGCAGTTTGAAAACTGCATTAAGTTAGGTCAGTGGTTCTCTTTGCCCCTCTTCGGAACAGTTGGCAATGTCTGTAGACATCTTTGATTGTCACAACAGTGAGCAGTGGATGGGTGCTCCTGGCATCTAGGGGGTAGAGGTCAGGGATTCTACAATGCACAGGACAGTCCCCTGCAACAGACCATGACCCATCCCAAAATGTCAATGGTACTTAAGGCTGAGAAACCGCAAACCTGATTTAGGCAGAGGTAACTTCTTAGATCTAACCCAACGGCATGGAGACACTGTACATTACAAGGGAGGATGGGAGGGAAGAAAGTAGGTCAATTTGTTGGTATCAGAGAAAGACCAATGACACAAAACTTTCACGTGTAAAATAGAGGGAGGTTAAAAATGACACCACGTAGTGTTTACCCAGCAAGGAATAACACATGTTACTGTGGATTTATCTCTAAAAACAAGAAAAGAGGGGTGCCCGGGTGGCTCACTCAGTTAAGCGTCCGGCTTCGCTCAGGTCATGATCTAGTGGTTCGTGGGTTCGCGTCGGGCTCTGTGCTGACAGCTCAGAGCTGGGAGCCTGCTTCATATTCTGTGTCTCCCTCTCTCTCTGCCCCTCCCCCGCTTGTACTCTCTCTCTCTCAAAAATAAACAAACATTAAAAAAATAAAAATACATAAAAAACAAGAAAAGAAACGTCTCTGTCCTGCCCAAAATAATTGAGAAGAAAAGGAAACTGAATTGTAAAGAAGGGTGTCTGATTCCTGTCCCTTTAGGTCCCTCTAAAATTGGGTCCTAAGCTCTCGTTACATGTATTCCTTCAGGAGTAACTGACAAAGTTGTAATAAAAAGAGAGAAAAGTCCCAAATTGCCCTCTCGTCCCTGAGAGTCAGTGTGTTCTACTACTGATGGGTCTGAGCATTTGGCAGGAGCCAAATCTACAAGAGGACAGCGGCTTCACCCCTATTCCTAGAGGAACACTGGGGAGAAGAGAATTTGGCGAGAAATTAACCAGGCGCTCAACACCAGGTAAATTAACCAGAAAAGATACTGAGGGATGCAGCGTTCCTTCCCCCTGTAGGCATCATGGGAGCTAGTCTAATATCACAGTTAAAGACCTCTCCTCCTAAAAAATGCACTAACAGTTTGAAGAAATAAGTCTTCGGGAAGAAATAAATAAAGCCTTATGGACTAATAAGACCATAACATCTCTATAAGAAAACATATTTATGGTTGGATGAAAAACTAAAATTCTCTCTTCTGGAAGAATACATTTGGTATAGACATTAATGTCCAATTAATAGGTGAAGTCAAATGCAGTCTTTGCACAGCTTCCCTCCTTTGTCCACGTAAAGGCATTATTTGGTGCTTTCTCCTCTGACTTTTTTAGGGTATTTTTTCATTCATCTCTTTGCTTATTCTGTTATGTTACCTTTTAACTGAAATGGCACTTTTTCCAAAAGAAGCTCTCTACTTTCTTCCGCAAAGCATCTTTTGAGACTGAAAGCAAACCTAACTACTATGAAGGCAAAGAGAACTTTTGAGAAAATGGTCTTCAGTAGAGCTGAGAACCACTTGGCAGTTACCAGCAACTAATCTTTGAAGAAATGGGCAGTGAGGAGGTAATATAGAAATACGTGTATGTTTTTCATTAACGAATGGAAAATCAGCCACGGATCTGTATTCCCGGAAACCAAACAGAAACTCCCGCCTTAGGACGGAAAGACTGAGAACAAATTTCGACTAAGACTAGTCGAAAGGTTTTTGTCGGTCAAAGCAATATTTGACTGACACAGAGAAGATTATGTTAGTTTATATCTGAAACTACTGAAAATACTGGAAAAGGATGAGGAATAAAATAGTTGTTTCCTGCTATAGCAGGGGGGATTCCCCCCCCCCAGACTGACAAAGATAAAACAACCCTAGACCATAGAAACCTGTCAACCGTAAAATGACTTACGAACTGTATATTAACAACGGTAACTTACGGACAGCAAGGGAATGGCAACTTTTCCAAGAAAATCAGGAGGTTTATCTCCATCTTCGTCAAACACTGTCACTTCCAAAACATCGTGGATATCTTTAATAGGACTGAAACAAGAAATGTACCACCTATTATATACAAAAACACAGAAGTGGAGTCTGTTCCATGAAGATCTGAACACACGGTTTCACTAATTAAGCCTGTATGCCCTTAGAGTATAAAACTACCATTTAATTAAATTCCAAAAATTAAATCAAACTGAACTCTATTCCCAAACCTTCCATCATGGAAGATTCAGACATCCCTGTGAAAAAAAAAAAAAAAAAAAAGTCAACTTTTTTACTCTGACATTTTCCATGCATATGTGCACTCGAGGGTAGGACTATTAAAGAAACAGGAGGATAAAGAATAAGAGACAGAATGAGGAGAGAAAAAGGACAGTGATTTCAAAGTAGCTTCCAAATAGGCAATAAGACTGTCTTCAAATTAATGAAGAAAAAAGTAAATTAATGAAGAATTCCCTTAAAAAAAAAAAAGGGCGGTGAAAATCACTTTTGCGGAGATTTACAGAAAATTTCCTAGTGTTGAAACGCAAAATACTAAAAATCCCACGCATATTTAGAAACATTTTTTTACGTTGACCAGAAACCAGACATCACCCCTGATGAAAAATGGAGCCATGGTCATTAGCAATGTGTTGAGCAAACAAGAAAATCTTTCATATGACAATGTGCAAACTGGCTTAGGAGAGTTAATCCACTTTTCACAGATCCTTGGGAACTTTCACTAATGTTTTATAGTTTTCAGAGTACAGATCTTTCACCTCTTTAGTTAAGTTTATTCCTAGGTATTTTATGATTTTTGGTATACTTATAAATGGGATTGTCTTATTAATTTCTGTTTCTGCTGCTCCATTATTAGCGTATAGAAATGAAACAGATTTCTGTATATTGATTTTTATCCTACAACCTTACTGAATTCATGTATCACTTCCAGTAGGTTTTTGGTAGAATCTTTAGGGTTTTCCATATAGAGTATCATGTCATCTGCAAATAGTGAATGTTTTACTTCCTGCTTACTAATTTGGATGCCTTTTATTTCTTTTTCTTGTCTGATTGCTGTGGCTAGGACTTCCAGGAAGATGTGAAATAAAAGTGGTGGGACGGGACATCCTTGTTTTATTCTTGACCTTAGGGGAAAGCTCTCCTTTTTTCCTATTAAGTATGATGCTGTGAGTAAACCTACTTCATTGAGGATTTTTATCATGAATGGATGTTGTACCTTGTCAAATGCTTTTTCTGCATCTATTGAAATAACCGTATGGTTTTTATCCTCTTATTTATGTGATATAGCATGTTAACTGATTTGTAAATATTGAGCCATCCTTGCATCCTAGGAATACACCGCACTTGATTGTGGTGAATGTTTTTTTTTAAATGTATTGTTGGATTCTGCCTGCTAATATATTATTGAGGATTTTTGCATCTATGTTCATCAGAGGTATTAGCTTATAGTTAGTTCTCTTTTTCTGTGGTGTCTTTATCTGGTCTTGGAATCAGGGTAATGTTGGTCTCATAGAATGAATTTGGGAGTTTTCCTTCTTTCCTATTTTTTGCAAAAGTTTGAAAAGAATGGGTGTTAACTCTTCTTTAATTGTTTGGTAGGATTTACCTGTGCAACCACGTGGTGTCGGACTTTTTTGTATGTTGGGAGTTTGTTGATTGTGAATTCAGTTTCAACCCTTGGGAACTTTCTACTTGGAAATCATCAACTCCATTCAAACTGTATTCTTTCGGTTATAAGCCCAACATTTCTTCAGTATTGTAAGGGCAGTGAACTGTCATTTGACCCCAATTCAACAGGTGCTTCCCCTTGAAGCCCAGGCACCTCAGAATCTAAAGCAAACCAGGAAATAAATCCATCTTTCTAAATGCCTGAATTTGAAAGAGTAGACAGGGCATCCCTGTGGAGCAGGGGTCATTCAGACAAACTGGAATTCAAGGAGACTTTGGGACTCTTTGAGAAATCACAGAAAACTTATATTTTCAAAAAGACTCTGGCATAATACAAGTCTTTAGGCCTTATACTAATGTTGTCACACATAAACTTGAATTTAAGGCAGATCTACATGTGTAATTTGCTTTAACTCAGGAATGAATTTGTCTGGATATATGGAAGCTTCCACCTACTAACAGATTAATTGAGTTACTGAAAGATCTACCTTACAAATGTCTCCTATAACACTCCCTTGCAGTTCCAAATGGCCTTATCTATTATTAACACTCCATAAAATGAAAGGATAAAAGGTGTTTAGAAGGAAAAAAATAATAAGATTCATCCTTCGCTCATAAAAATGGACAGAACGTTCCACTCAGGAGCCCCAGCCTGCCCCAAACATATCACAGCTAACTGGTCTCTAAGTTAAAACTGCTCCTTGATATTCTGGAGGCTAAAGCACTTACAATGTAAAAACTTTGTTCCACTCAGGGTTGAGGTTTTTGTAAATGGTGTGTGTCTGAAGTCGGTCATTGCCTAACTCCAACAAGCAAAAAGGATCGCTCTTCCCTGGAAAGAGAACACAAGACATTGGTCAAGGCCAAGGACTCTCCTTGGTCAGAGATAAATGAATCGCAAAAGTAACAGAGGACAAGTGAATAAAAGTCATGCACCTTATATCAGTAAGACTGTGCTCACTGAAAGGGCAAAAGTGAGCATCTCTTTCCAGCATGTCTTGTGTAGGAATTCAGGACACCGACAGAATCTACACGCGCCAGAAGAGGAGCACCTAATGGACAGGGACTCATATGCAACCCAGATGCAGGACTGACAGCCAGTGACCACACAGGTCACATAGGAGCAGGTGTCAATCTGGCAGGTGAGGGAGTCCAGTTTTGTGTTTTGTTTTAAAACAGAAGCTCTTCTCGACTCAAGGAGAACGTAGGCAGCAAACAGAGAGGAGCTTCTGTTTTACAGGTGCCTGGGTGGCTCAGTCGGTTGAGCATCCGACATCGGCTAGGGTCATGATCTCATGGTTCATGAGTTCGAGCCCCACAGTGGGCTCACCGCTGTCAGCGCAGAGCCTACTTTGGATCCTCTGTCTCCCTCTCTCTGCCCCTCCCCCATTAAGGCTCTCTCAAAAATAAATACACATTTAAAATATAGATAGATAGATAGATAGATAGATAGATAGATAGATAATTACCCTGCTATAGCTAAAAGCCTAGGATAACCTATAGGCTTCTTCATGATCATGAGAGAAGGGAGAAAAAGTATAAACAGGGCTATTTAGGAGGTAAAACTTCTCTGCAGGGAGTGGCCAAGAACACTTATGATCTTATACATTTAGTACGTTATGAGAACACATATGCTGCATTTTTGCTGCTCGAAAACATGCGGAAGTAGAATTCCATAAAGCAAGTTCAAAGTTTCTATCTTTTTTTTTTTTTTTAATTTTTTGTTTTCAACGTTTATTTATTTTTGGGACAGAGACAGAGCAGGAACGGGGGGGGGGGGGGGCAGAGAGAGAGAGGGAGACACAGAATCAGAAACAGGCTCCAGGCTCTGAGCCATCAGCCATCAGCCCAGAGCCTGACGCGGGGCTCGAACTCCCGGACCGCGAGATCGTGACCTGGTTGAAGTCGGACGCTTAACCGACTGCACCACCCAGGCGCCCCCAAAGTTTTTATCTTAAAAGAAATGAAGCCTGACCCTTACTTCTCTCATCTCACCTCTTCTTTTGCCACCCCATCTCACATATCCTCCAAAAGACAATATAAATAAACAAATAAAAGGTTAGAAAATCCCAAATCCAAAGCTGAACCCAGAAAGCTACTGTCGAAAGAAAGAAAGAAAGAAAGAAAGAAAGAAAGAAAGAAAGAAAGAAGAAAAGAAACTCTCTCCCCTTTTGTTAGGTTTGGTAGAGGGATCTAGAATCGGAACTGTCAGGGACAGAATGGATGGCTCTATAATGTCCATACAACATGAACACATCGCCGGCCTCTGCAGCAGTGACACTCTACAAAGCGGTGCGTGCTAAATTAATTGGGGGCATAAGAACAGATGCTCTCCAACAAATGGTCGAGGAATCCCAGGCCAGGGTCTAATGCAGAGAGTACTCAGGCCTCTTGACCTACTGGCCTACCATTTAGGTCACTGAACCTACATCTAATTAACTTAATAACCAGGAGCTCTGAGGTACTGTGGATCATGTGAAGGAGTCTGCATGAATATTATATTAAAAAAAAAAAAAAGAAGATGCATGCTAAAAGTCATTATTAAACAGGAGATTCCATTCAACGGACTAGTGGTCTGGACACTTGGATGCCTGGCCAAAGCTTCTAAGTCAATGCCATGATCTCAGTGGCCAGTAGACAATGGCCAAGCCGTGGAGACATAAATGGATGAGTCGGGGTTGTCAATTATAACATGGAAACGGCCCCCGTCTAAATTTAACAGAGAAGGAATTGACTAAACTAGTATCAGCTCTCAGAATCACCACAAAGATGGGAAAATCGGGGCTTGAAAATCACTAGAAACCAAAGGGTGTTTCGACATACTCAGGCACAAGACCCTCAGTCAGTATCTCACCCCAGGAAAAGTCTGGTGGGGCCTCCGCTTCCCGGGAAAACTAGCCTCCCAGATGCTCCTATTACTGGCCCCTGGTGTGGCTGCCTCTAATATGAATTCTCTACTCCTGCTCCTCTGCGACACTTGACACAAGAAGTGCTTTCTGATTCGGAGGAAGCATCGGATTGCTCCCGCCTAGCCAAGTACCGGGGTCCTCAATGCCAGAGCTCAGAAAAGAGGTGATGGCTTTTCACCTCCTGTCAACGCAAGGAGGCTCTGACCTCTTCTCCCAAACGTGCCCTGGGCAACTCCCCAGATTTCCAGGGGGCGCGTTCCGAAATCAAACCAATACAAAAACCCATCTACATCTTGCAAAATAATAATAATAATTACAATAATAATAGTAAAGTCTTGCTTATTTCCAGGCAGTTTTACTCAGGGAGCGTGTTTGTCAGGGCGGCGGGTAGGTTTTGGGTGGGGAGGGACTCCAGACTGCCTCTTTAACAACCATGAACATGAAAGAGAACCCGAGCTCCCCGCTGAGTGCTCAGGTAGACGACGCTGGAGCTCTCAACCTGGGCTCAAAACAGCTACTTAACCGTTTGTCAGACTGTTAGTAGGTGTCAGGACTGCTCCTCCAGAGACACCCACATGACATTGCATCAGCAGTCCCTCCAGGGAAACCACCTGACACTTTTAATGAAAGCCCTGAGGTGACTCCACAGCAGGGCAGAGACACGGCCGGTCCTGTGCAGGCACAGGTGGGCTGGAGCTGTGGCCCCCTCTCTCTTGAGCCAGCACACTCTTAGCCGTCCCAGCTAATGAGGAACAGACTTCCTTCCAGAAACTGGGAACTGCAGTTATGCGTCTCCAAGGAACATACCGCACCAACCCGCCGAAGGTAATTCCGTCAAAGCTCATTAAAACGCTGCATTTGTTAATATTACAGTATAAACAGGCAGAGAGGAGGAAGAAGAAACAAAGACATAAACACATTTATGGAGTAGTTCATCTATCCTTTCTGGGTTGCTTTCCTTCCCTAACACGGTTCCGGGTATCTGGGGGCTTTCAATGAAATTTCCATCATGGATGTATTTATCGGGGAGAAAAAAAGTGATCTCCCGTAATACGTGAAACGTCCAAATGTTCTCCCAATGGCACTGGGCACACACACCGGGCAAACTGACCTACACACACTTGCGACAGCGCTTCTTGCTTTTTGCTCCACCTGGCTGCACAGGTAGAACACCTAGATGACCTCTTCTACATCCAGACACATGTCACCTCGACACGGTCCCGCCACTGGCGACTCAGTTGCATGGTACTCCTCTAGGACCCTGCGCTCAAAAGTCTTCAACACCACTCCGCAACCCATTTATAGCCCTGGAATGGCAAGCAGGGGGTTCTCATTTAAATAACTTCACCTTGGGGCGCCTGGGTGGCACAGTCGGTTAAGCGTCCGACTTCAGCCAGGTCACGATCTCGCGGTCCGTGAGTTCGAGCCCCGCGTCGGGCTCTGGGCTGATGGCTCAGAGCCTGGAGCCTGTTTCCGATTCTGTGTCTCCCTCTCTCTCTGCCCCTCCCCCGTTCATGCTCTGTCTCTCTCTGTCCCAAAAAATAAATAAACGTTGAAAAAAAAAATTTAAATAACTTCACCTTTCTATCAGGTGCGGAAGTTGAACGGCAAGTAATAAATGTGTTTTAGAGGTCCCATCGTTCACGTGACATTTACTAAGCCCCCACTCTGCTCCTGGCACTTCGGAACCAGGCCCCGATGCACCAGAGACCGCCAAGTCCTTACCTTTAAGGGACTCTCAGAATAATCTCTGCTTTTCAGCAAATGTCACCCTTTCCGTGAAAGCTTCCCTCCTGCTCCCTGCCAGGAGATAGACTTGTCCGGTTTCTGATCTGCGACTGTGTATTTTCCTTACACTTCTCACATTCCACGTCTGTGCATTCCTGTTCCGTATTTAGTCTTGTGTTTCACTGAACGGGGCTGATGCAGGCACACCCAAGGCACGCAGTCCCTGCCATCCCCTGCGAGGAATGTCCAGATGCAGGGACAGAGCGCCGCAGGGGGCTTCCTGGCTCCTGGTGGCAGGTGTTAGATGGAGGGAGCCACCAGGCTCCTTCCGCTCTGGGCAAATAACCGTGCTTTAGGCAAGTCCGCATTCGGTCCTCACATCAAGAGGTGCGGAATGTTGGTGCCATTTGTGCAGAAGAGGAACCGCAAGTTCGAAGAAATTTAATGTGGTTGGTCAAAGTCCAGAAAGATTTCATAGTGGAAATGAATCTCCTTTGAAATGTTTATTTATTTGTTGGGGCAGGGGGCGGGGTGCAGAGAGAAAGGGAGAGAGAGCATTCCAAGCAGCCTCTACGCTCAGCACGGAGCCCGACGCGGGGGCTCGATCTCATGACTGTGAGATCAGGACCTGAGCCAAAACCAAGAGTCGGATGCTTAACCACCTGAGCCACCCAGGCGCTCCAGAGTGGGAGTGAATCTTGAAGCCAACATTTAGGAGGAGGCTTAATTTGGCTGCCAGAAATGCATAGGTTGGGTGCCTGGGTGGCTCAGTCGGTTAGGCATCTGACTTCAGCTCAGGTCATGACATTGCGGCTCGTGAGTTCGAGCCCCACATCGGGCTCTGTGCTGACAGCTCAGAGCCTGGAGCCTGCTTAGGATTCTGTGTCTCCCTCTCTCTCTGCCCCTCCCCCACTCATGCTCTGTCTCTCTCTCTCTCTCTCTCTCTCTCTCTCTCTCTCTCTCTCAAAAATAAATAAACATTAAAAAAATTGAAAAAAAAGAAATGGATAGGTTAATCTTGAGAGACAGATGACAGCCTTAAATTTATTAACAAGATAGACACACAGATACAGATAATAAATAAATGTTAACAATATTAATTAATAATATTAGTAAATAAATATAAATGGTGGCAATCAGGATATGTAAGATGTGGGTGGATAAATGCAGA
Organism: Puma concolor; assembly: GCF_028749965.1. Classification (NCBI taxonomy): domain Eukaryota; kingdom Metazoa; phylum Chordata; class Mammalia; order Carnivora; family Felidae; genus Puma; species Puma concolor. The sequence goes on from NC_141672.1 coordinate 136,346,257, forward strand.
GATTAACTTGAAGCCTTGAAGGCCATGACTAGTACTTTTCACTTAAATTCATTTCTTGTTTCTCATCTAGCAGCCAGGAGCCACCACAGACTCATCAGTACAAGGGACAGGATTAGAAGGAAGGGTTTCTAGAGGACGATCCTTCCTGAAGTTAAGGGTAAAGCATCATGGCTCAGAAGGGGAGGCCCACAGAGCCATGCCAGAGTAAATTGCCATAAACCCTCCCTTCACGCCTTGTTTCCAAACATATGCATATAAACCTTACCACTGCATACTGTACAAAGCGCTCATCTTAAAAACTTCTTCTCTGACAATTTACCCCACACGATCCATCCGGATCTACCCTCTATTCCCAAACCCTATTATCGAGGTTGATGTGTCTTTCCCCCTACCCCTGACCAGCACACAGAGATGTGGGGCTCGGATATGCTTCCTATTCTGCATGTGGAATGACCTCTCCCTGCAATGCTCTCCCAACCCTTGGTCCTAACCAAAACACGAAGGCCAACTCACCTCCAAGACCTAGTTCAAGATGCATCATCTTCATAGAACTTTCTCTGCCACCTGAGGCTCCATGGCGCCTCCCCTTTCCCCCCAACCCCTATGATGATTAACTTGAAAATTATGACGCTTCACTGCATGGTGCACCTGCTCCTTTATCCGACAAATACTCTATGATCCCGGCAACGTAAACAACACTGTGCTACGAGCCGAAAGGGGTTTTCAAAGAAGAAACACTGATCTCTGTTGGTGCTGGGTCTAACTTTCCAAGTACGTCCTGCCTCCCTGAGTGGGTTGCAAGCTTTTCCAATCCAAAGAAAGGCCTCGGTGGAGTCACACAGGTGACCACGTCCTTACGTCACTGCTGCGGACATCCAGAGCATGGCACAGACGGGTCTATATTAGGGCTGCGAGATCCGCAGAGGAAGAGAAGGACTCAATTTTGCTGATATGTTATTTAACTAAATTTGCACGTTTCTACTATTCTAGCACAAACACAGAAAACATACAAGAGATCGTGACGTAAGAATTTTTCCTTCTTCTGACTCCATTCCCCTGTCACTAGTCAAGTTCGAAAAAAAAAAAAAAACCCACCAGCACCGTCTACTCCATTTGCCTAACATCTCCCCCTTTCCACTGTTGCACCCTGAAAATCCTCCAGGCACGTGATTTCTTCCAAGTCTGGGGAAAACGCTGTAGACTCTGGAACATGCTGTTCCTTGGTTTGAAAATGCTTTCCTTTTACCTCTGCCGTGCTAACTCATCTCTGACATCCCTGCTAAAACATCGCAGGAACACCACGCAGGTGTCCTTTTAATGAACCTTGGCATCCTGTTCTTGACCTTAGGAGTACAACTGTCATTACAACTGACCCGTGAACAACACACGTTGTGGATTTTTTTTTTTTAAATAGATAATACAATATCATACTGCAAATGAATTTTCTCTTCCATGGTTTTCTTAATAACATTTTCTATTGGAAAAATACAGTATATAATACATATAACATACACGTATGTGTTACTCAGCTCTTTGTGTTATCAAAAAGGCTTCAGGTCAACAGTAGGCTATGAGTACTTAAAAGTTACATGCCGGGACGCTTGGGTGGCTCAGTCTCTTAAGCGTCCGACTTCAGCTCAGGTCACGATCTCACCACGGTTTGGGAGTTCAAGCCCCCCCACCCCCCCGCCACCCCATCCCACATTGGGCTCTCTGCTCTCAGCACAGAGCCTGCTTCAGATCCTGTCTCCCTCTCTCTCTGACCCTCCCTGCTTCATGTTCTCTCTCAAAAAATAAACAAACAAACAAACATTAAAAAATTAAGAGTTAAATTCCAATTTTTGCCCATTTTGACCGTATAGACTCTCAATGCTCCTACCCCCGCCCCTTACTGTTCAAGTATCAACTGTGGATCCTGCTGGTTTAATTAGCCGCTTCACGTGGGAGCGAGGGTCAATGCCTATTCCCTGAGACATCCCCAGAGCCTACCACAGCCTCTCCCATAGAGCAGGTATGTTTGCTGAAAAAATTCATTAATTACTAAGAACCCAACTAATAAGATCCAAGTACTCCTTTGTTAATTCGCAGGCCAAAAGCGCACTGAGTTCATTCACTCTCAAGGTCCTACTAATTTAAACACTGCTAAATATTACACATACTTCCAAACACTGCGCCGACGAGAGTCCCATGTTCTTTGGCAGACTATTAAAGCAGATGGCGAGCCAAAGACAGATTTATATAGTTTTTGATGTGTTTTTAAAAAGTTGGTCTTGATTTGAGCCCAGCTATCCAATAGTTCTCAAGGAAATTAAAAGCATTCAATCACTATTGTTAAGGCTTTTAGAAATTGCAATTACAGTCGTCCCTTTGAAAATAGGGCATCTTTAAGAGGAGAGGTATTGCTATGGATACAACTTCAAACAGACAATGAAAACAAACCAGAAAATGGACAGGTGACTTGAAATTCCCAGTGAACGGTAACTGTAAGACTCTTTTCCTCGGATACAAGCAGTCATGTTTTGAAGAAAAAAAACAATCAAAAACATTCATAGTCAATGTAATAATTTATAGGAACTACTCAAAAGTCATGATTGCAGCATATGGCTGGAATATTTCTACTCTACAGTGTGGGATCTAAATGAAGTGTTTTGGTCAATAGTTTTTCAGAATAGCGCTCTTGTACGTAACAAAAAAACTGATGAGCCCCGCAAAAGTATTTTATATTGATAAAACTATTATTCAGATTATCAGAATGTGAAAGCGAGCACTAAAGTGGCTTAAGTATTAAACCAGTATTAAGTATTTTCCTACCAGAAGACACATTTTTTTTTTCTTTACTTTTATCAGACAGCAGAAACAGAACAAAAAGAAAAAACATTTTAGACCGGTAACTAGATTTCTCGAAGTGTTCCTTGAAAAGCCAAGTGGGATGAGAAATCCTGGTATTTCTGATGTTATTTGATAGAAAATTATAAACAAAATATTAAGACAATAATCTTTGGAATCCTCCACATCAACGATAATCTAATCAAATGGATTTAATAAAAAATGGAAATGGTATTTATTGAACATGCAATACGTGTCAGGCACGTTCACGTAGGTTTTCATTAACCCTCAAAATATCTGCGGGGAAGGGGACCTAAGGCCAGTATGTGGTAGAACCAAGATTTAAAATAGTTCTCCATTTCTGTGTCTGTTTTACACCATAATAGATATGGATTAGAATGAAAGCAGCTACCATAAAAATAAAGAGTACAAAAATGGGGACTGAGTTCCATCTGTGACGAATAAGTCATTGCATTGAACACCGATTGACTTAACCCCTGAGTCACAATCTCTTAAGGCTCATTCACCGAATGAATGGAGAACTCTACCCCAGGCAGGAGAGATGACCCCTGTGTGTGGAACAACAGACCAAGAGCTCCTCCTAATGGCACTGGGAACTGGAAACGCCACCCAGATTTTGAGCAAAGTCCTCGTTCACGTCCATGATACCTGCTGCCCCCTACAGGCAACTCTGAGAAAGGCTGAGCCACCAAGTTCCTTAAGGGTGTGTCTGAGGTACAGTAGGTACTCAATGAATAGTTCTTGAAGGTCACTAGATCCGCCACCAAGCTGACTTAGTTGACACAAGTTTTAAAAGCAACTGGGAAGCTATATTGGGCTCCTTGGAAAGAAGGTGGGGATTTGGGAAGTACATGTATCTTTGTTCTCCTGGATCAGGTGCTATTGGGGACCCTATCCTGCTTATTTATCAAATGAAGCTACTTCACAATAACAAATATATATATATATATGGCAGTTGTCTTATCACCACTGGCAACAGAGAAAGGGTCCACGTGGCAACCCTACTGCCAAGAAGTCACGAAGATCCAGACATATTTGAAAGCTTTTTTGCCTCTGATGGGTGGGTTTTGTAGGGCAAAATGTGCCAAAGAAGTTGCAAGGATGCAAGAAAAGTCCCCGGAGAACAAGTAACTCTAGGGTGTGAGCCAAGATGGTATTTCCGGTTTGTTCCTTCGTCGTCTCTTGATAGATACCTCCCCAGGTTCTCATCATGGCGGACAGATTATTACCATGACAAGAACGCGAAGACTTAAGATAGGATTGTGCTACAAAGAGGAGAGATATTGAGATCTGTATTCCATTACACTGTTGTCATTCTACAAGGAGGTGGGCTTGCCACGCTGCTCCGCATGCTCTTTTGCTACCGTTGGCTTGGTGAGGTAACGAAAACTCTCCTACGTTTCTACAACCCCCATTTTATGCCCAGAATTCTTAATGGGTAGGGGCACCTTGGCAGTGGTAACAGGGTAGAAGAAGGAAGCAGAGGGAGACCGAACAATAGCCAGTCTTACCGCTAGAAGATTCCCTAGGGGAAAGGATGTCAACATATAAGAATTATTGTAAAGAATAAAGAGGAGGCTTAATTAACAGGAAGGAAGAAGTGTGAAACCCACATCTTGATTCGGAGAATATAAAAGAAGAGTCATCGACTAGGTGTTGAATTTGGCAGGTACCTTCTTTATGTACATGGTAGTTATGATGGCTTCAATACTGAAACATGGAAGCAACCCCTTAATGTTAAAATCTAGCAGGTTTCCCACCATAGTCTATCAATTATAAGGCTCTCCAGAACAATCCTCCCGATGTGTGCTGAACATATAGTAAACAGTTTCCCACTTTTCAGTGGTTGCTCTCTCAATAGGTAGGTTAAGCATTGTCGTTTGTACCGAAATACAAACCTGATGAGAAAAGATTCAGTTCTTTAACAATTTTTCTATTTGTCTGTCGCCTACATTATTATCCTTCGTGATACAAACTCTGTTTTTTTCCTCACGGTATTAACTCATGAATCTGATGTAGCCCCGGGCAAAGCCCTCTCTGAGGGCTTTACCATAGAGGGAACCTGTTGCACACATCATTTCTCAGCTCTGTCCTGAACAAAATCTTCCTCTCACTTCATTAGAATGTGGGTTACTTTCTTCTCAAAACAGCTGAGTTTTAAGACTGGCAGCAGGTGAGTGGCATATGTGGGTCTCATTAAGCATTACCGACAGCTAGCCTCACCTTGAGTCTCAAAGTACAATTTATCATCTGTTTCGTGAATCAAGGCTATGGCCTGCTTTACTACAGAAGTAATAGCATCAGAATGGACAACCTATTACTTAAAAATTTTAGGTTACGTTGGGCTCAAGGGGTTTGTGAGACAAACTCTTTAATAAAAATATCTGACAGGCTCTTCTATTAGAATGACTGCTTATGGCCATCCACATCTAATATTGGCTGTAGAGAACATTAAAATGTCTTTCACCAATTTTAGACGGACCGAATGCAAGAGAAGATACATTACTTCGGATTTTTTAAGCGTCGTCTCACTTATATACAAACAAATGCCAGACATAAAAAAAAAAAAATACCAAGCTACCTATAAATTCAAACATATGAGCGTTGAATCGGTTCCATCACACAACAGAATGGCATATTTATAAAAGAATGCATGAATTCAAAACTAATAAATATCTTTTTTATACATTAGAGCACTGAAGCCTTTATCTTTTGTAAATATCATAATACTGGTGATATATGTAAATTTACATTATTAATATCTTCTAACACATTTGGAAAGGTACGCTTTTTTTCTTCATTTAAAAAGCACATTTTTACTTCTCATTTGGAAAGAAATTCACTTTAGTGATTAGGCTTGTGTGTAGATAGTATACACACATATGTATATACATATACGTATATATACAAAGTGTATATAAAGTATATATATATATATTATGTATATCATATATACATCTACTATTTCAATGTTCTAAAATATTAGCAAAGTAATGGGGATTTAATGTCTCCAAAGTTTAATTTCTTCTCATGACTCTATAATTATATTAGGCTGTATTTTTTTATGATTAGATAATCATAACACCAATAACCACTAAGAGAGAGTATCATACTTTGACCGCAGTGGCAATGCGCGGTTAGTATTTTCTTTTTTGAAGTCCTCCTTGCTAAGACAGAGATCACTTCCAAATGGGCAAACCGTTGACAAGAAGGCTTACCAAGTGCCTTCATCGCCCTTCTAGGACATGTACTCTGTACTCTGCGGACTCTTAACAATAACCTCCATACACAGTACTACCAAGATCTCTCCCTGAACGTTAGCTTTATCGATGTTCTCCCGGAATCTTCTGTAAAACAAACTTAAAGCATCCGTTATTGTGGTTATTCAGTATTGTTTGTAAGAAAAAAAGAATGATCAAAAAGTAGGAAACAGAAGTAGGAAGGTAAGAAAGTTCCCTTTTGTACTGTCTAAAATGATGACCATTCTCTGAGAACGCCCCTGGTTATTCAGAGTAAATACATTTCTTTTTTTATTTGCAGGAGTGAATGCTTTGTTTCCGGAGCCACTGCCATAGAACTGCTCATTTTATAAAGTACAGCAGGCTGGAAAAGGCTGGGCGTGGGGTATAATTGGTTACTTATTTCTTAAATGTTTCTGGTACTGACAATCTTGGGTATACATACCTCTTCTGATTCACCAGCAGACAGCGTTTTTCACCGCATAGCAATTGAATTGGTAACAATAATAACAGATAATGTGTGAGTCCCCACCATATGATACAGACGCTAACCTCTTGCAGGTATTAATGACATCGCTATTGCTACCTGCCTGCAGTCTGAATCCATTTCTTTTCTTCATATAGAAAATTTGCTTTACAACTCTCTGCATTAGGTCCACTTTGTTGCCCTAAAGCAATATCCTGGTTGAGAATAGACCAGAGGATTCACACAGGAGCCTGCCAGCCAATAAAGAACACAGACTGTGAAATTTGGTTCTAAAAATAAAGATCAATATGGTCTAAAGACATGTTTAGCTAATGACAAGGAACTTTTGCTTCAATTCCGAGTGATAATTTTCCCATAAATAATACAGACAGTGAAACATCAGGGCATTTAGTCAAACCACACAGCATGACTGGATTTGTAACCACCGCTTTTTGTGACTGGAATCTTCTGGTACTTGTCTTCAGCCACTCCAAAACTATCTACGAGAATCTTGACTATAAAGAAAATGACAAAATGACAACATTTCCCCCCAAAATTATTCTTCTGAAGAGAGAGTTTTGCTTTGTCTCCTGGCCTTTTTTTTTTTTTTTTTTTTTTTTACGTTCCTCTCTTATTCACTTTAACAGTCAAAATACTGTTTGGAAAAGCAACATTGACTTGAAACACCTCCATAAATACTAGTTTGGGGGGATGCAAAAAGGGTACCTGTCAGGACGGGTGAAATAAAGGAGGTTTTAAAAATGTGTTTCCACATACGGCTGTAGTTGTAAACAAGACTTTAAAAAAAAACCTTTTTTTTTAAAGAAAAACTTTTAATGCATTGCAGTTAGTTCCTACAGATTCAAAAACATGCAACTACAGACAGAATTTCTGAAAATATTGTTCTAAGGCACGAATGAGTTCTTGTGTTTGCAACAACATTTCCTGAGACATCAGCAATCATAGATTCAGAAAGTACTATCTTGAAACATTCAGACTGAAGGGAAAATAATCGGCTCCAGAAAACTAGTGGATGCTCTAAATGTGCTGTAGTGATCATTAAACGACTAATGTCAAAGGCACATGTGAAATGGGTGAATTAAGTGTTTTCATAAACTGGAAAAGTTTTAAAGAAAGGAAAGTTTGGGGCGCCTGGATGGCTCAGTTGGTTAAGCATCCGACTTCGGCTCAGGTCATGATCTCACAGTGCATGAGTCTGAACTCTCACGTCAGGCTCTGTGCTGACGGCTCAGAGCCTGGAGCCTGCTTTGGACTCTGTGTCTCCTCTCTCTCTGTCCCTCCCCCGCTTGTGCTCTGTCTCTGTCTCTGTCTCTCTCTCTCAAATATAAACAAACATTAATTTAAAAAAAAAAAAAATAGAGGTGCCTGGGTGGCTCGGTTAAGTGTAGGACTTCAGCTCAGGTCACGACCTCATGGCTCGTGAGTTCGAGCCCCACATCAGGCTCTGTGCTGACAGCTCGGAGCCTGGAGCCTGCTTCGGATTCTGTGTCTCCCCCTCTCTCTGCCTCTCCCATACTCATGCTCTGTCTCTCTCTGTCTCTTAATAATAAGTAAACATGAAATTTTTTTTAAAAAATTAAAAAAAAGGTTTTTTATTTAAACTTTCTTAAGAAAGGAAAATTTCTAAATCAATTATGAGACTATAAACATTTGCAACTAAATTAATGAACGTTCGAAGTAGTCATTTGAATATTTCATCTTTAACCCCCCAAATTCTTTAATTCATATTGGCCAAAATACCATTTTTGGATCTTCTCACGGGGTATTTCCTTAAGATCAACATCACCTTATTTCCTGTGGCTTATACAGCAATAATTTCTATTGGTTCATTTTTTGAGGGAGGGGAAGGAGAAGTCCCTTACAAAAAACAACTACGTTTATATTTTCCATCATTTTTGTAATATACAGTGCTTAAAGTTAAAATTATTTTTTTCTGGGGCAGCTGGCTCAGGTCATGATCTCACAGCTCGTGAGTTCGAGCCCCGCATAGGGCTCTGTGCTGACAGCTTGGAGTCTGGAGCCTGCTTCAGATCCTCTGTCTGCCCCCTCTCTGCCCCTCCCATGCTCGTGCTCTGTCTCTCTCTCAAAAATAAATAAATGTTAAAAATAATAAAATAAAATAAAATAAAATAAAATAAAATAAAATAAAATAAAATAAAATAAAAATTCTTTTTTCCAAAGTTGGATCTTCCTCACCCTCAGTCTCAAAAGTTCAGAGGCGACTGTCACATAGAACTTTCTGTGTAGAAGAGAGTAGACCACATTCTAAAAATAGGAGATGAATGGGTCCTTCAATACCTTGTCCACGCAGAAAACCATGCTGTAAAATATTCTTTGTATTTATCAATTTTCTTGGTAAATAGCACTTGCCATATCGTGTCTCAACTGCTAGCACAATGGGTTAATTTGGCAATCAGAGGAGAGTCTCCCTCCGATCAGACATTGGAATGTCTGGATTACTCTCCTCATAGTCCAGCATAACTCAGCACAAAGCATGTCTGCTCTATCTCTGTCTAAAAGTTCAAGTTCGTGGGGCACCTGGGTGGCTCAGTCAGTTGGGTGCCTGACTTCAGCTCAGGTCATGATCTGTGAGTTCAGGCCCCATGTCGGGCTCTGTGCTGACAGCTTGGAGCCCGGAGCCTGTTTTAGGTTCTGTGTCTCCCTCTCTCTCTGCCCCTCCCCTGCTCATGCTCTGTCTCTCTCTCTCTTGCTCTCAAATATAAACAAACATTAAAAAAAAAAGTTAAAAGTTCAAGTTCAAGAAGTACCAAGAGAAATTGCGTATAAGACCACGTCAACTGCAACGTGGTCCCATGGCCGAGACTTTGGCCACTGTTTCTGAGAAGCACCAGCTGGACGCACATCCAGGTTTAAGTTTACCAACCACCACATCCTCTTACATTGGGAAGGACGAAATGCTTCCAGAACAGAGCACGGCAAGGAGTGAAGGCAGGGGGTCGGATCTGTCTTCTGAGGTACTCTAGTCAAAATTTCTCAGAAACTTAATAAATAAAGCAATGGCACTAATCATCCACGAAAATATTTGAAAGCCAAATAAATGGACTGGTATGTTACCTAACCATAAGAAAATTATTTGAGGGGTGCCTGGGTGGCTCAGTCGATTAAGCATCCGACTTCGGCTCCGGTCATGATCTCACTGTTCGTGAGTTCGAGCCCCGCGTCGGGCTCTGTGCTGACAGCTCAGAGGCCTGGAGCCTGTTTCAGATTCTGTGTCTCCCTCTCTCTCTGCCCCTCCCCCACGTGCGCTCTGTCTCCCTCTGTCTCAAAAATAAACATTAAAAAAAAATTTTTTTTAAAGAAAGACAATTATTTAAAAAAAAAACTATTTTGTGAAAAAGGTTAAGTGGAAAAAAAACTGCTTAAATGCATCTTTTTTTTGTTCTTCTATCACTCTATTTGGGTTTTTTGTTTGTTTTCAAATGTTTTATTTAAGGTCTAGTTAGGGACTGCAGAGTGTTACCTTGATTTCAGGAGTAGAATCCCGTGATTCATCCCTTCCATACAACACTCAGTGCTCATCACAGCAAGTGCCCTCCTTAATATACAAAAGAGCATAATGGCTGTGTGTATACGCTTTCGCTCATGAAGACATTTAGTTTTATTATTATTTTCTTCTTTAGTTTTTAAGTTGATTTATTGATGAGAGATAGACAGCATGAGTGGGGGAGGGGCAGAGACGGAGACACAGAATCCGAAGCAGGCTCCGGGCTCTGAGCTCTCATCACAGAGCCCGACGCGGGGCCTGAACTCCCGAGACCAGGAGATCATGACCTGAGCCGCAGTCGGACGCTTAACCAACTGAGCCACCCAGGCGCCCCATGAAGACATTTTGCTTTGTCATCGGATCACTTCAAAGCAGGAAATAAACAAAAATGAAAATGAATTCAAAATGTTTATACCTGAAAAATCCGCTGCTAAGAGATCTACTGCCTTTAAGACCTTCACTTGTAAAATGCCGACGTCCTTCATATCTTTCAGGGAATTCTGTAAGCACTAAGGGGGAGCAAAGTAGATTATGCATGAGAATGACTTTCTAGTATACTATTTAATGCCATCAAGTCCTACAGAAGTACATTCTAGATTTATCATCACCTTTCTCGTGCAAAGCTTAGAAAAGTTCCAAAGTGCATTATGTCAATGGGGCAGGTAGGCATTCATAGCAACCGATTAAAAGGGACTTCAGAATAAACCAATTATAACACACACACAATCTACTCTTAACATCACCCCCACTGATGGCACAGGTATCCCAAAATGTGGTACATCTCTCTTTTTTTTTTTTCATTTTTCATTCTCTTCTTCCCCTTCTTTCTCTTGATTAAAAGTTTTAAATCACTCGAAAAGGCAACATTATTCTGACCTCGTTAGTACAAAATTTATGGATACCAGAGGACCCAACTTGGACCCTTCGCAGATAATTATTACTACTGGAAAGAGAGCTGGGATGGAAAGAGAGTGCGTTTTCTGGTTCACGTTTTAGCCACCTCATTAAATTAAACACTGAGCATGTAGTATCACCCTGTGTTCACACCTATTTTATTTTTCAGTTTGCATGAGCCAATGCTTGAGTGTACATCCTGAAAATCCTTAAGAATTATGCATATCGCAGGGGGGCCTGGGGGGCTCAGTCAGTTAAGCTTCCGACTTTGGCTCAGGTCATGATCTCACGGTCCGTGAGTTCAAGCCCCGTGTCGGGCTCTGCTGACAGCTCAGAACCTGGAGCCCGCTTCGGATTCTGTGTCTCCCTCTCCCTCTGCCCCTCCCCTACTCATGCTCTGTCTCTCTGTCTCTCAAAAATGAATAAACGTTTAAAAAAACTAAAAAAAAAAGACTTATGTATATTGCATGGATAGCAATATTTCGGTATCTCTGTACACGGCATCCCTCCGAAATGGTGCATGAAAGAGATAAGCGGATAAAGTATCTCTGCATGCCTCCAGAAAACAGTTGCTGAAAAGATGCTGCTTTAAAACTTTTGGATATAATATTTCCGCTATTATTGTATCATTTGCTAAAAACCTGTGATAAGCAGGCCTTGGGGATTTATGGGAGGATAGTAAAATCCTTGTTATTTAGACATTTCAGGATAGAATAACAATAACTTAATAATAGTTCAGGTGTGCCTAACTTACTATGCATCATTTCTACACACTTTTGAAAGCTGTTTCTGCTGTGTATTTCCAACCTAAAGAAAAAAAAAAAAAAACACAAAAACCCAAAAAACAAAACAAAACCTGCAGTTTTTAAGCTAGTTTAAAATATTTTAATCTAAATGAAAACATTTGAAATAAATACTTTTACTGTTTAAATGTGAAAATGCCTTCAGTATGATCTAGTCTCACAAGCTAAAACTCAAGAAGTCTGGAACTTGTGTTTTTGACATGGCCTTCTTTCCCTCTAACACGCTGCCCAGATCTTTAGCTGAAAACACAAAAAAAAATTTCTATTTGGATGAGCCTCTTAAAGCCCATTTTCCATTAGTACTCCTCAAACCCTGGGGCATTATTCAAAGCAGCCAGGATGATCTTACTTAAAATCACTTTATAAATACATGACCCTCCTCGTGAATTTGGTAAGTTTGGTAATTTCTCCACGGGAAAGTCCAGGGGAAAGTTTGAAGTTTTATCATCAAATTTTCATACGCTTGACTGAAGCCATCAAAGAATATTAATAGTGGATTTTGTAGAAACGCCTCTAGAACAGGCCAACCTGGCACAAAGTCCGCGTTGACAATAAGATGTGTGGTTGGGCTTTGTACTCCCCGAAGGTAAAGAATTATTCAATTAATCAATACACCTCACAGTGAAGGATTTTGGAGGCCCTACAGTTAACGCTGAGAATAATATTCCCATTAAATAGGGATTCTTCTTTGCTTCATTTTCGTGTTGTTCTTCTAAAACGTGCCTTTCGTGTGCGGCCATAAGATAAACGTATTGATTTACAAAGAAGACGGGATAAAAACAGAATGCAAATAAGGACACCTAGAAAGCCCGAGTACAGAAAATAAATGAAGAGCAACGAAGCCATTGGATTTAAAAATGCTGAGTGGACTTGTAAGCGCATTGCAACTACTCAGGCAAAAATCACACACTGCCATTATTATCCAGGGTAATACAGAACACCATTCTGTGCCTGTCCGGGGCTTTGCGTTGCTTTATGAGACAGAAGCAGTTTCTCACTCGATTCTCAGAGGTTCTGGAAAGGTGGGTGTAACATAGCCAACCTGATGGCTGGTTGAAAAAAGAAAAAAAAAAAAAAGGCTATCTCTGTGAACTTCTATTAAAATTCGTTTTTACATATGCAGGCATGCTAAACAAGTTTGCCTCCTTGTGGATTTCAACGTTCTCCGAAGAGTTTCTGAACGCTGAAAATTCAAAACACCATTTTCGGCTTTCAAAACAGCAAAGCCTAATCGACTTTCACCTTCTCGCTAATGCATTAACCTCTCGATCTGATGTCTTGTTTTATGAGACATGCCATTAAACTGTGGACAAAGATCTCTTTTCATGCATTTTTTTTCTTAATTCATAGACTTTGTTTCAACTCCAAAGCGGAGGTGGTGGGGAGCAGCGGGGTGGCGAGGCAGAGCACTCACATATCGCTGGGCAATCTGCTTTCTCTCGCTGGGGTCTGCTAAGGGGCACACGCACAGATCAGAGACGGAGACGCCAGCACAGGGAGTGAGCGTGATCAACATCAGGAGGGCCCCCAGGCAGCTCTCCAGGGGCAGCTCCAAGCAGTTGGCTTGCTTCAGAGGCAGCGCTGCGATATCCACTTTGCACCTGGAAAAGTTGTAGGAACCAGAGAACGAAAAGGGATTACCTCCTGGCCGCTGCTGGCCCCCCAAAGCACCCGATCTTTATTTCATCATCCCCCAAACCCCACTCCCTCTCGCCATGCGTTTCTTGAGCGGTGAAGGTCACAGGGGCTCCCTGGCTCATAATTCTCACTCCCAGCCTAACACACCCTAAGATTAAGGGGGGCGGGGGGGTGCACACACCCTAAGATTAAGGGGGGCGGGGGGGGGGGAGACGTAATGAAACCAAAGTGGGGGGGGAGACGTAATGAAACCAAAGAGAAGGCAACACAGAGGGGATGGCAGGTGAAAAAAAGAGGCAGAGCTATGCCACATGAGGTCTGCCGGAAGACAATGAGCTCAAGAAGTAGGCAGAAAAAAGTTCCAAGGTCAAGCATTGCGGGGGAGGGCTCTAGACGGCTTCTCTGCGTCGCGTCTTTCGCCAGCAAAGAAAATAAATGGTCGCGGTTGAAAAAAAAGGAGAAAAGACCAAAGAAGTGAAAGTGGCAGAGGGCTCACTGGAGAAACTATTTGCTTCCCGAGAAATGCCAACTGGTGAGTTTTTATTTAAAGCAACGTGTTAAGGTGTTTTCCTAATAGGCACGGTTCCACAGGGTTTCCCCAGGTGGACTGCTCTTGGACAAATGGAGCATGAAATGCTGTTGACTGATCCCATTTCGGCAACACTGCCAGGAAAAGGCTTCACCCATCTGCTATGAATTGCATGTTTTCCGTCTCTCAACAGCCAATGTTCTGGGGATGCTGGAAACCTCAAACACATTTATATACAGAAACAAACACCAAAAAGGAGGGCTGAGGTGCTAAGCCATTTATTTGCTTTAACACTGACAACTCTGGGTTTGGCTGGACCACACCTGCTTTGTTCACGCACAGGTGGATGAAAAAGGTAGGGTCGAGTCGAGGGAGGAAGGGTACGCAGTGGTAGTTCCCACTTCTAATACGTGTGTGCGCGCCCGTGTGTGTTAATTCTCATTTTCCCTCCATAGTTATTGAGTGAGATGAATATTCAAGACTGTATAAAGGAATCCCTGCCTCTCACAACGTGGCACAACGATAAATCGATTGATTCTTACCCTAAATCTTGAATGGACTTTGCATGTTTGCAGATGGTTCGAAATAGGTAAACTTACCCAACACATAAAGCAATGACAATTTTGAGCCACATGATATATAATGAGCGCCGGTTTCATAAATTGGAAACCTTGCAATCTCTTCCCAAGTAAAGAGAAAAATACCAGTAATATTAAAATTCTATACCAGGTCTTACTACAGAATAAAATATATATGTTAATACTGATACGTACCTAAAATTAAATAGGTGTGGGTAATTTATTTCCTAATTTCCAAACGCGATTCCAGTTTTGAGAAGGGATGGCAATTAGAGCTTTTGCATGTAATAAATTCAAGTGTATCTACCAGAGACACATTAGAGAAAAATGTCTTTTTAAATAATCCTCTCTGCTCTGAATCAAAACTTTTTTTTGTGGCAATAAAGAACCTTTTCAAGTTTGCTACCGTGAAAATGGGGGTTACTAAATATTTGTCTTTCATAAGCAAGTATGTAAATGGAGAATTAATTTGGCTTGGAAGGAAAGAAATGTCAAGTGCTTTATAACGAAGCCTTTTCTACAAAACTACCCACAAATTTTTAACCAATGTAGTAGTTGCACATCTGCTTAGGAGTACTTTGCAAAGCATTATTTTACATTGTTGTTTTTTTTTTTTTTTTTGCATTTCCATTGAATAAAGCTCTTTCTTGTGGAAAGAGAAATGACCCAAATTTGGAAGAGTTTTTTCTGGTGGTCGCTTTCATTAGTCCAAATTAGCAATAAACTATTTATGGAACATTCATCTTAATATCATTACTGATGACAATTTATTTTCATCCTTTGAATTTTACCTTCCTGTTAATAGCGGTGGCTTTGTTTTTTGAACAACCAGAAGTTACTTGGAGACAAGAGGCAAATTAGGGGCCAAAAATGATGCATCATTAGGCAACGATAAAATTTCTCTTCGATAATTCCAAACCGAACCTTACGTTAATTCTAAAAAGTCATCTACAAAGA
This sequence comes from Puma concolor, assembly GCF_028749965.1. Taxonomy (NCBI): domain Eukaryota; kingdom Metazoa; phylum Chordata; class Mammalia; order Carnivora; family Felidae; genus Puma; species Puma concolor. The sequence continues at coordinate 136,361,734 of NC_141672.1, forward strand.
CTGTGAGCAGCGTTAGCATGTTTATAATAACTCTGCAAACTCTCACACTGCCTGTTGCAAGGCACAACTCATTGGAATAGAGCAGTTTCTTAAACAAATGTCGAATCACGTACCAGACAAAGTGCAAAGTAGGCACTGGGTTTCTTCTTAGAAATTACACTTCTCCACAAACTTTTTACGCATTTCTGTCCCCTGTGAAACTTTTGCACCTACCCCATTTCGAAACATTCTTTGGATGGTGAAGAAAGAACACATACATGAAGACAGCCCCGCCTATTTTAGATAAAAGAGTCCTACAGTCTACATGCCCAGTTAGCTAATGAGTGGGGTTAGCCAAATACTTACTTTTATTTCCATAGTGATTTAAAAGAACAAATTAAATTGATAGATCACCATCATGTCAATCATAATTAAACACTGATCCTTCTGCACCGGGGTTATGACCCAGCCTCTTAGGGTCCCTGCCCCATTATGCAAATTGATATCTTAAGAATTAAGAATGAATGGGGCGCCTGGGTGGCGCAATCGGTTAAGCGTCCAACTTCAGCCAGGTCACGATCTCGCGGTCCGTGAGTTCGAGCCCCGCATCGGGCTCTGGGCTGATGGCTCGGAGCCTGGAGCCTGTTTCCGATTCTGTGTCTCCCTCTCTCTCTGCCCCTCCCCCGTTCATGCTCTGTCTCTCTCTGTCCCAAAAATAAATAAACGTTGAAAAAAAAAAATAAAAAATAAATAAAAGAATTAAGAATGAATTTACATCTACCCTCTCTCTAGTGTGAACAACTAGCTCCCATATAAAGATGACGTTTGGGGCCGGGGTGAGGGGGAGGGAGAGGCGTCTGGGTGGCTCAGTTGGATAGGCGTCCGACTTTAGCCCAGGTCATGATCCTGTGGTTCGTGGGTTCGAGGCCCGCGTCGGGCTCTGTGCTGACAGCTCAGAGGCTGCTTCAGATTCCGTGTCTCCATCTCTGTCCCTCCCCTGCTCATATTCTGCCTCTCTCAAAAATAAATAAACATTTTTGTAAAAATTACAAAAAATAAAAAAAAAACATGACTTTTTAAATTTTTTAAAGTCGGTTCCACACCCAACATGGGGCCTGAAATCAAACCCTGAGATCAAGGGTCATGTGCTCTACCCACTGAGCTAGCCAGGCACCCCATCTAAAGAGGACTTTCTATAAACTTTCTGCAACTGAATTGCCCTCTTCCTCTCTTCTACCCACCTGGCTTTCACATTTATTCCCACATTCTGGAAGAAAGGAGGAAAGCTGGGGGTAAGAAGAAATGAATTCCATACAAGAACTTGTCCTCTGTTTTACTCTATTCCAACCTTAGCCCACATTGTTCCAGCTGATCCTCATGTCTGAAGGAGAATCAGAAGCTCTGGAGATTAGCCAGAGGCTGGAAGAATTGTTTATATTAACGCCAAGCCAGGAAGGAGTTACTGTATTATCAGCAAAAGCAGGAGAAAAAAAAAAAATTATAAAGGGGACTTGTCTTATGCAAACTGGTGCAGCCACTGTGGAAAACTATGGATGTTCCTCAAAAAGTTACAAAGAGAGCTACCTTATGGTCCAGCAATGGGACTACTGTAGATTTTTCCAAAGAATACAAGAAAACTAATGCAAAGGGATACCTGCAAACCTATGTCTGTAGCAGCATTATTTATAATAAGCCAAGATATGGAAGCAACGCAAGTGTCCATCAACTGATGAATAAAGATGATGTGAAATATGTATGTTTTATATATATATATATATGTGTGTGTGTGTGTGTGTATTATATGTTATGTATATATGTTATATATATGTAATATATATGTTATATATGTGATATATGATATATATGTGATATGTTATATATGTATGATATATGTTATATATGTGATACATATGTTATATATATAATATATGTGTTATATATGGGTTATATATGTGATATATGTTATATACATATTTATGTTTATATATACACACACACACATATGTCAGCCATAAAGAGGAATGAAATCTTGCCATTTGCAATGACATGGATGGATGCAGAGAGTATCATGCTAAGTGAAATAAGTCAAATACCATATGGTTTCACTCATATGTGGACCTTAAGAAACACAAAATAAACTAGCAAAGGAAAAGAGAGACAAATCAATATATACCCTTAATACAGAATAAACTGATGGTTACCAGAGGAGAGGTGGGGCGGGGGGGATCGGTGAACGAGGTGATGGGGATTGAGGAAGCATCTTATCCCGATGAACACTGGGTGATGTACAGAAGTGCTGAATTACTGTAGTGGACACGTGAAACTACCATAGCACTGGATGTTAACTCCCTGGAATTCAAACAAAGACTTCAAAAAAAAAATAAATACAAAATAAAAAGGGTTGGTCTTTCCGAATTGCAGATATTATCACAATACTCTCTGAGCCTCCCGAAGAAAGGGAAGTTACTGTGTGAACAAAATATCTCTCTTTTTTTTTTTCGTAGGATTGGGTGAACAAAACACTTTTTTTCTTTTTTAGGTTCAAGTGAAGAGAAGTACTCTGAAATCTAAAATCATTAAGACAGAAAAAAATCTGAAATACTTTCATCGAAGACATTTTTAACATAAAAAACCTTGAAGGGAGCACTTAGGTCGTGTCTTCTATTTTCTAAAGGGTTTCCGATTTTGCCCTGAGAAAATACCATAATGTTTAGTTGGTCTCTTAACTCTCTCTTGGTGCTACTGAAGCTTTCCAGAATCTGGTGTTCTTTCCCCAGGCTTTCTTTATCTGTGTAGCTCCCTGTTACGGGCGGAGTGCACCAGGAGCCTCCAGGAATGCTAGGGAATAAATTCAGCCCAGCTTTCTGGGCAAATTAAAATACCATCCACTCCTCCCTTCTTTCTCATTCTTATAAACACTGCAGACTCACTGTCTAATTCCAGAATTTTACAAGGACTGTTATGTATTGGTTTCCCTTCCATTTTGTAGCCTCTAAATTTCTTCCCCAACTACACAAATGGCAACATTTTCAGAGCATTTATGAAAGCCTAGCTTACTAGGATATATGCAAATTTTCTTTGAAAAATAAACTCAGTTTTCAGATAGATGGTCTAAATGGCTCTCGTAGAATGAATTGGCTCAATTATCACACCAGCTAATAAGTAATAAATAATAGGCACCTAAACTATTTTTTTCTATAAAGGGCCAAAAAGTAAATATTTGAAGTCTACGGGCCATGTGGTCTTTGCTGAACCTACTCAACTCCCCTTGCAGCGTAAAAGCAGTAATAGACAATGTAAACAAACGAACAAGGCTGGTAGTTGATAAAACTTTATTCGAAAACAGGTAGCCATCTGGATTTGGCCCATGGGCCCTAGTTTGCTGACCAGTGATCTACAGAAATGTTAATAATTTGGCCTATGGTGAATTACACCGATGATAGTATTTTAAAATTTTACAAGGTTGGCTGCTGACGATCCAGACACGCTGACAAAGTCATCAGGGAAACTGACCTAAAAATAATTTGTAAAGCCTTGCGTTTAGCTCACCACAGCCCAAGAAACTGTGGCCAGACATATCCAATGACACACTTGTTAACAAATCTGACCCAGCAATAAAGCTTATAAAATTGCTGTCTGTTGGGAACGAAGTGGAAAACACATACTCAGAGCATCTACGTGATTAATGAGCACTGGCAAATTTCTGTCCCTGTGGCGTCATGTGTGACGTCACACACAAGAGAAGTGCCTGTGTTAGGACAGTGTTCTTCCTCCAATCTCCTGGTCAGGCCAACCCGCCATCTTTAGAGGCTTCCAGCTTAGACCTCTGTCCTTCCAGGGAGCTGCTCCCTCCCTCCCCCAAGTCACTGCCTGCTCACATGCAGCCGCCCCAGAACTTTATAGAGTCTGAGGACAGCACTATATGCATCACTGTATCATCTTCCACTGAATCCTCAGCACTTTGTAGGCCATCTGGTACATGACGGGCTCTCTGTTGAATAGAGCGAACGAACAAACAAACGAAGGCCAGTGGCACAAGGAAACTCAAAGTCAAAAAATCCAAATGGCAAAGGCAGTGGTTTTTTGTTGTTGTTGCTGTTGTAATGAAATCCTGTGCATCGTTTAATTCCTCCTCTACATGAGAAAGGGACGGCAATCAATATATTTCCTAGGTGCTTCTCAGATTGAAAAGTCTATGTTTCTCCTCACCCGAAGAAAATGACGACTCAATTACTATTTTTTTCCCTCTGCAACAGGCATGTGTAGTAAAGCTTTCCTCTAGCCCACAGGCGTATAATGTGCTGATTTAGCACTGTTTCTGACCTCCTGTTCCTGTCTTTCTCCATTAATCCCACAGCATTTCAATGTTTTAATTCAACACATCATTTTGCCATATCAGTCAGTCGAACCTGCTCAAGTTTCACTTGCCATGATAGCTTTTAACCTCTTATTCATTACCACAATTCCTTGTTTTATATTACAGACTGGTCAGCTTTTAACTTAAATGCAAGGGGCAGAAAAGAGTGCTGTAGTTTTAAAAGCTGTAAATCTCAGAGGCTAAGGAAGGGGGTGAACAGGAAGAAAATGGTGAATGTGTCAAGCCTGGCTGTAAAAGCAGATCAATGACACGCGGTGCAATTTGTCCGGAGAAATATTCCAGCCCCGGTTCTCTATGGCATCAGCGTCACTAATAAACCAGTACAATGTTAGCACCACTTTCCAAGGCACCATGCGGGGCCGAGGGCTGCCTCTGAAGCAGCCCAGTTGAAATGGACTTGCACATTGTCCTTCTTAACTTTTCAAAACCCAGTGAAGCCTAGAATATTCTATAATAATGAGTTAATCTCTAAAACCGCCTTGAACTGTAAAATACACTTTCAGAAAACAAAAGGATTATTTTGAAATGGCCCAGGTTTACAATGGGATAACCTATATGTATACTCTTGCCATCTTGGTTAAAAGTTGGAGCAGGTTCAACTTAGAAATAAAGTTCAACTTTATTTCTTACTCCCCTGAAAAGTTCACTGTCTCTGGACCATTGGTGGCCTTTAAAATCAGAGACTGTTGTTTTGTTTTGTGTTGTGTCGTGTTGCTTTTTTGGTGTTTTTGTTTGCTTTTTTTTTCCATTTTGTTTTGTTTTGTTTGTGCTCTTGGACAAACAGTGGAGTTAGTAGGTACCATGGTCCAGAGGGCATTGGATCTGCTCAAACACCTTTATCTCACCAGCCTCGAACCCCCCCTTGGGTTAACTTGTGGCTCAGTTAGACTGAGAAGACTCTGAGAAGAGTCTCAGAAGACTGCAGAGGGAGCCTCGTACAAGAGGATTTCAGAAAGCTCCAGGTGACTTAGGAGATCCTGGTGGTGGCTGGCCATCAGGCAGGCCCATGTCTGAACCACGATCAAGCTAGCAACCCACCAAGGCCAAGGCCAATGCCATGGCTCAATCCTTTGGCCAACAGATGTCCTTTACATCAAGTCCTTGAAGATAGCCCCTATTCCCTGCAAACTTCTACAAAAAGTTTCCAAAATTGTCTATACTGTTTTTTGAGATATATGTGTGTGTGTGTGTGTATATATATATATATATATATATATATATATATATTCGATATATATATTCATATATACATGACTTTTACTATCCATATTTCTTTTTCTTAAATTGCATATGTTTAGTTGCGAACGTTGCGGGGAACGTTTGAGGAAAATCTCAACATTAATCTCAAAAAGAATTTCCGCAGAGAGGCCACGTGGGGCTTTCGAGTACTAGCATCAAGGTGTGATCCAAAAACAAAATACGCGACAGGTCTTAACAGACGTTCATGACTCATTCACACTGTCAGAGAGCTTCCTCATGCAAAAAGGTATTTCCCCAGCCCTGGGAGATGAAACAACTGAGCCCTCCAATGACAACAACGACAACAAAATGAAACGAGAAGGAAAGAAGCGTGAAATTGAAAGGAAGGAGGACCCGTATGGAACAGGTCTGGGGTGTGCCCATGCCGGCCCCACCTCCTGTTTAACTCTGAGGAACAGGAGATATTTTAGGGGAGGTCTGTCACCCCACCTGGAAGTTGGCTTCAGGGTAATGCTGCGTAGTCAGCTCCCAAGAGATATCTTTGCTATCGTTTGTACCTCAGCAGAGGGAAAAGTAAAGGATACCAAAAGAAGCCTTTAAAAGCCATGAAGAGGGGCACCTGGGTGGCGCAGTCGGTTAAGCGTCCGACTTCAGCCAGGTTACGATCTCGCGGTCCGTGAGTTCGAGCCCCGCGTCAGGCTCTGGGCTGATGGCTCGGAGCCTGGAGCCTGTTTCCGATTCTGTGTCTCCCTCTCTCTCTGCCCCTCCCCCGTTCATGCTCTGTCTCTCTCTGTCCCAAAAATAAATAAGAAACGTTGAAAAAAAAAAATTAAAAAAAAAATAAAAGCCATGAAGAGGAAGGACGCCATGACCCCCAGGCCAGGTACATGGCTAAGTTGCAAACAGGAAATCGCTAAAATAAATTGATACTCAAATGACAAAACATAGACTAAATTGGACATTCTACATGGTTTTTCGTGGCCACGAAGAAACTCAATACTCATTTGGCAAAGCACTTCCTGTTGTGTGAAGGAAACGTGGCAGCACAGCGATGTGTGAGGCGAGAGGCCATTAGTCCTGGCACCTCCTAAAATAACACGTTTGCCATTCATCCCTGGAAACCCAAATTCCCACCACTCAGGTGGCGCTTTGGGACACTGGATCCTCTGTATCCGGGCACTGACGTAACCAATCCTTGCTCCCTGGGCCAGCACGAGGTTTCTGGGGCTCCTAACCGTGAGCGTTGGGAGGGCACTGGCAATGTCACAGCGGTGACAAGTGTCAGAAGTAGTGGGGAACGTCAGAAGTGCCTCAGTTACCCTGTGTGGGTGCAGGAGGGAGAGACAAGACCGGGCTAAAGTCATCCGACGGGTTATATCTGCAAAATGGCCAGGGGGAGACCTCCTGCGGGAGCCGGAGGGTGACAGGACCTAGTCTGCTATCTGAACGCACCGACCGAAACCACGAGGTTGGCAATAAAGCAATGGCGGCCAGCTGTGGGCTCAGCAGAGTGTTGGGGACAAGAGAGCCACATGAAGCCCTGCAACCCGGGCTGTGCCCCAGGGAGGCTGGAAGAGCTGAGGTCTCAACTGGTGACATGCTGTTCCCCCGGGGGGTGTCTGGATACGTGTGATGGAATGTGGATGTGCCGTGTGTATATCTCCCACACAACCACTGGGGAGAGAGACTAGTATCCGGAATCAGGTGGGTGAGAGCCAGATTTCCTAAACCTCCTGCAACATGCCGGACAGTCCCCCGGGACACGGTACCTCCACTGAGAAAACACCAGAGGAATGTTCCGTGGGTACCAAACTCGCCACCCGTCTACCTCAGGAGAGCTGCTGAGGAGGGACGGGGCGACGGCAGGAAGATCCAACGCTCTGTGTGCCAGACGCTGTGCTCAGTATTTTACGTAGAAAAAGCAGCGTACAAGGGACTGGGTTCGCTGGGTCTCGTCCCATCTCCGCCTCTAAGTTCCCTGCCGACAGAAGAACATGCACTTCTCTGGGCCTCCGCCTTTCCTCATCGGTAAAAATCAGGGGTCCCATTAGAGGAGCTGTCTTCAATGTTTAGATCTCAGCAAGAGGACTTTCCCTCAGTCTGAACCCCAATGCAGACGACAGGCAAGGGCTGAGCTGCTCTGGCTTCACGACAGAGGTTTTAGCAGACTCTCCGTTCTCCAAGGGCCGAGCCCCAGGCACCTCTCTGAACCCAAGGTTCCGGAGTCCTTGGTTTGGAAAAGATGACCAACAGCTGTTGAGAGCCCTTTGCATGCTTACATTCGAGATTTAAGGTCTGTGTACACATTGTACCGGGGTGAAGAATCGGGATGAAAAATTGGATACGGGATGAACACAAGGCAGGGATTTGGTGGAAAGAAATCGGTCTTGGAAAACACAGACTCCTAGCCCTGGCACCTGCTGCTCTGAAGTCCACGACCAAGTCATTTGTAAACCTCTTGCATTCTGTCCCCTCATCTCAGAAAGGAGAATAATGCTGCCAACCTGCAGGGCTATTTGAAAGATCAGAGATGATGTATGCTTCCACCGCGATGTCCACCGTACTTACCACGGGCCAGCCACAGTGCAGGCACAGTCTCATTTAATGACATTACTACAAGCCAGAAGAAAGCCGTAACAGTCATAGTATCGCTGGTTACGGGAGGGTGAGAGCCCCAATGGAGTTGGGAGGGTGCAAAGTAAAGAGACGTAGAATACAGAAAGTCGGCTCAACAGATTTCATGACGGTTTGCCACACAGCTCATGAAGGACACTGAAAGATCTCCCATCATTTGAGACACCACGGCTGATATTCTTACTAACTTGTAGGGTATTTTACTAAGTATCAAAACCAAAATTAGAGGGCACGCTGGAAATTTACACAGTTGATTACTGAACAGTGCAGGGGTCATGCGCGCTGATGACCCCACACAGTCAAAAATAGCTTTTCACTTCCCCCCAAACTCAACTACTAAATCAGCCCCCTGTTGCCCAGCAGCCTTACCGACAGTACAAACAATTAACACATAACTTTGTATATTATCGGTGTCAGACACTGTATTCCCAAAATAAAGTTAGCTAGAGAAAAGGAAAACGTTCTTATAAAAAATCCTAAGGAAGAGAAAAGACGCTTAGTATACTGTATTTATTGGAAAAAAAAAAAATGCATGTAAGTGGACCCACGCAGTTCAACGCATGCTGTTCAAGGGCCATATGCATAACCATTTCGCAGATTGTCTGAAATGGCCCGATGTCTTTTTTTTTTTTTTTTTTTTAGAGAATTTCCCACACATAACAATTTTCTTCTGTTTTAATCAATATTAAATGGCATTTACCAGTTAAAACAAGAACAAAACCTTTCCCCAGGTTAGGGTCCAGCTGACTTATGGCTCCCGGGGTGGGGATATGAGGTTTTGACTCTAAGCCCACCCAGATCAAGACATTGTCTCTGAGCAGCTCCATGCAGACGCGAGCTGCCCACGCGTCTCCCACGAGTTAGAAAGCAAAGCAGACTCACGTGCCCAGACGTTCCTCGTGCTTTCTGCTGTCCTTTCCCCACACTTCAATGTCCAAAATGCCCATCCTGTCAGAGAAGTAGTGAAAGTCAAACTGTTCCCGCCACTGCGGATTTGCACTCTTACACAGTGTCTAGAAAACATGCGGTTATGATATTTACTTTCTCAAAATGCCATTTGTCGCTAAAGCAGCTACATACACATACATGTCATTGCTAAACGGCAGGAAGTCATGGCGATGGGCCTCCCCCTCCCCCCCCCCCCCCCCGAGAAAGCTAAACTTTCTGTTTGGGAACCAAAGGGACTTTGAGGGTTCTGGAATTGGCAAAACATCGCTACCCTCTTAGCTCACCCCCCAGATTCAATAATTTCTCCAGCAAGTTAAAAAAGAGTAACCCCACAAGGAATTACCCCACCAGGAACCATAAATTATATAGGTATTATATACACGGAAAACACATCTCAGTAGACATTTACAGTTGCTCCCTCTCACAAAAGAGACTACGGATTGGTGAACCGGATGCAAGTAACATTTTTATTAGCACATCCACTCAGTGCTGGCCTAAGGAGTATATAAATTAGCAGTTTGTGGTGTTAATTAACATCTGTCCGATGCATTGCGTGAGAAACCCGTAACTTGCACGTTTCAGTCCGAGTTTCCTGAATCCGGTCACTCGAGTGTGAAAGACTAAGAAGCCTCACGGCTGCCACACCGTGAGATGACGCACGGTGGTGTGAAAATTCTACAAGGGTTTCTGTGTTCTCCGATCGTGTGTGTTTGATCAGTTAGCAGCATTTTTGCTTTTGTTTCATTTACGTCGAGATTCGATTCGTGACTAAAAATCAGCAGGAATGCCGGGCACTGACTTATCAGGCTCTAGAGTCAACTATGAAATTCTAGAAATCCTAGCGCCAAACTATTACCGCCAGGGGAATCAGGGATAACTCGGATGTCGGCTGTAGCCCACATCACGTATTATCATTTCAGCTGTTTTCTACATTGAGCTTAATATATCAGCTCACAGAATTTAGAAACCATGGAAGAAAAGAAACTCAACCACACAAATTAAATGTGATATTCCTCAAGGGGGCAGGTAGCAAATGCTGGGCTAATTCTGCACTTCACCTTACCCCGGGGGGGCTGAGCGTACTTAGCGATGAATAATTTTTCTTATAAATCCTTAGCCTGACCCTGGCTGGCTACAGGGACCTTCGTGGAGAGATGCATTCACTCTGGCTACGTTCACTGTAAGGTACAGCCTGAAACTAGCTGGTTAAAATAAATGCCTGCATATTTCGGCTGTTAACCCGCCTCTGATTTTTCATATTTTTCAAAAATGATTCTCCAGTGTGAGCTTTAATTCTTTACTCCTTGTGGTGGGGTAAATGATGTTTAATGTTTGATTTTGCACTTAAAAGTATACAGCAGAGACCAACTTCTGCTCCCTAAATCATTTTCCAATTGCACATATCTTCATCTGTTACAGACTCTACACGGGAAAGCCCGAATTGCAAATATCCTCGGGTCTATTTTCAAAATCTTCTACCAATGTTTTGTTTGGTTTGCATTTTTTTTTTCCATGTAGCTTTTGGCAAGTGACTTAACTTTCAAGTACCCTCGTTCCCCCAATCCATAAAACTTAGGAAATATTCCTGTCTGACAGTTATGTAAAACGAATTAATTACCATGGTTTGGAGACTATGGTTTTTGAAATAAAAACCACGCCAAATTACTAAGATTAAAAATTAAGTGGAATTTGTTTCAGGAGAAGAAGATGATTGATTTTTAAAGGCGGCTACAAACGCCATTACTTTTGTTCAAAAAAAAAAATCACTAATACTTTAAAAACAAAATCACAAAAAACCCCACATCAAATGTCTGTCTATTTTGGGTGTTAATACCTACAAGTAAGAGAAAGCAAAAAGTAGATGGTTTTGAGAACTTTTTACTTTTCTCAAATGTTTTCATATAAATATATTACACTATTATTTTTGTAGGATTTTGAAAATATTTGGTTATCCCGTTCCTGCAATCTATGAAACAACAGCTTGCTTATTTTCAAAACAAAAATAAATCAATGCATCCAAATCTATTATTTCATAAGCTTTCTCTAGCACCAGTTAACTACATTAAAATAAATTATGCTAAGCAACCAAACAGGTATACCAATTGGCTTCAGTTATAGATTATTTTGTGGCCCGGGATGCTCCTAACACTGTTATGAGGGCGAAAAATAAAATTCTCCTCTTCTTGTGAAATTTAGAGTGGGAAACATTTTTTTTTCAGTCCTTTTATTACCAAAGGTATGCTTCTTCTTAAGGAATTGACAGAACTTACCTTACTTTTATACCTCTGGTCTCCCAGTTTTAACTGGACAAACATTTCTGTCATGCTTCCTCCTGATACATTCTTCCCTTCCAACAAGGTTATACTTATAATCCCATTCCAGAGTTGGTTCTTTTTCAAGGACTCTGAGAGTCGCAAGTTGCGTATCAAAGAGGACTAAAGCAAAGAAAGAAGAGGACAGATCAACGTGCTGATAATTCCTGAGTGTGACTTTGGTGATCACAGAAATTCCAGCTCTCAGTATGGGGATCAGGAATAGCACTCCCTAGCTGCTGAAAGTGTTACTTGTCTTCAGGATTTGGCCAACCTGCAGGCACAGTTATGTGGTTTCCTTCTCCAGCCCTGGACTTCTAAAGTATAGTGAAGGATGATTAGGAACAACGCTTGGATTTGGCCCTGGCCTATCCTCCCACCCAGATGCGCTCCGTGGTAGGAATCCTTCAGCTATTTTAATAGAAGGAAGGGAAGAAAGGCATTCTGGGAACAGAGAGACAGGAGCGAGGCATTGCTTTGCAGGCAAACAAAATACCTCTGGGCATTTAGCAATAACGGTTTTGAATTTATCCTTCACACTCAAATCTGTCCACACTTCCCTTTATTCCTTGGGCTGCTCCTAAAATGCCCAACACCACAGTGAGATTCACAACTCCAGATACAGCCTGGAAGCAACCAGCCAGGCAAATGCGATTTGCAGATCTGCAGGGAGGGGAAGGATGTATAACGTCCTTAGCACGGCGCCTGGGATCCAGTAGAGATTGGGTAACTCTTTACTTGTTTGTTTGTTTTTTTTCCTTTTCTAAATTGTATTACTCATGCACACTCACACACACCTTAAACAGAATGTAGAGGAGAGCAAACATCCCCGATTATTAAATTATAAAGAGGACACGCACACTTTATTTTTAATTTCCACTATGGAAATTTCCAAACACGCACAAAGGCAGAGAGCATGGTATATAAATCTCCACGTGCTGATCCATCTGATTCCACCTTTTGCCCATCTGACTTCATCTAGCCCTTCACTCTTTTTCTCGGGCTGAAAGAGTTGAAAGCAAAACCCATATGTGTTTTTACAGAAGCACCCTGCCGTGACCACATTCAACACAAATAACCATAATTCCCTTAATATCGTTAGACACCCAGCACAGAGTCACATTTCCCTGAAGGTCTCCACCGTGTCTTTTTTATGGTTAGTTTGTCTGAATGAGGATCCCCACCCGATCCGCACGCTGCATTGAGTTGGTGGAGTTGATCTACGTTCGCCGCTCGATACGTGAAATGGTACGAGCAGAGGCGGGCGTATTTGAAGGAGAAATAAATGGACTGGAGAATGTAAATGGCATAAAGTACCATAGTAAAGCCATGAATTTCTAACACTATATATTCGTTCCTGTCATCTACTCAATATATCTTTGAGATCATTCAGACACCAATTCGCTCGGACACCAGTTAGTCACAATTTATCACAACAAATGGTATGTCAGTACCGTATTAATTATATACCAGCTTACCTCATCCAACACATGTTACTCCACCACTCTTAATAAATGGTGCGGCAACAAGCCACCAAGCATTTGATCATTTTATGACGACCTTAAGCAAAGCACATTCAAGGAAGTCCACACTCTCAAACTTCACATCTGCGCTGCTCTTGTCTTAAAATGCACACACACACACACACACACACACACGCACGCACGAGTTTTGGAGGTGCCGAGACAGAGCAGGGAGGGGGCAAGGGAAAATAATTCATTTTAAAAAGAAAAAAAAAAAATCCCTCTCCTCTGGAGAACATGAACGATTCTTTCTGAACTTCTATTTCCAGTTTGGTTGTGGAGAGAATATATTCAATAAAAAAAGCTTTATGAAAGTATTAAAGTCAAGCGATTTCATGTTAATTAAACACAACACACGCCGACACAGTACACCAACAGACACATATACAAACATATATGCGTATGTGTTTATAAATTTATATTTGAGCATATAGATGTGGATACACCGAGTACATTTTATAGCTTATTAAGCACACGGGCTGAAAACTTCTATCTTTAAAAGGAAAATGAGATTTTGATTCATATATCCGGCTACAATTCCCTTTTTTTTTTTTTCTTTTTTCTTCTTAAAGTTTGACTTGCCAACCAACAAGCTAAAGCATGACCTGTCCCATGGCCATGCTTCAAAGTTCCGACAGATATATTCCTCCCTAAACACTGCAACTATTTCAAAATCCTTTTTATAAAGAAGGGAGTAATGTCCACATGGGATCAAAGGGCATCCTCCAGTCTGGCAATTGCCTAAGAAAAATGGCAGGGCTTCCATGAAATATGCCCTAAAATAATTTTGTGGCTTGGTATGTCCTAATTTCAAATTGGATGTTTATCTTGGAAAGGCTTCTATCTAACTTGTCCATAAAACAGCCCCACTTAGCTCTATGAGCTCTGTGAAAATGGAATCCAAAGCTGGTTATTAAGAGGGCCGAGAGATAGGTTCCATATGGCGGAACAGCATGGGAGGGCAAGGCTAAGGCCTACATCAGGCGCGGCTTGGCTGGATCTCCTGATCTATCCACGACACTAGTTGCATTACAGCATAACATCTGGATTATTGCTTGTAATGTCCCTGGGAAATATCCACTTTCCATCAAAGCCTTTATCTATCTCAGTTGGACTTTGAACATTTTAGTATTTAACGCAGTCATGTTTGATGTGATGGACTTGCTCTTTGCTGTCCAAGATTTTTTTTTTTTCTCCTCACTAAAGGCAGGGTAGGAGAAGTGAGCTATTTATTGTGGAGTTCACAGATAGAAAAGAACACAAGGCCTTTATTCTACGTATTTCGCCCTCAATCTTTTCTGCAAAACCTGCTTTCAGGTGATGTCCAAATAAAGTTGCACATCTACGAACAACATATTCTGGAGTGTGTGTGTGTGTGTGTGTGTGTGTGTGTGTGTGTGCTTTAAAGAAGTCTCGTAATTACTTTAACATGTGTCTTCAGCCTTGGGGCAAGTGATGAGGCCTCAGACCAGGGCTGATGGGGGAGAGGCGGGTACTGTCCGGGCCATCCTGTGCACTCTCTGATGCAGGGCCGGGCTCCCCAAATCTGCTGTGCTCTTGGAACAATCCCTTTCTCCCCCCAATAAATCCACTCCTCTGCACTCACCCTGTTAGCTCCATAGCTCAGGTTTTCACGTCTGTGCCTGAGCCCATAAGTGAAATTTGTCATCTTAATGCAGCCTGGAATGTGAAGGGAGACAAGGAAATGACCCATCAAAGGAGAAGCCCACCCCACCTGAGCTGAAACAAACACCAGGAGATAGAGCAAAGTTTCTGGGTCCTGACCCTAATTTCTCAGCCGACATAAAGGATAAAATATAGTACATCAGGGTTTTGCTATTTTTCTCCTTCCTCCCAAAGGAATCAGAACCTTTTACTATTTCTATGTTGTTTCATTCATAGGCTCTCTCTCTCTCTTCCTTGGCCCCCCACCCCACCAAATCCACACCGTTCTTCTGGACAGAAATCATAACTTCCATCTGAAGCACACACGTTCGTTATTACTGGTGAATACGAGGTATGATACTTATCTTTTTATTTATTTATGTTTTAATTTTAGAGAGAGAGTGTGTGCACGAGAGTGGGGGAGAGGGAAGGAAGGACAAAGAGAGAGAGAGAGAGAGAGAGAGAGAGAATCTCAGGCAGGTTCCATGCTCCATGTAAAGCACGACTCAGAGCTCCATCCGACGACCTTGGGACCATGACTTGAACTGAAATCAAGAGTCGAACACTCAACCAAAGGAGCCACCAAAGTGCCCCTGAGGTTCAATATTTAACTTTGAAACAGACTGACTTTCAGAAAAAATGAAAAGCTGCAGAAACAATTCACTTCCGGGTCATGACAATCCCGGGGACAAGGAAGGAAGGGGGGGAAAAAAGAGAACAGGCCTGAAGGTAAGAGCTGTGGACCTTCCACTCCCAACAGGCGGAGAATCTTCACAAGTTTCTGATCTAGGAATAGGCTCTCAAAACAGAGAATGGATTGTCATTCCTGGGGACATAGAAAATGGATTCCAGCTTAGCCACATGCATTATTTAAGGATTTGGGCCAAGTGGCATGCTGGGAAGATGGAGATATGGGCTCTGGTCTCTTGGCATGGCTGCTTAAGAAAACCCAGAAATGACAGGCCTGTCAGCCAAGTGCCTCCTCTCTGTCGTGGGCCAGGAAGAACGGCAAGGAGGTTAAGAGTTAAGAAAGAGCTTGGAAGAAGTACCATGCCGTCCGGGAGCCGGGGCCACAGCCTGTAGTCATCAAAAGCAACATTACAGCTAGCTGTGCCCCTCTCTGGGACACACTATGCTGATGGATACCGCAAAGTCATTACCTGAAGTACTCCCTTGGGTATGACAAAACACCAAAAAAACTTTTTTTGAAGAGCCAGAA
The DNA here is from genome assembly GCF_028749965.1 of Puma concolor. Lineage (NCBI taxonomy): Eukaryota > Metazoa > Chordata > Mammalia > Carnivora > Felidae > Puma > Puma concolor. The sequence continues at coordinate 136,377,592 of NC_141672.1, forward strand.
ATGAAAAAGAAGGGCAGGGCAAAAAAATTTTCTCAAGATTGTTCTAGGAAGGCATACCTAACTAGGTGCCAAATATCGTGTGGGTCACTTTTCTACCGTCTCAGTTACTGGAGTCTAGAAACACGTGTTCCAACGCTGCCGATGGGTCCTGTTTCGACTCTCGTTGATTCGTTTCCCTAAGTCACTGTGAGAAAGGAGGTGGCAGTGGAAACAAATGCACAGGGGGAAAAAAAAGTCGCTAACTTTGTAAGCAAAATGAACAACACAACAGGATTCGACTCTGCTAGGCATTGCTTAAGAAAAGCTAAGGGAGAACATTCAGTCTATAAAAGGTTCCCCTGAAATATTCCTTCCAAGCATTTTTAACATGTAAAACAACTGTTCATTGTCAACAGCTTTTATAGCATGACATGAGAAGGTCCATACATGCATCCAGCAGGCTCCCAGAGAAGCTCCTTCTTGGCGGCTTCTTATATCATCCGAAGAGGATGCTGTGGGCATAAATTCTCCTAGAACTACACAAAAATCTTTGCCTAAGGATATAAAGAAAGCCTTTTAAATCTCCCACGTGGACACGGACCATGAGATTTGTATTTGTATGGGAAAACTAGATTATAGTCTCGAGGAAAATGAATAATCTGTAGGTTGTACAGACATATTAGCTGTAAAAGTTTTAGAGGAGATTTAACATTTTTTTTCATTGCAAAGTATCATTGCTCTGTTTTTGCACTCAAAAATATGAATTAGATTAAGATTAAAAACAACAAAACGATCAAGTCTATAAATACCCACTTCTTAGGGCTTAGGACCAGGAAAATGTTTCTAATGCATTTCTTCCTATCACTGGAAAAGAAAAGGAAAGGGGAGCCTGGGTGAGCAGTTGGCTGAGTGCCCGGCTCTTGGTTTCAGCTCAGGTCATGATCCCAGGGTCATGGGATTGAGCCCCATGTTGGGTTCCATGCTAAATGTGGAGCCTGCTTGGGATTCTCCCCCTGCGCCTGCCTCTCTCCCCTCTCTCTCTCTCTCTCTCTCTCTCTCTCCCTCCCCCCTCTTGCCCCTCTCCCCACTCATGTGCTCTGTCTCTAAAATAAATACAATAAAATAAAGTGATTCAACAAGATTTTCTTTTTCACCCTAACCTCTAAGAAGCTCAAAGTTAAATGTTGTGCTCATATGTAATAACACCCATTGTCTAGTATTTCTGGATTCACATGTGTCACCCTGCTGGCCTTCCCTTTTCTGTTCCATATTTCTGTGTCTCTCCTTCACTTAAAATACTTCAAGGGCGGGGCACCTGGGTGGCTCAGTACCGAACTTTGAATTCATGGTTCATGAATTCAAGCCCTGCGTTGGGCCCTGGGCTGACAGATTGGAGCTCAGAGCCTGGAGCTTGATACGGATTCTGTGTGTGTGTGTGTCTCTCTCTCTCTCTCTCTCTCTCTCTCTCTCTGCCCCTCCCCCACTTGTGCTCCATCTCTCTCAATAATAAACAAACATTTAAAAAATTAAAACATAAACAAATAAAGTAAATAAAACAAATAAAAAATAAAATACCTCAAGGGCACCCCTATCCAGGACGGCCGTACCTCGCGGTTCTCAATCAAATGTGCTTCAGAATCCCCTGGAAGGATTACAGAAAGATTGCGGGGGGCCCCATCCCCAGAGATTCTGATTCAAGAGGTCTGAAATGTTGGCGGGGTAGGCGTGGGGGGGGCGGGTCACAAATTCTCATTTCTAACAATTTCCAGGTGATATCGATGCTGCTCCATTTTGAAACCCCAACTGGTTGAAGCCTGATAATAAGTACATCAGACCACTTGCCGTGGACCACACTATTTTATACTATCCTATCTCCATTCACTTCTTCCTCCGTCTCATTTGGTTAAGATTCACTGCAGTCCTCCTCTGAAAGCTTGCTCTGTCTTCAGCACTCAGCCCACCTTGGAGGCTAGGAAAAGGTCTGACCGTGCCCTCTGAATACCCCTCCCTCCCTTCTCTCAAGTCTCCCGCTGACTGGGCAGTCACCACGGCTAAGTCCCGTTCATCTGTGAATCCTCAGGACGTGCTCAGTGAGAAGGTTTCGGCTGAAGTGGATTCTCACGTGAAAAGTTTAGGAAGGCAGTGGCTCTGTTTTTCTGGTCTAGAGCACACACAAGGTTTGAGAGTGCCCACAGATCCGGGGCCTTACCTGAGCCACGACCGAGGCCCCTAGAAATGAGGATGATCCCTAGAGATCATTCTGCCCAGGGTAATGCTGACCTTGACTTCACAGCAAGGCAGCAGAGGCATCAGGGTTAAGATATTCAGCATTGGGCCCATGCCCAATAGATGATAGATAGATAGACAGACAAGCAGACAGACACAGACATTCAGACAAGTAAATTAGGTTAAAGAGATATAGATATATTAGACAGATTCGATTAGAAAGATAGATAGGTAGAGATAGTTACCTAAATTTAGAGACTGCCTTCCAGAAGTCCTAGATGTCAGACGTAAACAGAAGGAGAGGGGCACCTGGGTGGCTCAGTCGGTTAAGCGTCCAACTTCGGCTCACTTCATGATCTCACAGCTCATGAATTCGAGCCCCACATCGGGTTCTGTGCTGACAGCTCAGGGCCTGGAGCCTGCTTCGGATTCTGTCTCTCCCTCTCTGGCTCTCTGCCCCTCCCCTGCTCATGCTCTGTATCACTCAAAAATGAATAAACACTCAAAAAATTTTTTTTAAATAAACAGAGGGACAGATCGAGCAAAAAGGAGAAAAAAAGGAAAGCAGAAAAAGGGAAAGAAGGCAGAGAGAAAAAAACCTAAATTCACGCAGAACCATCATCATGTGATTCATGATATTTGCAAAGTAGTGACCATTCTAAAAGTACCCAAAAAAGCCAAAAGCAAAGGCTTTGCCTGATAGGCTGTATCCGAACCCACCAGAAAAAGAAAACCATTCCTGGGACTGAAGGTGGAGGGAATATCGTGCAGAGAACAGGTGCGGGACGGCCGAGAGACCAAAGAGGCAACGCTGAGAATACCTAAGGTAAGCAGCAAAAAAGGACAGCCTAACCCTCCTCGGGCTGGAGTGGGAGGAAGACAAACTTGCCCTGCCAAGGTCCAGAGAGTAAGAATTTAGGCTTCAGGCCGCTAGGTCTCTGTCCCAACTACAATACTCTGTCACTGCCAGTTAGAGACGACGCCTACACAGGTGCACACCGCTGTTACAGCGTGGCTTGCGAAAACAGACACAGGGCTGGCTTCCGCCGTCAGGGCTGAACTTCTGCAAACCCGGGGCTGGCCAGGCAAGAAGAGTCAATACCGGGATCAGGCTCACCCTGAAGCCATAGCAGGTCTAAAGGCAAATGAAAAATGCAGCCCGTGCCGAAGACCCCACGTGAAATAGAAGGCAAAAGGAGAGATGACCGTGGAAATTCTCCCACCCTGTAGTCTCCTACCAATTCCAGCTGGAAGCCACCTGGCAGGGGAACCTAGAAAACGTATCCTGTGGTTATCAGCCCCTGGAATAACAGACAGGAACAAAGACAGAAGAAGAGGACGCTGAACAGCCCCCAAAATGGCACCACTGGCCGACTAATTTCATGCGGAAGAAAAAAAAGCCACACTGGCCCAGGTCGTGTCTCTTCCCTCCGATCGCGGACCCACAACTGCATGAAACAGTGGTCAAAAGAAGGGCTATGCAAAATAGTCCCCCCCCCCTTTTTTTTTCTTCTTGTAGGAGGTGTGGGAGGGGACATAAGCAGCAGGCGCTTCAGGTCGGGATGCTGACAGCCAGGGGACAGCCCGGTGACATTGGCAGGCAGTGGCCCTCTTAAAGCCCTCACCCTTCCGGGTTTTGTGTTTCATGGAGCAGGCGGGTATGATGGCGTTGACCTGACACCACGGATGCCACTGGCCCTTCCTGTGCCTTCTTCATTCTCTAACATGCCGCCAGGTGGCTTCTCCCTACAAGTGGGCTAAGCCCTGCACGGGGGTCCTGTGCACTGAGGATAAAATCAAACTGGCTAAAACTGACACAGAATCTGCTTATGTGAGCCTGCATATATTTTTGTGGGGAAAACTTTTTTTTTTCTGTTTCTGAAAACGGAATCGCACGAAAACCCTCCACCCCCACCCCGCAAGGTTCTCATCACAGGGGAAATGCATCTAAAGTAAAAAAAAGTGTAAATAAAGAACTGTGGTCAGCCACAGAACCTACAAAAACCCAAATGAAAGTGCAGGGGAAGCAGGTAGGTGTGGATGTACGTACTCAGATTTCTGAATACAGTTAGTGATTTGCAGGGATCCCCCCCCCATTAAGCTATCTGATATTAGAGAAGTCACTGCTGTTAATTTTCTATCTCTGTTAAGTGTTACATGCATTAGAAAGAGAGAGGAAGGTTTGGAAATCTGTTCACAGCCAAGATTGTGTAGAATAAATGTCTAAAAAGAGCTAGTTATCTGATTCAGGCCCTATGAAATCAAATTCTCAATTCTCATGTGAAAAAGGCTCATCAAAAGGTAAACAGAGGCTCTGGGAGAAATCTGAACCTACTTTTAAAGGCGATCTCTACAAATTTACTACGTTACGGTCAAGGTCAACGTAGTAAGAAAACACTTTACAAGAGAGTCTGCCGCCCTTGGCCTCTATGGATGGATGCAAAATTATAAACTTACGGGGCTTAAGAAGCAATCATCTAAATAAACTTAAGCCATTAAAAGAATAAGATTGAGGTGAAAAAGTCAACAACATTTTACAGATAATATATTACTTCGGACTGGTAACATTTTAGATAGTCATAGCTGAGTAATCTTCTCTATGTCAAACTTCTGTTACCTAATTTTTTTTTTCAACGTTTTATTTATTTTTGGGACAGAGAGAGACAGAGCATGAACGGGGGAGGGGCAGAGAGAGAGGGAGACACAGAATCGGAAACAGGCTCCAGGCTCTGAGCCATCAGCCCAGAGCCTGACGCGGGGCTCGAACTCACGGACCGCGAGATCGTGACCTGGCTGAAGTCAGACGCTTAACCGACTGCACCACCCAGGCGCCCCTAATTTTTAAATATAATATAGAAATCCTAAAAAAAGCAGCTGACAGTTTAAAAATACCAAGATAGGTTGATCAGGGCATTTTAACTACTTTTCCAGAAGGTTAATCACAGGACCTCCAGATTTTCCACGTGACTCAATTTCATAAGCGAAATTAGAAGCTCTATCACTTTCCTCTCCAAAACCTGCAAACTCTAAGCTGTGAAAAGTTAACCTGACAATTGAAATTCTCCACCAAGATATAAACCGCATCTCTCCTGTAAGATCATGAGTAGCATTCAACGAGCTCTATTCATCAAAGGTTTTATTAAACAGGCACGGAGGGTCTGGGCATTTATTAAGTCTCTGAGCCCAGCGCACTGAAGTCAAAATTCTAGAAACGACCATGATAGGGATAAAAAAAAAAAAAAAAGAAAGGAAAAAAAAAGAATACAGCAGCTGTGGTCAGACACAACTCTGCAGTACAGATATAAATACTGCTCTCCAGGATCCACTGTTCCTTTCATATTTTTGATATCTTTATCCAGGCCGTCAACATTTTTTCTCTCCTTCCTCATTCCTTTGGCCATTCTTCCATAACCTCTCCTGTCCTCCCTAGACTCCAATATTCCCCAAGCTCACAATTTTTCTTTCTAGCCTTTATGTTCTTCCACAAACTGCCAGTTTTATTCCACAGACCGGAGCTCCCTAACTAAAGATGGTTATTGATGTACAGTACCAGTATTTTAGTGCAGCAGCAGAATCAATAAACGAGAAAATACTGCTTTGTCAGGCTTCTCCAAAGCATGCCGGGAAACTTGACTGCTTCGGATGGTCACAGAAGCTCTTAATATGGGAGAGCAGGAGCTGGGCTCCCCTCTGTGGCAAGAAATGATCATCTTCTACCCTCTAGTGACTATAAAGGAAGAAGACAAAAGTTGGAGGATTTTCTGAGACCGTTTCACATTATTATTTATCGTCTTTTAATTTTACTTCAAAAGAAAAAAAAGAGAGAGAGTCTTGTATACCAAGTGAACTGGTTAACAAAACTTATCGTAGTTATCCTTGAAATGTTCAAAATGCAAAGGGTCTGTCTGCGTCGCAGAAGAGGTAGGCTTTGGTTCCTTTGGGTTTTAAAAAGCAAGGTTTGGAAAGTTTGCTATTCCTCCTAAATGACCAGTGCCAGTCAGGTGACAATTCTTTCGCTCTCTCTCCCCCACAGACACACTCTTACCAACACTCAAAATCTCTGTTTCATTTGCCTTGTTTGACGCAGCACTGAACAACTCAAGTACGGTGAGATGAGAAATTCGAGCTGGTATACGATTTGTGCACTTATGTGTGTGTGTAAATAAACGTACACACAGAGATGGTCGGTGTATCTGCCAAATACACACACACACACACACACACACACACCACAGCCACCTCCTTGTTGGTTATTTCTCTTTAAAAGGAGCAGAGGAGGGGCGTCTGGGTGTCTCAGTCCCTTAGGCATCCGACTCTTGGTTTTGTCCAAGGTCATGATCTAATGGTTCGGTGAGTTCGAGCCCTGCATCAGGCTCAATGCTGGCAGCTCGGAGTCTGTTTACGATTCCCTCTCTCTCTCTCTCTCTCTCTCTCTTTCTCTCTCTCTCTTCTTTCTCTCTCTGCCCCCTCTCTACTCACGCTATCTCTGTCTCTCTCAACATAAAATAAACTTTAATTAATAAATAAATAATAAATAAACTTAAAGAAAGTAGCAGAGGAGCTAAATTAAGTTACAAATACCTTTTTGGTTTTGTTTATGCTTACACCAATTTTGACATTTAATCACTGGATTGCAATGTATTAATTTAATAACCAGATAAATGAATAATGCATTCCTACCTTGATACACATAGACCTTTTACAAATTGGACGGCAGTTTATAATTGCTTAAAACGATACTAACAATGTAAAAAAAAAAAAAAATCGCCAGTACATCATGAAGAAATCTTTCAAGAAACTCTCAGCAGCAAAGGTAATAAACAGTAAAATAAGAGTAATATAAAAGAGATTTATAAAAGATACCACCTATCCCTCTCAATTAATCTTTTCATTGCCCCTACAACACCAAAGCTAGTTTCCATCTGATGGTATATAACTTCCTAAAGGACTAACCCTAACTGTGCTACACTCCAAATAATCCAGGCTTAATGAAGTGGAACGTTCTAACGTGGCTGGCACCTATAAAATGTCACCACTAAACCAAGTATATAAGTTCAAACATCTGGCTATGCTCTTATTACACGAAACGTAAAAGGGAGGTTGTTTCCTTCTTATTCATAGCCACAGTGAGAGGAAGAGAATGCTGTTGTACGTAAAAGTTGGTTAATACCAATCACGTATACCTTTGTGCTTGCAACAAAGATGAACGTTTCGCCAAATGACATAAAAAAGAAAACAACTATATTTACCTTGCTGGCACTCAGCCGCTTCCGGTTTGACCAACGCTAGGGATTGAGTCCATTGGATGGTGAAAAAATGGCAAAATGAAAGAGAGAAATAGAATCGTTAATGACGATTCTGTGATTAGTTAGATGGCGCGGACTATATTCAAACAACTAACACCCACGTTCCGAGGTCACAGAGAAAACACGTTGGAGCAACAAAACAGAAACAGAAAACTCACATTTCTGTGGTCGTGTTACAGGATTTTCCCACAGTGTTCAGTAATGAAAAGACAAGGACGTACAAATACTGCTCAATCTTTAGAAGTATCAGTTCATAGTATGAGAAGGATCTCCATCCTTAGAATGTTTTTAATTGCCTCAAAACTCTGTAATTTCACCTCTAAACGCAAATTGGAAAGGCAGATCTCCCCTACTTGAAATATTCTCATAGTATTACGAAAATGTTTAAGAAGTTCATGGACAGTGTTCATGAATATTTAGGTTTCCATACTTTTTGATATTAAAAACAATCATTCCATTTATCCCCCCTGATCAAGCCTCAATATTCAAAATAATAGGAAAAAAAATCTAAGCCACTGCTGCTGCACAATTAAAAAAAAAAGCAAAAACAGGCTAATACAGCACCGAGGGAGGGAAGAACAAATTTTCTGAACAGCAAGTAACATCACCACTGTTCTCTTTTGATCTCTCATTTGTCATGCTAAGGTTGCTGAATTTCATCTACAATTAAAATTCTTTCCTAGCAAAATCCTCTCATTACCCCCGTCACCGTCCAGTACTGTGAGGCTCTACTCTGGCTGGTTAACCAGCTAACTGGATGTTAAAACTTGGATAAATTTGGGAGATTACAATACAATTATGAATCTAATCGAGCAGACCACGTTTGCTATTATGCTTGAGGAAAAAAATACCTTTAGGTGAATGACCTATCCACTTTGACAATACATCTTCCCCATAAGTTAGAAACCAGAAAATAAATGGTCTTTGGGGGGAAATCCTCTTACATTCTGGTGACCAGCAACCAGAAACAGGGGTCCAGAAACAACTTGAAAATATTCTTTATTAAAAAAACACTTCCCCTAGTGAAACTGGCAGTTCAACATCTAGCTCATGATGCAGGGTCACAGATGCTGCCATATGGGTATTAAACTCAGTTCTTTTACTATTTTCCCAGCACTGTACTGAAAAACATGATCAGTACAAAATCAAAGCACCAAAACAAGCACCAAAATCAATTCCTGTCTTCTAGGTATGCATGGCTATTTAGGACCCTCTGACCTAGAATTCATTGGATGCGTTAATGATCATAAAAGATCAACAAAAGAGATGAGGAAATTAATGGAAAGTGAATATGCCTGTCTGCTTACTACAGTCCGAAGAACTACCAAGTATTGACAATTGACCCCATGCCAAGCACTACATTTGATAATCTCCAACTTCACAGTCCTGTGAGATACTTTTTTTATCCTCATTTCACACATGAGGGAATTGTAGCTGCGAGGTTAAGTAATTCTGCGAATGTGACCTGATCGCTTAATTTCTCGAAGCTAGAAAGGAGCGGAGCTGGGATTCAAACCCAGGCAAGTCTGCTGACTGAGCCCACAATTCGAACTAGAATCCTATTTTTGCCAAGAAAAAGAAGCAGACAGCAGGTTCATCAGCCTTCCAACTGTACCATGCCTACATACAATCCTTAAATCTCTGGACGTGAGGGTCAGTCTATAGTCACTTTGCTCAAGTTCAGATTGTTGTCAGCCTGGGATCCAAAGTGACAAAGACAGTCGTGATGGAAATTTACAAACAAACTGATTCCCAATCAAATGATCTATTGTCTTTCCAGGCTTCAGTGTTAGTTATTCCCATTTAAAAACACAATATAGGGGTGCCTGGATGGCTCAGTCGGTTGGCCGTCCGACTTCAGCTTGGGTCACGATCTCACAGTTTGTGGGTTCGGGCCCCCGTCAGGCTCTGTGCTGACAGCTCAGAGCCTGGAGCCTGCTTTTTGGATTCCGCGTCGCCTTCTCTCTCTGCCCCTCCCCCACTTGTGCTCTGTCTCTATCAAAAATAAATAAATGTAAAAAAATTTTTTTAAATAATAAAAACCCAATATAAAAATGGGTTTTCACTGAATGAAAAGAACGAACATTTTCTGATACCTATTCTATCCAAAGGGCCCCCCCCCCGATATAAACTGCATAAGCCGAGTAACCACACAGGGCCCAGGAAGGATTATTCCTTTCTTGGGTGTATTTTGATCAAGTACACAAACAGAAAAAATGAAACTACTGATCAGAACAAATGGGAGTGGGCAGGGCTTTCTATATTATAATATCCCATAAAATATACAGACAAGAAATATATTTTACCCTACACCTCTGCCAGATAAGCAAAGAATAAAGAAAATGAGAAAGCACATGAGCAGGCAGGCTGACAAACTCTTGAAGACAGGACGTGGTGGGTCTAAGGAAAAAAGGACCAAACTCAGTAAGATGACGAGTGTGGCTACATTTACGACTCTGAAAACATACCCTTTGAGAGGTTTTACAAAAGAAACTTCAGGCAGCATCGAGGATGAATAGCTCCGTCACTGGAAATTAATTTCAACTGAAACGGCATTACTTTAAAACTGCAAATTTGGGCCATATTCAAATATATTTTAAGGGCCGGTAGGACTGCTAAACATAATACGATATACCACAGGAAAATTTCACAGAAGGAATAGGGGAATCGGCAGCTATTTTCATGAGAAGTTATCCAACTTTGCCGACCCCACTTAAATATGTAAGAGAAGTTTCAGAACATAGCAGCCAGAAATAGCTCACTCCTGTGGCAGATGATGCTTACTTATATCGTATGTTCTTTTTGAGGGCATCCAGCTCAAGGAACCAGTCACCTACTAGCACATGACAATGAATCCAGCAGCAATACTGTCTAGGCTAAGAGAAGCTGTATTATGTTGAGTTGAAAAAAAAAAGTTTATTTTCAACATCAATTTAAGATTCGAGTTTTAAAAGTACCATTTCTTTTAAAAAATAATAATATATGGGAAGTTTTTTTTTCCCCAGTTACTGTCGAGTAAACTCTCCTAAGAATCCAAATTAAAAACAGCAACTATTTTGTGGGCTCTCTGGCAACTGAAAAATCACTGTTCAGCTTCACGACTGCTTTGTGCTCTCTTCTGTGAGTGTCCTTGCAAATCAGTCGTGATTTTCACCATGAAAATAAATTCCATCTACAAGCAAAGGCGGTGTCAAAATGAAGACATCGACCCTACTGACTCAATTCAAGAAGCACTTGTAGAAGCCTAATTTATAAACAGGCTTCAGATTTCCATATCAGATTCTAAACAGGCTTCAGTTTGAACGCATTTCAGTCCTTTTCCAAGCAGGTGTTTTAGTTGGCTTTAAAAAACGCCTTTCAAATAAGTCACGATCAAAGATGCTTTTTGTTCTTCTTTTAATTCTTGGAATTATAAGGTCTGATCCCCAAATATAAAATAAGATTATGATTTGTATTCACATTATTTGCTCATAAGAACAGAGCCCCAGTCATGTCGTCATAAAATCCAATGCTTTGTTGGTGTTAGAGAGGTCTTCAATAAGCGATGCATTAACTAGAAACGTACAGAAAATAACAGATCGAAGGATATTAAAATTTATATCTTCCCGAAACTACTCCCAACAGAAAACGTGCAGCTAAAAACAAACAAACAAACAAAAAAAGCACCAGAAGAAATTGCAATGCTGCAAATATGTACTTGATCACCCTAATAACGTACAATGTAATAATTAAATCCCGGGAACTGCTTTGCATTGCTGAAAAATACCTGTGCCATCCGGTACCTAAGAAAATAGTAAATGGAAACCTTACCACTTAGTAAAAATATTTTGGATGATCTGTTACAAGGGAACCATAAGCAGGATATGCATTTTAATAACAGCCACACTATCCACATCCCTAGCCAAAACAGATTATTCCTTAAAGGATTTTCTTTCCAGGGTTCCAATGGAAAGGATGTGCATAACCACAAATAGGTACTTTACATCTCAATACAATGATTCGTTTCCCCCCCCCAAAATAATTACCCCCGCCAAAAAAAATGCCAGCCATCTGGTAACCCAGTTATCAAAGGACAATTGCGGTGAAGAATTTTGAAATGAACAAAAGGGTTACACTCACATGTCTCTTGAAATCGCACTGTTTTACTCCTAGGTTCAAATTTAACACAATGACCCCCATGTCTTCTTCTAAACTGTTGGGGTCTTCCAATTTTAAAATATGTTCAGTCGTCCTACAAGCAAAAGGCAACAAATGACACTTTTAGCACTTAGGGGCAGTACCAGATAGTTTCAAACTGCATCAGGAGCTTATGGCAAACCTCTCCTACCTCTGCCTAAGGGTGAGACACGAGTTTTACAAAGCACCCGATTCAGTAAAAATAACACAGCCATCTTCAGAGCAGGGGAATTGTTTGGCATTGCCTTGTTCAACAGTTGGTTAATGGCTTCTTTCCCCTTACTGCCCAAATAAAATTTAAATACTTGTTTTATTTTTAAGTTAGGCAGGTTAATGAACCTGAATGTTAACAGTTCAAACTCCAACACACATTCCAGAACACACTGTGGATGATTTAACGTCTGACTCCTAGGTTTGGGAGCTAAAAGCTAAAATAGAAAAATTCACATTTTAAAGCACCCTTTCATTTATTCAGATTTTTTTTTGTCATTTGATCTAAACAGATGCCATTTAACCTTATGTTGAGCTCCCTCTACAATTCATAAGAACAATTAGAAGGTAAAAATACAATACCTGTTAAGCTCAAGATCTCTGAGAATGACAAAGGCCGAACCCATGAAATCAGATGTGGTTAAATCCCGATCATATACCTACAAAGAGGGAAGAGGCCAGTAATGCACATTAATATGGCAAACCAACTGAGTTTGCCGAATTATCAATAAATGCAATAGTCTGGGAATTTTGAATTCAATCTTCTAGATCTAAAAACTAATCTGCAGAGTACCGTTAACGAGGAATGTAGCCAAGTTGATGGAGAGATCGAAATTATTCAAACTTGACCACTTTGCCCACCACAGCGAAAACAATAGCACAAAATACTCTTAAGGCAGTACTCATATGCATTCCACTGTTATGCACAATGGACCACTCTCTGTAGTTTAAATGGTCTCTCATTAAAATTTAGTATTTTCCACGGTGAGCAGATCTGCCAATTAAATAGAAATTTGCTAAATATTCTCTAGCAACCCTATCCTGCACTCAAGTCATGCAGTTGTAACCCAGATGTTTGAGCAATTGGTGCTTCCAACCGGTAGCGGAAAGCTCTATTAAGTATAAAGTTATTCCTGATGAGAACGGCTTTCCTACTTTTCGCCACTGCACAGACAGTCATAATTCTTCCACGTGCGGTAAGCTTAAATACAATCAATGGGGATGTTATTTTCACTCTGATTTTCTGTGGCGTATACACCATTGATCCGAGAAAACAAAACACACACTTTCAACGAAGTGTACAAATAATCCCTTGCACACGAATGTTTTTCCGCCCAGAGCCGAACAATGATAAAAGAATTTGGGGACGTGGACTTTTTAAGGGGGCAAGGATTGCTGAGACATCAGCGTTTTTAATAAAAGAGCAGACTTGAAAGCCATCTGGGATTACCTTCACACGGAGCTTTTGATCAAGGCTCTGAATGGGAAGTGCAACTACCTCGTCCCACACTGGATTCAAGTTCTTATATACGACTTTACTTTTGTACAGCGTCTTCCCATTCAGCTTAAATTTCACATAGGGATCGCTGGTGCCTTTAAAAAGAAAGAGAGAGTGAGACAGTTTTTAAAAATGCACGTCAACGCCTAGGATCTCCCTTAAGTAAAGGTTCTTTCTACACTTCCCTGGTTGCAAGCGTTTTCCTGAGCACGCCCAGAACAAATGTCTCCCTGTGCAGAGATTGAAGGCCCCAGGGGTGGAGACGAGAGGGGAAAAAAAAAAAAAAAAAAAAAAAAAGAAACCATCTGGGGTAAATGACTGATTCTTCTTCGCTCTTAGTGGTGGAACACCAATGGGTTCCTCGAGCTTTTTCTGTTTCGTTTCATCCCAGGTGTGGCATCGCAACGCTACCCACAAAAATGCAAGAGACAAAATCCACCCTTTCCAGCCCACGGTGTCAGGAGTCCTGGGGAGAAACCCGCCCCTCCCAAGAATGGCAGCGAGTCGGCGAAAAGGGAAAGAAACCATTTTCAAACGTCCGGCCAGATGGCTGACTCGACAGAACGCTGTACTTTAGAATATAATCATAATAAATCAATCAATCTCGGGAACCATGGGCTCAAAAGATGGGGCAACGGGAATGAAGACGGGGGGTCACTGGGGGGCGTGGAGATTAAATCGACAAAGTTGCCATTCTTTGCTGCCTCCTGCACCTGCAGTGAAGCCGGGGACATTGTCTCACCCTGGCCTTGCTGAATGCCACACCAGCCAGGCCCTCAGCTGGCCTCAGGGCAGATACCCCTGACCCGCCCGGGGAGCTTTGAAACAGACGCCAGAAAGAATGAATAATGTCCCTCCAGCCACTCTACCCAAAGCAGAAGGAAGGGCTGTGACAAACCTTCCTCCACACTTTCGGAACAGTGGAGGGGAGGAAAAGAAAAAAAAAAAAAAGAAAGAAAGAAAATGGCAGGTCAACATAAACCATGAATTCTGTGCATGTCTCTTGCATGCCTGCCAATAGACAAGTCATATCTGGGACACACTTGTGCATTAAGACCTCATGAATGATGAATAAAGAAGCCACGAATGAATGCAGAAGCAGTGAGGGCATAACTGAAGGCCAGCCGATAATGCCACAAAGAAAGACAAAAAAAAAAAAAAAAAATCTGATCGGAAGAGTGAGGATAGTATAATTAACTGCGAAACAGGCACCCATGAGTAAGTGCGAAAGACCCACAGTCCGGTTCATCCACCGATGTGTCCCAGGTGCCGTGGACGGTGCCCAACACAGGCCCCCCAAACATTTATCGATCACGAATTCCTGATAGAAAGTCAAGCCTACAGAGTCTGAAACCATTAGGTCAAAAATTAATTCGGCTACTGTGTTGCAAACATTTACCAGGTTGTGACTACCGAGCTTTTATTCTCTCAAGCTCCTCTTTTGGGTTTCTATTTACCAGCAGTATTATTAGCAATGACTGAACACACGATCTTCCCCAACTTCCTTCTTTAACAGAAACAGGTGTCACTATCCAGCAAGGTCATCTACCTTGTTTAGAAGTCTCAACAGAGGAACCGAGGTAGAATGATCTGGGCGGTGGGGGAGCCTTCCAGTTTTGCAAGACTTCGAACCGGAAGACCGAGAAATTCAACCGCAAATATGCAGATGTACGCACTCGACTCTCACATTTTACGTTTGCCGACACGGGGGCAGAAGTCCAGCGGTCTTTATTTTAATCTCGGACACACACACACACACACACACACACACACACACACACACACACGTCATGTTAGTTGGCAGCTCCGGACAGGACAGTAAAACAGGAAGGCATTCACAGCCATTTAGTGGCACACTGACTAGTGAGCGAGCCACCTGCCCCCACTCCCTCTCACAGTACAAGGGGACACCTCTGGCAAGTCAGACTTTAACAATCATTCTGATATATATATATAAAAAAAAGTGTGTGGGGGGCGGGGGGGTGGGGAGGGACCCTAATAAAAAGAGGCCTTTAATTAAATGAAATTGCCACTCTGGGATCGGGCCTTCATGCCTGTCAGCGCACTCTCAAAATAAACATCTCAAAACTAGGCCTCGGCGGTGTCACTTTCTCACAGGCAAAGCATACTGGGTAATCCCCAGGCATCCTGACAGCTACATAATGTTCAAACGGTTTCACGGGTGAATGGCGTCAGTTGCGTGAAAGAAAATATTAATGTCTGGAATTAATAGAAAAAGGGACCAGGGTTTACAAAGCCAAACAAGGAAAAAGGGTGTCAAGTTAGTGTGGCGTTAATTGTTAGGGAAAATTTGAGAAAGGGGCGGGGGGGGAGGGGGGGCGCTGGGAGCACATGGTGATTTTCTCGCTGAGCCTAAGAGCCTCACTGTCAGGGAAGTGACATCTCAACTAGGCAAATTCTGAAAAGAGGTCTGCGGCTCAGGAATGCAACTCCGGATTAGACAAATGATGAGACAGCACCTTGAATGGGTGGACTTCAACCTTTTTTTTTTTTTTTATGGGGAGCTTCAGAAACAATGAGGCTCTTTGGGAGAAAGAGGTGGTGTGGTACCCTGGGAGGAGAATGAAGCTGGGGGGGGCGCAGACGGGCACCTCCATCCTGGTGTGGCCACCAATTCGGCTATGTGGACCCTATGGGGTCACACGTACCCCCTCCAATTTAGAATATCTGGGTGTTAAGCATCAATGGCCTGAGTCTTCTGCCGCACCCCAGACACCCCGGGGTTCGATGCGTGCCCAGAGCGGCTAACAGCCATTCATCGGTCCTGCAAAAGGGTTGCACCAAAGCACACCCCTGAGCACATGTGGGACAGTCCTTCCTTCTGCTCGTACTCCAGGACATTACATCCTGTCAAGCCTTCCGTGACTCTGTATCTGTCAGGCCTGCTAACACTGTCCACGTGCTACAAACCGTAATGGCTGACTTCAGAGCCTGGCACGGTGGTGGGGGGGGGGGCGGGGTCACGAAGGTAAATCAGTCCCAGATCCTGCCCCGGTCCACCTGGCGGGCAGCAGGCGTGCCTTAACTATAACAAGAGGTTAAGTGTCAAAACAGAACTGAACTTCCCAGGTGGGAGAGATTAGCTCTAGCCCGGGTGTCAGCGGAGGCTGAAAGAAAGATACTGGTTGAAATGTGGGTGGGCGCGAACACGCGGAGAAGGACTGAAGTCATGTTAGCAGAAGGAACTGGCTTTGAAGCCGGGGAGCAGGGAGGAGACCAAGATGACAAGATCTGTGTGGCGCCCAAACCAGCATTTCCACCGATCTGGAAATCAAGTGGAAAAAAATGTAATGAGAAATAAAGCTGAACGGGCGGGCAGGTTGGAGCCAGAGGCCAAAGTGCTTGAAAATGACAAAATCCAGGGGTGCCTGGGTGGCTCAGTTGGTTAAGCGTCTGACTTCAGCTCAGGTCATGATCTCATAGTCCGTGAGTTTGAGCCCCGCATCGGGCTCTGTGCTGATGGCTCACAGCCTGGAGCCTGCTTCGGATTCTGTGTCTCCCTCTCTCTCTGCCCCTCCCCTGCTCCTGGTCTGTCTCTATGTCTCAAAAATAAATTAAAAAAAAAAATAAAATGACAAAATCCGGAGTTTAGTCTTTGTTCGGTGAGAAAGAGAGGATGGTTTGCTTTTTCCTGTTTTTTTTTTTTTAATTTTTTTAACAAGACAAGGCACAGGTCTCAGAAAGATACGAAATGAAAAAGACACGTCTGCACTCTCTCACACCTTCCTCATGCCCCTTCCTCTCACGGGCTGCTTTTGTGGATTTACTACAGGAAAAACATACAAGAATTGATTTTAACTCGAGAGTAATCATATTACGTGCACTGGACGTCACGCTTTCACAATGAAAGCACCCGCAGTTCTGTTCACACAGACTTACCAGATTTCTTTTCATCGACTGCAGAAACTTTCACTGTGTTATTGACTACTTACATAACTAGCCACCAAATAGTGGATACTTACATCATTCCATTCTTGTTTGTTTGTTTTAGTGCAAACAATACTATAATAAACATCCTTATACGACTGTCTTGGAGTGTATATTCAGAGGGAACTTCTAACATTGGGACAGCTGGTTATGACAGATACTGTCAAATTGTTCTCCCAAAGTCTGTCAAATTTACATTCCCACCAAGACTATATGTTTTGTACTTGTTTCTCTGCATGATCACCAATACTGGGTGCTCTGTGCCTTTATTTTATTTTTTTTTATTTTTTTATTTTTTTTAAATTTTTTTTCCACGTTTATTTATTTTTGGGACAGAGAGAGACAGAGCATGAACGGGGGAGGGGCAGAGAGAGAGGGAGACACAGAATCGGAAACAGGCTCCAGGCTCTGAGCCATCAGCCCAGAGCCCGACGCGGGGCTCGAACCCACGGACCGCGAGATCATGACCTGGCCGAAGTCGGACGCTTAACCGACTGCGCCACCCAGGCGCCCCTCTGTGCCTTTATTTTAAAAGAACAGCAGGTGGAAAAGGATACCTCTATTTTTCTCGGTGACGTTTTGAACAAAGTTTAGAATCTTTCATATTTTAGTGGACCTACATTTGTATTTGTCAGAGCAATTCCCATTCATTCCATTTGTCCATTTTTCTAAGGTCTCACAGTTTGTCATTTGCTTCAGGATCTCAATGAGTGTTTAATTATGGATATCAGCCATTGGCCATAAATCTTGTCATAATTTATTTATAGTCAAGCTATTTCTTGTGATAAGTTTTTTTGTTTGTTTCTTTGCTTTTATTTAGTCGAATGTACCAAAGTTTTATTTATGGCTTTGTAGTTGAACATTCTGCTTAGAAGAAAATTTTCGCACAGTAAGATTTTGTAGTTTTTCATTCATTCCACATACATCCTTAGCCCATCTGGAATTATTTCAGTGTGAAGAGGGAAAGAAATTCAGGTTTATGTATGAACAGGAGAGTAAAATGATCAGAGCCAAGCTTTGGAAATATAAACCCGGCAGGAGCTTATAATGTAGAAGGCAGAAGACACAGGCTAAGCCAGAAAACCTGGTGGTTGAGATAATGCAGCACCAGGGAGTTGAGGGCCCAGGAGAAAGCTGTACCCGGAAGAAGTAACCCAGGGTTTCACAAACCATGATCCGTGAGATCTCACAAACCGTGAGATCACAGAACCTCACC
This sequence comes from Puma concolor, assembly GCF_028749965.1. Classification (NCBI taxonomy): domain Eukaryota; kingdom Metazoa; phylum Chordata; class Mammalia; order Carnivora; family Felidae; genus Puma; species Puma concolor. Next base: position 136,395,932 of record NC_141672.1, read on the forward strand.
TGCACGGAGGCTCCCTGGACTGAAAGGGTTAGGTAGTCAAAACCACTGGGAGAAGCTGTTTATCTCCTCCCTTGGAATTTCACAGTGTAGAATACAAAACTGAACTCTGCCAGGAGCTACATTAAGACAGACAACTATACAAACAGCTCAAAAGTTTTCTACTCTGTATTTCATCAAGTTATTTAAACATAGAAAATATTTCACGAGGAGCAAACTAAAAATAATTATTAAATTCCTCCAAATCAAAGCTGTAGAAGATAAGATGCATGCCCAAAATGGCCTAATGTGCACAGTCTTGGGAGAACAAATATGCGATCAGTGAATGAATCTCATTTGAAATAAGATGGTGTGTCGATGACAAGCCCGTACCTTCCTTTGCCTAACCACCTTTTAGTAAAATCTCCCTTCCTTGGGCACTTTTACTCCGTTTCCTTGTGCCTTACTATCTTTAGCTGTATATAAAAAATATACCAACCTCTTATCTTGAGAACTGAATGAACTAATATACTTCATTAATAGCAGACTCTAGCCATTAACTGACAAAATCCCATAGCAACTGCTACTTTGTTAGTAAGTGTTACTACTCGATTAATTTAAAAAGGGGTGTCTATAACAAAGTATGCGGTATTAAATATTCACTTATTTTACCTATCCAACATAACATGTACCGTTTGTTTCTCGTCTGTTTCTCTACGGACCCTTCTATTGCCATCTCTAAAGGTATGAAATTTGTATCACCTTTTCTCTGCAGACGTCGAAGAGAAAATTCCTTATCTTACATACTTCTTACGAGATCCCATGTGGTTGGGGAAAATCTCCATGAAATGATCTGAGCTATCCTGGAAAGAAAGGACTGTAGTAAAAATTAAAAAGCACTAACTATCCATGAGTATTGGCTACTGCCTTATCTCTAGTCCTAATGTTATTCACTGACGATTTTGGATCACTCTGCAAATATATCCTGATGAAAATGACAGATAGCTTGGTGAGAAGGACACCAGATAACTGAGGTCTATCAAGGAGACAGTCATCATGAATCATATTACTTGTATCTACTATCTTGAGAGAATTACAAGAAAAAATGGTCAGAAACAACAGAGGAAGTGATACGTGGAACAAATATTCTATTCACTGGCTCAAGATCAAATAAAGAATCTGCAAATAAAATAAATCTGTAATGAAGCACTAATTACAAACAACTTGTCTTTGCTTTTTGTAATAGAACTCATGGCCATGTGGGAAAAAGCAGAAAGATGCACTAAAGAGAAAGAAAAGATGGGGCGCCTGGGTGGCTCAGTTGATTAAGCATCCGACTTCAGCTCAGGTCATGATCTCATCGTTTTTGAGTTTGAGCCTCGCATAGGGTTCTCTGCTGTCAGCACAGAGCCCGCTTCAGATCCTCTGTCTCCCTCTCTCTGCCCCTCCTCTGTTCTCTCTCTCTCAAAAATAAACATTAAAAAAAAGAAAGAAAAGAATGGAGGAGGGAGGGAGGAAGGGAGGAAGAAAGAAGGAAAGAAAGAATTACTACCATCCAGAAAAGATTAATATATTGATCTGTACCTAGATTTTACATGCACACTCTGACTTTTCAAAAAAGAAACCAGCCTTCATATTGTATTTTTTACCTGCTTTCTTCAGCCAATAATACATCAGTCTCCTTCTGTCCCCGTCAATATATTTCTACAAATCGGCTTAATGGTCATTTATGTGTATATTGGGGCATACGTATATATAATATAGGTTTGAAAAACCAGCGTTCCTAATTTGAAAATAAAAATCCATGCAAAAGCAATATTTGTAGGCAGAACTCACTTATTTGCCATCAGTAAAGCTCATTTGCCATGTTAAAACACTTCAGCCATACGGTTTCTTCAAACGAAAGGTTGTCAAGCTAGAAAGCTCTCCTAATTGAATGCATTTCTCAGAGTAGCAGTTTGTGAAAGGGAATTATCTCCATGTTTTTACATGAAGTTCACACTTTGTACTATCTGATAACTTTTGTTAGGAGATCTTAGGAGTTCTGATTCAAGTCAACACTTACTTGTCAAGTCTTTTAGGGAAACTCAGGTACAAAACGATGAATTCATCCTGCATGAACAGTATTTGGAAACACGGAAAAGTATCAATTTGATGTTTTTCTTATCCTCTGGCTTAAGAGTGATAAGGGGCTATTCAATCTCCTTATCAAATACGTTTAGAATCTTCTCAGTAAGGGGCACCTGGGTGGCTCCGTCGGTTGAGCGTCCGACTTCAGCGCAGGTCATGATCTCACAGTCCGTGAGTTTGAGCCCCGCGTCGGGCTCTGTGCTGACAGCTCAGAGCCTGGAGTCTGCTTCCGATTCTGTGTCTGCCCCTCCCCTGCTCATGCTCTGTCTCTCAGTAATAAATGTGAAAAAAAAAAAATTAGAATCTTCTCAATATTATGCATATGTTGAATTTTTTCTTCTTGTCAGAAAAATAACCAAGCCTGAGCTGTCTTTACACGGGATCCATAAGTTCTGACTTTCTCTGAGGCTGGCTAAATAAGCGCCAGGAATGATTTCCAGAAAAACAGCCAGTGATGATTTTTGAGCGGCTGCTGCTGCCCCCTGGCAGTTAAGCTGAGATTTCTACATCAAGTGTCCAAGTGCCACATTCTTGACCCACCTTCAGAAACCATTATGGGCATTATGGACATTCAGAGGGCACTTTTCCTCCATCACATGGGAAAGAAGAAACAACTTTCCCTATGTAGAGCGAAATCTGTATTACTTAAGGTAGCAGTAGGTTCAGGTCCAGCTGAATTCCAGGCCAGGTTTTATCGACTACAATTGAATGAAGGAACATGCTTATTCCCAGGATCTCCCTAGCCCATCAGGCTGCAAATGGCGGCTCTATGCTTCCAGGAGCTGGTCTCCTGTTACCAACCACAGAACAATAGTTTTCCGCCCCAACCACCTTCAGGCCTTGCTGTCTGTGAACTCCTGAAGTTTTCTCCTGAATGTGATGGACTCCTTTCCTCTAAAGGAGTCTGTCGTGCGCAATGACCCCAATGGCACCTTGGTCAAGGCCTGCCCATGGGTAGACCCTGTGGGTGTAATGGCTCCGTGCAACTCGCCAAAATCTAGCATGTGAAAGAATTTCCACTGACCAACTTACAGTGGGATCCGTGATCTGAAATTCCCAGTTTCGCGAAAACTTGTTTATTTTAACTCTTTATAAAATTTGACCAAAACTTGCTTATTTTGACTATTTGTAAGCTTGTATGGATAAGTAATGGGGCATTCTAGAGCTGTCAGAAGCAAGGTCTTCCTGGGACCTTCGGATTCCTCCCCTGCACCACTGCCATCCTAAACTTCCTTCAGTCCCACCTACCCCATCCAGGTTTCCGCCCCCATCTGTCTTCCCCCTAATATCCTCTCCTTTTCTGTTCCCAGTCATCCCCTTTCTGGACTCTGAAGCTTAGGCTATGGCATGTCCAGTCACTCCTTTTTTGTTTGGCCTCAGGCAAATTAAATACTTAAAATGCTGTTTTCATTCTGTCTTCATAAACCAATTGGCTGATATGACCCAGAGACCTTCAGCTGCTTTTAAAAGTTCTCATCCAATAACTTTATACATACAGACGTATCACTATAGATTAAAGGAAAACACTGCCAATATACTGAGGAATTCAGTAAATCAGTAAATAGGCCATCTGGTGAATAGATTATTGGGCACATTGACTTTTGGTGAAGTGATCATTAAGAGAAGACTTTTGTACACCTGTTCTTGATCAGGTACAAAGATCCTGATCTTGATCCAAAGCATACAGGGGCGTGGACATCATGCACGATTGTCCCCGTAACGATCAAACAAAGAAGGGCCCAGACAAAGATAGAAAAAGGCCTAACAACACAGAAAAAAAAGGAGAAGGGAAGGCAGCGGCCAGGATGCAGCCATGGAAAGAGACTAGAAAGAGGGTCAGAGAAAAAAAGGGAGAGTAAGCCACACAGCCAAAGGATGCAGCTTCCCCGAGTTTCTGCAGAGGGTACAGACTTCAAGATCTGTAGTCTGGTCAGCTCGGGGTGTTCCAGAAATCCACACTGCCAAAGCACACATAGCTACTAATACCCTAACACTGTCCCTTCTATTAATAAGAATACTAAAAAGTGTCCTCAGCCCAGGCTATTATTTGAGCATAAATTTAAACCTAATGAAACAGGCAGCAACCTCCCTGGAGAAGAGACAAAGGACTGAAGCTTAGTAATGACATTAACACTGGGCGTGCTCCCATTTAATCCTCCGAGGACTGTCAGGGATAGGACTATGTATACTGTCGTCTTAAGGATGGATAAAGGTAGGGGTGCCTGGGTGGTTCAGTCCGTTAAGCATCCGACTGCACCTCAGGTCATGATTTCACAGTTCGTGAGTTTGAGCCCCACGTCGGGCTCTCTGCTGTGAGGGAGCACAGAGCCCGATTCGGATCTTCAGCGCCCCCCTCCTGCTCCTTCCCTGCACGTAAGTGTTCTCTCTTGCTTTCTCTCTCTCAAAAAATTAAAATTAAAATTAAAAAAATTAATATTTTTTTTAAGAAAAGGATGAGTGAAGTTAGTGAGTTCCCAGAGCCAAGCCTCAAGCCACAGACCCGTTTCAGTGTAAAGCTTTCATAACCAGAGCAATTTTATTTATTTTTTTTTTCTTTTTTTTTTTTTTTTTTCAACGTTCATTCATTTTTGGGACAGAGAGAGACAGAGCATGAACGGGGGAGGGGCAGAGAGAGAGGGAGACACAGAATCGGAAACAGGCTCCAGGCTCCGAGCCATCAGCCCAGAGCCCGACGCGGGGCTCGAACTCACGGACCGCGAGATCGTGACCTGGCTGAAGTCGGACGCTTAACCGACTGCGCCACCCAGGCGCCCCTATTTATTTTTTTATATTTATTTATTTTTGAGACACGAAGACAGAGCATGAGCAGGGGAGGGGCAGAGAGAGAGGGAGACACAGAATCCGAAGCAGGCTCCAGGCTCCGAGCTGTCAGCACAGAGCCCGATGTGGGGCTCGAACTCACGGACTGTGAGATCATGACCTGAGCTGAAGTCGGACGCTCAACCGACAGAGCCACCCAGGTGCCCCCTAACTAGAGCAATTTTAAGGCATAACCCGTCCCACTCCTCTGAATCTGGGCACCTGCTTCAACCCAGACAGAGTGGAGGAAGTCACACGGTTTTCCTTCCAAAGCTGTGCCACGCAAGCTGATACAGCTCCTGCCTGGCGTCCAGGAGCCTCAAGGCAGAAGCCCTGAGCTCCTGTGACAAGCGTGAGGCACCATGCTTCATGGGGAGGTCTCGTGTGGACCAGCCCTTGTCTCCCCGCACCCCATCCCAGGTTGCCACCGTTGGTATAAACTGGCCTGTGGGCCTCCGGGTGGCCAGTCCCCAAAATCAGGTCACACTCAACCTTCAAGTCGTTCCAGTGGAGGCCGCAGACAGCGTGCGGCAAAGGGAAGCGACGCACAGCGTGCCCTCTTGAAATCCCCCTTCCCAGCGTTCGTGAGCGTGTGGTGGGTTGGGGTTGCTACGGAGTGGGGTAACTTGTCATCACAGGGTGGTGGTCCCTTCATCACGTTGCCTGCCGTGCCCGCTGCCCCAAATTCAGCACGTTGTCAAGCTTTGGGGTTCAGATGGCAAGACAGAACGAACGACCCCATCAAGATTATGTCGCAAGGAAATCACAGGGCATACAGAAACGTACCAATACGCCCTCTGTATTTCGCCCTCTGTTTACAACACCCACACCCCCCGGGGCAGAGGGCACCGTACCAACATCACAACGAAACAGGGTAAGTAAAAAGAACCCTTTAGAGGCAGCTGGGTGGCTCGGTCCACGAAGCCTCTGACCGTTGATTTCGGCTCAGGTCATAATCTCAAGGTTCAGGCCCCCGTCAGGCTCCGTGCAGACAGGGCAGACCCTGCTTGGGATTCTCTCTCTCTCCCTGTCTCTCTGGGAGTGCTCTCTCTCTTCCTTTCTGTCTCTCTCAATAAATCAGCTTCAAAAAATTTTTAAAAAAATAAATAAACACAGCATGCAGTGGGGCACGTGCTATCTTGGTACAGAAACGAACCCCTGGTAAAAACCACTGGCAATGGGGAAGCCCCATTCAACCGGATGGAAGATGTGCTACCTTAAGTTCAAGTCAACGATCTTCAGTTGGATGTAAGGCGGTTGGTTACATGCAGCAGATGCAGAAAACAGGCCGTTTCACTCCGAGGCCCTTCGTACGAATTGGGATGGGATCCCACTGAAAGAAGAGCTTAACTGTCTATAAAACGGGAGAGCCACAGGGCCTTCTTTTTTTTTTTTTTTTTTTTTTTCAACGTTTATTTTATTTTTGCGACAGAGAGAGACAGAGCATGAACGGGGGAGGGGCAGAGAGAGAGGGAGACACAGAATCGGAAACAGGCTCCAGGCTCCGAGCCATCAGCCCAGAGCCCCACGCGGGGCTCGAACTCACGGACCGCGAGATCGTGACCTGGATGAAGTCGGACGCTTAACCGACTGCGCCACCCAGGCGCCCCCAGGGCCTTCTAATAAACTGCTGAGGACAAAAATCCCCAGAGGAAAGGGCTCCGTTGTGGGAACACATCAAAAGCTGCAAGGACAAACATGGCTGCCCAAGGAGGATCCGCATCCAAGAGGGAAAGGAACCAGCAGAAACAGGTTTCAAAAATCAGTTCCACTTACTGGCTGTGGGAGCCTGGCAGGCTATCAACACGAAACAAGTGGAGAAAAGCCACCCGCTACCTGGGATCTGGGATGGGTGGCTGCATCGCCGAACGTCTCAAGTTTGCTCTTGAAGGACACGCTCCCACACCGGCCAGCTGTGTTTCCGTGGCTCCCACACAACATACCAGTGATCTCATGCCATCTGGTGTTCGGAGAAGGTACTCCAATGTGAAGCAAGCCCCATTTCTTGCAAAAAAGTACTGAGGGTGACCTTTGGATACCGTAAACCTGGTGTGGTGCTGGCATCCGAACAACAACAAAAGCCACATCGGCAAGATTCGAAGGGAAATCCAAGAAGCAGCCCTGATAGGCACCGTGTCTGTTTCTAACACACGATTAGAAAGTGGCAATCAGATCAGCAGGGAAAGGGCTATTTCGTCCCAACTAATTCAATAGCCATTTGGCCAAAAGTAAATCTAAGTTCCTACTCTGAGCCAGAAATCGAAATAAACTCGAGACAGATCAAAGACATAAAGGAAAAAGGCAAAACGAAGTAGCAAAGAGAATGCATATAGGTGGATGCGTATTCCCTTTCGAGAGAGAAAGGCCTTCCTTGCTATAAAAACAAAAGAAGAGGGGCGCCTGGGTGGCGCAGTCGGTTAAGCGTCCGACTTCAGCCAGGTCACAATCTCGCAGTCCGTGAGTTCGAGCCCCGCGTCGGGCTCTGGGCTGATGGCTCAGAGCCTGGAGCCTGTTTCCGATTCTGTGTCTCCCTCTCTCTCTGCCCCTCCCCCGTTCATGCTCTGTCTCTCTCTGTCCCAAAAATAAATAAACGTTTAAAAAAAATAAATAAATAAAAAAATAAAAACAAAAGAAGAAATTCTCTAGAATAGGACTGTAAGACTTGAAAACATCTCTGCCACAAAACTCTATAAACAAAACTAAAAAGCAAATAACAAATTAGAAAACTCTAGGGGCGCCTGGGTGGCTCAGTCGGTTAAGCGTCCGACTTCAGCTCGGGTCATGATCTCTTAGTCTGTGAGCTCGAGCCCCGCATCGGGCTCTGTGCTGACAGCTCAGAGCCTGGAGCCTGCTTTGGATTCTGTGTCTCCCTCTCTCTCTCTCTCTCTCTGCCCGTCCCCTGCTCATGCTCTGTCTCTCTGTCTCAAAAAAACAAAAATTTAAAAAAAAAAACCGCTAAAAAAATAATAATAATAAAAAAAAAACTCTATGTGAACGTATCTAGGGAGCAGAAGAAAGAGCAGTGATAATATACAGAACAGGCTTTGCACAAAAAAGAAGTAAATAGCTCATAGCCAAACACACCTAAGGAATCAAATTTATTAATACAAATTGAAACAAATATAACACTTCTTCTCCATCAAACTGACAAAGATAAGGTGCACACCATGCGGGGAAGAAAAGGAAAGCAGACCCCAGAGATGTTATTGCTGGGTCAGCAGTAGAGGGAGATAGTTCCCAAGGGTGAGCTGGCAATTCTGGAAAGAGAACCTCGACCTGCTCAGATCAGGAAACACAAAGCATCCGCAAAGAAGTCAAGAAGAAAGTTGTACGTCCGGATTTAGGCACAAGAATGTTTGCTGCAGGATTAGTGCTGGGAATAAGAATTCTGAGAGACCCGGAACCAGAACACTGAGTAAACAAAGAACGATGCGCTATATTCATTTTTTCTTCTCAAAATAGAATTTCTGTAATAGGGGAAGCACATGTGTGGTGAACAAAAGCAGTGATCAAGCCATTTAAAGTCAGATCCGGCTGTAGTTTGAAAAGTCAGATCGATTCTGGGGCGCCTGGGTGGCTCAGTCAATTAAGCGTCCGACTCTTGGTTTTGGCTCAGGTCAGGACCTCACAGTTGGTGAGTTCGAGCCCCACACTGGACTCTGTGCTGACAATGTGAAGCCTGCTTGGGATTCTCTCTCTCCCTCTGTCTCTCTGCCCCTCCCCTGCTCATGTTCTCTCTCTCCCTCAGAATAAATAAATAAACATGAACAAAAATTTTAAAAAGGAAACAAAATTGATTCTTTACATATCACGTCAGTATGGCACATTCAGTAAAAGTGACAGAGTGACTGAGGATGATGCTTGTCCACACTGCCGTGTCTTCCCAGGGTGTCCACTATGAGAGTCGAGGCACATTTTTCTGAGTCAAACATAAGATGGGGAAAATTAAACCATCAACCCGTAATAGAGTCCTTATTCCCATCACTAAAAACTAGCCTCTCCTTCATTTTTGCTGAAGCGCAAACACGAGATAGGAACCGGGCTCAGAAAACACCCTTCACCACCACAAACCACCCTCTGCCCCCCACATCGCCCCCCCCCCGGGGGGCAGGGAAGCTAGGGGGAGGAGTCTAGGGCAAAAAGAGAGAAAAGCGAGAGATATGCAAAGAGTCAAACAAATTGCCAAGAAGCTGGGAAGAAAAGCCATCGTAAGATGGGTAGAAATGCCACGAGCCTTTCCCTTTCCAGAGGGAAACTGCAAAAATCAAACCCGACCAAAAAAGACAACAAACACAGTAATAATCCTAACTACTGTTTCCTCCAACCCCACCTATACCACCACACGCCCCCTCGAGCATTGCACACCAGGTGAATCCTCACAACTGCTGCTAGATGGTATGTGACTTAGCGTTCAAGCTCGCGTGGTCTGCACCCAGGGTCCAGGGTTCACACGCAGCGGTGCTCCCCAAAACTTTGCATCGTGGCACAAACGAAAACCATGGCCGTTGTTGGACACGGTAGCGTAAACGGGGGAGACTGCTGAGGGGCTGGCCCAGGCTCCACAGAGCTGTCGGGAAGGCTGAAGGGATGGATACCCTAGAACACTGCGCAGAACGCACCTGTCCGGAAGCCGCGTGGCTGTTCCTCAGTGCACAACGCTGAGAACGCTGTTCTCAGCGTTGTGCACTGAGGAACAGAGTTCTGGAAACTCCCTATCTGTCCCGCAATTACAGATGTAATTAGAACAGCGGGTTTCTCTCTAGCTCTGATACAAGGGTATCTTTTCTTTTTATTCTTTTTATTTATTTATTTTGAGGGGGGGGGGGAGTGCCTGAGTGGGGGAGGGGCAAAGAGAGGGGTAAAGAATCCCAAGTAGGCTCCACGCTGTCAGCACAGAGCCTGACGTGGGGTTCAATCTCACCAACTGTGAGATCATGACCTGAGCCCAAATCAAGGGTCGGATGCTTCCCCGACTGAGCCACCCAGGTGCCCCGTATACATTTCTTCTTTAAAAAGAAAGGATTTGGGGCGCCTGGGTGGCGCAGTCGGTTAAGCGTCCGACTTCAGCCAGGTCACGATCTCGCGGTCCGGGAGTTCGAGCCCCGCGTCGGGCTCTGGGCTGATGGCTCAGAGCCTGGAGCCTATTTCCGATTCTGTGTCTCCCTCTCTCTCTGCCCCTCCCCTGTTCATGCTCTGTCTCTCTCTGTCCCAAAAATAAATAAACGTTGAAAAAAAATTTTTTTTTAAAAGAAAGGATTCAAGGGTCACTGGGTGGCTCAGTCGGCTACGCATCCAACTCCTGGTTTCGGCTCACGTCACGATCTCGCAGCTTCATGGGTTCGAGCCCCATGTTGGCCTCTTCGATGACAGCACACAGACTGCTTGGGATCCTCTCTCTCCCTCTCTTTCTCTGCCCCTCCTCCACTTGTAATGTCTCTGTCTTTCTCAAAATGAATAAACTTAGAAAGAAAGAAGGAAAGAAAAAGGAGGAAGGAAGGAAGGAAGGAAGGAAGGAGAGAGAGAGAGAGAAAGAAAGAAAGAAAGAAAGAAAGAAAGAAAGAAAGAAGAAAGAAAGAAAGAGATTACAATCATTAAAAAATTTACAGTTATAGGGGCACCTGGGTCGCTTAGTTGGTTAGGTGTCAGACTTCAGCTCGGGTCATGTTCTCATGGTTTGTGAGTTCAAGCCCCATGTTGGGCCCTCTGCCATCAGCACAGAGCCCAGCTTCTGATCCCCTGTCCCTCCCCTTCTCTCTCTCTGTCTCTCAACTGCAAATAAATAAACACTAAAAAAAAAAAAAATCTAAAAGAACAGGTATGAAAATTAGCCTATTAAATGGCAAAAGGAAAAGAGGTCTGAAATCAGAGATACTGGACATTTGAACATTTTGGTGGCAGAGCAGGAATTTGCTAAACACCTATTACCTGGCAAACTTTTCACACTAGGGCGGGTGTCGTTAAGCCATTCTTTCCAAACCGGAAAATGACTTATCCAGCATGTTCTTCCCAGGGTGTGCAACTGAAGCTGTCGCTGCTCTGAAAACAAAGGTCAACCATCTACCTGTGCTGGAGAAGGAGAGCGGTCTGCTAGAGGAATGGGTCATGAATCTTCGTTACATAAAACGCACATGAGAAGAACCATGAGGCGCCCGGGGGTGGGGGGATGGGGCCAGTCCATTAAAGTCCAACTTGATTTCAGCTCAGGTCATGATTTCAAGGTTCCGGAGTTTGAGGCCGCATCAGGCTCTACGCTGGCAGCATGAAGCCTGCCTCGGATTCTCTTTCTCTCTTTCCTTCCTTCCTTCCTTCCTTCCTTCCTTCCTTCCTTCCATTCCTCCTTCCTTTCTTTTCTTTCTTTCTTTCTTTCTTTCTTTCTTTCTTTCTTTCTTTCTTTCTTTCTTTTTTTCTCCCTCTCTCTCTTTCTTCCTTCCTTCCTTTCTCTCTCTCTCTCTCTCAAAATAAACAAATAAACATTAAAAAAATAGGAAGAAAAACCATCAATCCTCAACCCTCCGGCCTCCAGCCCAAATAATTTTTTTTGGCCCTGATAATGTCGCACAAAGTCCCTCAAAGGGCTTTTCTTTCCTTTTTGCAACACTGAAAAGTGGCCACCAGAGGGCAGCAGCAACACAGTATTCTTCCAGGGCACAGCAGGACAGTCCCATAGCCACCTTCACACCAAGGGCAAAACAGGGCTTCAAGGCAAGGGCTCCTGTTTTCCAGGAATTAATGCTCTAGGGGCTTTTTGTTTGTTTGTTTTTTATTTTATTTTGTTTTAGAGAAAGAGAGCGTAAGCAGGGTGGGGAGAGAGAGCAAGAGACAGAGACAGAGAGAGTAAATCTCAAGCAGGCTCAACATGGAGCCTGACTCAGGGCTCGATCCCACAACCGTAGGATCATGACCTGAGCCACAAATCAAGAGTCGGATCTTCAACCAACTGAGCCACCCAGGCTAACGCTCTACGTTTTAATGGGATTTGATCTGAGCCTTCTTCCCAGGACAAGAGGCCTTCCCATGTCACAGAGCAGTGCTCCTACCCAGCCTAGAAAAGGGCCGTTGGCATAAACACCACCAGCTTTAAGATCCCAAAATATTTCTTGACCACATTTCCTCCCAAGGGAAACTGAGTCCAAGGTTCAACTCTCTCTATGCGTCAACCTCATTATGAAGTTAGAAGGACTTAAATTTGATTGGTCATATCATGTTCCTTCTGTTTGACCAATCTATAAAGACCCCCAGGAGTTACCAGACTCAGATCAAGAACCCAAAACAGGTATGTGTCTCATTTGGTCCAAAACATCACTGCATGTAGAACCTCCCTGAGAGAGAAAAAAAAAAAAAAAATGGGAAGGAAATGGAGGTATAAAGGTGTAAAAGGAAGAAGTGAGGATGTGGAAAAGGGAAGTAGAAACACTGAGGAAAAAAAAAATAGTAAGATAGGAGGGCAGGAGGCGGGGTGTAGACAGAGACAAAGATCTACCCACAGGCAACAGGCAATTACTGGGATAGAGCAGGGAGGTGGGGGGATGCTGGGTCTTCCCTCCTGTAGATTGCTCAAGAAGATGAACTCAAGGCAACGGCTAGACATTACCAGCGTTCAAGTAAGGCTCATTTTTAGAAAGACCACCTACAGCACGGCAGGTTGTTCAGCAGAAAGAATGGGGCTGCTTACTTAGTACTGAGCTCACCCATACCGGACCGAGTCCGGGCAAGGCTGAAAGACCGCGTGTCAGAGAATTGAAGGCAATTCCTAACCAAGTAGAGAATGATCTGTGAAAGGCAATCTTCTAAATGTGGCCCCGCTTCTAGCACAACCTCATGAAAACCTGTCGGCCTCCCAGGTGTTATTCTTACATCCATGATGACTCACGGATGGACAGACCTGTTCGTGACAGCAAGTTACCGGTTACCCGCTATGTCCAGTTCTTTTGAATGACCCATAGATTTTGCTGGGTTTATTCAATGCACACACACACACACACACAAACACACACACACACGCACACACACACACAAAACACCTATGTATTCTATACAAGGGATAGACATGTTAACAGTTAAAGACCCCGTGTGGGGGCACCTGGGTGGCTCAGTCGGCTGAGCGTCCGACTTCGGCTCAGGGCATGCTCTCGCGGTTCATGAGTTCGAGCCCCATGTCGGGCTCTGGGCTGACAGCTTGGAGCCCGGAGCCTGCTTCGGATTCTGTGTTCCCCCTCTCTCTCTGCCCCACCCCTGCTTGTGCTCTGTCTCTCTCTGTCTTTCAAAAATGAATAAACACACAAAAAAATTTTTTTTAAAGACCCTGTGATGCTCTGGGTAACAACTATATAACACTACGCTCTCCACACCACTGCTAAACCTAGCCATCGTGCTGAAGCCGGAGCTCCCTCCTAATTCTGCCCAAAGAACAATTAGCCAGCTTTAGGGTTTCACAAGCCTCCCCCCAAGCCCCAGAAAATCTCCCAATTCCACCTTGATAGTCTGCATAACAAATCAGCACTGTGTCTGAGGCGGAGAAAGAAGAGATTTACATAAAAGGTCCACAGCACTCTTTCACGAAGGAAGTCCACTGTCCAGGCCTGGCTGACGGCACCAAAACTGAGACGGGTTCTCTCGTTTCTGAGACGCTTGCCCCCAGTTTGTTTCTGGATGGGTCAAGTGACCGAAAGCTTCCAATCCTCCGGCACGAACCTTGGAAGAGCCTTTTAGCGCCACTTCTCGAAGCATGTCAGAGATGCCTTTTCCTGAGGGGGAATACCGTGACTTTTCACTTTACTTCCCATTAAAATATAAGGAAAAAAACCGACTTTTTGCCACCTAATAGCTCCAGAATTTTTTTTTCATTATTCAAGGTCATATTACTGATATGCTCATAAATAAACAAAGTTTTTACTTTGCTACACCAGAAAGCAGTTTCTTAGAGTAAAACTCAAAAAGCAGATCACGCTATTCTAGACAGATGTTGGCAAACGTTGGCCCATGGTTCAAACCCAGGCCACTGCTTGTTTTTGTAAGTAAAGTTTTATTAGAACACAGTCATGACCATTTGTTTACATGTTATCGTTAGATACTAACCCTAACCAAGAATGATTTCTCTTTGGCTGTTTGGGAAACCACTAACATTCTTCACTTTAGAAAAACTTAAATAACAAGCCAGATGTGATCCAGTACTCTGGATAACTTCTGTCAGTTTCGTGCAATGTATTATTGGCACCGAAAAGTCACATTTTTTTTCAGTTACTTCTCCCTCTCTCTTCAGTTATGCGGTGATATGACCAAAAAAGAAGTGAATCATTAAAATGGATCTAAAGGTAATGGCTGTTTGGGCATGACACCAGCAGAGATGAGTAGCTGTCCCTGAGCCCTTATGACCCATAAATCCTAAAATATTTACTTTGTGGCCCTGGACAGAAAAAGTTCCCACCGCACGTTCTAGACAGAAAGTTACATAAGCGTAAGCACTGCTTATGCAACAATCTAAAGAAATACCAAACTCTTTCCTCAGAGAATGATTCATCAAAACGGTTTTCCTCCCTAAACATTCAGAAACGAAACCGTGCGACTGACTTCCATATCCCAGAAGTGTCCCCCTTAAGAGCCGAGGGCATAATACATTTCAACAACACGCCAAAGGCCTCTCCGTCATAAGTGAAAATCAATTAAAAAAAAAAATTAAACACTTAAAAAAAAAAAAAGGAAGCTGGAGACTAATGCTGGAGAGCAAATACGTAATGAGGGAAATCCCCAGGGAAAGAAAATGTTGTGCTTAGTAGAGAACTGAAGCTCTACCTACAATCAGGAGAAGCAAATATTTCTTCTCACGTTGTCCATGCACACTGGTGGACAGAGGCTGCCCAGAACAATGGTTCCTAAGTGTGCTTCCAGACCACCTACATCAGCATCACCTGGGAACTTGCTAGAAATGCAAATCCGCAGGCCCCACGCAGGACCTGCTGAATCAGAGACTCTGGGGGGTGGGCGACATGTGTTTTCATCAGCCCTCCAGCCTGCCCTGATGCTCATTCAAGTTTGAAAACTACTGGTGGAAAGGACTGTGGTGGACAAAATCCTGAGGCCGGGTTGGGTCCCTTAGAAATAACATTGTAGGGCACTCGGGTGACTCAGTCGGTTGAGCGTCCGACCACTTCGGCTCAGGTCATGATCTCACAGTTCAAGGGCTCGAGCCCCACGTCAGGCTCTATGCTGACAGCCCCGAGCCTGGAGCCTGCTTTGGATTCTGTGTCTCCCTCTGTCTCTCTGCCTCTCCCCTGCTCATGTTCTGTCTCTCCCTCAAAACTAAATAAACATTTAAAAAAATAAAAAAGAAAGGAATGTTGTACTGATAAACAACAAGTCTCAGGCAAAGGAGGCAGGAGTGGGAGCATGCATCCTAGTAGTTCCGATCCCTGTCTAGACCAACCGTGCTCCCTCAAATGCGGCCCCACCTTGAGAGGGCTCTGGAACATTTTCCTGATCGCTAATATGATGCTTATGAAAATCAAGCAGAAAATCAATAGAGTCACAGTGTAGGAGGCACAGCGCACCTCAAATCATGGAAAAAGAATTGGCTGGGAGAGGGATATTTTGTCAATAATGATTAACTTGCCCAATAAATAAAAGCAGACAGACAAGAACAGTCACTAATGGCTACAAAAGATACAGGTTCTGGAACGATACGGTTTATGACCTAGACGCCTTAGTAGGTATTTATATTTGGATCGTGTTAGGTTTACACAAGATAAAGCCAAAGCCATAAGACGTTTTAACTCTGATGAAACTATTCAGACAGAGATGACAGTGGCCGGGATCACAGCACAAGCTATGGTCTCTCTTTTGTCGCCAAACGGCCAAGACATTGAGCAAGCGCACCCACACTGCATTATTTTGGTTGTTTTCTACCAGGTGCGATGTCTTCTCCATCATCCACTGAGGTTACTGACCCCTACTAGGAACCTGCTACTTGGAATCTATCATTATGATACGTCAATGGTGGTAGGGCCAGAGAACTCACTCTGGGAGAAAGATCCAGAGAGAACGGGTAAACTGGAAAGGGGACAGCTGGTGTGCGGGGGTACTCCAGGGCCTGCGCTCCCTCCCCAAAGTGACAAACTCTTAGAGGAATTCCAAGAATTTAAAACAAAACATGGTGCTTAAAGGTTTGGAACACCCTCTTCCTAGTCAAGTTAAATATGCTCTCCATGGAACATTCTTCTCCAGCTCCAGAGAAGCTGTCATAAGACAAGCTCGATAATGATCCTCATTTGACAGAAGCCCCCACGGGACACCGTGCCAATTCAAAGCCAGAGTTGGTGTTTTCGTGGGAGTTAACTCTACACCGGTTTATGATTATTCCCTAGGGGTTATTTCAGGTATGAAATGCTACCCGCTCAAATCATTAAAAATAACATAAGGGATGCATCTATTAAAAGGCATATGTTTACGACCATAGTGCCCAACGACAGAACATAAGAAGTCACACGATCGATAGATGAGAAATTATGATTTTCATAGAAAACACGTTTTACCAACAAGTAAAAAATGAGATTTCCCCCCGACCATTTTGAAGTCCTATATCTGAGGAAGTACAAAGATACAGACAGGCAGGGATAGCAGTTTTGTTTTTAAATTTTTTTTTTTTTTTTCAACGTTTATTTTATTTTTGGGACAGAGAGAGACAGAGCATGAACGGGGGAGGGGCAGAGAGAGAGGGAGACACAGAATCGGAAACAGGCTCCAGGCTCTGAGCCATCAGCCCAGAGCCTGACGCGGGGCTCGAACTCCCGGACCGCGAGATCGTGACCTGGCTGAAGTCGGACGCTTAACCGACTGCGCCACCCAGGCGCCCCAGCAGTTTTGTTTTTAAAAAAAAGTGAGCAGGGCCGCCCGGGTGACTCAGTCGGTTAAGCGTCTGACTTCAGCTCAGGTCATGCTCTCGCGGTTCGTGAGTTCAAGCCCCGCATCTGGCTCTGTGCTGGCAGCCCGGAGCCTGCTCGGGATCGTCTCGCTCCCTCTCTCTCAGCGCCCCCTCCACTCATGCTGTCCCTTCCTCGAAATACATAAACTTTAAAAAAAAATTTTTTTAAAGTGAACATATTTCACGGATCCTGAAAGATGGAAGTCAGGTGAGGTCAGATCGGCAAAGAGTCCGCAATCCAAAACGTGAGCAGAAGGAAGTTACGGCAAAAAGGTTTCAGAAGCAGGGCCGGGTGCGAGCATGTGAGGGTGTGTGGTGGGTAAACCAGGGATGCTCTTAACTTGCAGGCAGCAGGTAGGGGAGGCAGCTGGTGGCCTGAGACACCGTCGGTTTCTCGGCCAACCGACTAGCATAGCCTGTAACAGCTGGGCCAGCACCGTCCCCTCCCCTCGGGGCCAACCAGTGACCAGCAACAGACTTGGACTGCAAGCTGGAACAGGGAACATGAACAGTAAGCCAGAAAGGAAGGCTTTGGGTGAGAGGTGATAACTGGGAACTGGTGATAACTGGGGGGGGGGGGGAACAGGAAGGAGCTGCCTGAACTAGTGATGCAGCCTGTCCATTCGTTTATCCTAGCCCTGCTCGCTCTCAGGGAAGGGAGGACGCCGTAAACAAAAACAGCGCCCGCAGATGGCGGGGCAAGGACAGAGGGACACACAGAAACGTGAGTGGCGAACACACGATGCTGACATCCAAGGGATGAAGCACGAGATTTTAAGTGGGGACTTAATATTCTCAGAAACACGATGGTATCATCTCACTTGTGAAATAATCACAGGCTGATATAAAATTAAATGGCAACTCAATACATGACCTGACTGCACAATGGCCACAACTGACGAGAAAATGAGTAAGCTGGAAGGCCAAGTTGAGGAATTCTCCCTGAAAGGAAAAAAAAACCATGGGAAGAATGAGAAAGACAAGCTAACGGACTTAGAGCACTGAAAGAAGGGTCTAGGAGGTACTTTGTCCTTTTCATATTCCAGAACAGAGTAGAAACGAAGCAACAGAAAGAAAGACACTCGATTCCTTAGAATAAAAAAAAAAAAAAAAAAAAATCCCTTCTTACTAAACTGAATAAAATAAAAAAAAAAAACAAACACAAAAAACTATAGGGGAGCCTGGGTGGCTTAGTCGATAAAGCATCTGAGTCTTGACTTTGGCTCAGGTCGGGATCTCATGGTTCCTCCATGAGTTGGAGCCCTGTGTGGGGCTCAGTGCCGACAGTGTGGAGCCTATTTGGAATTCTCTCTCTCTCTCTCTCTCTCTCTCTCTCTGCCCCGCCCCCACTCACTCGTGCTCTCTCACTCTCAAAAATAAATAAACATTTTAAATAAATAAATTAAATAAATAAGTAAAAAAATAAATAAACTATAAAGAAAACACAAATATATTTGCCTGTAAGGAAATGCAAAACCTCTAAAGGATAAAAGCGGCCATAGAAATAAGACATAACAGACTGAGAGAAAAATACTTGCAACCTGTAATAAACAACCATTAATGCTGAAAGTTACAAAGAATTACAAACAGAGAGAAGAAGAAACTCAAATGAAAACTGGACGAAACCCACGTTCATTACCATGACAATCCACAAAGTACAAATTAACTTTTTTTAATGTTTATTTATTTTTGAGAGAGACAGAGACAGAAGGCCAGTGGGTTAGGGGCAGAGAGAGAGGGAGACACAGAACCCAAAACAGGCTCCAGGCTCCGAGCTGTCAGCCCAGAGCCCGAGGCGGGGCTTGAACTCGCGAGCTGCGATATCATGACCTGAGCCGAAGTCGGACGCTCAACCGACTGAGCCACCCAGGCACCCCGACAAAGTACAAATTAAAAAAAGGAGAGTCCACACCCAATCTATGAGACTGCCCAAAACGAACAGTGATAAAAGTAGATATTCAACAATAGTAACATACTGTAAGAGAGGGCATGCTTTCTGCCTTCTGGAGGACAATTTGCCAGGGTTTCTTAAATTTTTAACAACACGTATCCCCTGGATCCTGACTTCTATTTCTAGGTTCTGTCCCGGATGCTAACAACAGTTATCTTTTTTTTTTTAAATGTTTGTTTATTTATTTCGAGACAGAGAGAGAGAGAGAGAGAGAGAGAGAGAGAGGGAGAATGAGCAAGCTAGCAAGGGAAGGGACCAGGAGAGAGAATCCCAAGCAGGCTCTGCACTGTCAGCACAAAGCCCAACATGGGGCTCGATCCCATGAACAGTGAGATCCTGACCTGAACCCAAATCAAGAGTTAGTCGCTTAACCAACTGAGCCACCCAGGCGCCCCAACAGTTAACTTCCATGAAGTGCTAGAAGCCAGATGTAGTTGTAAGCACTTTATGTAAGTTATTACCTTCCATGCTTTTAACAGCCTACAATAAAGGTTACTATTATTACCCTCATTGTATAGATGAGGGAACGAACTCACAGAGGGGCCAAGGGACATTTCTTGAATCAAACAACAACTGGAGAAGGGAAGGCTTTGAGCCCGGGCAGTCTGGCCCCACCGTCTACACTTAAGCACATGCTACTTTTTGAAAGATGTATTCTTAATTGTGCCAAAAACAAACACAGGGTGCTCATTACAGTATCATTTACGCTGCCGAGAAAGTTGAAAAAAAAAGCAGCAACTGTCAGTAGAGAAACTGAATAAATCACACATCATACTATGGAATGTTGCATAGCATTTAAAAGAATGGAGATATACTTGCATGGAAAACCATCATCGATCTTGAATACGTATCGTGAAGCAAAAAGAAAGCTTATTGGGGGCTAATAGGGACATTACAGTATCACGTTAATTAAAAACATACACGTGTGGGGGCGCCTGGGTGGCTCAGTTGGTTGAGCGTCCAATTCTTGATTTTGGCTCGGGTTGTGATCTCACAGTTCTTGAGTTCAAGCCCTGCATTGGGCTGTGCACGGACAGTGTCGCACTTGCTTGGGATTCTCTCTCTCTCTCTCTGCTCCTTCCCTGCTTGTGCGTGCTCTCTCTCTCAAAATAAATAAACTTTTAAAAAACACACGTGTGTACATGTGTGTGTTTTAAAGGCACAGAAACAGGGGGGGAAGTGAACGAATCAAATGATACGCAGATAACAAATGTTCTCCTGAGGGAGGGAAGCCCCGTGGGATTTCAGTGCAGGAAGGGGATGGGGTTCAAAGGGCATCTTCGGCTCTGTGTACATTTGGGGACCTCGCACGGACATCTTTTGCTTACGTATCATTCTCACGTCTATTCACATATACACATATTCACACACATGCTCACGTTCACATATACACGAGAAATTATGTACTTCTTACGTACGTTCACGTCTTTTCTTATGTGTAATGCGAGTGGAATCGAGGGAGCGTTTTCTTGAGCAGCTGCTAGCCGCCAGGATAACGCTCTTCTCGTGGCCTTATTTCATGGAATTATTACTCATATCATTATTGTGATGATTACTGTCCTTACTGTTGCCATTCTCGTTGTTCATTTAACCACACTAAAGGAAAGGAAGATGCAGGGTCTTCAAATAACTTTGCTGCAAATGCTCGATACCTTCGGGGTATAGGTCTGAGCTCCGCTCTGTTGCGCGAGACGAGAAAGGTGCACTAACAACACAGAAACAAGAGTGGAGAGACAGGTGCGCGGGCTACAAGGCACCCAGAAGGGCCAGGCTTACCGCAGCGATCTCGGATGACCAGGTTGCGGCCTTCCTTCAGGTGTATGGTGAGGAGGTAGGCAAAAGCACTGGGCAGGTTACTCACGCCATCACCGGCTTCCCCAAACATCTGCACAGATGGAGAAGGAAGGTAAGTCTGGTGTCTGGGGACCGAGCAAGAGAATTTCAGGTACACCTGTTAACTTGAGAGCAAAAAAAAAAAAAAAAAAGGGGGGGGGGCAGGGGGTCGCCACCTTCAAGCCTCATCTGCCACCCCACCCGCCTTGATGACCGGGTTACTAGGTCTTACTAACATATCCTCTATAATTACCTCCAGTGGGATTGTATCCAAATTCACGATGGGATCCTCGCAATATTTAACTCCCCCCGCCCCCCAAATCACACAAGGGGTATTATGCCCTCGGAAGTATATCGGTATCTGAAATACCCTTCAACTCCGCGATTTCCTATAGGATTCTTTCTTTCTTTTTTAATTTTTTTTTTCAGTTTCTTTGTTTATTTTGAGAGAGAGCAAGCAGGGGAGGGGCAGAGAAAGGGGCAGAGAGAGAGAGAGTCCCAAGCAGGCTCCAGCACTGCCAGCTCGGAGCCCGATGCGGGGCTCGAACTCACGAACCGCGAGATCATGACCTGGGCTGAAGTCAGGGGTCGGACTCTCAACCCACTGGGCCAGCCCGGTGCCCCTGCAGGATTCTTTCTTCTAGAACTCGCGGAGGAACACGAGGGAGGAAGTGGCAGGCAGAAATGCAGCTGTGGGGCTGGCCCCAACAGACATGTGAACACTTCTGAGGTAAAGTGGCTTCCTCATTTTCTCCCCCTTCCCCCCAAGCCCTTCCACTCCCCTGCACCTCTTCCACGTGAAGTAAAAACGTTGCAGTTCACGTTCAGGACCTCTCAGCTGCCGGCCTCCGCGGCCCACAGGTGCATAAGGCACCTGCCCCTCCTGTGTCCACATATGATGCCTTTGCATGCTCTCCCCTCGGCATATTTTTCCTCCATTCCCTGCTCCCCCCCACCTCCGTGGAGTCTCCTACACTTGACCTTCAGTCTTCCTCCCCTCACCTTAGCTCACTCCCCTCCCCAGGAAGGCATCGACTCCCACAGGCCACCATGTTGAATGCAAGTCTCTTTTCGAATATTCATCAAATGAATCCAACTAAAGTTTCGAACCAGAGTTTTGCACTGTCCAAACTGTTGTCTTTCCAGAGACAAGAGACAGATAAAGTAATTGATCATTCACTTTTTTGACATTCAATTAATCGATTCTGTGGCTAGGTCTCCCTTGACGGCCTTCTTTTGAAAACTCCCCCATCTAGGTTTCAAAGCACTTCAGAATGGCTTTGTCTCCTTTACTCTCCCACTCAACTGGAGAGCTGCTCTGTATTTTTAGAAAAATCCGTCCCCGTCTGACAAATCAATAGACTCGGAATTAATCTCTTCCAGCTATAATTCGCCAGGCCGGTCTTTGCAATGGTTCAGCGTTCTTGAAAAATAAAAGAGGCAAAGAAATACAGACGTTCGGTAAGAAATATCTATAGTATTTGCTCTAGCGTTTGCTTTTAAGGCATTGTCACTCACAGATCGTTCTTCAAACTGCTGGGATGTCAGAGAAGCATTCAGATCGCCACTGCCGCATAGCTTCTGTAAAGAAAAGAGAAAGAAACAACCTGCTTCAGGAAAGCAAAATGACATTAACCTACAGGGATATCCCCTTGAAGGCGCCATCTGCGCGCTCAGTTTCGGGTGCGCGGGCTGCTTTTGCACGTGTGTGGCAAGTCCTGGCAACAAAAGTTTGATTCGGTGGAATCCACCTGCCTGCAGCCTCGGTCGTCTTGGTCACGATCGGAGCATCAGTGTGGATAAGGCTGATTGTCCTCCACCACCGGGCTGCCCCATCGTCCCTGGTCCGTCCTGGGCTTGGCGTGCAAGCAGCTTTCTTCCAGTGAACGAAATGCGAACAGGAGAGGTACCCCACCAGCGCCCTCCCCGGGCCTGCCTGGCCCCCCTGCCCACCGGAGAGAAATGGACGGATCCTGTGCCGGAGACCCGGGCTTGTCACGCAGGAGGAGACGTTTCAAAATGTGATCCGGAAGACCTTCCTCAAGCTGTACCTTCGTGAGACTGTACCGTCACCAACCCAGGGGTAAAAAATGCAAATTGTGAGCAAATGACCTCAGAATGAGAGGTGCCTATGTTTTCTAATTTAAGATGCCCAGGAGGGGCACCTGGGTGGTTCGGTGGGTTACACTTCTGACTCCTAGTTTTGGCTCTGGTCTTGATCTCTTCGTCGGTGGGATTGAGCCCCACGTCAGGATCTACACTGTGCAGAATCTGCTTGGGGTTCTCTCTCCCTCTCTCTCTCTACCCCTCCCATTCTCTTTCTCTCTCTCCCTCTCAAAAAAAAAAAAAAATACCCAGGAAATGATCCCACAGAGCAATGAAATGGGTAACAGTCAACAGTCAGTAGTCAGTGTAGGATACAGTAGACCTGTCCATTACGCAGGTTTTATACGTACAACAGAGGTTCCGGAAGAATCTGGGGACTCCTTGAAGGTTTCTGGGGCTGGATGTAAGGATGGCTGCCTGTATGCAAAGGCAGAGTGGAAGGGAAATGAGCTAATGATCTTCTAGCATTTTTGGATATGTTTCTGTCTGTCGGGCACATTATCCAGGGCTGATTTCCTGTGTGAGAAACACGGGGTCTCTCCCTCCCCACAAGTCTGGGTAACTCTGAAGTCATTGGCAAACTGAGGCAGGCAGCAGACCTGCGGAGGCTGCTTCAATGACCTTGAACCACTGAGGGGAGATGCAGGGACCAGGGGCACCATGGTCTTTGGTCTTTCCCATCCATCACATCCATCAGAGAGGTCCTGACACAGGGCAGACATCCCGCCTGGATGGTAGGCTGCCTTCCAAGGCAGTGACACGCAAACACACACACACACACACACACACACACACACACACACACACATTCTTCATCTTTGTCTCTCTCAGAGAGAGCTTCAGGCAGCAAGAGGCCCTGGGCTCCCCAGCACGAGGGCAGCTCTTCAGCCCCTAAGAGGCACGGCGGGAGGGTGAGGGGCCGTGAACAAGCAGGGGTTCTCTGGTCCACCCCCTCTGCATGCAGGGCCATCACAAAATGCTGCAACCAGGCAGCCATCAGCCCTGATCACAAGGTGGCCTGAAGCCTGACAAGTCCTTTCCCAGGAAGGACAGAGGCCCTGGAACTTCTGCACCCATGATTCTCACACCGGCCTCCTTCTCCACCAGTCCCAGGCCTAGCATCCCTAAGACTGCAAATAGAATTCATTTACTTCAGATTAATTCACCAGGACCAAGGGTGACTTCAGGCACTTTGACCTTTCCTGAAGGCTCCCAGCCCTGTGGTCACCAGAGTGGCCTTGGCCCTGGACATACCACTGCTGCCCAGCCAGGAAGAGAGCCCTAACCCTCAGTGCAGGAGAGCTGTTAGCAGACCAGAAAAGAGGGGACAGCCTCTACGAGTCATCTCCCCCCCACCCCCGCCCCGGCTCTTCAAACTCCTATTTTGTTCTATGGGAAAGACACCCAGGATGGTTGCACAGGACTATCTGATGACCGCTTTATGAGGACAATCAGAACCTTACTCAGCTCCCCCAGTCTCAAAAGATTTGCCCTTTTACAACACACACGATATCTCCCGGAAGCTTAACAACCCCTCCTCTAAAAAAATTTTTTTAATGTTTATTTTATTTTTGAGAGAGAGATGGAGAGAGAGAGAGAGAGAGTGAGTGGGGGAGGAGCAGAGAGAGAGGGAGACACAGAATCGGAAGCAGGCTCCAGGCTCTGAGCCGTGAGCACAGAGACCGACACGGGGCTCGAACCCACGAACCGCGAGATCGTGACCTGAGCCCAAGTTGGACGCCCAACCGACTGAGCCACCCAGGCGCCCCACAACAACCCCCTCTTCCACCCGATTTACGAAACCAAGAGAGCCCAGCCACACTGCCACGTTCAGATCCCACAAGGCACCACGTGCCGTCTGATGCTCTGTGGCCTGAAGACCCACCAGTGTCTCCGGTTTTAGGAAACGAATCGATGTTCCACTTAACCAATCCTGTGCAAAGGCAATTCCACAAAGCCCCCAGCACTGGGATCAGGGTTTCCATTTAAAGTACGTGGTCATTCGCCAAAGATCGTGGTGGTCCAGAATCTTCTACTGTCAAATACGAAGGTGGACGGCCAGGCACTCGAAAACGTCAACCCTCAGAGTACACCCCAAACGCGCTCTCCCAACTTGGTCTCGTTGTATCCATTAGTCCACATCCCCTCCGTGGCTTCCACACTATCAAAACTGACAGCTTTTATCCAAATATATGATATGCCTTCCACTTACAACAACATGGAAATTAAATGTGAAGAATGACATTAATTCAACATTATGGCTGGTTTTACTCACAGAAAAGTCACACAACTTAAACTTACGGTTCCCACGGCCACCGTAACTGTCACATACCGTATATACACACGAAGGAAGGAAACCGATCACCGTAAAGAAGAACCGAAATGCTACATCGGCACCAGAGGACACGTTACAGCTGCTGGGGGACACATAACCTTGAATATTCCCCTACATTCTGCATAGAGCCTAAGATATTACCCACTGAATAGAAGGTACATTATTTCACTTCTTTGTCAACCCAGTAACCACGTCAATGGGCCTTTTCTTTAAAAACAGCACAATTAAGGGGCGCCTGGGTGGCTCAGTCGGTTAAGCATGCGACTTCGGCTCAGGTCATGATCTCACGGCTCGCGGGTTCGAGCCCCGCATCGGGTTCTGCGCTCGCAGCTCAGCCTGGAGCTGCTCCAGATTCTGTTTCTCTCTCTCTCTCTCTCTCTCTCTTTCTGCCCCTCCCCTGCTCTCTGTTTGCCTCTCTCTCCAAAATAAATACATAAAAACAGCACGATTAAGAGTTTCCTCAAAGGAGTCCCTGATACCCCACTATCATTAGAATATATTTTTGATGTTCTCAACAAGCATAATCAAGCCCTCTGTTTTTCTTTATTTTACTTTTGAAAACTTAATGGTAAAATTGCCTTTCTGTATATGTGTACAGGGCTACATTGTTTATATGTTTATTTTGAGAGAGAGAGAGAGAGAGAGAGAGAGGCCAAGCAGGGGAGGAGCAGAGAGAGAAGGAGAGGGAGAGAGAGAGAGAGAGAGAGAGAGAGAGAGAGAGAGAGAGAGAGAAAGAGAGAGAGAGAATCCCAAGCAGTCTCCATGTTGTCAGCTCAGGGCCCAACATGGGGCTCAATCCCACGAACCCTGAGATCCCGACCTGAGCAGAAATCAAGAGTCACTTGCTTCACCAACTGAGCCACCCGGGTGCCTCCAATGGTACGGTTTTTAACACACACATAGATTTGAGGGACCACCACAACAATCAAGACAGAACAGATCTGTCACCCCATTAACACTCATCCGTGCTATCCCACTGGGGTTTAAATCATCCCCAGCCCGCGGCAGCCACCTGTCTGTCTTCCTCACGTAATTTCATCTTTTCCAGAATACCATACACATGGACTCAGCCAATATGCAAACATCTGACACTGACGTCGTTCACTCGGCCCAATGCCTTTGAAGCCCATCCAAGTCGTCCTCTGCAATCATTCAAACCATTTTGGTGGCCGAATAGTATTTGATCCTACATTTATGCATTTGGTGTTGGTTTCACAAATGCCAAACACGTTATTTCCAAGGACACAGGGAAAGATGAATAATTTTGAATATCGTAATGCTAGGGGCGCCTGGGTGGCTCAGTTGGTTAAGTGTCCAGCATCAGCTCAGGTCATGATTTTGCAGTCCGTGGGTTCAAGCCCCGCATCAGGGCTCCGTGAGGATAGCTCGGAGCCTGGAGCCTGCTTCAGATTCTGTGTCTCCCTCTCTCTCTGCCCCTCCCCTGCTCACACACACACACACACACTCTCTCTCTCTCTCTCTCTCTTTCAAAACTAAACATTAAAAAAATTTTAAATTGAATATCATAATGCTAAAAAAAAGGCTAATAGGAAAAAAAGGTCTAATCACTTAGAAACATTCCAAAATTATGGCAATAACAACGTGGCATGAAAATTAGGATCCAGTTTAACTGTCTCTCCCATAACTCTCTCTGCTGCCTTTTGGGTAAGTGGTTTTGTGTTTTTGGTTTGCTTTGGTTTTCTATGACTGAGAGTTTAAATTGGTATTTCCATTCTACCTGAATGGAAATGGGTGGCAAGGTAATAAACTTTGCCTTCTCTTTAGGGAAGAGTCCTCCAGCTGCAGGAAGGCAAATTTATTAAAATGTAGCAGGATACGGGGAGATACGAGCATGGAAGGGCCAATCATATAAAACAGAAAAGTCACCAAGGATCCTAAGAGCAAGACACTGATATGAATAAACAGTTTCCTTGTGTGTATGCTAAACGTGACCTTGTACAAATGCCACCTCCCATGCGGCTCATCCAAAGGCTCTCACCATGAAGTACACACAGGAAGCCAAATTATAAACCATGTAAACAACCGCGGGGGGTTTAAACTTCAGTAGGAGACATCAACCCACAGCCAGAAAAGCTAAATGAGGAAAAAAGCTGGCTCAGGAGAGCGTTTCTACAGTCTCTGGAAAATACTCGGGACATGTCAGTATGACAAGCAATCCCCGTAAGACATATTGACTTAACCACTCCTCTCACGTCTAGGTTATCGAGAATCCAAACACTCTGGCTGACAGTGGTCACAAACACAAACACCCAACAAGACAAAGGAAGGAGCGAAATAAGCAAAGGGAATGGGATGGCGAGCCAGACCCTGAAGCACAGCCCGGATCCAGTGACAGAATCAAAACGACCCACAGGGCAACTAGAGAACAAAATTACGCTGTCTGGAGCACCTACGGGGGGCTCAGTCGGTTAAGCGTCCGACTTCGGCTCAGGTCACCATCTCACCGTTCATGAGTTCAAGCCCCGCGCCCGGCTCTGTGCCGACAGCTCGGAGCCTGGAGCCTGCTTCGGACTCTGTGCCTCCCTCTCTCTCTGCCCCTCTTCTTCTCATGCTCTGTCTCTGTCTCTCTCTCAAAAATGAACAAACATGAAAAAAATTTAAAAAAAAAAACTAAATGTCTGTTCAGAAAATTCAGGTCTACCAAATGGCTGAGTCTATGCATATCGCGTTTTGACACAGCTTTGCAGGAAGCTATTGATCATACAATCAAGGTACAAGTATTTAGTTCCCCCCACCCCAGTCCCAAGAGTGTTTTCTCTGTAAGTGATCACCCTGGAATAATAATATGCAAAATATGAGTCGTGTGTGTGTGTGTGTGTGTGTGTGTGTGTGTGCGTGTATGTGTGTACCTATATACTCTACTCAGTCACGTGTCAGTATTAATCAGTGACCAGCAAATTAAAAATCCACAACCTACTTTTATAGATAAAGTTTAAACTTTGAAACACAGCCCCACCTATTCATTTGCATACTGTCTATGGCTGCTCTCAGGATACAATCCCAAGGCTAAGAAGTTGCAATAGAGGCCAGAGGGGCCACAAGGCTAGACATACTGATTATCCGGCCCTTCATGGAAAAAGTTGGCCCCTGGTATACTCAACCTTTCTTTTCCTGTTCAGTCACAGTTGTCCACTGACCTTTCACACGCTGTTTCCATGCTGTTACCAGTAGATAGTTTATTTCTTTTTTTTTTTTTTAATTTTAATGTTAATATTTTAGAGAGAGAGACAGAGGACAGAGAGAGAGACAGAGAACAAGTTGGGGAGGGGCAGAGAGAAACGGAGACAGAGAATCCAAAGCAGGCTCCAGGCTCTGAGCTATCAGCACAGAACTGGACATGGGGCTCGAACTCACGAACCCTGAGATCATGACCTGAGCCGAAGTTGGATGCTCAACTGACTGAGCCACCCAGGCACCCCACTTGGAGATAGTTTAAAAGAATAATGGTCCCCTTTACGTTTGCTTAGCACTTTATAATATACAAATACACACGGACTCCTATTAACTTATTATAAGGGGCCCACAGGCTGTCAGGAGTATCATCAATTTACAAATGAAGAAGTCCAAGTGAAGAGATAAATGGTTGCTCACTAAGGGAGACCAGAGAGTTAGGAGTTCCCTTGACTGACCTGGGTCCTCTATTCTTTTCACCGTGCCCAAAGTCAGAACACCTCACCCGGCATGCTGACCGGCAGCTCCCTGCAGGGGCAGACGAGGCCCAGGAGTCAGAAAGACCCGGTTCCCACCCGACTTGTTCTACTTCCTAGCTTCTCGTCCTTGAAAACGCGACCTAAAATTCAAGACGTGGGAACCTGTCCACAAGGGGCAAAAAAGACACTCACCTCGCCAATTGTTGGGAGAAAAATGCATTCATTCAAAGGAGGTCTACTGAGCATTACCGTGTTTTGGGGGCCGGACAGCGCACGAGGCTGCCTGTATGCAGAGCGAGCCAGACGGATGGTCCAAGGAGATAACACTCATGTTCCATACCCAGCAAGGGTCCTGATACATAACCTCTCGGAAGGTGGTACCGGATCGGGGTTGCTTTCCTATTAGGACTGTTATATTGCTATCATGATTCGTATTAAGACAGGGGGTATGTTTAGGAAGACTGGAGGAAGAAAACTCAATGACGGGGGTCAGCAACCTGAGTCCCTCCCTTCATTCCCTCCCTCCGCTCCCTTGACACTTGTATCATGACAGTTGGAGAGATGTCTAATGACGCCTCGGGCCCGTGGGACCTCCCTTGGCACACAGGGCTCATCAGCCCAGGCAGGCTTCCTGCATGGCTCTCTCCCCAGGCAAAGCTTCTCCTTCAGCTATTCACCGCCTATAGAGCAGGTATCGCAACGCCACCTGTATATTACAGATCCCTGCCTTGTGAGCAGCACAGTATTGAGCCCCCAGCGCTCCTCTGGATGGATGCCCCTCGTGGGTAGCCTGGATAGTCCTCGTGGTGTAGCAGGACCGCCCGACAGGATGGGAAAGTCTGCATGATCCAGCCTCAGAAATAACTCTGACATCTGCTTCCACCCCCCCCTCCTGTCCTGCCACCCGGCCGGTGTTCTCTCCCCTGCAGAGGCTTTCCTTCCAGACGCGCACACACCTTCCTTCCTCGCCTCCTCTAGGCCGCCAGGTAAATGTCGCCATCTCAGAAGAGGTCTTTCCTGGCCACTCCGGGCAGAACTACCACCCCAGCACTGAGCAAGCATCTTCTCTGCTTTGTTTTTCTCCCTTCCACCTACCCCTCTCTGAACCTATCTGTAGCCTGCCACTGTTGAGATCAGGATAGGCTCTCCAGGAGGAAGTGGATTTTTGTCTGCCTTCTTGACCGCTGGGTTCCTGGCGCCCCGAGCAGCATCAGCACATGCAAGGTGCTCAACGCGTGAGAAAGGAGGGAGGGAAGAAGAAACGGGGCACCCAAGCTGTGAAAGACCCTGCAACGTGGCAGACACGCCTGGCTCGCCGACACCATGAGGCTGAGTGATGATTTGGGGGATAAACCAAGAATCGTAAAAGGGCCCGAAATTGAAGTGCAGAGACACTAATGTATTCATTCACCAGCTGGAGGCCCGTTCCTCTGCACCGGTTTGTCATTTTGCTTCTTTGTGGTCACTAAACTGAAGCTCTGTGGTTGCCGAGTAGCGGTTCTAGAAACATCCCAATCAGGTACTTCTCTAAACCACTCAGCTCATCTATATAAGCTGGCACCAAAGCTAGTTATTTAAAATACCAACTGCCAAATGAAATGTCAGGAAAGGATGTATCCCGGTGGGGGTGGGGGGTGGGGGGTGGGAATTACATGAATGAGGGAGGGGGGCAGTAATCCTTCCATTCAGGGTTATTAGTTGCTGGCCATCATAATAAACCCATTCAAGCACTATAATTACCCCTGTATTTAAAAAGGCACAGTGGGGGTTGCCTGGGTGGCTCAGTCCATTAAGCATCCCACTTCGGCTCAGGTCATGATCTCACAGTTCAGTTTGTATGTTTCGGCCCTGGAGCCTGCTTTGGATTCTGTGTCTTCCTCTCTCTCTGCCCCTCCCCTGCTCACTCTCTGTCTCAAAAATAAAAGTAAAATCATTAAAATAAATAAAAAATATAAAAGGGCACAGTGGACACAGAGAAATAACAACCAATATCTTCCTTTCATTACCAACTTTTTTAGATCACCGACTCGGAGGTGCCCCGGGTTAAAGGATCACATTTCCAAACTCCTTGCTGTGCACACAGTTCTGTGTATGGGCTTTGGATTGAGACAGTTCCCAGATTCGGATACTAGCTCTAACACTACCTGGATGACCTTAGGTAAGCCATTAAACCTTCTCATCCCTCATTGCATTCTGGAAAGTGTACTGATAAAAATAATTATAATAACACGAATAAATACAAACATAATCATAGCAGTGAGCCCATGCCTGCCACATAGTTTTGGGCCACGAATTCTCTATATTTTTTTTTTAGGCTTAAAACTTTATTTTGAATGAAACTTAACTACTAGGCTTTCCTCCCTACCTACCTGAGTCTTAGACACATAACGTGCCCTCCCTGACCACCTGCTCAGAGCGACCCTCTCTACTGACCTCAAATGGTCATCTAGCACTGACCGGGGACTGAGACCACCTCGGATCCTTGGTCATTTTTTCCAATATCTGGACCTACTCTCAACTACATCATCAACACAGAGGACAGGAACCAGAGGCAACTTTCTGTATTTCCTCAGTACCCGATTTTACAAGGCAAGAGAGAGCATCTCGAAAAATAAGTACTGGGGAAGGAAGTGAAAAGAAAATGCAAAGAAAAAAAAAAAAGAAAAGAAAAGCTATTCTCCCTCTGGGTCTCCTTAACTGTAGCTTCTCCATATTTAATCTGACATTTGGGAAGTCCATTAGTGCTCACTATACATCCCCCTCCAACCCCCCCATCCAGGGCCTCCATGTATCACCACCTTCCTCGACCAGCTGAACTTCTTAAGGCTCCACAGCACCTAGCATGGCCTGTGGCTTAAAAGTCAGCTTCAGAGGGATGCCTGGGTGGCTCAGTCAGTTAAGCGTCCGACTTCAGCTCAGGTCATGATCCCACGGTTCACGAGTTTGTGCCCTGCATCGGGCTCTGTACTGATGGCTCAGAGCCTGGAGCCTGCTTCGGATTCTGTGTCTCCCTCTCCCTCTGCCCCTTCCCCACTCATTCTCTCTCTCTCTCTCTCTCTCTCTCTCTCTCTCAAATATATAAAAACATTAAAAACATTATTTCCTGAAGTCAGTGTCAGAGAAACATGAGTCAATATATTTCACATAAACAAGGTTTGCAGAAAGCTGGGCAGGAAGAAAAAGAAGGCATCATCTCTGTTCCTCAGGAGCTTCCAATCTAACACGAGGCCAATTTCTAAATAACCAACTAAATACAAGGTGGGGGTCAATATACCTAACAGATTCCCCAAGTTTTTCCAGGCCCTGATATAATTATCACTCTGTACACATTAATGAAGTTGAGGTTTATTATGATTTGACAATCATGAAACAGTGTGCTGTTGCTATCAAAATAACAGGAACATAAGGTGCCCTTTACCACCTCCCATGCCCAAGTTTTGGTGATGGCAGCAAGGAGAATAAAACTGTAAGACCACCTTTCATCCATCAGAGGCCCGACATACAAAGTCATTGAAAGCAGGCAATCTGGTTGCCAGGCAACCATGAAAACCTACCGGCCTGACTGAAAGTGAAAATAGACAGCTAATAAATTAATGTGTCAATCAATAAAAAGGGAAAGGTCATGCAAGAAAGCCTGGGTAAAAGTTTGGACTCGTCCCTGAACCCTACAGGGGGAAGAGACAGCCTATGCCACAGGACTTTAAGAATCGTGGCTTTGTGGCCTAGGCAGGTTGGTCATGTGGATATGGAGGTCATTGGCTCAAGCGAACAAAGTGTGAGCATGTCAAGATCTCCTTTGCACCTCAATCTCTATCGTGAGATGGATGGCTTACCAGACACCATTCAGTGTGGAACCTACCCACCCGTCCTCCTTGCGGAGATTCATGTTCATAAAACAATCTCCCGATTCTATGTGACTTCTCATGTAGGCCGACTTCAAAGAGTCCATACGCCTAACAGATTCCCCAAGTTTTTCCAGGCCCTGAGATAATTACCACTCCCTACACATTAATGAAGTTGAGGTTTATTACGATTCGACTTCCCAAGTAACTCGACAATCAGGAAACAGTGTGCTGTTGCTATCAAAGTAAATATTAGAGTCTATACGGTATTTAACCCTCATTACAAACAGTTAAGGTTGTCATTTATAGCTCTGTCTCGTGAGCATTGGGTTATCGTGAGTTGGTCCTCGGAGCCAGATGGCCGCTGGACAGTTAATACAGGTCTAGGAGGCAGGTGACCTTCTCAGGGTCTTACCCAGTGACACCTTGGCCCACTACCAATTTGCTTTCCCTTCGCTACCTCCCTTACCTGTTCCAAACCCTTTCTTCCTCTACAGATGTCTGCAGAAAGCAGAATGAGGTTAGCGCTCGGTAACAGCAAAAGCGGCATGCCAGGCAAACAAAAGCAGGGTGATTAACACTGACTGTACAGTCGGGAAAACCCTCACAGGGAGGGAGAATTTGATGGATGAGAGGGTTTCCTGGAAGAGAAGTACGAGACGAAGAAGTGAGGAGGAGACAGAGGTGAGATGCATAAACGAAAATGTCAGTGAAAAGCAAGGAAAGTGAGACAGCCTCACAGCATTCATGGGTTTTTCACTTGGGCCACCCGGCGGGTGTTGCCAAGAAAAACGGTCTCTGTGTGTGAGAGCACTTGAGGGACACAAAATTCTGTCAGAACAAGTTGAGATCAGGTTTATGTGCAATGCCCAGGGCGATCAGAATTGAAGGCCCAAAGAAAAGTCTGGAGAATCCTCTTCGACCAATGTATGCTTTATTCTAAACCTACTTTCTTCCATTTTGGTTTTATGGCTGGTTGAAGCACCTTCACTGAGACTCTTCCAAGGCTCCATGTGGCTTCTCTGTTCTCACATGCTTTCTTCCTCTTCCTTCTTAATTTTGTGCTTTGTTTCCTCATTCCATTTCCCCATAACTGTCAACCTGCACCTTGCTTCCCTGCTGACACTGGCAGGACTAAGAAGAAACTAGAAAACATTCAGACACCATCATTTGGGGTCTTATCCCACGGCTGCGGGCTCAGCCTGGTACCAAGTGGCCATTGCATAAAAAACATGGAAGACAAGCCTCCGACCACAGAAGTTCCTTTCCTTACCCCTCTAGAAAGCTACAAACAAAATAAGTCACAGCAAGGATACTCGGTGAACATCTGATTGTCCCTGTGGTGCACTGGGTTTGTCACTTGCCAACCCCTTCCTCCCCCCTCCTTGCTTCCCCCAATTGCATGAAAGTGATAGAAACCTGGCCACTATTCATTAGGAAGAAAACAGATGGCCCACATCCTAGATACAGATTAGCCAACCCCAAAACTCATGGCTTCCCCAGGACTTCCACCTTCATTGAAGGAAAAGAGAAGATGGGGTGCCTGGGTGGCTCAGCCGGTTAAGCGGCCGACTTCGGCTCAGGTCATGATCTCGCGGTCCGTGAGTTCGAGCCCCGCGTCGGGCTCTGTGCTGACAGCTCAGAGCCTGGAGCCTGTTTCAGATTCTGTGTCCCCCCTCTCTCTGACCCTCCCCCGTTCACGCTCTGTCTCTCTCCGTCTCAAAAACAAATGAACGTTAAAAAAAATTTTTTTTTTTAAAAAAAGAAAAAAAGAGAAGAACAGATTTAAAGCCAGTATCGGACTTGGGCTGTAAAGTCTACCCCTGTCTAAATCTCTGTTTTTCAGTTACTATCATACAAAAAGAAATTTCATTTACAGTATGATGTGTTTCTTTAAAAAAACAAAAACAAAACAAGAAAATCAGACTTTAATTAAATCGTAAACTGACGAGAACTCACAACAAAGACACTAACAAAAACCGTCCTGACCTGAATGTACACATTGCTATCATTGATTTCCTCATTACACAAATATGGAGTGAGCGGATGCTATGTGTCAGGCACACAGCAAGGCCCTAAGAAAACAAAGACAAATTAGATGCAACTCCCTTGGATATACCCACTGACCAAATTACACAGCCTAGTGGAGAATATAAGCGAGGGAGTGACTAACTTCTATACTATGTAATAAGCTCAAGATCCTCGGGTAGTGGGAAAAAGCCCACCCAATATGGTAGGGGGGGAGGGGGGCAACAGAAGGAGGGTGGGTAGGCAGAGCAATGGACAAGAGAGAATCGCGGGGAGAAGCAGAGAGAGAGGGGGGGGGAGAGAGAGAGAATCCCAAGCAGGCTCCGCACTGTCAGCACAGGGCCCAACATGGGGCTCAGTCTCACGAACCCTGAGACCCTGACCCGAGCCCAAATCAAGAGTCAGATGCTTAACCGACTGAGCCATCCCGGTGCCCATTTGCTTTCTTTCAAAAGGCTGAGCTAAAGGAGAAAATTAATGAAAATATTCTATTGGGAAAGGACTAGGAATTGCAAGATATTTTGGAGTTAGCCCTGAGAAGAAAAAATAACCACTGGCAACTAACCATCTGCCAACCAGCCGTTCACCATCACTAACCAGCCCCTTAGCCCAGCCCACCCTTCCCAGCATACATCGCACCAGAAAGTTCTTCAAGCCTTTGTTTCAGGTGCAGCAAAATGCTCACTACCCCCACCTACCCCACCCACAGGCCCGTGTTCACCATATTTCCTCACCTATCAAACCTACGCCGGCTTGCACAATGCCTCACATGACACATCTATGACCCACGCACTGATTTCTTCTACCTCCTGAGCTGCCAAGAGGCAAGGCTTGGATGTTTTGCACAGTTTCAGTATCTGCTTGCTTTTTCTGCTGCCTTTAGAGCCGTACAAAGCTGTCTCTCAATACAACAGAACTTGAAGGCAGGGTCTTCCCATCCATTTCTATTTCCAGTCTCCCATCCCACTCTCCCATCCATTTCTATTTCCAGTCGTAACCCTTATGGTGCCCCAGAGTAGGTATGCAAATATTTATAGTCCGCAAAACAGTTTCACAGCACTAACTTAAAAAAAAAAAAAATTCGAATCGGAGAGCGTTAGCCGGTCAAAGCCAAGAAACCCACCCATTTTTTTTTTCTGATAACTTATAAGTACCAAGATAAAGATTAACTTCAGTATCTAAGTCTCAATGTTACCCCCTTCCCACTCAACTGTGAATTATGAGCTATGTTTAATAATTCACCTAATTTATATTTTGATGAACAGAAATAGAACCTTTCAATTTAGAAACAACAGTAAAAACCGTAACCTCATTGCAAAAAGAATTTCCTAAATGTAAGGGGCAGTGAAAAAGATAGTCATTGAATGGCTAAGGGTGTTTTATTGTAATGTTTCCAAAGGAATCTGGTCACACCTTCCGAGTACCCACGATCCATTCTGTAATGACACCCAAAGATATGACAGAATTAACAGGCTTTGGTTCTGAAAGTAAAACCAAAATGCTCAGTTAAATAACCAGCTTCCCATGCAATTATAACATTAACCTATAAAAGAAAAAAAAAAAAAAAACAAAACTTAACTTCCCTCAACACCACAACATATTTCAGCGCCATTAATGTGGAAATTAAAAAAAAAAATACTAGTATCATCCGAATCATGATTTAGTAATCTGGTGGCTGAATTTACATGAAATTCATTCTAGAAGTACAAGATTTGTCTCATAATTAGATTTGGTTCTTTTATCTTATTGAAATACCAGAGCTTCGTAAAATCAGTGAATCTGTAAGAATTTACATCCTTCAGATTTCTTCCTTTTGGTGTTTTTTAGAGCATGCAAGTGAAGCTGTCCACAAGCAAGTATCCACACGTGTGCCCTAGCACATACACATGCACACACGCCCATGGATTCTTGCGTATGGAGGACTGAGCAGTGGTGAAGAGAGAGGCACGTGTACGCTTAAAGCAGAAAGTTCAAGGAAAAGTTATGCTCTTAATTTCTTTGGCAGGGAGATGGAAAAAGGCAAACCCATCCAATAGGGCTTTTAATGCCTTAAAGTATCCCAGAAAGGCTGTCTGTAATCGTTTTAAAATACACAGAGGTCAACCCTAAAACAGACGGGAACAGTGGGTGCAATCAATATCACCTGAATCTACATTCTTGTAAATGACATTCTTTCCCTCCAAGCTAACCACAAAAATAACTCCCAACCAAATTTTCCAAGGGCATCGAGTGCACTTAAAACAGAAAAAAAAAAAAAAAGAAAGAAAAGAAAAGAAAAAGGAATAGGAAAGCGCCCAGCCCTGGTCTCACCTCCGGCTCTTCCAGTGCATCCTCTTCAAGGGGAGTTTTCTGGAGCAGATCCAAGATGTCATTGCTGGAAGGTCTCCTGTCCTCGGCAGGAGAGGCATAGGCCTCCTCGGAGTCTGTTTCCCCCACGTGGAGGTGGCCTGCTTCTTCCTGGCTCCAATCCAATTCTTCTTCAGACTGTTTCAAGGAGCTACTGCTGCTCTTGGGAAAGATCCCTGCAGTCGACAGGCTGCTGGGCACTGAGGTATAGGATGACTGGGGCCCAGAGTAAGGCCGCCCCTCTGGGGCCAAGGCCTCGGCCTCCAGGAGGTCAGGGACAGAAAGGCTGAGGCGGCGGTCCAGGGGACGCCTTGCCCTTAGATCTAGGGGTTTGTTTGCATTCTTCTTCACCTTTCTCTTGCTCAGGTTGATTAACAAAGGCCTGGTCCGCTGTTTCAAAGAGCCCCAGACAGATGGTTTATCCATATCCATGACTGCATGAAGACCCAGGAAATCACTCCATGAGAGTGTCTCTCTACGGAAAACAACTTCAGTGGATCCTAGAAAACAGAATATAAGAAGACAGAACATGAGCCTTTGCGGCGGTAGCCGAGCACATCAAAGCTTAAAATGTGACTTGAAAGTCTCACATTTTCCACTAAGGGATCAAGACTGAAGCATTTGATCGGTAATGTCTGCAAGTATTTTTTTTTAATGTTTTTTAATGTTTTATTTTTATTTTTTTTTGGGGGGGAGGGACAGAGAGAGAGGGAAACACAGAATCTGAGTGTGAGTGATAGGAATGCTCCACAAATAAATATGTAATTACACAGACCGGTAAATGCTATGCAGGAAAGGGGGTAATTTGAGTTATTACAGATTGGACTCAATAGGGATCAAATCAAAATCAAATTTGGATACAAGAAAATGAAACGGGACCACTTCCTTTCACCAAACACAAAAATAACTTCAAAATGGATTAAAGATCTGAACAAGAGACCTGAAACAATAAAAATCCTGGAAGAGAGCACAGGTAGTAATCTGACATTGGCTGTACCATTTTTTTTTTTTTTTTTAGATCTATCTCCTGAGAGAAGGGAAATAAGAGAAAAAAACTATTGGAACTACATCAAAATAAAAAGCTTCTTGGGGCGCCTGGGTGGCGCAGTCGGTTAAGCGTCCGACTTCAACCAGGTCACGATCTCATGGTCCGTGAGTTCGAGCCCCGCGTCGGGCTCTGGGCTGATGGCTCAGAGCCTGGAGCCTGTTTCCGATTCTGTGTCTCCCTCTCTCTCTGCCCCTCGCCCGTTCATGCTCTGTCTCTCTCTGTCCCAAAAATAAATAAACGTTGAAAAAAAAAAAAAAAAAAAGCTTCTGCACAGCAAAGAAAACAACAACAGTCAACAATCAGGCAACATGCTGAATGGGAGAAGATATTTTCAAATGACATATCTGATAAAGGGTTAGTATCCAAAATATGTAAAGAACTTATATAATTCAACACCCAAGAAATAAGTAATCCAATTAAAAGTGGGCAGAAGACATGAACAGACATTTCTCCAAAGAAGACATCCAGATGGCCGAAAGACACATGAAAAGATGTTCAACATCACTCATCATCAGGAAAATGCAAGTCAAAGCCACAAGGAGATATTACCTTAAGTCTGTAAGAATGGCTAAAGTCAAAATCATAAGAAACAACAAGTGTTGAAGAGGATGTGGAGAAACAGGAACCCCTACGCGCTGTTGGTGGAAATGCAAATTGAGGCAGCCACTCTGGAAAACAGCATGGAGGTTTCTCAAAAAATTAAAAATAGAACTATCCTATGATCCAGGAATTGCACTACTGGGTATGTACCCAAAGAACAAAAAAAAAAAAAAAAAAAAAAAACTAATTCCAAGGGATACATGTGCCCCTATGTTTAATGCAGCATTATTTACAATAGCCAAACTATGGAAGCATCCCAAGTGTCCGTCAAGAGATAACAGGATAAAGAAGGTGTGGTAGATATATCTGTGTATACATATACAAAATAGAATATTATCCACCCATAAAAAAAAAAAAGGAAGTCTTGCTTGCCATTTGCAAAACATGGATAGAGACAGAGAGTACAATGCTAAGCAAAACAAGTCAGAAAAAGACAAATACCAGGGCACCTGAGTGGCTCAGTCGGTTAAACATCTGACTCCTGATTTTGGCTCAGATCATGATCTCACAGTTCGTGAGATAGAGCCCTGCGTCAGGCTCTGTGCTGACAGTGCAAAGCCTGCTTGGGATTCTCTCTCTCCTCTCTCTCTCTGCCCCTCCCCTGCATGTTCTCTCTCTCTCTCAAAATAAATAAACTGAAGGGGGGGGGGAAAAGACAAGTACCATATGATCTCACTCACATGTTCAATTTAAGAAACAAATGATCAGCGGTGCCTGGGTGGCTCAGTCGGTTAAGCATCCAACTTCAGCTCAGGTCATGATCTCACGGTTGGTGGGTTCAAGCCCCGCGTCAGGCTCTGTGCTGACAGCTCAGGCCTGCTTCAGATTCTGTGTCTCCCTCTCTCTCTGACCCTCCCCTGCTTGTGCACTGTCTCCCTCCCCCGCCACTCTCTCTCTCAAAAATAAACATTAAAAAATCTTTTCAAATAAAAAAAGAAACAAATGATGAGAGAGAGAGAGACAGAGAGAGAGAAGCCGTAAGTAGACTCTTAACTACAGAGAACAAACTGATGGTTACCAAAGGGGAGGTGACTGAGTAGTCGGGAATTAAAGAGTATATTTATCATGATGAAAAATAATGTTTTTTAAAAAGATATTTATCCGAAGGACTTAGAGATTTAACCCAAAAAAATCAAATTTGGAGAAATAAACCTTATTCTGTGTGTCAAGTAGCTCGTAATAGACCCTTCCAGAACAAAAAAGAACAGTGGGTCAGGTCATTCTGACCTGCCTCTATTCCACTGTCATGTTTGGCTGAGGATAAAAGAGGCCAAGAGCCACAACAAAACACATTTTCTAAAATCAAGGACTCCAAGCGTTTGTACTCAGCCCTATCTCACTCCAAGACAGGATATTTAGCCATAGAGAAGTTATTGCCTTTCGAAGAGCAGGACCGTGAGAGTCTACAGCCTTTGCCAGACGACCACCAGTACAGGCAAGAGCTTCTCCCAGGATGAAATGGGTATCTTCAGTAGGCAATGCAGAGATGAAAAGCTAGGGTTCTAGAGACAGACTCCATGGGTTGGAATTTTGCTTTGCTACATCCTACTTAGAGGTACCATCAGGGGCAAGCCATTGTACTACGCCTCAGTTGTCTCACCTATCCAATGGGGATTATATTATCTGGTGTACAAACAGAATGACACAAAGTGCAAGGCACAGTGTCAAAGGCAGAGAAAGTGTTCAGCGAAGAAAAACTATTTTTTTTTTAATCTTGATTGATACTGTTGTCATAATTTCCAATTTTGGTATCTTACTCAAATTTATTCAAAATCTCTGGATCTCATTATTATTTCAATTTTACAGAGCTTAACCATAACTACCTCATTGGCCTCTTGTGAAGACTGAATGAATTAGTCTATATAAGGTGTTTAGAACACTGCTTGGCACAGAGTAAATATTTAAGACAATGTTAACTGGTTTTTAAATTATTATAATTTCAATTATTGCACACTGAGTCATTCTAGCTTTGAAAGCATAAAATATTTTACACTTTTTGCTGCTTTTTAAAATGTTGCTCTAAATATAAACTTCTATTTCGCATTAGTAAGACACAAATACCTTATTTCACAACTCATAATTTAACTTGCAAATATGCTAAAAAGGATTGTTTCTATCTTCATTTAGAAATATTTTAGTCAATTAGCATTTGGTTGAATGTTATATAAATGTTTATCAGATCTAGTGGGTTAATGATTCAGTTCTTCTATACTCTTGCTCAGTTTCGGTCTACTAGTCTTACCTAGAGAGGTGTGCTGGGTTACTCAATTATAATTATGAATTTGTCTATTTCTCCTTTCACTATGTCAGGTTTTGCTTCTGTATTTTGAAGGGCTGTTAGTTGGATACATGTTTACAATTGGTATATCTTCTTACTGTTTAAATCCAATCTGACAATCTCTTTTAATTGGTTTGTTTAGACCATTTACATTTAATGTAATAATTGATATGTTTGTATTAAGGGTTCCCAACCTATGTGTTTTGTTTGTTTCCATTGTTTTTTATTCTTTTGTTTCTCTTCCTTGCTTTTTTCAAGGTTAACACTATTTTTTAGTGTTCCACTTAATATATCAATTATGACTTTGACCACATTTCTTTTAATAAAATTTTAGTGGTTGCTCTAGAAGTTACAACATGCATAATTAACCTTTCACACTCTCCTTAGAATCATCTCTCTGATCCACCTTTCTGTTGTCCTCTTCAACTTTTAAGGACTCAATGTGATTCAGGTGGGCCCACCAGGATAATACAGCATATTCTCATTATCTCAAGGTCTACAGTCTTAATCACATCTGCAAAATCCTTTTCCCACTTAACGTAACATATTCACAGCATCTGAGGATTAGGATGTGGGATTCTGTAGGGCAGGAGATTATTCTGCCTACCATATAATGATATAGGTATCCTCTTCCTCGCCCCTTGAAAAGTTGTCTTCTATATTACATCTAAATACATTGCAAATTCCTATCAGACAAGCTTTTACTTTGATTTCAATCATGAACGGTATTTGGAATAATTCAAGAAGAGAAGAACAGTCTATCATATTTACCATTTTCTCCATTCCTGATTTTCAAATTTCTGGTATCAGTTCCCAATAGTATAAGAAATTTCCTTAACTGGTTATTTTATTGCAAGTCTGTCGACTCCAAATTCTTTAGATTTTACCTCATATAAGAATATCTTCATCTTCAAAGATATTTTCTTAAAATCCCAGATTCAACACTTTTCTTTCAGCACTTTAAAAATGGTATGACCTTTCCTCTGGCTTCCATGATTTCCACTGAGAAATCTGAGTCATTTGAATCACTGTTCTCCTACAGAGAAGGTGTCACTTTTTCTCTGACTGCTTTCAAAATTTTGTCTTTAGTTTACAGCAGTTATGATATGCGTGGGTGTGTGTTTCTTTGAGTTTATCTTGTTTGGGGTAGCTTAGCTTCTTGAATCTATAAGGTTTTGTCTTTTGTCAAACTTGGAAAGTTTGCAGCCATTATTTCTTGGAATACTTTTAGCCACATTCTTTCTCCTTTCCTTCTGGGACTCCAATAATACAAACATTATGCCTGTTGTTATTGTCCAACAGTCTCAGCATCTCTGTTCAATATTTTTCAATCTTTCTCTCCTTTGTTCTTACTGTATAGTTTCTATTGATCTACGTTCAGATTTACTGGTTCTTTCCTCTCTCATCTCCATTTTGTTACTGAATGTACATAGTGAGGAAATCTGGGGGTGGGGTAGGAGAGGGCAAGGTGGGGAGACTACTGTATTTTTCAGTTCTAAAATTTCCATTTGGTTCTACTTTATATCTCCTATTTCATTATGGATACATTCCAATTTACCTTTTACTTCAGAATTCACGATTATTCACTGAAGCATTTTTATAATAGCTGCTTCAAAGTCATATTTTATTTGTCATCCATTGTCTTTTCATGCGATTTGAGATTTTTGTAATCCTTCATAGGCCAACATGGATCATATCCTAGACATTCTGAATGTTCTTATAAAATCTAGAGCCTTATTTAAATCTAT
This sequence comes from Puma concolor, assembly GCF_028749965.1. NCBI lineage: Eukaryota > Metazoa > Chordata > Mammalia > Carnivora > Felidae > Puma > Puma concolor. The sequence continues at coordinate 136,438,558 of NC_141672.1, forward strand.
GGAGAATGCTGATGTTATTGTTTTGTCAGGCATCTGATTAGCTTCCGGCCACAAATTCCAACCCACATTTAGTGGGCTGAGGTCAGTGTTGTTCTCAAAAGCCATGAAGGGCCATTGCAATCTGTCCTGGGTACGCACCATATAGAGGTCACTCTGAGACTTGCATAGAGCTCTATTCATTAACTACATTCTCAAAGTAGATGGCATGCTAATCATGATCAGATGCATGAATGTGCAGGTTGTGGTCAGTTCAGGAATTCACAAGCTTTATGGAATCATTTCCTGAGCCCCTCTTCTCAGCTGCCTCCCCTGATACTCTCTGATACCCTGGAAGTCCCCTTTTCTTCATTTTATTTTTAATTTTTTAGGTTTACTTATTTATTTTCAAAGTGACAGAGAGAGAGAGAGAGTGCACAGGGGAGGGGCAGAGGAGGGAGAGAATGCCAAGCAGGCTCCACGCTGTCAGCACAGAGCCCAATGAGGGGCTCGAACCCACGAACCGTGAGATCAGGACCTGAGCCAAAACCAAGAGTCACACGCTTGACCAACTGAGCCACCCAGGCACCCTTGGAACTCCCCTTTTCAATCCTCTGATCAGAAACAACCCACTACTGTGATCCCACCAGAGTAGTGGGAGGATTGATAGAGATTAAAACAAGAAAGAAAGAAAGAAAGAAAGAAAGAAAGAAAGAAAGAAAGAAAGAAAGAAAGAAAGAAAGAAAGAAAGAAAAGGAAAGAAAGAAAGATGGAGGGAGGGAGGGAGGGAGGGAGGGAGGAAAAAGAAAAGGAAAGAAAGCAATGATTTAGCCCTGTTCTCAAAACTACAGCATCATGAAGTAGGAAGGACATCCCCCTCATCATTGTTTTGGCTCCTGTCGGATTCTGTGTCTCCCTCTCTCTCTGTCCCTCCCCCACTCTCTCTCTCTCTCTCTCTCTCAAAAATAAATAAACATTAAAATTTGTTTTAAAAAAGTAAGTTTTGCAAAATCCTTCTGACCAAAATTTCCGCATGTGTGTAAGTAGAACAGAACCAGAGGTCCAGAACTACAAACGTATAAATATTAAAATACAGGCCCCTCCAAGAAGAGGTGTTCTTAAAGGTGTACATAAAGCAAATATACCACTAGACCGTGGTCGCTTCGACGCCTGAAAACATTACCCCTCCAACCGAAGGCGCATGAAGATGGAAAGTCTAACACAAGAATAAATTCAAGGAACAGTTAGACTTGAAGAAAAAAGCCGGTGAGACAAATCCAACTATCTGGATAGTCAGCTTTCCTCACCTCAGAGGAGATTTACAAACAAACTGAAACATATCGGCTCCATCGTCTAGCATGAGAGAAGTTCCCAGGTTATCATCATAAGATCCAAAGAGCTGCAAGTGACAATGTAGCCCACGCTCTGCAAACCATCAGCACTAGAAGCTTCGCCCAACGAGATACCTGTGGTGCCCAACCTGGTAACACGCAGCCTTCATTTATTGAACGGAAAGAAGCCTTCTGCTTCTTCAAACCACTAACGGCAGGATAAGGTCTTCGCAGGAAATGGCCCCAAGCCCAGAGGCCTAATGGAAGTTTCATTTATTACGGTTTTAACCCAGACATCCTCCCCAGCTGGCTGCGAACAATTGGCCAAATGGAAAAAGAGAACAACAAACCTTTTAAATGCCGGCCCCAAAGTATCTGATTGAACCTGCACCACATCCACGGTGTGAACAAGAAACACAAAGCAGAGATCGGTCCGAGAATGACAACAGCATAATTGATTATTTGGCACATTATTCAGTCACCCTGGCTCAGACTGTGCTTCTCGACGTTCCCCTTTAGCGTAAATATGATGAAAAGGGTTTATTTTCACAATCTAAGTATCAACTCAAGTGACAGAGCCGCAAGTAGTTATTACTAGTCAGAATGTGTCATTAGTAGCTTTTTAGAGAACCATTAAGATATTTTTATCACCGGCAGAAAGGAAATTTCATATCGCACCCTGTTAAAATGGGAGGAAAAAGCAAAATTCAAACTAGATTCAATAAAGGTGAAAATCTGATGATATACACTCCTCCTGTGGTATCCGTTTCCTCTTGTGGGAAAGGATGAAGGCAAATTCTAGTCTGTGAAAGGATTATTTTGAATTCTGATAAAACAGGGATAAGAGGCTGTACGTTTGACTATATTTAATCGAGCTGGTATAAAAAACAACTTCCCCACCACACAAATGTTATCTAAAGGAGACTATCCTTGGGGTGCCTGGGTGGCTCAGTCAGTTAAGCATCCGACTTTGGCTCAGGTCATGATCTCGCAGTTAGTGGGTTCGAGCCCCGCCTCGGGCCATGTGCTGACAGCTCAGAGCCTGGAGCCTGCTTCAGATTCTGTGTCTCCCTCTCTCTCTGCCCCTCTTCCGCTCGTGCTCACTCTCTCTCTCTCTCTCAAAAATAAATAAACATTAAAAAAATTTTAGAAAAAGAATAAAGGAGACTATCCTTAATAGAAAAGTCCCTGCAAATCACTCTTATATAAGAAACAGAAAATGCAACCGCTTTTAAAATAAATTTGGCTTCCCTCCCCCCCTAAAATGCAGCTTCCCAATCAATCAGTCAAATTGCTACTAAATTTGTAATCCAATTGAGGTAGAAAAGATCATTCTACATGTTAGATATATTTTTTAAAAAATCATGGGGTAGGGGCACCTGGGTGGCTCAGTCGGTTGAGTGCCCGACTTCAGCTCAGGTCACGATCTCACGGCTCATGGGTTCGAGCCCCGCATCGGGCTCTGTGCTGGCAGCTCGGAGCCCGGAGCCTGCTTCGGATTCTGTGTCTCCCTCTCTCTCTTCCCCTCCCCTGCTCATGCTCTCTCTCTCAAAAATAAATAAACATTACAAAAAACATTTTTTTTTAAATCACAGGGACAGAATCCCCTCCAAGAGGAAGACCAACCAAAAGGACTGGATGCCTTTTTCAGTCCCACTACCTATGTTCTTGGAAAGAAACAAAATACACTATCTGAAAGCAGTTCCTGTCTTCTCTGGCTGACGCCATACTCTGCCCCACCGCTACTCTCTTTAAAATCTCACCTGTAGGAGAAGGTCCCAGAATCACTCCTCTCTATCAGTCATTCCTAATTCATACTCTGTCTGGAGAGGATTGAAGGAAAGGGGAAGGGGCTGGAGTTTCTGCAGCCCTCAGATACCTGTGCTGTCACTCTTATTCCAATCTCTAACAGCATACCCACAATTAGCACCTCTCCCCGAAAGGAGTTTAGCAAAAGGGACACGTGATTTTTTTTTTTTTTTAATTTTTTTTCAACGTTTTTAATTTTATTTTTGGGACAGAGAGAGACAGAGCATGAACAGGGGAGGGGCAGAGAGAGAGGGAGACACAGAGTCGGAAACAGGCTCCAGGCTCCGAGCCGTCAGCCCAGAGCCTGACGCGGGGCTCGAACTCCCGGACCGCGAGATCGTGACCTGGCTGAAGTCGGACGCTTAACCGACTGCGCCACCCAGGCGCCCCACGTGATTTTTTTTAAATGAGTCTGCACCAGTGAACATTCCATTCAACAAAAGAAGAAAGTAATCAGTGCAAAAAAGCACAACTGGCAGGTCTGAGATTGCTGACCTCTTACTCCTGCTCTCCAGGTTGGTCCTGAGCTGGTGTCTGGGAACCTAAGCTTTTGCAAGGTTTCCAATCACTCTGACCAGAGTGGCTCATTGTGCCCCCACTGTACGTGCAAACGATTCGGTTTATGCCGAATCCCTGCTTTCCTTCTGAGAGTCTGGAATTTTAGTACATGCTAGGCAGAGACGATCTATGCGACCGGTTCCCGATTAAAACCCAATAAAAACTTTTCTCTAACGGGCATCCCCGGTAGGCAACGTATCATACATGTTGCCGCAACTCCTTGCCAGAGGCAGTAAATATGCCCTAGTTGATCCCACTGGGGAGATTGTGCCTGGTTTCCTCCAGACTTCCTGGGCACTCTTCTCTCTGCTGGTTTTGTTTTGCATCCATCCTTTCCCAGAGCAAATCATCGCTTTCAGACCAAATACTGAGTTCTGTAAGTCCTCCTAAAGAGCCACCACACCTGGGGGTGGCCTTAGGGACCCCCAACACTGAAATATTCAGTGGAACGTCAATGCCTTAGCATAAGTTGCCAAAATGGACAGATGTGGAAGACGTGGAAATATTCTAAATTTTTCTGATTCATTTCTTACCAAGAGTGAAATAAACCAGGGAAGGAGGAGGAGCAGGAGAGCAAAATCTTATTACAGCACTGAAATTTTACAAACGCAAGCAAGAAAAGACAGGAAGCTCAATTTAAAGAATAAACTGATGAGGGGCGCCTGGGTGGCTCAGTCGGTTGAGCGTCCGACTTCGGCTCAGGTCATGATCTCGCGGTCCGTGAGTTCGAGGCCCCACGTCGGGCTCTGTGCTGACAGCTCAGAGCCCGGAGCCTGCTTCGGATTCTGTGCCTCCCTCCCTCTCTGACCCTCCCCCGTTCATGCTCTGTCTCTCTCTGTCTCAAAAATAAATAAACGTTAAAAAAAGAAAGAAGAAGAAGAAACTGATGGGTCTTCAAGGGAGGTAGAAAGAAGGCAAGATGGGAAACAGTTGATCAAATCTGTGGGAGTCTATGCGCCATGCTTAACCATGAGCAACATACAGAAACATTCAAAAGGAACCAAAAACCCAACAGCAGAGAAGGAATAACCCAATTTTCTGGGGGAAAGTGGTGCTCTGGCAGCAAAACTGAGCCAGTTTCGTGTTGGACACTTTGCAGGACATCTCAATGTCATCAGGAAACATAGAGACCATGGGGGCCATTATCCCTCCAAATGCTCTCTACTGTATGTCTTTAGCTAATGACCTCAGTCTAGAATTCTAGAAGCTTTCTAATTCTCTACACCTATCCCAAGAGTAGAAACACTGGCTCTTGGAGATCATAAATGCAAACTTCTTCAGCACACTATATTTCACTTTAACTGCATCTGAAGAAATGATGTCAACTTAAAAAGCTAGGAAGTGACTTACCCCCATATCAGATACCATAGACTTCTTTTCCTACTTTATATCTCTTGTTTTATTGCCATATCACTTGGTAGGACCCAGGGAGATCATGGCCATGAAAGTGCTTTGCAAACATGACTTAAATACTAACAAATAGGGGGCTTCAACACTTAATCACTATATTTTGCCCTAAGGGAGATCTCTAATCTTTCCTGGGTTTTCTTGTTCTAAATAGTTGTAAAGGCCTTTGATCTTCCATGTCATCCTTCCTGACATTTTTTTAAATTTTTTTTTTTAACGTTTATTTATTTATTTATTTTTTTTTTAATTTTTTTTTTTCAACGTTTATTTATTTTTGGGACAGAGAGAGACAGAGCATGAACGGGCGAGGGACAGAGAGAGAGGGAGACACAGAATCGGAAACAGGCTCCAGGCTCTGAGCCATCAGCCCAGAGCCCGACGCGGGGCTCGAACTCACGGACCGCGAGATCGTGACCTGGCTGAAGTCGGACGCTTAACCGACTGCGCCACCCAGGCGCCCCAACGTTTATTTATTTTTGAGACAGAGAGAGACAGAGCATGAACGGGGGAGGGGCAGAGAGAGAGAGGGAGACACAGAATCGGAAGCAGGCTCCAGGCTCTGAGCCACCAGCCCAGAGCCCGACGCGGGGCTCGAACTCACGGATCGCGAGATGGTGACCTGAGCTGAAGTCGGAGGCTTAACTGACTGAGCCACCCAGGCGCCCCCTGCTTGACATTTTTTATCCACCTCAGTCCGCAATCATTTTCAGATCTCCGGACCTATTAGTTCTATCCAAACATTTTTCAGCCTTAGTTATGTATTCCCATATCCATTCTCGTTGCTGTTCTTTATACTTAGATTTCTTCAGTGGTGTATAGAAAAGTGTAGATCATGCACGTACTAGTGACATACCTTATGGAATAAAAATTTAAGTACATTTTGTGTGTGACTTTCCCATCATGCCCTGCTGGAAGTAATCAGTAGTTGAAAACTGTATTTATTGTTTCCATATATTTTGTTCCATAACGTTCACGGATAAACATAATACTATTTATCATGGTCATAAACTTTACTGATTATACATTTTATGTAAGTAGTATATTGTTCCATGCTTTTCAATCAACGTTACCTTCAGGAACTGTATCCGCAATGATAAATGTAGCTTTGTTAAAGTCATTTTAAGAAGCATATAATTCTGTTTTTATTTATTTATTTATTTTTTAATGTTTATTTATTTTTGAGAGAGACAGAGTGTGAGGGGAGGAGGGGCAGAGAAAGAGGGAGACACAGAATCCAAAGCAGGCTCCAGGCTCTGAGCTGTCAGCACAGAGCCCAAACTGGGGCTCGAACCCACAAATCGCGAGATCATACCTGAGCTAAAGTCGGATGCTTAACCAACTGAGCCACCCAGGCATCCCTAATATTCTGTTTTTAGAGGATGTTGTAATTTATTAATTTTTCTGGCTACTTAAGATGCTCACTCTATTTTATTATTAAAAACAGAATTAAACAGACTTTAAAGAATATTCTTAGACTTGTCTTCTGGGGTTTATGTTAGTTTCTCCCAGGGTTTTTCTTTCTTTTTTTTTTTTTTTTAATGTTTTTAATGTTTATTTACTTTGGAAGACAGAGACAGAGCACGAGCAGGGAAGGGGCAGAGAGAGAGGGAGAGACAGAACCCGAAGCAGGCTCCAGGCTCTGAGCTGTCAGCACAGAGCCCGATGTGGGGCTTGAACCCATGAACCGCGAGATCATGACCTGAGCCAAAGTCGGATGCCCAACTGACTGAGCCACCCAGGCGCCCCTCTCCCAGGGTTTTTCAATCAGCTCTGGACTGCCCCCACTAGAAGTGGTTGTTTTCACGGCCATGGTAGGAGGCATAACCCACACATAGTGGGCGCAGATCAGGGTTATGAAAGATAACAAGACAGACTTGTCCTGCCCAAATTACCAAGAAGGCCTCACTGAGAAACACCTTATCTCAGAGTTGAAGTGTTGACTTGTGGGGTATGTGTATCCGAAACTTGACTACGTAGGTATTGCCAAACCGTTTTCCAAAGTAGATATATTAATTAATATGCCCAACAGCAGCCAATCAGTTTCTACCATGCAATGTCTTTGCCTGCACCTACCACTACAAGATTTTTTTTTTTTTTAGTATTTGCCAATCTGAAATTGTGAAAGGCGACCCATTATTGGGTTGATGGCTTTCTTTTTTCTTATTTGGAACCGTACTTTCAAAATGTTGACACCCAGGGCATCTGGGTGGTTTAGTCGGTTAAGCAACTGACTCTTGATTTCGACTCAAGTCATGATCCCACGGTTTGTGAGTTTGAGCCCCACATGGGGCTCAGCACAGAGCACAGAGCCTGCCTGAGATTCTCTCTTCCTCTCTCTCAGCCCCTCCCAGGCTCATGCTTGCCTCTCTCTCTCAAAATAAATAAATAAACATAAAATAATTCCTTTTTATAATAATGCTTTCTTGCTACTTTCGGCTGCAAAACTCTCCACCCAAAATGTAGTTCTTAAAAATGTGTATGTGGTGCCAAGATTCACATTTGAAAAACATTTGATGAGTTGAATTTATCAATATTTTTCTTGGCATGTTGTGTTTGTGTGCATGGCACGAGTGTGGCAGCTGTGGTTTCTAAATCCTCAGGATCACAAATATATTTTCATATCTTTTCTTGATAAAGCTCTGAAGTTTTGCTTTTCATGGTCATTTGCCCTATCCTACATTGTTTACTTATGGTTTAGGATGGGGGAGAGAGACTATTTTTTATGTACGTACATAATCAAAGTTCAAAGAACCTTTAGATTAGTAAGACCTACCCTCCCTCCCGGTGGTACCTGGGTGGCTCCATCAGTTGGGCATCTGATTCTTGATCATGATTTCATGGGTCATGAGATCAAGCCTTGTGTTCAGCTCTGCGCTGAGCACTGAGCATGGAGCCTGCTTGGGATTCTCTCTCTCTCTCTCTCTCTCTCTCTCTCTCTCTGCCCCTCCCCCATTTGCACTGTCTCTCAAAATAAATACAAACATTAAAAGAAAAAAAAAAAAAAGACTGGGGCACCTGGGTGGCTCAGTCGGTTGGGTGGCAAACTTTGGCTCAGGTCATAATCTCACGGTCCGTGAGTTCGAGCCCTGCATCGGGCTCTTTGCTGACAGCTCAGAGCCTGGAGCCGGCTTCCAATTCTGTGCCTCCCGCTCTCTCTCTGCCCATCCCCCGCTCACACTCTGTCTCTCTCAAAAATAGACACTAAAAAAAATGTTTAAAAAAAAAGACCAACCCTACCTCCCAATGATGTACAAGGCCATCTCTATCAAGTATAATTTCCATATATAACGTCTGTACCTGGTTATTGATACCTGTGCCCATATCACATCATTAATTAAGATAGGTTTGTAGCAACTCTTGATTTCTAGCTGGGTAAGGCACACCCTGCCATGGTTCTTCAGATTGGTTTCTTTTTTCTCTGCTCTTCCATGTAAATTTTAGACCCATTTATTTCTCTAATACCCCCACTCCCAAAATAAAAGTGGTGAACATTTTGGTTGGCAGTTGCTTTACAAATTAATCTGAGGACTGCCTCAAGATATTATCTTCCTAGTCATGAATATGGCTACCTTCTATGTCTTTTTTCTTTTTTGTAATAAGCTTGTTTAGAGTAGTATTTTTTTTTTAATGTTTATTTATTTTTGAGACAGAGACAGAGCATTAACAGGGGAGGGGCAGAGAGAGAGGGAGACACAGAATCTGGAACAGGCGCCAGGCTCTGAGCTGTCAGCACAGAGCCTGACGCGGGGCTCGAACTCATGGACCGTGAGATCATCACCTGAGCTGAAGTCGGACGCTTAACCGACCAAGCCACCCAGGCGCCCCTAGAGTTGTATTATATAGAATAACTGCACAAAAGTGTGACAGTTCCCATATGTCCCCTCATCCTGCCCACACACACAATTTTTCTGAGCTTGCCATCTATCATTAATGTGGTCTATTTGTTACAATTAGGTGCCATATTTGTTACAAGTGATGAAGGGTTATTGATGCCTTATTATTAACTAACGTCCACAATTTACCCTGGGGCTCACCCTTTGTATTGTGCATTTCTGAGGTTGGACAAATGTATACTGCCATGATTCCACCATTACAGGATCATACAGAAGAGTTTTGCTGCTTTAAAATCTTCCTCTGCTCCTCCTACTCAAACCCCCCCTCCCTTCTCGCTGAATCCCTGGCAAATACTGATCTTTTTGCGATCTCTACAGTTTTGCCTTTTCCAGAATGTCATATAGTTGGAAACACACATCACACAGACTTTTCACACTTTTTACTTTTTCACTTAGTAATATTTATTTACATCTCCTCCATGCCTGTTTGTGGCTTAATAGACAGCTCATTTATTTTTACTAAATAGCATTCCATGGTATGGATGTACCACAGTTTATTTATCCATTTGCCCGTTGAAGGGCATTTTGGTTGCTTCAAAGTTTTGGCAATTATGAATAAAGTTATTGTAAACATTTGTGCACAGAGGGAAACAAGTGACTTCTATACATGGATTCTAATTCCTACCATCTTGTTGAGGTCATGTATTAACGCTAAAATTTGTCTGTAAATGACAATTAATTCTGGTTTTCAATGTAGACTATTAAATTATTTTCAAACGATGACAATTTCGGGGCACCTGGGTGGCTCAGTTAGTTAAGCATCCAACTTTAGCTCGGGTCAGGATCTTGCTGTTCACGAGTTTGAGCCCTACGTCGGGGTCTGTGCTGATGGCTCAGAGCCTGGAGCCTGCTTCGGATTCTGTGTTTCTGCCTCTCTTCCCCTCTCCCGCTCATGTGCTCTCCCCCACTCTCTCTCTCTCTGTCTCTCTCAAAACTAAACAGTAAAAATTTTTTCTAAAAAGATCAGATAATGACAATTTTGTTTTGTCTTTTCTAAAATATTTTCTTTTCCTTTCTCTAAAATATTTTTCAGAGCTTCCAATTCAATAGGTAACAGGATGTTGGTAATATATCCAACACTGTTTTACCTGATCCGTATCAAATGGCTTACTCACTTTTCTAAAGCTTACTTTTCTTTGTTGATTTTATTTATTGGGTCCTGTTCTTATTTTTACCCATGGATTTTTTCTATACCTTTTTGGTTTGATTTGCTTTTCTTTTTTTTAATTCTTGACATAGAAAATTAGATACCAATTTTTAGGCTATACTATTCTCTCTATTAATGCATTGAATGCTACAAATTTCCCTCTATGCACTGAGTGAGCTGCATCAAATGAGTTTTGATAGGTCGTATCTTCCTGGCCATTTATTCAAAATACTCACTTCCACCTTAAGTTCATCTGCATGATACATAGGGAGGTTTTAGAGGTATAGTGCTTAATTCTGAAAAAGAATTGGGATTGTTTGGTTATCTTCATGTTATTGATTTCTGGCTTACTTCCTAAGATTTAAGTCCAAAAGAAGAATCCATATCTTTTCAATCCTTTGCAAATGGAGGCTTCCTTTATGGCCCAACTTATGGTCAATTCTGCAGTTCTTGGGTTCTATATATGTCAGTTGGTTGAAACTGGTTGACTGCGTTGCTTAGATCAATGTTCTTTAGATCAATGTTCTTCTGATTCTTCTGTCTCCTTGTTGTCTCAGTAAAGAGGGGAGGGACTGAGCAACAGTGATGACACGGAGTTGATGGGACTCAACAAAAGGAATGAGAGGGAGGGGAAATCCGGACTGAGTCCAGTCCAATTAAAAAACCCTAGGCCATTCACTCCCAAGTGCAGGTTTGGGGGCTCAGACTTGGTTTCTCTGTGTTTCACAAGTTCACCCGGAGAAGCCATATTGGCAGTGAAATACATGACTACAGAGCTGAGAGATCGGGTCTAGAGACAGAGTCTGGGGAGACCGGCATTCAGATGGTGACTGCAGGCCTGGTGATGGATGGGCTTGCCATGAAGCGCATGAGATGGAAAGACAGGATGAGCCTTAAGGAACTCCAGCACCAAGCAGTGTTTGAGCAGGACAAACTTGCCAAGGACACTAAAACGATACAGCCAGAGAGGATGAAAAAAAGTGTGGTGTCACCTTATGACAACTAGAAACTAAAACAGAGAAGACAAAGGAAGGGTGTTGTACAGAGGAAGTGGTCCGGAGCATCAAGAGCCGCTTGCAGATGAGATAACACCAGTCCTGACAAGCCTCCATGTGGCGCAATGGAGATTACCGGTAATCTCGGTATGACTCATGGGGGCATGAGGGGAAAGAAAGCCCGAGTGGGGAAGGTTCCAAAGAGGGTAGGAAAGGAAAAGCCAAAGGCAACAGATGAAATGACTTTCATAAAATTAGGCTGAAGGGCCTAGGATGTGGGTCAAGCTGAGGACACTTGATCATGGTTAGAGATGGATGGATAGAATACTCTTGGCTAAAAGTACGTGCTTCTCTCACTACAATGTTCAATCAACAATCACCTCTTGACAAAACCGCTGCCCACCACCTGCCAGTGCATGTGTGTGCAGGCACGCACACACACACAATTTTCTCGATTCCCTTACCAGAATATTTCTTCTCTGCCGTGGAGCCACAGACCTGAATTGTGAAAAATCAAGCACTGCCCATGAAACAAGTGCACAGTCTGAATAATACACACCAAGCATAAGAGAAAGTAATTCACTTCTTCATGCACTTGAGCTTGATGGCCTCACATTAAACCACACACGCTGATCTCTTATGCAGGACCTACATAACAAAACAACTGCCAAACCTCAAATGTGCCGCGTAACAGCACTATCACATTTAAGGGTTTAAAATTACCTGCAGAAGCAGAATGCCGGAAGTTATCTTTAGGACAGTACTGGCAGAGGGAGAGAATTAGGGGAAGATATTAATGTCCAGTTAAAATCGTAATCCACCTGAGTAAACTACACATTGTAGAAGCCATCTCAGGATAGAAAATGTGGGGGCACCTGGGTGACTGAGTCAGTTAAGCTTCTGACTTTGTCTCAGGTCATGATCTCGCAGTTCGTGGGTTCGAGCCCCGCGTTGGGCTCTGTGCTGACAGGTCAGAGGCTGCAGCCTGCTTTGGATTCTCTCTCTCTCTCTCTCTCTCTCTCTCTCTCTCTCTCTCTCTCTCTCAAAAATAAATAAACATTGAAAAAAAATTTGGAGTAGAAAATGTGACTGAAAGGTAAGCCTAAAGACAGATAGTAATTTAGAACAGAGGAAGGCTTACACATATCTTTCTACGCCATTTCTGGACTGAAAGAGAGCATGTTTAATAAATTGTGTATACCCATCAGCCACCAAATCAATATAAATTTTTCAGAATACACAGCACAGCACAGTCTTTCAGAAATATGGCTGTACCTGTCAAAAGCAAGAAGAAACTTTCACACGCAAATATTTACCTTTTAAATCAACACCACGCACAGTTTATCATTCCCCCACTTGTAAAATACCGAGCCAGTAGTTTCTTTTATAATATAACTTTTCAAAGCATTCCCCAGGCCCAAGCCAAGCCTACGTCAACAGAAGCAGCAAACCCCTCTTGTCTCTCCAAAGAACAATTAAACCTCCCCCAAGAAGACAGCTCGATAATTCTAATACGCTACGGACAACTTTATCGGTGACTTCTATAGATCTGCAACCAATTTAAAAATATCTGCTCAAAGAAAAGCATATCATTATGCTCTGAAGCCCATCTTATATAAAAATAAAAATTTCATGCTTTCCTCAATTCAAAGTGACGGAGGAGAATAGAGAAATCGGATTCGTAGACAACCTGATGTCCGTTATCTCTTGTAACGTCCGTCAAAATTGTTTAGGTAGGGTGATTCCAGTAAACAATCAATCCCATCATCTGGATTAAAAACCACTGAACTAGTAGAAAATATAACTGTTGTAAACACAAACAGCAGATGTATACACAGGGCATTACCAACTCCAACATACTCTTTTCCTTTGCTATTTTTATAAGTCGTTTAGTCAATAAATATTTGGTGGCACCGAGGCACTAGGTGGTGTTACAGTCACCTGGGGATATATCCGTGACAAAATGGGAGTCTTTGCTTTCGAGAAACTTCTGTTTTACTTGGAAGAGACAGACGGCAGGCCAAAGCGTATGTGACGTGTTGGGTGACGGCAAGGGGAAAGGACAAGAACGGACGGGAAGGGGTAGCTGCAGACAGCCCGGCTGCCATGTTTGTGTCACGCACCAGGAAAGCCCCCATTGGACGTGGTGAGCAGGAAATGAAAGACATGAGACGGGCAGCCAAGTGCATGCTCTCAGGGGAAGCACCTTCCACACAGAAGACAGATCAAGTACAGAAGGTCAAGAGTAGGGCAAATGTCTCAGGGAGACTGAGAAGCAGGAAGGCAGACAGTGTGACTAGAGCACAGGAGGGGCGACACTGTTAGGAAATGAGTTCAGAGGGAAGCAGGAAGTCAGATCAGGCAGGTCCTTGGGTGCCACTGTGAGGACACCCAGGTCCTTGGGTGCCACTGTGGGTTTTACTGAGTGGGTTGAGAAGCCACTGGGGTGGGGGGGTGGTAAAAAGTGTGCCAATCATTCTTTATGAGCTCCCACCACACATCTGGCCCTGTATTCACTGATTTGCATACATCATCAGCAATGTTCACGATGACCTCGCAAATATGTATTTTCACCCCAACTTTACAGATGAGGAAAACGCAACATGTTCGGGTTCACAGAGCTGTGAATTGAAACCCAGATGGATCTCAGCGTTCCTCAACTGGAGGCATGACTGGCCTTTGGAGTACAACAGTTCCTTGTTGTATGGGACTGTCCTGTGCGTTGTAGGACAGTTATCAATCCAGCCTCCACCTCCCAGATGCCACCAATGCCCTTTGCCATTGTGACCCTCAAAAACATCAGACACGTTTTCAAAAGTCTCCAACAGGAACACCACTGCCACCAGCTAGAAACACTGTGCAGCCCCTGCCTTTGCTATCCTGCTACCTGAAAACCAGCAAGTGCAACAAAACCCGTAAGACGGATGGATGCGTTAAAAACTTAAAAAAAAAAAAAAAAAAAAGACGTGTGGATGAATAAAACATTTTAAAGTTGGACTATTTTCGTGGCACCTGGGTGGCTCAGTTGGTTGAGCATTTAACTCTTGATTTCGGCTCAGGTCATGATCTCACAGTTCACGGGATCAAGCCCTGCATCGAGCTCTGTGCTGACAGCGCGGAGCCCGCTTGAGATTCTCTGTATCCCACTCTCTGCCTCTCTTTCTCAAATACACATTAAAAAAAATTATAATAAAGGTGGGCTATTTTCTCTGTTGAAACCACTTGTTATAAACATCCTCCTCTATTTCAAATTCTGAAACAATATTACTGTCAAATATCACAGAACACAATCGTCCAGGCCAGAGAATATGATCTTCTTGAGGTACGGAGTTGGGCTTGAGAGACACTGGAGTAATAAAACAATTGTCTGTGGATCTGGGGTTATAACACGCTCTGTGCAAAATACTCAGGTGAGAAACCTGTCTTCCTATGTATATTAAAATGTGTTTAAAGGAAAAATTAGTGAAAACTACTAGGAAATTGTCTACAGCGATGCATAATCACATATGCGTGAGTCTGATCAATTCCATCCTTTTCGAGCTGCTATATCCCTATGCTATTGCTTACATAAACACTGAAAATTAATGCTGAGACATCGGGTTTCAATAAGTCTTCCTAAGGCAGCCATTGAAAAAGCTATGACTCACGGTCCTCCAAGTTGTAGAGATAAATCCATGTTATTATCGAAGATATTAATTATGCTCACAAATGAATGTGATCAGAGCTTGAACATCAGCAGGATTTGAAACCAGGCCTAAATCTTCCTAATGCAGTGAAACGATGTGACTCAGACAACCAAAGTTGCGGGGATAAATCTATATTATTATGTGTCCAAAACATTCATTATGCTTACAGCTGAATTTGAAGGGAGCTTGAATATTGGCAGAATTTGAAATCAAGCCCAACCAAGCCCAAATGCTTCAATAGAAGACATTTCGATGGGCGCTTTCAAAATAGTACTTGATCCTCAGGGAAGAAGACCCACTATTAGAGACAGAGCAATTACAAAGTCCTTATACTATTAACTGAAACAATAATATTAATAATAAATTTGAGCCTCAGTTCAGAACTGGAAATCTGGCAAATGTTTCTCTGAAGTCCTAAAAAAAAAAAAAAAAACCCACCAGTAACATCTTATATATAAAAAGATATAGGGGCGCCTGGGGTGTCTCAGTGAGTTAAGCATCCAACCCCGGCTCAGGTCATGATCGCAGGGTTCGTGGATCGAGCCCCGCGTCGGGCCTCTGGGCTGACAGCTCAGCCTGGAGCCTGCTTCAAATTCCGTGTCTTTCTGTCTCTCAGGCCCTCCCCCACTTGTACTCTGTCTGTCTGTCTCTCTTTCTCTCCTTTCAAAAATAAGCATTAAAAGAAATTTTAAGATATAAACAGAGGAGGGTTTAAAAATAAAATGATTTTTTTCAGGGTTGACTCTAAAAATCAATATAGAAGTGCTACGTGCATGTCTACTGGTTCTTATCAGCTTCGCATCAACCTGCCTGCCAGAAGTTTACAACCTAATGATAAGAAGTCAGGGAAGAGCAAAGCAAGATAACACACCCTATGAAGAGGCAGATGTAAAACTGGTGACTAGGGGCGCCTGGGTGGCGCAGTCGGTTAAGCATCCCGCTTCAGCCAGGTCACGATCTCGCGGTCCGTGAGTTCGAGCCCCGCGTCAGGCTCTGGGCTGATGGCTCGGAGCCTGGAGCCTGTTTCCGATTCTGTGTCTCCCTCTCTCTCTGCCCCTCCCCCGTTCATGCTCTGTCTCTCTCTGTCCCAAAAATAAATTAAAAAAAAAAAAAAAAAAAAAAACTGGTGACTATTTAATGAGGTCTCAACCCTACTGTCTACACAAATGGAGCCAGTGAAGGGAAAAGGCAAGGCGGGGAGGCCCCCGCAAGGAAAAGAATAATGACAGCAAACTAAAATTAAGACCACATCCATCCCGTCACACTCAAACTAAACCAGAGCTCCTCTGGAATGACAAAAAACAAATATGCAAACGAAAAAGCTGACAACACAAAGTGCCGGCGAAGATTTGGAGCAACTGGAACGCTCCTGGATAATTGCCGGCAGGGGCGCCTGGGTGGCTTGGTCGGTTAGGCGTCCAACTTCAGCTCAGGTCACGATCTCGTGGTTTGTGAGTTCGAGCCCCACGTCGGGCTCTGTGCTGACAGCTCAGAGCCCGGAGCCTGCTTCGGATTCTGTGTCCCCCTCTCTTCCTGCCCCTCCCCAGTTCAAGCTCTCTCTCTCTCAAAAGTAAATAAATGCTAACAATAAAATTTTTTTTAAAGAATCCTTCTATATCATGATTATGGTGGTGGTTACGTGTCTATGTCTCAAATTCAGACAACTATATACCCACAAGATAAATTCTACGGAACGTAAAAAATAACTCAAGAAACCTGATCTTGGGGGCTCCTGGGTGGCTCAGTCCATTAAGCGTCTGACTCTTGATTTTGGCTCAGGTCATGATCTCATGGTTTGTGAGATGGAGCCCCACGTGGGGTTCTGTATTGACAGTGTGGAGCCTGCTTGGGATTCTCTCTCTCTTCCTCTCTCTCTGCCCCTCCTCTGCTCATAAGCTCTCTCTCTCTCTCAAATAAATAAACATTAAAAAAAAAAAGGAAACCTGATCTTAGGAAAAAAAAAATAACTGAACCAACTGGATTTCAATCAAGTTACAAAGCAGTTATTCAAAACAAACCAAAATGATGCAATTCACCTGAGGACTTCCTGGTCCTTGTGAGCCCCGCCCCTGTGGAAAAGTCCCATGTCACAATGCAACCCTTCAAATCTTACAAATCCCTGAAACATCACCAGCAACTGCTTTTGCACTCTATTTCCAAGATGCCTTCCTTCCACTGTGCTGGAGATGTATTACACTTCCCTGTTTTGTTTTCCAATTAAATTACTTCATTCCTATCCTTTTTTAAGGGAAGACAGGCAAGGCGGCTCTATCCCAAATGTCAGATGCCAAAGGAGGGAATCTGGTCTCTTGCGGCGAAACGCATTCTCTACCAGCTTGCCTCCACACTTTCCAAATCCTTCTCTGCAGTTCTCATTCCGCCCACCTCCAGGCAGTGGGGTATGCGTACCTCCATGTAGGCAGGGACTGAATAACAGAACTTCCACATATATTGATCTTAACTTTAAAAGTGAGAAAAATTGTCGCTAAAATTTAGCACATAGATCAATATACCTGTTTGACAATATTTACTGAGCCAAGAATCCGTGCCAAGAATCAGTCAATGTGCTGGGGATGCCACAGTGAACAAAACAATGTCCCTGCCATCGGACAGCACAAATCCTAGGGGAGACAGGTAAGAAACCATAATACCAAAAGCACATATTTAAACACATACGCAGGCAATCCCCACTGTGAAAGGTGCTAATGAAGAAACATAAAGCCAGGAAGAAACCTAATCCATAGATCAGCTAATCACAAGCCATTCAGAGCTGCTCAGAGGGAAAAATGTAGGTTTCACTGTATAGATGGATCGCAGGTCACGTGCTCCAGGATCATCCAGTGAGCTCTTGAGAGACTGTAAAGTGTGTGTCCACATGTGTGCATATAGATTTATATCTCTATTACCTCGTTACTGAAAAAGATCCTTGCAAAGAAACTATGGACTGAAGATAATCCTTTTTATTTACTTTGAGAGAGAGAGAGAGAGAGAGAGAGAGAGAGAGAGAGAGAGGGAGAGCAAGGGGAGAGGGGCCAAGAGAGGCAAATAGAGAGAGAGAATCCCAAGTAGGCTCCACCCCGACAGCACAGAGCCCAATGCAGGGCTCGAACCCATGATCCATGAGATCATGACCTGAGCCGTAATCAAGAGCTGGCCGCTTAACCAACGGTGCCACCCAGGTGCCCCAGGGCTAAAGATAAAGCTAATGATGAAGCACAGGGAAAAGTATTAAAGAGCAGCCAATTACACTCCAAGAATGAGCTTTTTGTAAAAATCACCCCATGAAGTGGTTAAAACTGTTAATAATGATACGTTTCATCATATTGCTGTTTGTAAAAATGAGCATTTAATTGCTAATCAGTTGGGTGAGAATAAAAGCTTTTTTATACTTATAATAGGTTCTAAATGTTTAGATGCTGCTAATTTCATCTTCATCTCATCTTTCCCTTCTTAAACGACTTTTAAAGGCATAATTTATATACAATAAAATTTACCCACTGTATGTGTGTAAATTGAATAATATTTAGTAAACTTTCTGAGTTGTACAGCCATCACCACAATCTACTTTTAGGACAATGATCCTTCATTTACGATAGGTATGTATCTATGTATGTATGTATTTATTTTAATTTACATCCAAGTTAGTTAGCATATAGGGCAACAATGATTTCAGGAATAGATTCCTTAATGTCCCTTACCCACTTAGCCCATCCCCCCTCCCACAACCCCTCCAGCAACCCTCTGTTTGTTCTCCATATTTAAGAGTCTCTTATGTTTTCCCCGTCCCGGTTTTTATGTTATTTTTGCTTCCCTTCCCTGATGTTCATCTGTTTTGTATCTTAAAGTCCTCATATGAGTGAAGTCATGATATTTGTCTTTCTCTAATTTCGCTTAGCATGATACCCTCTAGTTCCATCCACGTAGTTGCAAATGGCAAGATTTCATTCTTTTTGATCGCTGAGTAATATTCCATTGTGTGTATGTGTATGCATGTGTATGTATGTATGTATGATGTACATCCTCGTTATCCATTCATCCACCAATGGACATTTCAGCTCTTTCCATACTTTGGCTATGGTTGATAGTGCTGCTATAAACATTGGGATGCATGTGCTCCTTCAAAACAGCATACCTGTAACCCTTGGGTAAATAATAGGTCTTTTTTTAATGTTTATTTATGTATTTTAAGAGAAAGAGAGAGAGAGAGAAGGGGAGGGGAAGAGAAGAGAATCCCAAGCATGTTCTATGCCATCAGCACAAAATCCCACACAGGGCTCAATCCCAATGAACCACGAGATCATGACCTGAGCCAAAGTCAAGAGTTAGACACTCAGCCAACTGAGCCACCCAGACACCCCTCAATATGTCTTTTAATGCAAATTACAACATACACATTAGAGTAGTTCTGAGCTAAGTATATGCAATCTACAAGTAAATAAATGCATATACATGGGGTATGTGTTTAAAACTATTTGCTAAAAGAGAGGCATAATCTGGGGTGCCTGGGTGGCTCAGTGGGTTGAGAGTCCAACTTTGGCTCAGGTCACGGTCTCACGGTTCATGGGTCCGAGCCCCGCGTCGGGCTCTGTGCTGACGGCTCGGAGCCTGGGGCCTGCTTCAGATTCTGTGTCTCCCTCTCTCTCCACCCCTTCCCCTCTCATGCTCTGTCTCTCTCTGTCTCAAAAATGAATAAATGTTAATTTTTTTTTTGAAGTGTTATGAACCAAAAGCATGGAGACTCTGGCTTTAGGGCCCCGCATCACAATGTCCCCCAAGACTACGTGACCCCTTGTAGAAGCCCCACTGGACTCGGTTCCTTTATCTGTCTCTCTTGAGCTTTCGCTATCTTTCTCCAATACTCAATGCCTTTCTCTGCACTTAGAGTCGTGTCTCTGCGGCCCATGATAAGATTACAGGAAGAGCAAACAAGCAGTTTGGCAATCGCTTCATCAGAAGGAGGATATCCTCAGCACAGACAGTGTCTGGACGTTAGGCCTGAAGACCTAAAGTTCAGGAAGTTGACCCCC
Source organism: Puma concolor (assembly GCF_028749965.1). Classification (NCBI taxonomy): domain Eukaryota; kingdom Metazoa; phylum Chordata; class Mammalia; order Carnivora; family Felidae; genus Puma; species Puma concolor. The sequence continues at coordinate 136,458,387 of NC_141672.1, forward strand.
AACCTCCAAGATTCCAGGGTGAATGAAACACACATGCGTACACGCGAGTTACAAATCGGCGGAACAGGCATGTGAATATCAAGGTGTATCGCGAAGAACCGGTAAAAAATTACTCCATTCCAAAATCAGCTGTGCACTTCCTGAACCATTGCTTTTCTCTCAAAAACAGTAAGACTCGGTCTTTTTATTTTTTTATTTTTTAAGATTTTATATATATTTTTAAATCTCCACACCCAGCACGAGGTCAAACTCACACTCTGGAGATCAAGGGTCATAGGCTCTACCCACTGAACCAGCCAGGCACCCCTCAAGCCCTTTCTTCTGTGCAACTGGCCAGAACTCAGGCCCAACCTGAAAGTTTCTCTCTCCCTAACCTAATGGTTTGTTTTTTACATCATCTCGGCATCACCTTTGCATACTGGAGTGTCTTTCACCTTAATTCTTTTCCTTAGTTTTTTTGGTTTTGTCTTTGTTGGTGATGCATAATCACATCCTTGAGGAAAATAGAAAGGAAAGTTGAGTATGGATAACTGAGTGGATTAATAGCTCATTAAGAGCTCTCATCTGAGGACTAACATCAACCTGTCTTGAGTACCTGACATACCTTGAATACGTATTTTCTCATCAATTACTAACACGACAAGGCAGGCATTGGTGTTATACCCATCTGATAGATGAGTTAATAACGCACAAGTTTGAACAGCCTACCCCAGGACAGACAGCCAGTAAGGAGGAGAGCTGGGATTTGAACCCAGGCCAACCGACTCCACAGGGTGCTTTCTCAGTGATCGCTCTCTTTATAACGTCTCCCCACTCAGAGCACGAGGCAGCATGGGTACGCTAACTGCAGGATCGTAGGAAGGCGGCAAAGGAGACACATTTGTTGTGCAAGTGGAATCAGGGACCGTGACCTCAAAGAGTTCAGAAACATCTAAGAGGTCCCCGGTGTTGCCACCAGGTAAGAGGATCCAGCCCTTCCAGGTAGGGGGCTCCCCCCCACCATCACTCCCCCCCCCCAGATTCAGCTCTTGAGAAGGAAGAGGTTAACTGCTGAACTGACAACTCAAGGCACACATGGCCTCGAAATGACTCTCTTCTACCAACGGCCAATCCTCGTGTGTTCACATAGCCCACGTTTGTGAATCAGCCTACTCCCAAAAATGTATCTGCAACCCCCGCAACACTTCTCTGGTCACTCACGAACGCGCGCAAAGTGGCCAAAAAACGTGACTGGCCCAGTGTGCACATTCCCAGCTGAGGGTGGACAGGGCAATGCTCCGCCTTCTTGTTTCACCTCTCATTCTGTCAACCAACGTCTTTCTCGAGATCCGATGTCACTTTTTTTTTGGAGTTTAAGTTTTTTTTTGTGTTAATTTTGTTGTTTAAAATGCACCCCAGTCCCACACACACACACACACACACACACACAGTGCTGAAGCACTGTCTGATGTTCCTTCAGTGCAAGAAGGCTGTGATGTGTGTTAGGAAGAAAATACTTACGTTAGATAAGCTTCATTCAAGCGTTACAGTTGTGACGCTACAGTTCGCTACTGGTTGTGAGTTCGATGTCAATGAACCAGGGATATATATTTAATATGGGGCCTTTAAACAGAAACGCACAGGGGCGCCTGGGTGGCGCAGTCGGTTGAGCGTCCGACTTCAGCCAGGTCACGATCTCGCGGTCCGTGAGTTCGAGCCCCGCGTCGGGCTCTGGGCTGATGGCTCAGAGCCTGGAGCCTGCTTCCCATTCTGTGTCTCCCTCTCTCTCTGTCCCTCCCCCGTTCATGCTCTGTCTCTCTCTGTCCCAAAAATAAATAAACATTGAAAAAAAAAAAAAAAAACAGAAACGCACATAAAACAAAGTTATGTATTAATAGGTTGACAAAAAGGTGACCGGACGTTCACGGAACCTAACTCCGTATTTCCTTTAGCAGCACGGGTTCAGTGCTGCTGCTAACTTCGTGAAACGTAACTACTGGGGACAAAGCAATCAATTTTGTACCTCTTTTGATAGGCATTTTGTCCAGACAGAATTCAGCCAGAAATCCAAGTGCATCATGGGTCCTGCCCTGCTTAAGAAACAGGGTTCTGGTCACAAAGATTTACGTCAAGAGTCTATTTTGCACCATAAAGATGAAATAATCTAATTTTTTTTTTCCATCAAGGAGTTATATGCCTAATTCATCTGACAACTAAAGTAATAATATGTTTTTTTTTAATTTTTTAAAAAAAATTAAATTTATTTTTGAGAGAGAGAGAGACAGAGCATGAGCAGGGAAGGGGCAGAGAGAGAGAGGGAGACACAGAATGTGAAGCAGGCTCCAGGCTCCGAGCTGTCAGCACAGAGCCCGACACAGGGCTCGAACCCACAAACCATGAGCTCATGACCTGAGCAAAGTCAGGCCCTAACCGACTGAGCCACCTGGGTGGCCCAATAATAATATGCTTTGAAGAGCAATAAATATTTTAAGTGTAGACGAAATCAAACACATAAACACTGCGGCTAGGACTTCCATAAATCTTACCGTCATTGTTGAATTTGCATTCACAATTAAAGTTAAAATTAAGAGTGAGTTTAGAGACCATTGGTCTTAATAAGTGATGATAAGCCAGCATGATTCCAGCAGTTTCCTAGTGATCTCCCAAAAGAACAGTTCATGTGAAAAGTTGCTGAAAGAGTAGGAACACACACACACACACACACACACACACAAGGCACACTAATTAAAACTGCATGTTAAATGGTACCATGGATTAATGCATTTAATGATAATTGTACAATAAGAATATTACAAAGTTTCACTAAATGGTCCTTAATAATACTGTAATTATTTATGTGACTGCAACTAAAAAGCCTTTTAAGGATAATTTATTTTTTTCACTTTTAAAATAAGCAACATTACTTGGAATAAAAGAATATAGATTATATTGGCAAAATAAAATATATAATCACAGGGGCGCCTACGTGGCTCAGTCAGTTAAGCATCTGACTCTTGATTTCATCCAGATCATGATCTCACAGTTGTGAGATCAAGCCCCACGTTGGGCTCCACACTGAGTGGAGCCTGCTTGAGATTCTCTCCCCCTCTCTCTGGCCTTCCCCTGAATACATGCACAGCATTCTTTCTCTCTCAAAATAATTTTTTTAAATGTATGACCATAAATAGAGGGGAAGGAAATAAAACACTGATTTATAAGTTTCCCAAAAGTAATTAAACATGTGCCTAATTAGATTAATTGGCATATACAAGAAATGGACATAATGTAACATCATTATAATATTTTTCAAAGTTCTGAAATAAAGGTGCCTGGGTGGCGTAGTCGGTTGAGCATCTGACTTCAGCTCAAGTCATGATCACATGGTTCGTGAGTTCGAGCCCCACATCTGGGCTCTCTGCTGTCAGCACAGAGCCCGCTTTGGATCCTCTGTCCCTCCCCTGCTCACGCATACATGGGTTCTTTCTCTCTCAGAAATAAATATTTTTTTTAAAAGTCCTGAAACAAATATCATTTTCAATAAATGCAACCTCACACTGACCATACTGGCTTAGATAGGATGTCCCATTCAAAGTTGCTTATAATGGGAAATAAACATCACTAGTTTTAAACTATGGCATACATTCATTCCAGAAAGATCTACCAGTCAAGCAAGGATTTTATTGGATAGCGTTGGATATGGTTAGAAAAACTATTTCCTTCCATTAACATGATCTAACCAACATTATCCACATCCATTCACAGAAACACTATTTGGAGTTCCGGAAGAATCATCTTCATATGCCTGGACCTCACAAAGTCAGACCATGTGCAAATAGCTCATAGTGGTGGGGTGGGGGCAAATAAACAGCCACATTTACTGAGCACATACTATGTTCCTCATCTCGTGGTTCTTGAGATCGGGCCCCACATCGGGCTCCACACTGACAGTGTGGATTGGGATTCTCTCTATATATAAATCTCTCTTCCTCTCCCCTGATCATGCTGGCTCTCTCTCTCTCTCTCTCTCTCCCTCTCTCTCTCTCAAAATAAGTAAATAAACTTTAAAAAAAAGGGTCCAATGAGTTTATTTCAGAATCTTCAGCAAATTATTCTCCTTCTAGCCTCCCTAATGCAGATTTTGGGCATCTTTTCACGCTGCGTTTTTATTGAGGTCCTGCAAACCCCAGGAAGTGCTCTAGGCTGTGGTGGGGGGGAGGGGCATCTGCCAGAGTAGACTGAGCACACCCCAGGAAGTGTCCAGCACAACCTGGGGCATGCAAAGAAAACACTGGAACTTCCATCCAGACGGATCTCCAAGGTCCGTTTTATTTCTATTTTTGTGAGTGTTCAATAATACATGCAATATCAGTACCACAATACACGTACATAATTTATAAGCAAATATATAAACTTATATTGGGTGTGCCTGGCCGAAAAGTATCTGCTCACAGGCTGTATGATCAAAAGAGCATGGAGAAAACATTTCTAGAGCACCTGAACAATCAAATCCTTTAATCTGCTGAAAAAAAAAACAAACTACAATACTAAGAAAAGAATTTGCTTTTCACCTTTAGGCAATGACTATTTTCGGAACAGTGTCTCTTCTTTCAGGAAAAAAGGCTCAAGTAATGAACATAAACTAGACAAGGTGAAACACGCAAAATGCTCATTAAAAAAGAAAAAGGTAAGAGCGATTTAAACAGGGTGTTTGATAAATACCACTGTCACCTGTTACAGGAAGTTTCTCTAGGGAAACTCATTAAGCATCAATTTCAACAAATGATCTCATTTGTCTCAAGTTCACTGTAATATTTACAAAGTACGTTATGCACTGCTTCCTTTTGCTTCCTCTGGACCATTCACATCATTGCGTTTTCAAAGGTAGACAGGTGCCTTTCTGTGGACCCAGGTGATGCGGAAGAGGTAGGGAAAAAACAAAAAAAAAGGTATGCGTTTCCTCCGTGAGAGAAGTCGCTCATAATTAGAGCAGAAAGTAAAACTCACATTAAAATAAATCCATTTACCATAAGGCAGGGTTAGAGAAATCTGGTCAATTAAAGCCTGGATTTAGCAGTGTAATAACATGTATTATGTTCATGTAATAGTATTCATGTAATAACATGCAGGAGTTAGAAGCCCTCATGACCCTGGAGCCCAAGGAAAGGTCAATATGCAGAAAAGACCATAAATATCCTTAATTTTTTAAGTGTATTTATTTTGAGAGAGACAGAGGCAGCGCAAGCAGGGGAGAGGCAGGGAGAGAGAGAATCCCAAGCAGGCTCCACGGCTGTCAATGCAGTGCTTGAACTTGAACGCAGTGCTTGCAGGGCTTGAACTCACAAACCGTGAGATCACAACCTGAGCCGAAACCAAGAGTCGGACACTTAACAGACCGAGTCACCCAGGCACCCCCATAAATATCCTTTAAATGGTGAAGTTCCCCAAAACAAAATGACTTTTCTTTGTAATCTCCCAGGTCACTGCGGTAAATTCACACACCACTATTGTGGGGCAACACGTATGCAGGATAAGGTTGAATTCGATCTGATCCATCGTGAACTCTGCAAGTCCCTCTTTTGAATGAACTCCCAGGATCAGCTTTCCAAGTCTGACTTGACCTCTTAATTATTCCACAGTTCAACAGCGAAGGCAGACAGGGGACCAGCTCCCTGGAAGCTTGTGTTCCTGGGGGGGGGGGGCATGTACTTGTGGAGGGGAAGATGGGAGTCATTTCAGAGAAGAGGTGGTGACACACGAGCAGACACTTCAGTGACAAAAAGGAATAACCTGCCTATTTGGAGAAGATGATTCCAGACACACGGAAGAGTCCACGCAATGCCCCACAGCCAGAAGCATGCTCCCCTCTAGCGTAGGAATAGCAGAGTGGTCAATACAGTCAGACCTGCATGATCTAGCAGGTGGTGGGAGGAGGTGATGTCAGAGATGGTTGTGGGGCCAGCAAAGGCTTTAGGTTTTTTTTTTTTTAATTGTTTTTATTTATTTTTGAAGGAGAGAGAGACCGAGCATGAGCAGGGGAGGAGCAGAGAGAGAGGGAGACATAGAATTTGAAGCAGGCTCCAGGCTCCGAGCTGTCAGCCCAGAGCCCGACGCGGGGCTTGAACTCACGAACTGGGAGATCATGACCTGAGCCGAAGTCGGATGCTTAGCCGACTGAGCCACCCAGGCGCCCCAAGGCTTTAGGTTTTAAGTGAGCTGTGAAGAAGCCACGGCAGGAGTTGAGGGAGACCAGCTCGGGTGAAGGATCAAAAGGGTCTTTTGTTTGCTATTTGTTTTTTCCTTCTTAGCCTTCTGGTTATTCAGATTTCCGTAACAGTGGATCCATCCCACGGCTGGAAATGCCAAAGGCTACACCACAGCTTACATTACCCACCGCCCACTGCCTCCATTCAGGAAATAAGAAAACGGGAACGTCTCGCTTCCTTTGGAAAAGGTCCTTTGCTCTGCTGAGAATCCCACTCACAGAAAAGACCCCAATCCCTGAGACAGTTTTTCCCTTCCTGATCCTTGCCAGTGACTCAATAATAGCCTCCCAACCTAAACAATGTCATGCAGGGGCGCCTGGGTGACTCAGCTGGTTGGGAGCATCCGACTTTAGCTCAGGTCATGATCTCACAGTTCGTGGGTTCGAGCCCCGCGTTGGGCTCTGTGCTGACAGCTCAGAGCCTGGAGCCTGCTTCCAATTCTGTGTCTCTGTCTCTCTCTGCCCCTCCCCCGCTCATGCTTTGTCTCACTCTGTTTCTCAAAAATAAATACACGTAAAAAAAAAAAAATTTTTTTTAAAAACTGTCCTGCATAAGCCCAGAGCTCTTCTCCACTGCTTCCCAGCAAATCACCCCAAGGACTCCCCATGGGGAACACTCCATTCTTGGAGTTCTTTATCTAAATAGGATGTATCACTATTTGGTGGAAACAGGTACAAATAAATAATCTTTAAAATATTTATTACATCAGATGGTGAGGAGTGCTTTGTCAAAAATAAAACTGCTAAAAAAAAAAAAATTAACTTTCTAGCCCTCCATATCTAAATTGATGCTATTACCAAAGATCTCAGATGGAGAGAAGAAAGCCAGCTCTCTACTAAAAACAGTACCAGTTCTTTTTTTTTTAATTTTTTTTTTTCCAACGTTTTTTATTTATTTTTGGGACAGAGAGAGACAGAGCATGAACGGGGGAGGGGCAGAGAGAGAGGGAGACACAGCATCGGAAGCAGGCTCCAGGCTCCGAGCCATCAGCCCAGAGCCTGACGCGGGGCTCGAACTCACGGACTGTGAGATCGTGACCTGGCTGAAGTCGGACGCTCAACCGACTGCGCCACCCAGGCGCCCCAAAACAGTACCAGTTCTAAAGAGATCTTCTAATCCCGTTTCGCTCTTAGGTCTCCAAAGTACCTGCCTGACCAAACTTGAAATTTAGCTATCTTCCCTAAAGGTATATTTGAAATCATTTCTGTCAACAGCCCTGACCAGACTGATCATCTCACCAAGAAAATTAGTGTGTCGCTATAAAGATCAAAATGTTAGGAACTACTGGGGTGCCTGGGTGGCTCAGTCGGTTAAGCGTCCGACTTCGGCTCAGGTCACGATCTCACGGTTTGTGAGTTCGAGCCCCGCGTCAGGCTCTGTGCTGACAGCTCGGAGCCTGGAGCCTGCCTCGGATTCTGTGTGTCTTCCTCTCTCTCTGCCCTTCCCCTGCACACGCTCTGTGTCTCTGTCTCTCAATAATAAATAAACGTTAAAAAAAATTGTTTTTAAATGTTCGGAACTATTTTGGAAAATACGGATCAAAATGATCTACCAAATGTCTTTGGTGGGGGGGAAGGGGACAATGTGTCTGACGTCCCAATCAGAAATTTCTAAAAAGTCAAACGTACATAAATCCCAGTTTTGCCAAGCCTGACAGCATATTCATTGGCCCTTCCCAAGCCTAACACACCTTTTATAAAAAGGTCAGGTTAAACCCATCTGAGAACTTCAAGCTTTAGAGAAAGAGTACAGCAACGCTTGTTTAATGTGACAGCAATGTGACAGAGTTTGGAAATTCTCTCTGGTAAAGTCCTTCATTTCTAAATGAAGAGTCTTCTGACATTTAAGGTTGTGATCAATGGCAAACCAAAGTTTACTCTCATAAGGGCAAGTATGACGGCTTAAATTCATTCATCCATTCAACAAATATATCTGTAACTTAGTCCTTAGCAGAATATAAAAATCTGTTTTCTTAACATTTGCACAAGCGAGTTGTGTTGATCTCAACGTCATCCAAATATGAATCAATTACCTCCAGAAATCACACACCGGCCACATTTGTTAAATTTCCAAATCCAGTGGGTAATTCGTTGATAGGTGAGAACTTGTGACCCTTTGTTGTGTGGTGACTGTAGGCACGCACTGAATTGAACTCTTTGTCTGAGTTTTCTGAATCCTCACAACCATAACAAAGGTGGGTAAAATTACTCCATGAAACATGAGAGAAAAACCAAGGATTATAAAGATTAAGCAATTTTTCCACTGATACTCGGCCATGTAAAGACTAGAACCAGTTTCTCCCTAACCACAAAATCCGTGCTTGTACGTACAGACTGCATTGCCGTCCCTAACTAGGGATCACCAGCTCTCTCTTCTGGGTAAATCAGTCATAAATCTAAATTAAAAAGAATTAAGGAATCCAAAGAGACACTGTGGCCATTATAATTATTGGTGCATTGGAGTGGGAAAACAGCACACAAAATTACAAAGGCTAATTAGGGGCGCCTCTAAGTTACAGTTTTCGTGTCTTATTTTTGTAGCAGGCAACCCTATCTCCTCTAAAGAGATTCTGAGTTATATTTACAACCTAAATTACGTGTTAAAAACCTAGAGAAGACTTAAGCTGTTTCATTTTCTTTAAATTTTTTTTTTCAACATTTATTTATTTTAGGGACAGAGAGAGACAGAGCATGAACGGGGGAGGAGCAGAGAGAGAGGGAGACACAGAATCGGAAACAGGCTCCAGGCTCTGAGCCATCAGCCCAGAGCCTGACGCGGGGCTCGAACCCACTGACCGCGAGATCGTGACCTGGCTGAAGTCGGAGGCTTAACCGACTGCGCCACCCAGGCGCCCCTTAAGCTGTTTCATTTTCACAAACAACGAAAACCATAAACCAGAGACATGAATGGAAAAATTACGATTAAATTTTCTTCCCTCTCTGGCACTGCAGTGTGGTTATCAGCACTTGGAAGAGGCCTAATTAACATTTGTTAAATGGAACGGAAGGTCAACCGGCTAATTAGCATAGAGATATGGCTAGAACCAGTTCTTTTGACTCTCCGAGTAATTTTCTTTCAATGACAATTCAAAAGGTTATGTCTGGCACCTTCAGTACACTTTTTTAAAAAGAAGTTATATGCAGCATCATTAATCATTAGAGAAATGCAAATCAACACCACAATAAAATACCACCGCACATCCATCGAGGGGGCTACTATTAAGAAAAACAGAAAATAACAAGTGTTGGTGAGGACCTAGACAAATTGGAATCCTTAGGTACGATTAGTGGGAATGTGAAATGCTATAGCCTCTACAGAAAACAGGATAATGAATCAAAGCCACAATGAGATACCAGAATGGCTCACGTTAACAACTCAGGCAACAACAGATGTTGGCGAGGATGCGGAGAAAGAGGATCTCTCTTGCACTGCTGGTGGGAATGCAAACTGGGGCAGCCACTCTGGAAAACAGTATGGAGGTTGCTCAAAAAACTAAGAAATAGAACTACCCGTGACCCAGCAAGTGCACTACTAGGCATTTATCCAAGGGATACAGGTGTGCCGTTTCGAAGGGATACACACACCCCCATGTTTAGAGCAGCACTATCGACAATAGTCAAAGTATGGAAAGAGCCCAAATGTCCATCGAGGGATAAATGGATAAAGAAGATGTGGTATATATACATAATGGAGTATTACTCGGCAATCAAAAAGAATGAAATCTTGCCATTTGCAACTACGTGGATGGAACTGGAGGGTATTATGCTAAGTGAAATTAGAGAAAGACAAACATCATATGACTTCGCTCATATGAGGACTTTCAGAGACAAAACAGATGACCGTAAGAGCAGGGAAGCAAAAATAATATAAAAACAGGGAGGGGGACAAAACATAAGAGATTCTTAAATACGGAGAACAAACAGAGGGTTACTGGAGGGGTTGTGGGAGGGGGGATGGGCTACATGGGTAAGGGGCACTAAGGAATCTACTCCTGAAGTCATTGTTGCAATATATGCTAACCAACTTGGATGTAAATTAAAAAAATAAAAAGAAAGAAACCAGGATACTAGCTCCTCCAAAAATGAAACAGGCTTATAATATGTTCCAGCAATTCTCCTTCTGGTTATATTCCCAAAAGAAGTGAAAGCAGGGACTTGATGAGCTCTCTGTACCAACCCGTCTTCATAGCACCATTCTTCACAATAGCCAAAGATGAAAAAACCCAAGTCCATCATTGGATGAATGGATAAGCAAAAGGTAGTACATACATAGAATAGAGTATTATTCTACCTTATAAGGAAGACCGTTCTGACACCTGCTACGACATGGATGAACCGCGACGACATTATACTAAGTGAAATAAGGCTGTCACAAAAGGACAAACACTAAGGACTCTACCACATGATAGTCACATTCGTGGAGACAAAAAGCAGACCGGTGGTTGCCAGGGGCTGGGGGGTGGGGGTTGCAGGGAGAGAAAGATGGGAAATGGTGGTTTCATGGGTACAGAGTTTCAGTTTTGCAAGATGAAAACAGTTCTGGAGACGGAGGGTAGTGATACTTGCCCAAGAATGTGAATGGACTTAAGGACTGAATTGTGTGCTCAGAAAATGGTTAAGATGGTAAACTTTAGTTTACCAGCATTTGAAACAAAATCTACATTAAGTTTTATCCCTTAAGTGATGAGGCCGGAGTGAATACACAGATCCGTAAAGCGGTACGTTTAAGAGGTTTAAGAGGTTCATTAGGTGAAATAATAAGACATATGTTCCTACAGCAGGGTCCGTACCCCAGGGGACCACGGGTGCCCGAAAAGGAAAAAAAATACATGCAGGCTGAGTGGTGGTGGAGACCGAGGAAAGACAGAGACAGCACAGGGCTAGAGGTGGCCCGATGTTTTCAAGAGACGCTTCTAGCCTACATATGTACGTGAAATTTCCACCGTATTATCCACTGGCAATCAAAGGGCCGCTGTTTTCAAATCATTTTCCCTAGCCACGCTTCTTATGTCATTATATAAATATCAACATATTGCTTCTCATTTGGATAAAATATTTGCTAAAACTTGACTATGAGGACAATTTCTACTGCCTCTCACTCTATAAATACTCAATATCAATGCACATTTGATAACACAATGGAGGGGCGCCTGGGGGGCTGGGTTGGTTAAGCGTCCGACTCTTTATTTCAACTCAGTTCATGATCTCACAGTTTGTGGGGTCGAGCCCCACCTCGGGCTCTGCAGTGATAGCTCAGAGCCTGGAGCCTGCTTGGGATTCTCTTTCTCTTTCTCTCTCTCTCTCTCTCTCTCTCTCTCTCTCTCTCTCTCTGTCTCAATAAATAAATAAACTTAAAATAACACAATGGAGACAGCTTTTCCCCCAAAATGGATCAGTTCTGTACCAAAGGTGTTGGGCTATGCTGTGTGTCGATTGTGCTATCTTGGTCCCTTCACGCTGGATTCTATAAATAAGCAGAAAAAATCAAAATATATTATTTCAGGCCAGTTTTCTCTTAGCTTTATGACTGTTCTCTCAGTGATTTCACCTTGCAGAGTTCATGTCTGCATGAGTTCAGACCCTCACTGAGTTAATAAAAGGAAAACTACACAACTCTCAGTTCCCCATTGTAAGGTATAAATCCACTTAGATAAATTTGTTTTCAAGGCTATTCCATGGTGTTAGTTCTTTGGAGAGCCCAGTGATTTGCCTTAATGTATTTTTAGACTTCAAGTATATTAAAGAAAATCCATGCTGGAGTGCCCGGGTGGCTCAGTCGCTTGAGCATCTGACTTTAGCTCAGGTCATGATTTCACGGTTTGTGAGTTCAAGCCCCGTGTCGGGCTCTGTGCTGACAGCTTGGACCCTGAAGCCTGCTTCGGATTCTGTGTCTCCCCCTCTCTCTCTGTCTCTGCCCCTCCCCTACTCACGCTCTGTGTTTGTGCACTTTCCTCCAACAGAAAGGGAAAGTTCAGTCCAAAATCATCTTAGATGACAACCACATTTCTGATGGCCAACCCAGATCAACTGATGGTAGTGGCCTGATGAACGATTATGGCAAATGATTCTGAGACTCAACGGGAAACACAAAGGCATCAGCATGAGTATCTGCCCCGGGCTTCAGAAAAGGGAGCAGTGGCTCTATGCCAGTGAACTGCCATCTGTCTCTCGGCACTAATATCAAAAACATAAATCCTATCTAAGAATCAAGAGTATTCTAAGACTTTCCTCAGAATGATCAACTCAAGAGGCCTTGGCAACTCAAAACACGACAGAGCTAATTAGTTCTGCTCCAACAGGCAAGAGAGTAAAACCCAGGCATACAGCTTTAGAATGTTCTAGAAATAAATTCTTAAAAATGAATGCAGTCACTTCATTCACCTGGTGCAGATGCATCAGGGAATTACGACAGACATTTAGTTAATCTGTTCTGTTATTAGGCTGTTAGAGTTCCTATTTATTTGCCATTACCTGTTTTCATGTTCACTATCTCATACAGAACAGAAACTTCCAGAGGGAAAACAACCTGTATAAATATCTATCTACACAAGTGTTTGAACGGCATCTGGGTTTGGGTTTAATATTTTGTAAATTGTTGCCTTCCTGTACAGTTTTAATTCTGTATTACCAGTATTTTCTGTCCTGAAGGAGACAAAATGCACTGCTCTGTACTTAGAGTTAATCAACAGAGAACCAACTGAGGCCCCTGTGGCAGGGTCGGGTTTCCAGAGTTTTGAGTCAGACACTCGCACCATCGCAAAGCTGCTCTGGCTGCTTTGGTTCATTTTCTGTAAATACCCAATACAATTCAAAGCTTCATAATTGACAGAAAAAGACTACAAATAATCCATAGTGGAAAAGAGTCACTCTGAAAGAAGATGAAGCTCTAACTTCCAGCACGTATCTTGACACAGTTGACGGAATCTTTTTTGTATTTATTTTATTTCGTCTTTCCATATTGACTTATTTTGAGAGAGACAGAGAAAGCACGAGGAGGGAGGAGCAGAAAGAAAGGGAGAGAGTGAGAATCCCAACCAGGCTCTGCGCTGCCAGCACGGAGCAGCCTGCTATGGGGCTCGAAATCACAAACCATGAGATCGTGGCCTGAGCCAAACTCAGACGCTTAACCGACTAAGCCACCCAGGCGCCGCCCAAGTGGGTAAAATCTTGCCTGAGTGAGAATAGGACAGTGTGTCATTTCCAAAAAGCTAACAGCATCATGTGAAATTATGTATGTTTTAGCCATGAAAGGCAAGCTAGAGCAAACCTCACCACAGCCCTGGGCTCACCCTACCAGCCCATGTGATGGGCAAGTAAAAACAGAAGGAGCTCTTGTCGGATGCAAAGTTCTGTCACCGTGGGCTGTGAGCAAGGAGGATAACTCACTGAACCCACAGTGAAGACCCCGCCCAGGAGTGGTCATCCTTTCCATGATGTTCAGTCGTACCGGGTCTGACAGTAACACTTGCACGAAGGAGAAAGTAGCAGCCCCCAACGAGGCGGAAATGGGTGCAGCAAACATTTGGGGTAAAAGTCTAGGGATGTTGTTTTGTTGGTTCAGACCTGTCAGTGACATAATCTGTTCTCCCAGGGATCAAACACTTAGCCCTTTCAGGTCTAGACCAACCATCACCTCTTTAGGGAGCCTTACCTTAACCCTAACCCGAATCCTCAAACTTGCCCTGACCTTGGCCCTCTAGTATGAAACTGCACTTCTGCGCCATAATCTCTTGTCACACCTGACATTCATCATGGCCTTCTTAGGCCATGATCCAACTTAGCTGATTAATTGATTTGGTCTTCCCCCATCCACTCCCACCACCCCCCCCCATAATAATGAAGTCCTCTGAGGGGATGAGACTGTGTTTGCCTCGTTCAGCCCTGCATCTTCAGCACCTAGAAAGTACCTGGCACACAGCAGTTAAGTCTGGAGGGAATGGGAATGAATGAATTCATTCGGAGGGCGATTCCTTCTACTACTATCGTGACGGGATATTTACCAGAACTCCAAGCCTGCACAGAGACCGGTATATTCCATCAACCCAAAAAGCTCCACTTGTATTAAGCTTTTTAATAAATGTTTCATTATCAACTGATGTTGGGTAACATATTTATTGCTCTGTGATAAGTTGTGCGGGCAGCTTCCATGCACTGGGTACAGACCATTAAATCAGTAATGGCGGCCAGTCCTGACACAGCCTTGTTAGAGGCCCTCTTTAGAGGCTCCTCCTGCTGAGGATGGGGCACATTTTATCTGCCTGCACCCTCCCATCTGGGTTTCCCCAATCATTTCATAATGGAATGATCTACTCGTATCGCCTTTACGAAACTGCGATCGGCAAGTTGACAACGAAGCCCGTCAACTCCAGCAAAGAAAGGAGCCCACATAAACTGATCGCTGAAACTATCCACCAAGGGCTCCAGGGCCCCCAAACTGGGCATGACTGCAGGTCTACAAGGCCAGCGACTGTTCCCTCCTCCCATCAACATTTGGATTTCAGTAAGCTGAGATCACTTTCGGTCCTGAGACAGCTAGCGTCCCCAAGAGAAGAAAAGACAACAGCAGAGACCTTCAAGACATATGCACAAGCAAGTGATTTACGTGCATTCTGTCACCTGCAAACTAATTCAAATGTCTAAAGCAAATGTGGAAAACTGCTGTGAGTGAAATAAAATGAATCATATATATACACACAACCAAGCCTGTGCGTTAAGAAAGTTTTGGTTTTTTTTAAACACAGATTAAAGGTTCATTAATGGTTCATTTGAAGACGATGTCTCTCAACCTGTTATGACACATCAAAGTGACATGTGCCCAGATCACTGAACTTTTTATCTCAATGCCCAAAGGGGTTACCCACTATCAGGAAGTAGTCAACGCGCATCAGCGTTTATATGGCATTCCATTACAGCCGCATCTCTCAAATGAAAAGGTAAAGCACACTATTATCCATATTAAAACCATCTATCTTTTAAAAAGGTTGTATCGATTTCTTTTTCCCCCACGTCTTGGATCCCATCAATGTCAGCGCCAGCTCGATGAAGCGTACCCTGTCTCAGCACAGCTTCGATGGATAGCTCCCAAATGAACTCACCCAACGGTCTGGGGTCTCTCATGGCGTGCACTTGGCAGCTCATTTCATAGACTACCAGCTAGAAAAAGGCGTGGAGCGCTCAGAAACATCCGAAACAAACCTCCCCGTGGCGCTAAAATGATGCAAGTGCGTTTTTAAATACGAGGCAATCGTTAGGGTCAGCAAACATGACACGTTCTAGTTCTTTAGAGCTAACAGGAGCCTCCCGCCATCGAGGTTTACCAAAACAACAGCAGGCGGGGCGTCACCTATCAAACTGCGGGTATGTTGTCGCTGAATCCTCATTACCCTATCAGGTAGATACTATCAGAAGCTTTATTTCACACATGGGCAAACTGAGGCACAGGAAGCTTAAGTGACTTGCCCAACGTCACACGGTTCACAGGTACCAGAGCCACGCGCAGGCCTAGCAGCCCAACTTTACGTTCTCATTCTTTATGCCACCTTGTCCCTCCCTCGGTCCCTATCACCCAGCTTCCTGCTTCACAGACGTCGTTCCTAAAAGGGGCAGCACAGTAAAGGGCCTACCGGCAAAATTCCAGGAGGCCAGGCGGTGTGGGCGGAACAGACATAAACAGTGCCCTTCTCTCCCCAGCGACCTCAGCATGACTTTGAGGGTCACTTCCTCCCCAGACCCAAGCCACATTTTCCCTCCGCTTCTCAGTCCAAACAGAACTCGCCCTCCCACTTTAAAACCCTCTCTGCTCCCAAGAGGGAGCCTCTAATAATCTTTTCAGAAAGATCTATCTCGACTCTCCACGGAGCTATACTTTTTTGAAAGCAGGAACTGCTTTTGTTTTCTCTATGGCTCCATCGAAACACGAAATCCTGGCTAATCAATACTTTTTTTCCCCTCTCTTTTTAAGCAATCAGAAACGTAGGCTATGAACCCAACGAAGCCATTGATTAGGTGTCACCTTCCCAAGTCAACCTTCCGAGGTATTAATTCATCCACATATACTTAGGAAACACGGTCTGGTTTCCCCAAGGAGCGGCGGGGCTCTCATCAAATGATACTGGAATCACCAAGAAAATGCAATCAATGCGTGCATGCCCAAGACCAGCTTTCTCACGTCAAGACTTACTTTAAAATGCAAAAGGGAAGAACGCCTTAAAAGTGAAAGTAAAAATCTAAAGTTAAGAAAAGAAAAAAAACAAAAAGGAGGGGGGAGCGTCTCAACTCTAAAAATAATAGCCTCAGGTTGAGTAAAACGGACTGGACGGAGAGGTCAGCTTTCTTGCTCCCTGGAGTGTGTCTCCAGTTAATTTCCGAAATGCTGCAATTTACTACCAGCTCCTATGAATGCTGCCTGTCCTATCTTTTCTCATTCTTCTGGACAGAAGGCAGCATAGAACCAAACAGCAACAGCACAGAGAGGTCTGATCTCTGGGCCAAAGCTGCCGTCACACTTGGAGGCACTCGCTTATCCAAATGTCTGCTGCAGGCTTACCTATGGCCAAGTGGCCAGCCTCCTCCTTTTCCTTGAAGAATAGGAATGTATTTACGATCCGTTATATACAAAGCACTCTTCAGGGATCGTTACTCATACATCACCCCCACTGACGTGCGTGCAACTCCATTTTACGAGTGAGAAACCAGAGCTCTGGAGACACTTGACGTCCTAAAAATGGCAGAGCTGATAGCTGAGCCTGGGATGTGTCTGAGTCCAAAATCGGGGCCCTTCCCAATAACTGAGTCATGGTGAGTCACGGGAGTCATAGTGTGAAACTCCATCATTGCTGTACTGGGGTGGGAGCTTCTTAAGTGGTCCCACCCCTTGCCTACCTTCACCTGCAATGGTCTCCAGGGAGGCTTACTGAGTGGAGAGAAGAACTTGGACACTTTCCTCTCTGTTATCATCGATTTGTTTTTAATTTTTTTAATGTTTATTTTTGAGAGAAAGAGACAGAGACAGAGTGCGAGAAGGGGGAGAGGCAGAGAGAGAGGGGGGGACACGGAATCTGAGCTGTCAGCAAAGAACCTGACGTGGGGGCTCGAACTCACGAACCATGAGATCACGACCTGGGCCAAAGTCAGACGCTTAACCAACCGAGCCACCCAGGCGCCCCTCTTCTCTGGTATCCCTTCAAGCAGCATGCATTGTAGGGCTAGTTCTGATCCCAAATGGAGAAGATGCTTGGCTCATAACATCTGACACTAAATACCAAGGGTTTTTAAAAGCTTTAACAAGTTAAGCCGATTACAAGTATTTTTAATATTCTCATGGCCAAGGATGAGCTTTTTTAAGTGACATTTTAGGGACCACAGAAAAAGGCCTGTAATTTCACCATCCAATTAACCCTGGCAAGATCTGTCTCAAGGTATGCCTTTAGGAAACTGTAATTGTTCAGAGGCACACAATGAAAAGTGACCCAGCCTAGACTAGACCATCTTCATAAGGGAACAACTAGTAAGTTTCTAATGCTGATTTCCAGGAAAAAAAAAAAATATTCATATACCAGCACATAGTGCAAATATACATATGGACGTAAAAGCAGTTTTGCTCTATAGTATTTCATACATGCCTTATCAAGAAATGTTAAAAGCAGCAATAAAACCAAAGATTTATAAGCACTAAGACAGTTAACTTTAACCCACAGCCACTAGCAAAAAACAACAACAACAAAACAACAGAAAATGTCATAACCAGGGGCTGGTCTTCTATCTGGCCAGATTCAGGATGTTACTACAAACCAGAGAAACCACCAAAATCATACGAACAAGACACCCAGCACTGCTCAGCAAAATTTATATCAAAAAATAGTTTAGGGGGCACCTGGGTGGCTCAGTCAGTTAGGCGTCTAGCTTTGGCTCAGGTCACGATCACGGTTTGTGGGTTCGAGCACTGCATCGGGCTCTGTGCTGACAGTTCAGAGCCTGGAGCCTGCTTCAGATTCTGTGTCTCCCTCTCTCTCTCTGCCCTTCCCCCACTCGCACTCTGTGTGTCTCTCTCTCTCTCTCTCTCTGTCAAAAATAAACATTAAAAACATAGTTTAACAACAACAAAAACAGCTCATCATGCATTGCATATCATGAAATGACTGACTTCGAATTGGAATGAATACAGACAACACTGATGAGTGCTTTACTCAAAGGTGCGTGAGGCTGTGGATGGGACAGGAGGGTACAGGTGCTGGGCAACTTTGGTTACGTCCTGCGGCTTTAGCGGAAAGGCGAAATACAGCCCTAAAGGAAGTATAATGAACAGAGCCTGAAATACGTTATTTTCTACTTCCTTCTGTGTTCCAAGAGAACACAGACTATCTAGATTAAAGGAAGGTTCCTAAGAGGTATCTCAGAAGTCCCCATGGGGACAGGCAGAATATTCAGCAAGAGTAACTCTAGCTTCTGCAAGCCCCCATCAACCAGAATATCAACCGCGTCTGTGCACCGTGGACCCCTGAAAGATCTCATTTGGGCCTAATGCTTATACATGAACCACTAGCAAAAAAGCACCCAGATCCAATCAACAGCACCACAAGAATTTTATCTGGGCTTTAAAATGTCAACATCTGTGTATATTTAAAAGCTGACATCAATTCAAAACCATAAAACACAGTGAAGTTGTTCTCAGGGGTTTGTTCTCATGTGGAATTAACCGTAGGGTTTACACGTAAGGGACTGCTTGTTTTGCTACACAAATTTATTATAACAACGATGTGTTTAAGGTATCACTTGGGTCAGATGAAAGAGAGAGACCTTTCCACAGTGTCTAGCTTCGTGTATTCACAATCTCCTGGCAGGAAATTGCTCTAAAGTGTCTCATTTATCAAGATCCTGCCAAATCCGTCTCCCAGAACAGGGTTTAGCGGGATTCCAAAGCTTTATCGATGTGGCTTTTAAAGCAGCCTCTGGGGCGAAGCATTGCAACTCCGCACTCAGCCTGGGAAAGCACAAAGCAGTTGCTTCCAAACCCACGACACAGAGAAATACCTGGAATGGTAGATGTCTCGGGTCTTGGAGACTCTCTAGTTTGGGGGTGAAACAATTTCGCCGGAAACTAAGTCAGAGTGGAATGGTTAAAATAGCCCTGGCTCTTCGGATGGAATAGTAGTGGGAAAAAACTAAATTTCCAACCAACGAGGTGACCCTATACAACTTACTCTCTGATTCTCAGTGTTCTCATCTATATAATGGGGACGGCTCCTATCCAGCAGGGTTCCTGAGAATGAGATATGATGCTGTCACCCAGCAGCTCAGCGTGTCAGGTAGCTGGCACTTGTTGGTCTGTTCTATAAACCAGGGAAAATGAAAAACTTCCACTAAAAGAGAAAACATCGATGCAAAGGCATATATTGGCAATGAACACAAAAACGAAGCCATCAATTATTGACTTACAATCTTTTTTCTTAAGTGTATCTATTTGGAGAGAGACAGAGATAGTGTGAGTGGGAGAGGGGCAGAGATAATAGGGGAGAGGGAGAGAGAGAGGGGGAGAGAGAGAATCCCAAGCAGCCTCCACACGAATAGTACAGAGCCTGATGCAGGGCTCGATCCCACAAACCATGAGATCATGACCTGAGCCGAACCCAAGAGTCAGATGCCTAACCGACTGGGCCACCCAGGTGCCCCATGCATTGACTTATAATCTTAAGTTCATGGTGATAAAGGCAGAAATTGACACAAAGCGGAAAGTCAGAAAGGAAATAGTTAATAAAACAACCATATACCAATCTGTTATTTTTTTTTTTTTTTAATTTTTTTTTTTCAACGTTTATTTATTTTTGGGACAGAGAGAGACAGAGCATGAACGGGTGAGGGGCAGAGAGAGAGGGAGACACAGAATCAGAAACAGGCTCCAGGCTCTGAGCCATTAGCCCAGAGCCCGACGCGGGGCTCGAACTCACGGACCGCGAGATCGTGACCTGGCTGAAGTCGGACGCTTAACCGACTGCGCCACCCAGGCACCACCCAATCTGTTATTAATGACCAGGGCTGCACCTACATGTTCAAACTCTTTGTTTAATCACATAAATAGTTCACGATGTTTAGAAACAATTCATCATGTACCTTCTCCGTTCTGCCATGTCTTCTGGTTCAAATATTAACATAGGAAACTTCCTGAGAACCTTCTTTCTCCTTCCTTCCTAAAGCTACATGTTTTGGGGGCGCCTGGGTGGCTCAGTCAGTTAAGCATCCGACTCTTGGTTGTGGCTCAGGTCATGATCTCACAGTTTGAGAGTTTGAGCCCCTCGCAGGGCTCTGTGCTGACAGTGCAGAGCCTGCTTGGGATCCCCCCCCCACCTCTCTCTCTCTCTTTCCCTCCCCCCACTCACACTGTCTCTGTGTCTCTCAAAATGAATAAATAAAATTAAAAAAAAAAAAAAAAGCTAAATGTTTCTGTGCCAGCTCAAACAGATCTAAGAGAATGAAAGAAATACCAGAGAAATTCTGCCTGTTTAGACAGGCCTGAAAGTGCTGAAAGCGACTTCCTCCCAAGATTCCTCCAAGAATCGCCAACACTCAACTATGTTGGAAGAAAGTGCACGGCAAACATACCAAAGAGGAAATACGGACGGAGAGCAGCACAAAGACTTCGAGAAGGGATGGAGACAGTTCACGATAGGGCCTCTTCCAGCAACAGACAAGAATCCCTGTCCAAGTGAAGCCTGTCAGTGGGATGACAAACAAAGACAGACAGGTCTGCCAGAGAGACAGACAGGGAAGGTACGCAAGCCTGCAGGAGCTCTGGGCCCCGCCTTACTCAGGAGGAAGCAACAGGAGGTGGAAGACTGATCCCAAAGGCCATTTTCAGACTAGAAACCTAGGAACCTGCATGTACAATAATTATGGAATGTTTTACATTAGTCAAGACTGGGAGAGCAATGATGTTGGTTACTGTGGTCCCGGTAATATAGAGTCCTTTTCTTTTCTTTTCTTTTTTCCTTTTTATTGTTTATTATTTTTTTTTAATTTTTTTTTAATTTTTTTTTTTTTTTACGTTTATTTTTGAGACAGAGAGAGACAGAGCATGAACGGGGGAAGGGCAGACAGAGAGGGAGACACAGAACCGGAAGCAGGCTCCAGACTCTGAGCCATCAGCCCAGAGCCCGATGCGGGGCTCGAACTCACGGACCGTGAGATCGTGACCTGAGCTGAAGTCGGACGCTTAACCGACTGAGCCACCCAGGTGCCCCTTTATTGTTTATTTTTGAGAGATAGAGAGAGAGAGAAAGAGAGAGAGAGGAAGAGGGGCAGAGAGAGGGAGACAGAGGATCCTAAGCAGGCTCTGTGCTGACAGCAGAGAGCCCGATGCAGGGCTCGAACTCACGAATCTTGAGATCGTGACCTGAGTCAAAGTTGGACGCTTACCCGACTGAGTCACTCAGGCGCCCCTAGAGACCTTTTCTGATATACTAAGTTCTCAGACTAGACCCCAAAATCTTTCATAATGTCTAAAATAGTCCCCTTCCGACCACCACCAAAAAAATAAATAAATAAAACCCAAATTATTACATTATCACTGCAATCATTATTTTTGTTCGGTCTGGTTTTTGTTTTATTTCTGTAGCACCACCTTGCTCGCATCTTGGATCCCAACACGGTGACAGTCACACAGGTAGGTTCGATACTTTCTTTTTCTAGTTTTCCTGATCAGGTCACAGCCTCCCGTGAAGATTTCTGACTTTTAATGGACACAGTTGCTCGTAACCTTGCAGTTCCTCAAAAGCATTCATCCAGCAACTTCTGAAAACAACCTCTTTGTTCTTTCCAAACTTGGCTCCAGGCTGGGGCCCCGGCCCAGAGGTATCTCTGCCCGCCACTGGCTAACGCCAGCTGACCATTCCTGCTAAGTGTAAACAGCCCTATCTCTGGAGGCCGCCCCTCAGTACTTGGCTAGCACCTTGTGCAAACAGCACGCTTTACTGTAGTCACTCGCTAAGCTATCCGACTTTGCATCTTTGTAAACTCTCAGGGGCCAGGGAGCTACCCGTCTGATTCACAACAAAAACCTTAGCACATACTGCCTGTAATATAGGCTCAATTACTAGCCTTTGGATAAAAAGAACACATACTTATTCATGTCAACCACTTTGTAACACATGCTTTAAACAAGCCTTTGGCTCCACTCTGACCACCTAATCCCACCTGATATTCTGCACAGATATTAATCGTATAATATTGGCATCAGCAGCATCTACCAAACAGCATTGGCCAACCTGTATGACCTAGCAAATGATACAATGAGTTAATCTGTAATAAACATGATATATATATGTGATAGATGAGTGCTTTTAACAAGAGAAAATAACTAAGGGGATAGATGGTAAGCATTTTACCTTAGGACAATTACATGGACTCAAATTCTGAAAGCAAGCTTTTCAGCAAGCCCCTTGTCACTCTCCTGCCCTTGTTTGCTGTTCCACCCCACAGCCCTCCTCCCACGGGCCAGGCTGTCAAACATGTGAAAGGCCAAAGTGAGCAGAGAATTTATCTCCACCCTCTGAAGAATGAGCGGAAGTAAACCTTTTTCACCTTTCCCACCCAAGGAACTGGAATTTGATCCTATCCTGCGTTTGCCAGGAGAAATGTCCACGTTTCCTTTGCGAGCTGCTTCTCGCTTATGCCCTCTCCTTGGGAGAGACGGCGTTATTCAATTGTTGATATTACTCAGCCCCTTGAATTATTCAGTTGTTATATCAGCTCCATTATTCAATGCACTCAAACCTCTACCCTGGAATCAGCCAGACATTTCAAACTCACAGTGTCCACAAAACTCATCATTATTCTTTGAAAACAATCTAGTCCTGACTTGCGACACTGGCACCAAACTAGGGGCCCAAGGCACAAACCTCAGCCCCCATACTCCCTTTCTCCCATCACCCACATCCACCTGGTCACCTCTGCCACGTCCAAGATACCTCCCCAGCCTTCAAACACCCCTGCTTCCCTATTGCCTTCAGCCAAGCCCTGCAATCTCTCTCCTGAACTAATATAACTTCTTAACTCCGTTCCCACTGACTCACTGCCAGAATTAGGGCAGCTGACTCCATTCAGCCAAGGTACTGCACAGCGAGTTTGTCCCTATCCCTCTGTGGGAATCACACTTGTCCAGCGACCACCATATTTCCTTCCAGTGCCTGATATCAACACTTAGAGCAACGAGGCAGGCAGCAAATGACCATGTGAATGAACGAATGCATGGCTGAGACGGCCAGTACTCTCAGAATTACGTTCCGCTGCCTGCCATAGACTCAAGTTAACATTGGTCTACGCATTTGTCTCCGGACGGGAACTGAACACACGGTAACCGGAGGTCCGCACCCAAAGGCAAACCATCGTTCGATACACTCACACATGGACTCACATCTATAGCTGTGTGGTTTGTTTGGTTTTTTTCATGCTGCCTGAAATGATGGAGGTATTCCACGATAAGAGGCACAAAATTGCAGGTGCGCCTGGGTGGGTCAGTCAGTTAAGCATCCAACTCTTGATTTCTCCTCGGGTCACGATCTCACGGTTCGGTTCATGGGTTCAAGCCCTGCATCAGGCTCTGTGCTGACAGTGCAGGGCCTGCTTGGGATTCTCCCTCTCTCTCTCTCTCTCTCTCTCCTCTGCCCCTCCCCTGCTCACGCTCGCTCGTTCTCTCTCTCCAATTAAATAAACTTTTTAAAAAATGTACAAAATTATGGGGAATAATTGTTTTCAGGAAAAAAACCAACCAAACAAACAACCGTGACCTTGCAAAGCAAGCATAGGTTTTCTAGATGCCTTCCAGGACACGATGGACAAACACACCATCATCTTTAAGCCCTCTGTGTCCTGGGCAGGGAACTGGCCTTTGGAAGAAAGGCCTCCATGCTAATAGATGAAGCTCACATTCCAAAACAAAGCCACCTTCCACAGTCACCCACAGGAGAAATCCATATGAGCCCATAATCATGCCAGGGAAAGAGGCATCTTCCGTGTTACTCGTCATATATATGCAATCGTGCCCACTTGCTTAGGAAACCTTAGAAATTCACACTAGGAGGGACTAACACAATTCTTCCTCTGTCCTCCGGCAATGTGTCCCTAAAGAAAAGCCTGTTGACCCCAAGTGATCAGCAAATCACCGTGGGTTGTTAAACAGGGCCATTCCAGGTAGCCTTCCAGCCTCTCCGACAATGCTCACCCACAGCAAGGACACGGATGCAAACTCTCCCGGGCAAGAAGAGAGGGAAGGCGCCTGAATCCTGGCTGAACCGCCTTCCAGCTGTGTGCCCTGGGACATTACCCTGGTGTCTCTGGGCCTCGGTTTTCTCAAATTAAATGGAAGTGTCAACAGGCCTGCTTTGTGGGGTTGTATTCATGATTAAAAGAGTTCGTATTTCTTAGCACAACGCCTGAGTACAATCTAGGTGCTCGATAAATGTCAGTGATCATACTATAAATGATACCTCTATGCCAATCCTAATATATGAGCTTATATGCTCCCCTTATTCCATCTATGCCCTACCAGTGCTCGTAAATACGAAGAGCGGTGGTTCTCAAACTTTGGCATAGACCAGAATCATCAGGAGGGCAGACTGCTATGCTCCAGACATAGAGTTTCTGATTCAGGGGGGCCTGGGATGGGGCCTGAGGATACGCATTTCTAAAAAGTTAATCCCAGTGGGTGCGTTCAGCTGGTCGGGAAGGACACGTTGAGAAGCACTAACCAAGGGGGCCTCACGGCAACCATGGAGGAAGCGTGTAGGTCCAAACCTCCAGGCCTTCTACAGCCTTCCACCTTGGACCCTTTCATCTCACTAACTCCACCAACAATTCCAAACTCAGTTCAAGCAATCAGGAGCCCTCCAGGCTCTAGGCCAGCACCCACAACACTGTGCTGTCATAATAAAACCAGCTCCATGACACCAGGAGCTCGGTGACAAATACGACCTCACCAGAGTCAGTGCTTGGGACAGAGAAAACCCTCAGTAAATGGTGACTGGGAGAGCCAAGCAAACTGAAAGGTCCTGGAGTCCAGCTCTGGGCCTTCCTCTTGGGACTGATCACTAGGTATGAAATGCCGAGTCCCCGATAAGACCAGTATCCCACCCACCCCAGCCACCGGCCTCAACTCCACTCAGCCAACCATGAGTCCTTTGCCTCCCTCCAACCACAACTTGGTCTCTTACTCTATGAAGGTAGTGAAGTTTCAACTTCCTGCCTCTTACTGGCCTCTATGAGGGCTACAAGCTGCTAGGAGATGCTAAGTGTTCTCAGGGAGAGAGGGTTGCAATCAGGAAGCATTTTTGCGTAAGTATTTCTGGTAAACTGCCCAAAAAGATCTCAGCAGAGAGATGGGAGCCAAGATGGCGGAACAGCATGGAAGTTTTTTGTGTGTCTCGCGTCCATGAAA